>NC_073745.1:48743618-49359284 GCF_029784135.1 Toxorhynchites rutilus septentrionalis
TTCTGTGGCCTGGACTACAGGAGGGAAAATCCACAGAACAATGCAGAACCTGCAGAACAGTTAGCATCAAGGAAAAACTTGAACGACGATTGCAGCAATAATTTTTTTTCCTTGTTGGGTGTAAAAGGTGAGATTAGGATTTATAATCCTGATCGGCGACACAGACCAAACTTCCTTGGGTTCCAGAATAGCCTTACCAAGGTGAAGTCTGCGTCTTGTTAGAGCTCCGTAATTACAGAGCAAATGTTCCGAGGTTTCGCTTTCGGCATTACGAAAGCGACAAATATCACCTTGTACTAAACCTATGTTTTAAGATGGTATTTGTTCGGACAGTGTTTTGTACAACATTAGTAAATGTGCTGAAGTCTCCCTTATTAAGACTCAGAAATTGTTGAGTAATTTTAATACTCGTCATGATAATTTTTTTGACTGGTCAACACACAATCAGAAATTCCACAGAATGGCTCGCGATCAGTGAGGGGTGAGTTTGAGCCATTTCTGCCAAGTTCATCTGCTTGCTCATTTCCCTCTATACCGCAATGGTCAAGAATCCAGGAATATTCACCTTAGAGGTACAAACTAAGTTTAGATTTCAAACAGCGTGAAACTTAAGCTATGGGCCTGATCACGAACGTCACTTCACGGTGAAAACGAAGTGAATTGTATACAACCTTATAACGGCTGCCACCGTGTGTGTAGAATCCGGGAGAGTTCATCCGTCGTGACAACTTTGATGAACTCGGTGTTATTATGAATACCACGATACCGTCATGTTACGGAAAAAACTGGTATAGTTGTCACTTGTGTTTTAGATGGTGAAAGCTAATCACGCGGAATGGAGTAAGTTTAGTTTCGTATTTCTTCAGCTTTTTTTGCTATCATTTTGAATCTTGCCTTGTCTTGTTTGGGAAAAAAGATAAGCAAACAGCAATTTACTCACTTGGTGGAATTTTTAGACGAAATCCTGACGTATCCGTTGGACTCCATTACTGCGATATGAGGAGTACAGTGGAACCCCAATTATCCGCGAGCGAATGATCGCGATTAATCGCGATAGCGAGTTCCATTGTAAATCTATAGGTCTTTCGAAATTTGTCAATGAGTGGTAGGCTCATGGTTTTTTGTTATGCTCATGGCTTTCGAATTACCTGATCACTGGTGTACACGACATTACGGATGGATAGTTTAATGATTTCTGTGTTGATAAAATAAAGTTTCTATGCTGAAATATCTTTTTTCGTGTTTTCACCTCATTTTTAGTTCAATAGTCTGTTATCCGCGGTGACCCAGCCCGACTATTTCGCGGAAAATCGGGGTTCTACTTTAATTAAGAACTAAAAATGTAGCTCCTGCAGGCCCATTGAAACATGGCAAAAGGTAAGTAACTCTACCTCCAATTATCCTAAATGAATAGCAATTTTTTATTTCCATTTCTACAACTAATCTACTCCTAGTAGACTAACAGAAAGCACACCAAAAAACACTATAAAATGTAAATTGAGGCCACTGGCCCAGATACGTTGTAACAGTGTGAGAGAAATAACAATTCGTCATCTCCCATTAGAAAGAACTATCATCATGGTTGATTATGTATAATATTGATTTGTTGATATTTTGAGTATTGAATAATAACCGTGAAGTTCTTCCAACATTGTAGAGCAGGTTTTTGTAATTCAAACATTCGCACGATAGTTATAAAGAATAGGGTCATTATTCTTTGTCCTTTTTACGTGATAAATATTTTCAACGATATTGTTTTGAAGCATGCTTCGAATAAAAGAATATTAAAAAAGTGATATTAGATTTAGGAGCCAAATATACTGTAAAGTTTAATGTTTCTTAAAAAATAAAGAAGTAAACTGAACTGAAAAGTTTCAAACAAGGAAAAAATTGTCTATCATTGCAAAGCAATCACAAGATACTGGTTTGAAATTCTTTTTCATAATTTTGATATCCGTTCAAAGAAAATCTGAATCACTTTCTTTAAGAAAATTCCTTGAAATCCATCAGATGTTTTATATGAAGATTATATTTCTGACCGATGCTGTTAACCAGTCTCTGCTTAAACAATTAAATCAAACCTCGTGTCCCGTATATCAAATTGCTCGAGAATAGGAAGGATAAAAGGATTGAAATTCAGAATCCCATATGGGAGTAGCTCAGATTATACTAATCGGGAGGTGGATAAATTCGGGTTTTCTATGAGTTAAAGAAGGTATTATTATTCAACAGAATTGTAGAAACGGTTCTTACAAAATGACTTGATCTATACTAAATGCTTCTCACTATTCAAACGAGTAAGACAGAGCTAAGAAAAAGAATATGCGAGATTGTCATTATTATACATAATAGTCATTTTTATCTGTAGAGTAATTTATAGAAAGGGAAAATAAAATTACATTGACATATGTTCAACAACTACTTTATTCACGAGCAACCAAGTATTCCTCCTCATCTTTGAACCAGCGTTTGATTCAGCAAACTTACGCACCAAACAGATGAATCATGGAATAAGCCCGAATAGTTGGCATTGAAATACCGAATCATCGAGGTACAATCGCAAACTTTTCATTCAAAAACATACGCTTAATTTAATGGAATATTATCTCATACACTGTATCAATTTTACCTACATAATGTTCAAATGTCCGAAATTATGCAACCGACGTAACGTTCTAACGGCCGAAATTATACAACGCTTATAAACGGGAATGAACTCTTTCACTTCACGAAGTTTATTTTTACACGCAACTGTCCGTGACAGTGATGATAGACATAAAAATATTAAGTGAAGTGTAAGTGACGTAAAAGCGTACGTGGCAGTGATGTTCGTGATCAGGCCCTATATTAGGCTATATTGATCGTTAAATGCAGTTTAAGGTCAATTAGAAAACGTTTATCCAACTCCAAGGTGTGGTGGAAAAGTCTATTCTGATTTGATTAGCTCTGCTTAGACTGCGATATCGAAGAAGATCTTCGTCTGACTGCATTATTTTCTCCTACCAAATTTCTATAAATAGAATTAGTTTTTTAGCACTTTAACAGACGCTTGTTGGAGTTTTTTACAGCTACTAGATAAAACTTGTTCAGTTACTGATGAACTTTTGAAAATAAAATTAAAAATGGCCAAAATTCAAACTTATGACCTTTGCATCGATGATCCTCAATCAAACCATTTGCTCCGTTAGAACACTTAAAAATGTAATGCCAAGCAGTCGAACATAAACTATAAAACACTGACAGCAAATGCTCATTTTGGTAATCCGTCATGTGTTGTACAAAAACTGCTTTGCAGTCGTATAAACGTTTTCAAATCGTTTCACTGACAAATTACTCAAGTACACATCGATGGTTGAACAAAAGCTTCAATTTGGCATAAATAAGCTTTTATACAAGGTGTAGTTAAGCATATTGTCTTATCGAGCGCTCAATGCTATTGTTGGACCATTATTAAACTGATTAATTTGAGCCAATGATCGGTTTGTGTCGATAGGGCAGAGAGTAAATAGTCGAATAAAACATATATATCAGGCTTAAATTGCGTCTGTTCAGCTTTTCATGAGTTGTTGAACAAATAAAGCACCCTCAAAAATTTTCACTGACGTCACTGGCAGCTAAATATAAATGAATGAACAAAAGCTTCAATTTGGTCTGAATAATCTTTTATACAACATATAGTCCATCATATCGTCTTATAAAGCACTCAATACTATTGTTCGACCATTATTGAACTGACAAGTTAAAACATCTAATGATTGTTTGTTGGGTACCCAAGATGGCAGCCCCGTCACGAAGGGGTCGTTTGGCTAACTTTGCCAACAAATTTATCAGGTTGTTTCAAAAGTTTTTATTCTCAAAGGTCAGTCGTTTCCTAAGTGTCTGGCACCATGCTGAATAGTATATTCATCACCACCTTAAGCTTTTCACATAGAAGAGATGTCTCATCATGTGCGGGTTGCTATATCCGGCATACACTGTGTCGTGCATAAGCTCACTGCGCCCATCATGCGCTATCGCTATCACTATTATACGCAGGTCACCTGGTGACCTATCGTATGCACGAGACCTTCATGCAGGCTGACGAGACTGTGCTCCGCCTTACATTCCACCATTCGGTGAGCGCATCGCATGCAGCCTTTATGCGTGCTATCGTGCCTCTCTTACGCAGGCCACTCGGTACCGTATCATGCACATTATCGGAAACCGGAAACGAAAACAGAAACCGAGTTATAAAGACTATGATTTTTTTTCAGACTGAAGTCTCTCCAGTCTACCAAATAAAACATATCAATGAAACTCGTGTACTGGAATAGGATATTTTGCTCGTCTCGACAGTGACTGAAGCCAAGACGAGACGAGACGAGACGAATTGCGAATTGCGTCTCGTTTTCTGGAATAGGACCTAATACTTCTAGCAAGAATCCAAAACAAAAATCCATCAATTAATAGACAATTAGACATCCCCTCCCCTCCGGAAAATATATAATATAAATATTTTATATATATAATATAAACTTGATCCATTTAGAATCCGAAATCACAAAACCAATTGTATCTCGGGATTGGTTAAAGGTACAAACAATGTTTTTATAATAAAAACCAGATAGTTTATTGTTCTTTTCAGAAAAAAAAATATTTCGTTACAGTTTTGATGAGCTTTTGTACTTTTCATCGGACACCCTCCATCAAAGTTTGGACTCTCTGTTGGTTAACCTCAGCTGCCATTTTATTCCACGATCTCTTCATGTCTGTAGCATCCCGAGTAACGTTGGCACCCTTCTTCAAATTCCGCTTAATTTTTCGATTGGGCGGAATTGGGGGGCAATTGGAAGGATTTTGAAGGGTCTTTTTCAATGTCATCGATATAATTGTCACGGTACCACTGATACTCGGCCCTTGTCACTATATATGTTCGAGTCGAGCCATTGTCTTGTTTGTGACGAGAACCTTGATCTGTCCGCAACTGAAAATCGCTTGCCAAATCAAGAACTTGGGGAAATCTCCTCTGCAGTGGTCTCATAGAATCTCAGACCTGGAAGCTGTCCAAAATCCATCTTCACGAACGTTTTGTCATCCATCGGCATACTATCTTCGTACTTTGTCAAAACCTTTCGAGTGCGTTTTTTGGCCACCTGATTTTGCTTTAGGGTCCTGATTGGTTGCTTGCAGGCACGGAAATTATGATAACCTACTCGCATACGGATGATACTTTGGTCAGAGTTGTTTTTTTGGTAACATTGTAGTCCGAGAGTCTCGGGTTTGCCTTGATTGTTCTCAATACCTTCAATCTCAGATTCCGATCTTAAGTTTCACTACTACGCGTCCTCTTATGTATCCAAGAAACAGTTGTACGTTCACGGAAACGTTGCAGCATATCATTACCTTTCAGTGATTTCGCGATTTTAGTACCTGACTGTAAAGTTCTCCTGATGTAGAAATCCAAACATGCTGTCACAAACTTTCGGTTCATTTGCAGCCGCTCACACCGATAGTTATTGAAATTCTGTCTAGACTTCTCCTGCTTTTTCTGCTCGGTTTGCTCACGTTGTCGTCTATCCTGCTTCCCTATCTCTCTTCAGTTCTCTCGCTCACTCTTGGCCAACTCTTTCGCCGATCGGCCATGGTTGCCAAATTACCATTCACCAATTCTACACTGACCACGCCGGATTTTGAATGTGGGTGTCCAAAATTAAATTTCTTCACTCGGCTTCTATCCCGCACAACAATATGCTGGCAAAAGATTTAAGATACGCCTACTACGATCGCTGCTATAAAAATAACAGATTCCGGATTCTAACTGAAACAAACCTTATTGAGAATGACACTTTGCCAGAGAATGTCACTTTTTTCAAATATTATAATCGATTAATATTGTTCGTCAAGTTGACTAACATCGGTGTATCGCAAATTATTCTGGAGTACCGGGTGGATCTATCTTCTTTGCCTGTACCCAAAAGCGTTGTGAAGAAACCAATTGAATCGAGGGTCTCTTATTCTTCTTCTTTTTGGCTTTAAGAGGGTTTAAACTTTTCAGTTCATTCGCCTCTAGAAATCGAGGGTTTGAATCCGGTGTACAAGGTCATTGTGTCATCGCATAAACCGATAGAGGCGAATTAACTGAAATTTTTAAAGCCTCTCAAAAACAATCAACTAATCATAAACCGAACGAAATCATGATTTCACACATGCATCGCGAGTGAAATATGTGAAATGTTCAATACTATTCGTATAAACAAAATCTCAGCCTGATGCGGAGACACGCGACGGCATGTGCCAGACACGTTTTCATTAACACGTTCCCTGCCAGACCATTTTCCGAAGACTTTCTGATTGTTTTGATTTAGATTTGTTACATGACCTGAAGGGAAATTTCACCGTGACGCGCCTACGCGCCGCAAGACCTTGAAAAGGGATAAGATATCAGTACTACTGATCACTAGTAATGTTCTATTACTAGTGACTTCGAAATACTGCCATTGATAGCAGAACTAGCCTAACGTTTCCCTGGGGGAAACAGACGTCGTAATTTATGTTATTGATTCGGTTATTGACAACAAAATTTTCTTTTCGATAATTTATTTATATTTTACATTTTCTTCCAAAATAATTTGCCAGAGCTTTGTGCTTTGCAGAAATTGTTCTATCCGATAAAATATTTTCTTTTAATAATTTGTTTTCACTCTTTTGAACCGTAATCAATAACATACTTAATAGAACGGTCGTTTTGATTTACATATACATGCAAGGAGCGAGCACGCTTTTAGAATTCGAAGACAAACTAGCTATATACCTTAGCGGAGCGAGCGGCTGTGCTCTGTATTAAAGCTATGCAAAATAAAAATCCTTGGTATAAATGGTGCACGATATCCAGCGAAATTTCATTGGACACATCTACGGAACCTAGCGATATCTACACAACAACCAATTATAAATTTCCCAATTTTGATGAACTATTCTATCCTTATTGATATCCCTGCTTTTCTTCGCAGAGTATACACTAAACACACGGATGAGAGAGGGGGTGGAGATGATGCTATATATGCATGTACACGATCAATATCAATGAAGGGGACGTACACAATGGATCATCGATGAGGCCCAACTATAATTTTTGTGGGCATGTTCCGGGCCCATACCTTGCTGTGTCGTCCAGTCGTCGAATTCCAGCTGTTCGTTCAGCTCTCGCTCGTGGGCCATCTGGAGGGCCGCATCGCCTTCGTCCGTCATGTCGAAAATTTCCGTCACTTTCACCTGCGGAAATGAGAAAAGGAAGAAATATAAGATTATAGGCGAATCTTCAAAAAAAAAAAGGGCGCGATGAAGTGACACACACACGTACCTTATTATTATCATCCAAATAGTAGTACGCGTACATCGCATCGTGGTGTGTTGTCGCCTGGAGAATATGATCAAACGTATCGTAGTCTGGGTGATCCTCGTTTGGGTGGTCCGGATGATGCTCGTACTGTCCACCAAAGTAGTGACGATAGTGATAGTGGTGATGATGGTCCATGATGTTGGTGTTATTGTTATCACTAGTCACAGCAATGAGATCCGATCCGTCATCAACTCGTACATCCAGCAGGGAGGATGTGGTACACCTTTGAGTGTGCAGTCGCACTTGAGAGGCCTTCCGTTGGCCTCCACTGCCCATGTACTCGGTGTAGGCGATCTGGCACTGAAGATTAGCTGCGAGCTGAGATGGAAAACATCATTTAGAAACAATCGCTCCAGAAAGGAATCTATCGACGGTATGATTTTACCTGCTGTCGCCGTCGAACTTTAACCAGTATCGAATTTAGGGTTTTCAAAGCCAGTTTGCTTGCGGACCACAGTTGAGTGCCAATTGCGGGGGTTGCTACCATTAATCTGAAATAAGACAGGGAGCAGCATTAGAACTATTGAGATCAAATCAATTGTTTAGAAGAAAACCATCCAAAGGTTAGCAAATAATGTTAGAAAAAAATCAAGGGGGTTGTATCCGTGACACGACCGCTTAGGACGTAGGACTACGTAATCTTTTTTTGACGTAGAACAACATCTTTCAGGAAGAGTGCCAAATCAGAAAATAGGTCACGTTTTTATGAAATAAAGTTAACGTTGATAACTATTTTCACAGCGAACGAATTCTAAACCAATCGAATCGGAAATGAGATTTATTTGATATGCTATACATTATGATTCTCTGTTTCCTAAACGATTTAAATTAATGAAAACTGGAAGAATTCCCTTTTTGCTAAACATTTGTTCTGCCGATTTATGTGCTAACCCAAACCGTACCATTAATAACGAGCAACTAACGTTCGTTTCTATCCGTTTTCGACTTATTCGGTATAAATAAGCCGGAGCAACATTGTTGCCCGCGAGTGTCGATCGGGAGTGGATTGTTTTTCTCTAGACAAGTGAAAAAGGAGTATGGAGTAGAGTTTCATTCCCCAAGGGCCCTTCTCAGGGCTAGAGGCGAATGAACTGAAGAAGTTTATACCCAAATATAGAAATTGCATTTAATTCCATGAACCACAGTTGCGAGCGCGATAGCAACACAACGAGCGAACATTATTCTTGCCTAATGTTGATATACATGTACACTAAGGTGCCAATGAAGGTGCCTCAAATTGCAAAAAGTTACCATATACAGAATGTTCACCACCTCGAAAAACACCCTATGCTGAATTTCAGCTCAAAACCCTGATTTTCGGCGATTTCGGTTTTCAAAAAACTCAAATTTTAACGTCTGCGACACTAATAAACGAAGTTCGAATTAGCTAATATTTTGCATACGGTATATTATCGTGCAAATCAACACTTCGCAGCAGGTTCCGAATGATAAATTGAGATAACTATTTTTATTGGCACCCATTTTTATTGGTTTCGTCTCGTATTCCGAAAAAAACTAAGTCCCAGAGTGTCGATTTTTGACCATTTTGACGTAGGACTACGTCTAACCGGAAGATATAGGGGGTGAAATGGAAATCTAGGCACTGAACAAGTAGGAAAAAATGCAAGATTTGGAACGCTTATAACTCGAGCATTTCTCAATAGATCGCAAAGGTTTTTGCATCAATTGATAGGAAATATATCTACGCATCTATCATAACGAATAAAATTTCATTTTTCTTGAGATAAATAATTGAATAATTGTGAAATATCAAGCATTGTCAAAATGCACCATGTGCCCATTTTTGATTGGTCCATTTTGTGCTCCTCAAATCGTACCGACCAAAACGGGCAACCAGAGCAGCAGCGAAATAGAATGAAGCACGATTGGAAAAGAAAAAGAAAAAAATGAACGAAACATTGGTCGCTGTCTCACACATGCGTAATTCTCGAGCCAGCCAGTCAGCTTAAAAATCCCCGCTCCGCTGCCGTAACGATCATTCTCATTCAAACCGTACACCACATCGGTTCGCATCAAAACACTTCAACAAACCAACCCAAGCAGCTATGTCTGGACATGGCAAAGGAGGAAATATGAAGGGAAAGGCAAAATTCCGCTCGAACCGTGTTGGTCTGCCAATTGCTCCGCAAGGGTAGCTAGGCCGAGTGAGTTAGTACCAGTGCACCGGTCCACCTAGCCGGCGTTATATAGTTTCGGCCGTCGAAGTGATCGAGTTGGCTGGTAAAGCTGCTCGCGACGATAAGAAAACCCGCATTCAGAACAGAACACATTCGGTTCGATGGACATCAAGACAACAACAGGCAGTTGCAGCGAGTGGCAAACGCAATCGCAAAACGGCAGCTGGTAGCAGAAGAAAAAAGTTTGTTCTTTGGTGGCAAATCCAGAATAAGGCGGCATCGAGGGCGTTCGAAATGGTTTTTTTTTCAAAACCACGAGTACTAAGTTTTCTAAAATTCCATAAAACACGGCGCTTATCAGGGCCATTAAACCTTTCAAAAAAGAGTTTACGAAATACAGTTCAATGCTTTCTAAAATAATATCCAAAATAATAATAAAACACAAATTGATTTTTTCATAATTTGTTTGCCAGTATATGATGAGTATGTGAATTTGGCAGTTGTTCTGAGCTTATTTATGGTTGGGGACTTTCCCGATTATTCAATATTCATTAATTTTGAAATTGCTTCTAGATTGAAAGTACAGTAATTTACATTTAGCTCGACATTCAGCTAATTGGACGGACCTGTAATGCGACATATTTAGTTGGACATTTTTGTAAACATAAAGTTCGAGGTCCAAATTATGACCCCACATCGAAAGTCGACACTGTACCACTGTCATCGCAAATGTTCAATTACAGGTTAAAATCGCCTCCAATGCGACACTGAGTGGCTCTTCGGCACGTCGCATTGAATGTAATTTACTGTACAACATGTCACAAAACTGGATGGGAAGAAATTTTCCAACTGTGAAAGCTGTGGCGAGTGGCAAACGCAATCGCTAAACAGAAAGGTTTAGCCGAACAAGATGGGGATATCGAGTGATAACAAAACAATAAACTCTTTAGATTAAAGATAATTTTGTGATCCTGAAAAGGACCCTTTTTAGCCTGCATGTGAATCCAACGAGCGAACAAATCGTAATGAATGTGTTTTTTTGCCATCGCTGCCTTTTAACGCTCATTCGTTCGTCTCGTTGGACTCGCCCCTCTGGCAGAGTCTGCCGATTTGTCTCTATCCTGTGAGTGTGTACCGCTAGAGTACAAAAGGCGCGGATCCGCTGAAAAATATATCATTCTCTTTCAAACCGTAAATCAGTGTGGTTGTGTGGCATCGTTTCACATCACATCGCATCAACGGATTGGTGCCGGAGCACCAGTATACCTAATAGCGGTTATAGAATTTCGGCCGCCGGAGTGCTCGAGTTGGCTTGCAAAGCTGCTCACAACAATAAAAAAAAACCCGCAAAACCGAACAGAACAGAGCACATTCGGTTCGGTGGCAACAACTAGTTTCAGCGAGTGGCAAACGCAATCGCAAAACGGAAGCAGGTAGAAGAAGGAAAAAGTTTGTTTATACAGACTGCTTTGGTGGCAAAACCAGCCATCGTAAAACACGGCGCTTTTCAGGGCCATTAAACCTTCCAAAGAAGAGTTATTGAAAGTTTTTCACAATACCAATGCATTCTAAAGAGACATAATATGACATATAATATAAACTGATTTATTTTGTTTATCTTGTTCTTGAACTTATTGGTGGTTGGGGTCTTTTAAATTGATCATTCAGTTTTCACAAACCCATGCATGGTTTCCGAATTAAAAATGGCTTCAAATTACAACACAGTGTATGCAGGATGGCATTAACGAATTTTCTCGGTAGCAAGAACTGCTTTCTTTGGTTGATAACTGATGTTGAAAAATGAATGACGTTACATCTGCATTGTATAGAAAAATAACTAAGGAGCAACATGAGCTATGTATTTCCTTATTCTTCTTTCTTTGTTTTTAAGAGGCTTTGAACTTTGCAGTTCATTCGCCTTTATGTATTTCCTGCTGCTCTGTTCTTATTTTAAAGGGCTTTAATCCGAAGGTCATTCGTCCATGTATTTACTGTTGGTTTTTCAGAACGCTTATAGCTCGTTTATTTCTCGACAGATCGTAGAGTTCGTCTCCAAAACCTCAGTTCTTTTTCATTTTTATTTACTTTGTTTGCGGAAACTACAAATCTTACAATTCATTCGTCTCCGAAACACGGAAACAGTTTAAGGTACGGTAATGTGCTCAATAGTGAAATATATGATAGTGAATGAGCTGATGACCACCTATGCATCCCCTATCACAGCCATCATTTTGATTGTACGATATGTGCATACGTCGAAAGATGCCCTGCGTTTAACATTTAATAAGTACAAAGCCTTCGGAAAAAAATTAAGATTTAACTATAAGACAGCGAGAAAAAATTGAGAAAGTTTGTAAAAAAAAACGCAAAAACACAACACCAAAGGTTCTTTTTAGAACCCCCAACATGTTCATGAAGACTAAACAGTAAACTAATCCATTTTTCAGGTAGATAGGTAGGTATTCACGTAGCAGAAGAAAATAAAACAATATATTTAAAATATATATTTAGCAAAAGCTGTCCCCTTTGTATAGTCCTACGTCACTCCGGTTATGTCCCCGACATTACCAACCCGTCTTTTTTTCGAGATGACAGTAGATCTCGACGTTTTATGCAATTTTAAGACATTTTTAAGACATTATTTAGGACATAAATTTTCGAATTCCCCGATTTCCTTTAAATTTGTTGTAGAAGATTCGAAACATTCAAACGTATACGTGATACACGAATCAAATACAGCGTTCGTTGTACGGGTAATGAGAGAGCAGAGAGGAACTACCGCGAATTAAACTTCGCCATTTTTCGATAGTTCGAAGAAATATTTGCATCAATCGATAGCAAATGTCAAAAAAAAAAAGATTTCATGCATTACTCAAATTTCATGCAAGATTTTATTAAAGCAACGATGAAAGTGTCACCCATACATTGATCGTTCTTTAATTGGGCTGGAAAATTGACCCAATTATTGAATTTTACTAGCTAACTGGACTGCAAAACAGCACAAGCAATATATCGAATTGAAAATGATGTCTATTATTGATACACATCTACTTTGCAACCCAGTTAACGCATGTCATGTTAAGGATAAGTCCAGTTAGCGAATGACTGCTGTATATCGCTGACAGGGCGACGAACGTGTTAAGCAGGTGCTGGGTTGCGGAAACATGGGCAATTGTTCAGCGAAAAATAATATCATTACTAGGAGGATGGCAGCGATTGTCATGAGACGATTTACTGATACCGGCATGACATCGTATCACAAAAATGAATCTAAAAATTAATGAAAAATATTAATAATCTTCATATTCATAATTCTCAATGACTCAATTTCTTCTATAATAGATTGAGGCGTAGAACCAATACGAATTAAACTCGAATTATCCGAAACACGTGGATACTGAGCCTACAAACGAACGGGTTTCGCAAGAAAAGTGACATTTGCTGAAAAACGCATTCTTACGAAAACTAGAATAGGCTTTTCGTTCGAATTGTTCAGTTTTCGAAAGTTCGAATGGATGGATTCGATTCGTACGAAAACAACAGAAATTCAAATGTGACATACTTTCGACCGTTTTCTATTCGTTCAAAAACAAGAATGAGAGTGAATATCCGAAGTGATAAACAAGCGGATTGAATAATAAAACTCCGTAGTTCTACGTCATAAATGCGGTCGTGTCCTAGATACAACCCCTTACATTTTTTTTTTAAATTCGTTGGTTCATCATTTCGGGTATTAATTGCGACTACGTCGAAATTTCATAAATAACACTCTAGTAAAAAATTTCGGGGACTCTGAAAAGGTTTAATGGCTTACGTGGTACAATACACGAATTGGTCATATGTCGCAATTTGTTTCTTTTTACCAATGCACGCATTGCACTGAGTATTTAACGAGAGGCATCTTCCGTGCATCGCCATTCAACAAGCATCAAACACGCGTCTAACAGATGCACACAGTTGCAGCGATAAAAATGAAACATCGCGAGAATGACCGTTTATGAAACCACTCAAAGCCAGCGACCTTTGTTGTTTCGGGCAGATAAAGATTCTGAGAATTTTCCGCAGAGCACACAAATGGACAGAACAAATGTATGGGGAAATGGGAATGCTTCCAATTTTCATTAATTTGAACCATATACAGACTATGGGATTGTAATGTGTAGCAAATCAAACAAATCTTAAAAAAAATTCGATTCGATTGGTATGCATTGGTATCGTTAAAATCCGTTCGCAGCAAAAATAGTTATTAACGTTAACGTTAACCAGTTTTCTGATTTGGCACCCTTAATGTAAGTACCTACGTCAAAAATGATCAATTATCGAATGGGCGGGGTGAGTAAACACATGAATGAATGTACCAATTTGTTAGATTAACACTTAATCCACCACCTCCCATTAATGCACAGCACGTCACAAATTACGGGATAGCGAGGAGTGCTCGCTGTCGGAAACAATTGTCCCTTACCGTTGCAGCAAACGCGTCATTAGCTCTCCGCACATCGACTTCATCTCACACGTTGGATCGAGACTAACATTAACCGTGTTTCTATAGCGTGCCTGTGAAAGTCGCTGCCTGGTGAGACAACAACGACAGGCCGAGTTAAACTGTTCACCAAGTCTCGATGGGTAGATTATGTTCGCCAAGACCTTGTACCGGAACTGACGCCGTTCGAGTTGAGTTCCAACGGCGCTGAGGTTGGTGGTTTTTAGGTTAGTAACGGGAAGCATTATAGTGGGATATGGGACATTTATACAAAATACACGGGCTTTTACCAGCACTCAATTTGGATATTGTTAAACCGAAACCACTGATCGTAACAATCGAAGACGCATGACGCTTATATACACAACGAGAAAAATTATACACCAAACAACACTTACTTGGTCAAGGTGGCGAGCATAATGTCCGCTGGCAGAGTGGCCGGAAGGGAGAGTGCCTTCAGTAGCTTCGCTCCCCGATGCCTGAATATCCAATTCATCAATCCTTTGTTCGCTTGATCTACGGCAGCCTGGATAACGGTCAGCACCGTATCTGGCATCATTCCGACGAGGGCGTTCTGTCGATGCTGGGTACACTCCTTGCACTCATTACACTCCGGATCGTACTCTTCCAGCAGTTGTTCCTCCAGCTGTTTCGGCTGGTCGGACACACAGAATGTCGACTGCACCGAGAGGCACCTGGTGCAGCTGATCAGATTGTTGCGGTGGAGAAAGTTTAGCGCATCGTCAAATCCTTGCTGGCAGAAGGAGGACAAAATTTCCGGCGATGGTGGAAACAGAATTCTTCTGAAGCGATTTATGTTTTCCTTGGACAGCTCGATACTGGTGTTGGCCCAGTTCACGTGGAACATCTGGGAACTGTTGTCGCGGGGGCAAATGTCAGATTCGCCACAAAAGGGGCTCACGGTGACGGTATTTTCGTCCAACGTTGGCAGGTTATCGGAGAAGGCGCCGTCCATGTACCGTACGCCGTGAAACCGTGGCGGAAGGATACCCGAGAAGAATGGAATGAAACAGGCGCAGAGCAGAGCCTGGAAAAAAAGGAAAGTTAGGGTAATTCGCAAAACGAAGTAACAGGGATGTAATTTAAGGTAGCTGAATCAATCGTCATATTACACAATGCATAAACTTGCATAAGCATAAAGAAAAATTGTAAATTGTTAAGAGAATAGACAGCAATTTTTTTTAGTGTTTTTTGTATACGTGATGATTTTTGTATGTATTTCGTCAAATGAGGAAAAAAACAAATGAATAAAAAATAAGAAATTAAAAATAGAATCTTTAACGGTTTCATTGATTGCGTACTTCAGGTGTACTAAGGGTAAAGTGTATTACCCTTAAGCCGGAAATCACTGATCCGTTGACTGTCGGGTAAAAGACGGCGCTAGTGATAGTGATGATATTAAAAAATCTCTGCTAATACTGAGTTAAAATTATACGGGTGATACCAAGTTGAGAAGGCATAGTTCCTCTAGGTTAATGTCATTTGAGAAGAGGAAAAAATGTTGCGCTGTTCTGAATTATGGTTCTGATTACTGAAGGCGGTCAACTTTTTAGATGCTTTTCAGCACTATAATAATAAAATTCCCTCACTTCGGCATGACAATAAAAACTTCCTGACCTAAGTAATCTATCGGACCATCAATAATGTAGCCACTTGATTCCAATATAAGCGGCGTATTCTTAAGTATTTGGGGTAGTGGTGGGCATCCTGCGGCCCTCCGACGTTGTTTATGCGGCCCGCGGCCTGATTTGAAAAAAAATCATATGAGCGAAATTATGAATATAGTTGAAAATTCTTCCATACAATTGATTAGAAATAACTTTGCGTGTAAATCTCGTTAATCGTGTGTATCCAAACTAATCTTTTTCCGTTTTCTTTTCCGTACTAATTTAACCTTCTGACAATCGTTCTCGTTAGTACTCAAAAGACTTTTTCACGTTTCTGGTTCTGTTCTGCTCACACTCACATAAATTCATGCAAGTAACGGCAGTAAAATCGGGTTTATACGTTGTCAGTTACTCGCTGGCGAGTAAACGTCAACGATCCGAACAATTACGACTGTACCATGAAATTTGACATTTGATTTGTGTCCAGTCCAGTCGATTAATTTTTCTCGCAGATATTGGTGATTCAAAGCCCATGAAATAATTCTCCAATTTTCTCTACCCCATTCAGTTTCGATGCAGAAAACGTGCAGATGGATCTCATTAAACGCAGTGTGATTTAGAGTTGCGTGACAAATTTCAAAACCATGATGTCGTGGATTCCTACTCCAGATATGTTCCAGAAGCGCGATTTCCACAACTAATAAAACATACTCATTTTATTACTTCTTTGTTTGAATCCGCAAATATTTGTGAGCAATTGTTTAGTTATGAAAGAATTAATGAAATTAAAATCAAAGTCAAGGAACAAAATCACTGAAAGTCGTTTGGAAGACACGCTTCGCATCGCCATCTCTCACATTCAAGCTGATTTAGAAACAGGGTGTCGACTCAAAATCGGAAAATAAATTCCCTGATATTCCCTGATTTTCCAGTAATTTTTCAGAAAAAAATCCAGATGTAGACTAGTAATTCAATTCGCTAAAAGTACTTTAGCTGTAGCTCCGAAAACATTAATTTAACTTAAACAATGAAATTTAAGAACGTCTGTCGATATTTTATAATAAATGAATTGTTTATGATTTTTAATTGAGTTTAACGACGACTGATAAAGGTCCTAAAAGATTTTAAAAATGGATTTACTAATACAGTTCATAGTTATCTTGAAGAAGTCTCAAATACCAGTACAGAATGAGACATTTTCATTTTTATTTGGATCCATTTCATGAAACTGTTACGATTTTAACGAAATGCTTTATCTCGCAATCTTTTGGCTTCCTTCTGCACGTTTTCCAAAATTTTCCCCGTTTTACTTCCAGAGATTCCATTTCTGTTTTCTGTAGTCGTTTTATTAACTTTGATTCATCTGACGATAAAGAGAGCTCAATATCTTTATTGAAGCTATCCGTCCAAAGTGAAGTATAGCATCATACACTTGTCGCATAGCACAACCGTTTCCTCCCACATATTTTCATAAATACATTCGCTCAAGGTAAAGCCCTCTCAACGTTGGGGTTTCTAATGAGAGACAGAAGACCGTTTTGAGTAAAACTTCCGTCAACCTGTCCTTTTCAAAAATGGTTCAGTCGTTCATTTTTCGGATCATAGTGAGCAAACTTGTTTATGTTGCTAGCAATATTGTTTCAATGATAAATCTGTTGGAGCTCCACTGACACAACCAAAATCCGTCAAATATATCAAAAAGTCAATAGTCAAAAGCTTCCCGAATCGTTTTCCCTCCATTTTTTATCGGAATCAATGATGGAAAGATCAAGGATACATCAACGCAGTGCTTCGGATCTCAGACGAAATTTCAAGATTTGTCAGTCGTAAAATTTTGGCGAGTTTTTGAGTTCTACGTCATTCAGGAAGGGTGCCAAATCAGAAAACAGGTCACGTTTTTATGAAATAAAGTTAACGTTGATAACTATTTTCACTGAGAACGAATTCTCATGATTTGCATACCAATCGAACCGGAAATTCTCTATGATTTGTTTGATATGCTATACATTACAATTCGCTAATCTATAAACGGTTTAAATTCATGAAAACTGGAAGAACTTCCTTTTTTCGCATACATTTGTTCTGCCGATTTGTGTGCTAACCCTACCCGTATTTCGAATGCTTATAACTCGAACATTTCTTAAAAGATCGGAAAGATGTTTGCGTCAATTGATAGGAAATATTTCTACGCGTTTATCACAATTTATAAAATGTTATTTTCCATGAGATAAACAATTGAGCAACTGTAAAATGTCAAGCGTAACTGCCAAGTTTTGATTGGCCCGGTTTTCGGTTTCCCCAACACAGACTTCAAAGTCGATGTACTTGTGGAAATCTGCTTTGAAAATATACATGCAAGTCGGGGGTATTTTTGTTCCCACCGAGCTGTGTTTCCCTAACACGGACTTCAAAATCAATGTGCGTGGGGAATTTGCTTCGTCATAACATACAAGTCGGGGGTATTTTTTCCCACTGAGTTAGAGATAGGCAAAACAGTTCACTTTGATGAACGGTTCACTCACTAACCATTCATCTACGTGAATCAGTTCTTTTGAACCGTTCTTTCGCTCTTTCGTTCAGCGGTATTAAGAACAACATAGAATGTTGGCTGGAACCCAACATCAATAGACAGCTATTAATTGATATCGTTGGATTGGATAGTGTACGTATGTGATTTATGTAATAATTTGATGCGCTCAAAATATGTGCATTTTTTCATATTCTCTTTTTGGACAACACACTGGTTCCATGTAAGATTACATATTTCATAATGTTCATTCAGGGAAAAAAATCAACAGCGATTTTCACTAACAATCAATCACAATAACACGTACACGCAATAGGCAAATCAATTAATTGAAAGCAACGAAAAAACTTTTTTCTCAACATGCCCTCACTATAAAATTTTATGTTTACCTAATCCATGAATCGCCCCAGCTTCCCCCAGTTTTTTTTTTCGGATAATCACGAAATATATGAATGTTAGGCGGAATTGAAAGAATACATGTAATTGTAAATATATAGTTTTGCTTTTAAAACTATGAAAATCTAATTCAATTTTTAACACAAAATTGAGTATACATTAACAAAATGAACCCTGCGTTAGATGTATTTTGCTCATCATGACAATATCGTTTTATTTTCCTTACAAGCGTTATCGTTAAATTTGTTCATTCCGTCCAGCGCAAATCAGTTCAGCTGCACTAGTTCGTTCGCAAACAGTTCGCCCGCAAACACTTCGTTCTCAAACAGTTCGTTCCCAATAAGTTCACTCTCAATCAGTTCTTTCTCATACAGTTCACTCGCAAACAGTTCGTTCTGAACCAGTTCGTTCACAAGCAGTTCACTCTCCATCAGTTCACTCTCAAACAGTTCACTCGCAAACCGTTCTTTCGGAATCAGTTCGTTCACAAACCGTTCGCTCGCAATCAGTTCGTGAGGAGAACTACCGTTCTTTGAAAAAGAACGACCGTTCGTTCACTCTTTTCGGCGAACTAGTTCGTTCGTACCGTTCGTGTACGG
This sequence comes from Toxorhynchites rutilus septentrionalis, assembly GCF_029784135.1. Lineage (NCBI taxonomy): Eukaryota > Metazoa > Arthropoda > Insecta > Diptera > Culicidae > Toxorhynchites > Toxorhynchites rutilus. Next base: position 48,762,768 of record NC_073745.1, read on the forward strand.
TTTGCCCATCTCTACACTGAGTTGGGTTTCCCTAACACGGACTTCAAAATTAATGTGCCTGGGGGTATCCGCTTTGCAAATACATGCAAGTCGAGAGTATTTTTGGCGTTGAGTACTTTTGTGCTCGCTTGTCGTTGTGCAGACCGGAATATGTTTGCCTAAAACGTACCTTTTAATTGAGAAGCCTGCGAAAATCGTCATTTCAGATACTAGAGGTGAATGAACTTTCGCGGTTTGAGAACTACGTAAACATGAGATTTTCAATAATTTCAGAGGGAAATGTAAAATACAATGTTCGTTTGACAATTCTTCCGTTCACACATTTTGGTAGTCCGATGCATCATATCTAACGTAAAAGGACGTCCATAAAATTTATTGGTAACGATGAACATAATCTATTACAAAAACTTCGATGCATCCTAAAATAATATTCGAAGTGGTAAACAAGTGGATTGCATAATGTAATTGTTCCACGTCGAAAATATGCGGTCGTGTCCTAGATACAAACCCTTAAAATTTTTTTTAATCCTTTGATGAACCGTGTAAAATATGCAATTCAAAGCTACCCAAATTCAAAGTTTTTTTTTCTTTATTCTGAAAAACCAGTTGCAGCTCGCGTAATATGATCAATTCACGTTCATACCGTCCATTGACATAAAAGGAAATTTGTTCAAATATATAATTCCCATGCATTCTTCAAAAGCTGCAAGTCCTGATGCTTGAGAATGTCCCAAGAACATTGACGTCATGTAAAGATTTACCAAATCCTTCTCATTTTCATTCCAAAATCTGACATTCCGATCCATCTGTATCCTCTCTGTAGCCTTGTTCAAAGACTCGCCGAAACCAAAGGCAATGTATAATTTAAATAGTTTCATCGAACCAAAAATCGTCATAAAGCTCATTTTATCACGCCCTAGTTAGACCTTCTCAGCTTCCTGGATGTCATGAAACATTTTTTTCAATACAACAATTTATTTTTCAGCAGTGTGGAGTGATTTGTGCTACATAACTGTTTCCAGGCACCACAGGAGCTCGGCTTTCGTAGTATGATTTTCAAGCTTTAGTTTATCGATAGTTTTTGAAGAAGAAAAGGAAGGGAATTGGTTGAAGCTGAACGGCAGATACTGATGTCAAAAATGCCAGTAAAACATCGCGAATGTAAAACCGTCTACTTTTCCGCCAAGGCGTTGTACTATAGGTGGACCGCAATGTCAAAATTGCTGTTCGGCCATTGCTCATGAAAAAACAAATTTGTTTACAAAACAAGTCGTATCTTTTGGTGACAAATGCATTCGTTGGCAAAATAGCTGCTCGCGCTTTATTGTCGAATCATAACAGTGCAGAAGGATGTTTTAGTATATCTTTTCGCCTTTCTTTCCAAGCAAAATGTACTTCTGTTTGGCTCCCATCGGCGGGGAAAGGAGTACTATCAGCTTACGGCGATGGTGACAAAAAATAATGCTGATTGTGGCTCCACTGATTTCGCTCAGGGAGGAGAAGAATGCTGTGCATATACCGTAAGGTCCGTAACTACCAATTTGCTGGATTTAACTACCACCTGTTTGGTGGCGATGGAAAGGAAAGCCCAGGTTGATGTTATTTACACGGATCTAAAAGCAGCATTTGATCTCATAGATCACAAAATTTTACTCTGCAAACTATGTCGATTGGGAGCCTCTCACAGACTAGTATCATGGCTTTCATCATACTTAATTGGCAGAACGCTGCACGTTAAGCACGGAACATGCATGTCATCACCGTTCACTAATACGACCGGTGTCCCTCAAGGAAGCAACCTGGGACCGCTACTGTTCGTGATATTTTTCAATGATGCTGCGTCTTCACTTGGTCATAGATGTAAACTTGTATATGCCGATGACCTAAAGATCTATGTTGTGGTGAGCTGTGTCCAAGATTGTCTTCATCTACAAAATTTGCTGAATACGTTTGTTCATTGGTGTCGTAAGAATAAACTTGTCATCAGCATCGCGAAATGTCATGTTATGACCTTCCATCGTTCTTTGGACCCGATCATTTTCAATTACCAGATTGATAATACGATTCTTAACAGAATGCATCAGGTGACGGATCTTGGTGTTGTATTGGACTCGAAGTTTTCTTTCAACTCACATTATGCATCAATAATTTTGAAAGCGAATCGTCAACTCGGCTTCATCTCGAAAATTGCAAAGGATTTTACAGACCCACACTGCATGAAGGTGTTATATTGCTCCATCGTACGACCAATTCTGGAAAATGCTTCAGTTGTATGGGCACCAAACGATGTAACGTGGAATCTAAGGATCGAGCGAGTCCAAAAAAGGTTCATACGTATGGCGCTGCGAAATCTACCATGGCGCGATCCTTTGAACCTTCCAGCGTATCCAGATCGATGTCAACTGCTTGGTCTTGAAACGCTCGAACGGAGACGCAAGACACAACAGGCTCTTTATGTTTGCAAACTACTCGTCGGAGAAGTTGATTGCCCTCATCTTCTATCGCTGCTTAACTTTCGTGCATCAAGCAGGATGCTGAGACAGCGGTCCCTGATGCAACCGAGTTTCCATCGTACTCATTACGGATATAATCAACCTATAAGTGCAATGGTTCGTGTGTTTGCATCTATCGAATCCGCGTTCGATTTTAATATCTCCACAAATGAATTTCTACGTAGAATAAGAAGATTAAACTTTAGTTGAGTGACGGGTGTTTATTAAGACAATTTATGTCAGATAAACTTAATTTGTAAACAATAAACAATAAACAATAAACAATATACCGGGAAGGAGATCCGGAAAGGGCCGTTACAAGTAATTGGCTAGAGCAAAAGGAGGTTATGCACTATATTCCACGAATATATATTTGCTTATTTTTTCCTTCAATTATTTTCCTTAGCGAGTTGACATTGAAATCATAACCACACACCCAAACAAAAAGTAAATAATTCTGAAAGTTACGTCTCGCTACTCGTCTCACGTCATGTCCTGAAAGTGTCAAGAACGAAACACCTATAGTTCAGCATCTTGCTTTTCCGCTGTTTACCCTTCGGAAGGACTAAATTCACCTACAGGCGAAAGCAAACAACATCAAACAACAGAGAGTCAAACTAGTCGAATACATCTTTTTTGGTATCATTAACTTGGGTGCACCCGTGGCCGAGTGGTTAGCGTCTCACATTATCATGCCGGGTGTTCGGGTTCGATTCCCGTTCTGGCCGGGGGAATTTTTCGTCAAAGAAATTTCCTCCGACTTTGCACTGTGGTCACGCGTATTCTAGAGCTTGCCCCTCAGAATACTTTTAAGGCGTGTTATTCGGCTTGAGAAATCTCAACTAAGTATTAATAAATGGCGCTAATTAATGCATACGTTGAGACGGCAAAAGTTTCACAGGGAACGTTAGCGCCATTCAAGAAGAAGAAGAACTTTCTAATTACTGCAATAATTAAAATTATAATTGAAGGAATTTCATTTTTTTCAAGATTGGTGACGAAATTCCCTGATATTCCCTGACTTTCCCTGACATTGTTTGAATTCCCTGATTATCAAGGATTTTCAAGGTAGTCGACACCCTGAGATAAAATGGCTCAAGAAAAGTAGTTCGAGTGAAATCGAAACAGTGTTGAACTTCTCTCTCGCCAAGTTTTGTGGTCCCATCGATATTTTTTCTGTTTCCTAGCAACGATAAAGTTCGGTCTGTACGTGAAGCATGTGGCAACTGTCACGTTATTTGAATGCGGGAAACCGGCAAAACAGATCTACGAGCTGCTCAAACCGTTTCCTATCGATGAACGATTCGTGTTCCGTACGCTACAACAGTACAAAGAAACAGCTGTTGTGGGCCACATAAAGGGAAGTCCGAGATCGGTAGGGTGTACAATGTTGTCTACGTTTTCATGAACGCGTTCAACGCAATCCTCTTCGGAAACAAAAGTGTCTATCAGTCGAAATTAATTGGTGCGTATTGGTGTGAGTCATTTATTGACGGCCAGATTGAAGCGAATATGTTTGGAACGATGCAAAAAATTCCTGGAATGGTTAAAAAACGAGACTGACAACAAATCTGCCAGACTTCATCTCCCCAAATTACATGCCTGTTGACGTTCTCATTGGAGTTACCAATCGTTAAAAAATTCTATCGAGAAACTGCAGCGATTGACGATTGGCCTTAGTGTTTTCGACTCTGCGTGAAGAAGCGAATAAATTTGCCAAAAATGTTAATTCTGGATATTTTTATACCTTCAATAAAAGTTTTGGGTTTTTATCTCATTTTGTTCTCGAGTTATTAGTTTTACAGGTATAGAATTGAATTCTTTCTAATTTAAAATAAAAAGTAAGTCAAAAAAGTATGAGTTAAATACGTATATTTCACATTTCATTATGAAAAGTAGTAAGAAAAAAATCATTGCGGCCCGCGGCTATAATAAAAACTCTAATGCGGCCCGCACCGTGTCTATACCTGGTCACCACCGATTTAGGGTCTCATCGCCCGAATTGTAATTTTCATTTGCTAAACAATTTTACCCACAAAAGGAGTGTTCCCCCTTCATGGGACCTCCCCTTTCAAGCACTGTTCGGAAGTTTGGTGCAAATCCATCCAAAATTTATTTGAACAAATATCATATGTAGGGTAGATAGGGGCAATATTGTCCGCCTAAATCATGTTGGAACATTTATAAATTATGCTACTTGTTTGAATCTCACGATCTGAAACCTTATTGATCGATGTACATTGTAGGAATATGCTTTAAAAAAGATTTATAGATATTTTAGATATTTAATCTTCTTCCTCCATTTCCGTCGATCGAAAACGCTACGGGGCAAAATGGACCTCCATGCAGGGTAGTATGACCATTAGAGTGTCAATGAAAATGACCATCTCGAATTTTCAATGCGAACTTGATAAAAAATGTTGATTCCCACGAAAAATTACCCTATGCAAAATATCAGCTCAATCTGACTTCATTTACTAGTGTCGCACAGCCGTCAAAGTTTGAGTTTTTAGTTAACGGTTATACTACCAAACGATAAAGAGATCACTTTACCCTCACTATCCCTATAGCTTTCCGGCAAACAGTACCGCTGTGAAAGTCTATGATTCACAAATGAAACGTCGTACTAGAGCAACCGAGGTTTGCGTCCGTTCTATTTCATACACACTTTCAATCACATCAAGTCAAGGCAAGATTCCGTGAAAATATATACCTGCAGTAAATCTTCCCGGGTGTTGAACTGCGACACGATAACGTTTTTCCCGTCGTAAACCCGGGTCAGAGAGATGTGCAGCTTGCCGTTCACCCGCTCGTGGGCGTCCGCAGGCAGAAACTTCTGCAGACCATCCAGCAGACACGTCTGGATGTTGAACCGTGGGCTGAACGGACCGAGTGAATGACTGCGGGCTTCCTTCACCACCCGGAAGAAATCGGACGTCATTTCACCTATAACGAGAAGAGGAAATAATTAATTTGTTAGTAAACACAAAATGACAAAAAAATCGTTCCAAAGAATTAATATTCATTTTAAATCTGTGAAAATGTGGGTGTATGTGTGGTGTGTAGGTTGAACTTGGTTCATTCATACAAAAGACACACCCTTTTGTGAAGTATTCAAGTCTCCGACGAGACGTGCATAGTTTGGCGGCCACGAAGCATAGCATGCTTTCAAAATTGCTCAACATAATGATGTTTTTAGACATCGTACGAGAATCGTACGATGCGCCACGCTGGTATTTGTGATTTGTCGTGTAACATTTCTATGCGTGTGATTTCTAAGCATAAATGTTGGGTGAGGGACGGTGACGCATAAACAGAGAATGGGAAGAATGTCGAAAGAAGTGGCAGCTGAAAATAAACCGACCGTCGCGTCGTCTGGTCACGAGAGAGCTGAAGATTTTTTGTGGCCTAATCCTTTCTTTCGGAGGCACGTCTCGTTTTTTGGAGGCACGGCAGCTTTCGGATGCATGCTGCGCTTTGTTCGTTTGAAGCATACACGCATACATGGCTGCACCAGCATGTTTGACAGATCTAAGTGTGAACGGAAAAATACTAACGTATGTTATTTCATTGACTACGTCGGGTGGGTGGCCGCTGAAGGTGCGCTTCAGGGATAACTGGTTTTTTAAAAATAATAATTTGCGACAAGCCTCTTTTTCCGGTCTATCCATCAAAGTCTAAAACCGGACCCGATCAGTTGTGCGTGAGAGGGTTGTTTACATATTTAAAAACCCTTACATCAACCTCACTTGTGGCTGATTGAATGATGCCTTGGCATTTCTGCTTTTTTTTTATTGTGGGTAGAATTACAAAAATAGCCTTTTTCGACTTTTCCGTTCCAATTCCCTCTAACGAAAACATACGATTTATTTTGTTATGCTTGTACATCAAATTTAATTCCATGACACGAGTAAAACCGCAAAAAACCACAGTTTTTAGGCAGCTCTTGAGGCGATTTGATATCAGCACAAATAAAGGGAAGGACCTCGAGCCAAGCATATACCCATAAACGCATAGCAACGAGATATCGGAGCGTGAAACGATTGCCCAATCCTAAATTACGCGCATTCAGCGACCGATGTTTCCAACGGTTTGGAGGTATTGGTACTCACATGCTACTAGCACCAATCAAGCATAGATTTTATAGATGTGTGTGAGAGGTAGAAAAAATATCTTTTGGTGATTTGGAGGCGCGTCGTATTTTTTCTGGAGGCCCGTTTCTTTGTTCGGCTTTTTTCGGATAACGCACTCGGGGAGAGTCCAGGTGAGTTGTTTCCGTCGCTCAAGGGCGCATGCTGAATGAGGTCAGAACATATACATAATTTATGCTGTGCTTAACTGTGCGCAAGGGAGCGTCAAGTTGAATTTCTGCGTATTTGTCTTGACAACATGCGTTTATGGTGCTTAAAACGACATAGGAGAACGTTATGGGTCAACAAGAATTTCGAATAACGATAAGCTTCTTTCGATAAGATGCTAGCTCTTCATTCTCGAAGGTTCATATATACGAGGCGTATGATCCGGCAATAGAAATATGACTCATGTTACATCGTGAAAATCTCTATGAATCTTCTTGACGATATTCTTAATGTTTCAATGTTTTTAAGAATAAAGCAATCAAATAGTTGAATGCCGAATTCTTAACATCCGGATTGTCTTTAGTTTCACTGTCATCATACTCATTCCGCCGTGTTCATTTCAAGAACTGATAGTCCAGAAGAAGACCTTGCACACTTCTATCAATGAGCAAACATCAGCATGCACACGTCTTCTGTTTAGTGCTGGCCCCGTGTGTAAAATAAACCACCGGAGTTGAGCACGCGTGTTGCAAATTCCTACTACGCCACTTTGCGCGAATTTCAACTTGATCTTGAGTTTGTTATTGTTTATATTTTTGCAGCGATTACATTTTCCATACAATGTACTGCCCGACCGACCGACCGCACATGTGTTTTCTTAGCTGGATTTTGACCTTATAGCAATAGCAGCAGCAGCAGCAGCTCTACTTGTATTAACGGAAACATCAAACGTGCATCTCTGCCCGTTACTGCAATCTTTGTTTGTGGTTGTGCAATTATTTCGAATGCACTTGTTAACCCTTTCAGTGCTACGACGGTTCTCATGTTCTTAGTAAAGGGCGTTTTTCATACAGATATAGAAGTTTAAATTACAATAAAACACAGATGAATTTTCTGACACATGTTGTTTTCCAAGACGTCAATCGTGAGCAATTTATGGATGAGGACCAAATTCTTCAGAGTCCCACAAAAACAGCCCAATAAGGTCAAATTGCATGATCTTGGAGGCGATTCACGATTCACGGGTCCACTACGCGCAGCTATTTGATCGCCGAACGTTTCACAAGGTGTGACATGGTGTAAAGTCTTGTTAAAAACATAGTTCCTCTATATTAGGAGAACAGATTCTGTTACAAAAGTAAGTCTGTGATCATTGCTCTGTAGCGGTCAACATTACCTGTTACTGTAATCATATTTGACGAAAAATGGACCAATGAATCCATCGACCCAAAAAGCGCACAAAACAGTAACCTATTCAGGATACACTGGGTTCCAACAAATTTGTAAGCTAATGAACACGAATGATAATTACCAGATTGAGTGGTCGTTAATCAGCCAATGAAGACTGCGAAGAAAACTAATGCTTCAACTTTCAAGCTAGTAATTATGGCCGTTCGAAGAACACATTCATCAGCCTCCACTGGGAAGTTTCAACGAAGGAGGAAATAGTAGACAAAAGCAATAAGTACACTGGAGTCGCTTTTAACGCGGTTTTTGGAATTTACGCGGTTTTCTGAATTTACGCGGATTTCGACATTTACGCGTTTTTTTACGCATCACGTATCAAACGCGTACAAATTCAATGTGCTAATTATTGATGTGACTTTTCACGAAATAAGTTTTTATTGTATCACTGAGTAGTAGCTGAGAAATAAAAGGAGATACAGATATTATAATTGCAACATACAACAAAAATCAGTTAATCAATTGTTAAAATATGAGTTGCATTTTTGATTAATAATTCACAGTTTGTTAGATTTTTATACGGATTTGAAAATTCACCCGGTTTATTTTTACGCGGATTTTGGAATTTACGCGGCACGTATCCCCCGCGTAAAAAGCGACTCCATTATAATTGAAAACATACATCGGAAAACACGTACATTTGTCTCATTTTGGCAACCCACTGTGATCTTTCGACTTGCAACTTCTACGTGATATTCTTTGGAGAGCATGCAACCGATTCTTCTGGGCGAAATCCGATAGAGAACGCAACGACTTTCGTGAAATGGAAACAAATTACAAAGCACAAGTCATGACCGCTCCTGGGAAAACTATGTCGCTAAGGTTCAGTCCAATGTGTAACAGAATCTTCCGCTTTTTTGGGACTTCGTGAGAAATCTCTCGGCCTCCATCCTGCACAACTTTTTCAAAATAAAACGGATCAACGAGAAATTTTTACCGACGGAGGATACAGGTTCCAGGTACACAAAAAATAAGATTCTGTATGCTTAGAAACACATACTTAATTTACGATGACTTTCGAAAGTAGTTCCAAAAATTCTGGTGTGATTTTCATTTGTGTGTTCTGAACGACAAAAGTGGAATACGAATCTCATGATAGAGATAAATGCCAGTTTGAATTTAGTTACGTTCCAACTAGAGACTGAAGAATATAATACATCTGCGTAGTTGAAAAGTGAGACGAGTAATGATTTGGCGTTTTGCAGTAAAACTAATGAGTGAAGGCTGAGAAAAATCTATTCACAAGTGTCATTAACTTGAGCTTTCCAATCGAGGTGGGAATCCATCAAAATTCCCAGATTCTTGACCATATGATCAAATAAGGAATCAATACCTGATACTATTAGTGGTTAGTTAACCCCTTCCCGTATTATTTAACACGTCACACATCAAGTAATATCACTAGCCTGCTGAGCGTTCTAGAGCCCTATGTTATTCAAGTACCCACGAGTGAGACTCGATGTTGTACGGGAAATGGTTAAATGATATTGCCGAAGGAGTCTTGAAAATTATTCGGTTTTGGTTTCGTTCATATCTGCTTTCGTTTCATTTCTAGAATGAAAGCAGGAGGTTTCATTAATGATTGAAACTTTTCGAATGAGATCTATTCATTTTCATTAAAAGGGGCAACAAGGACCGTTTGAGAAAAAAACTCCAAAAAATCTTGCGTAGTTTGACCAGCAGTGGGTGACAGCATGTTTTATCGAACAAATCACATACCATACACTCTCTCGGTCTTATTGGGAATTGGAGGACAAAACAATCACGCTTACCCCTACAGAAGCAGCAACTGGCCTACTACATAACTTTCACATCGTTGTTTTCACTTGTTTCAGTGAGTACGTTTCGTATTTTACAAGTAAACTTTTATTTGTATATGAGCTGAGAATGTCGATTAAAAATTTCGTTCAGTTTGAAGAATGAACCGAATGCTCGTGCGAGAGAGGGGACAGCAATATATTAAACCAGCCTGAATAAGACGCAACATTAACTGTGATAGATTCATTATTAAATGACGACTAGATAGTGGCAAAGATCATTTGAACTTCGAGAACATATACAAGAAAAACTGAATCTCGATATGCTTAATGTGTTACTTATTCGTGAGTTTTACTCCATAAACAATACGAATACGACTCAATAATCGGGTCATCAACTTCATCTAATTCTATTAATTTTATTTAAAAAAAATCCTACGAGAAATACGACCACAGATTGTTTTGTTTCTCCCTGCGATTTTTTCAAAAATAAATTCGACAACTACTATAATTAGACTTCAAGATCTGCAGTTCTTTTAATTTCATAAAAAAAAAGATGGGTGAGTATTGCCGAGAACAAAACCAGAGACATATGACTTCGCCAGTAGTTTTTCAGTATTCCTTAACAAAATTTCATTTCCAACGCACTCAAAAAAATCCACAAGTTAGACTGTGCAGCCCCTTTCGCAGAATGGCAACACAAAATACGAATCGAATCGGTTGTCAGCAACCGCAGCGGAACAAATTTTCGGTTGTGTAACATTTACCCAAACAACAGTTAACAGAAAAAACATTCGCCCGAATGCAACGAATAAAAAGTAACTTGGAAATTAATTAAATTAATAGTTTCATATAAATGATCCTCCGGTGATACCCCCTGTTAGCTTGCCTAAAAAATCGAGTGCAGCGGACAAGCAAAATCAGGTTCCCCCTGGTTTCCGTGGGAATAGTTCATCTTCGAACGACCCAGCACCCGAGGGGACATCAAAAACCCCAACTGTCCCTATTTTTCCGTCCAGCTCAACTTCCCAATCGGGATTTATAAAGTTGTCTGACCTTTTGGATCAAATCTTCAAGTGTTTTAATGTTTCCGACTCCATCAGAACCATTGTCATCTCAATGCTTCCAGTATTAAAGACAATTTTGCAACAATTGATGCAAACATGGCCCCTCCTTGCAATGATTATCTCTCTTGATGTCTAATTTAAATAGAGAGGTCGGAGATATCACTGTTTTACAGTGGAATTGTCGTAGTCTTACCCCTAAATTGGATACATTCAAATTTCTAATTCATAAAGTCAATTGTGATGTTTTTGCACTGTCCGAAACCTGGCTCTCTTCTCAAAATGATCTCTCTTTCCACGATTTTAATACAATACGCTTGGACCGCGATGACAGATACGGAGGGGTACTATTGGGGATCAATAAGTGTCACTCTTTTTTTAGAATTGACCTTCCACCTATTGGAGGGATCGAAGCTGTTGCCTGTCATGCAAACATCAGAGGCAAAGACCTTTGTATAGTCAGCTTGTATTGGCCTCCGAGATCTGCGGTTAGCCGCAAGCAACTTGTTGACATGTGCTCACTCCTTCCTGAGCCACGATTGATCTTGGGAGACTTCAACTCTCACGGAACTGCCTGGGGGGAACAGTACGACGACAATCGTTCATCGTTGATATATGACCTTTGTAACAGCTTCAATATGACCGTTTTGAACACTGGGGAAACAACACGTGTACCTAAACCTCCTGCTAACCCAAGTGCTCTTGACCTCTCGCTTTGCTCGAATTCACTATCGTTAGATTGCAAGTGGAATGTAATCCAGGATCCCAACGGTAGTGATCACTTGCCAATCGAAATTTCCATCACCATTGGGTCGAATTCTTCTGAATCTATAAACATGGCATATGACTTCACAAGACACATTGACTGGAAAAAATATGCGGACGCGATTGCTCTAGCCATCAATTCCAAAGATGGTTTACCTCCATTGGAGGAGTATAACTTCCTTTCTCGTTTGATCTATGACAGCGCGGTTCGCGCTCAAACGAAACCCATCCCAGGTTCCACTATTCGTCGAAGGCCTCCCAATCCATGGTGGGATAGCCAATGTTCCAAGCTTTATCAGGATAAATCGAATGCATTTAAAGCTTTTCGGAAAAGTGGAACCATTGAGAATTTTCAAACGTATTTATCCCTTGAAAATCAATTTAAAAACTTGATCAAAGGGAAAAAACGTGCTTATTGGCGAAATTTCGTGGGAGGTCTGTCACGAGAAACGTCAATGAAAAAATTATGGAAAGTGGCTCGAAACATGAGAAATCGCTCTTCAACGAATGAAAGCGAGGAATATTCACATCGATGGATTTTAAATTTTGCACGGAAGGTTTGTCCCGATTCCGTTCCTGTACAAAAAATTGTTCGAGATATTTCACAAGATAGGTGCGATCTTGATTCCGAGTTTTCGATGGTAGAATTCTCTCTTGCTCTGCTTTCTTGTAACAATTCTGCTCCGGGATCGGATAGAATTAAGTTCAACTTGCTGAAAAACCTCCCTGATGTGGCGAAACATCGCTTGTTGAATTTATTCAATCGGTTTATGGAGCATAATATTGTTCCAGATGATTGGAGACAAGTACGAGTTATAGCTATTAAAAAACCCGGAAAGCCCGCGTCCGACTTCAATTCGTACCGCCCAATAGCAATGCTGTCTTGTATACGGAAATTGTTGGAGAAAATGATCTTGTTTCGCCTTGATCGTTGGGTTGAAACGAATGGCTTACTCTCAGATACACAATATGGGTTCCGCAGGGGCAAGGGGACGAATGATTGTCTTGCGTTGCTTTCTTCAGAAATTCAAATGGCTTACGCCGGAAAAAAACAAATGGCTTCAGTATTCTTGGACATAAAGGGGGCGTTTGATTCTGTTTCAATAGAGGTTTTGTCAGACAAATTACACTTTCGGGGTCTGCCGCCTCTATTGAATAATATGTTATATAACTTGCTTTGTGAGAAACATTTGAACTTTTCTCACGGAGATTCGGCAGTAAGTCGGTTCTCTTACATGGGCCTCCCCCAGGGCTCATGTTTAAGCCCCCTTACACAACTTCTTCTACAACTTCTATGTAAGCGACATCGACAATTGCCTTACACAAAATTGCAGCCTAAGACAACTTGCAGATGATGGAGTGGTGTCTGTCGTAGGATCAAACGAATCCGACCTGCAAGGACCCTTACAAGATACTTTGAACAATTTTTCAACCTGGGCCATTGGGCTAGGGATCGAATTCTCCACGGAGAAAACAGAGATGGTGGTTTTTTCTAGGAAGCATAGACCAGCAAAACCAAAGCTTCAACTTTTGGGTAAACCGATCACTCATGCTATGTCATTCAAGTATCTTGGGGTATGGTTCGACTCCAAATGTACTTGGGGGGCCCATATTAGGTATCTGAGTAAAAAATGTCAACAAAGAATAAACTTTCTCCGTACAATTACCGGCACCTGGTGGGGAGCCCATCCCGAAGATCTTATAATGTTGTATCGAACAACTATTCTCTCAGTGATGGAGTATGGCAGTTTCTGTTTTCAATCAGCTGCCAAAACACACCTCATTAAACTCGAGCGAATTCAGTATCTTTGTCTCCGTATTGCGTTGGGATGTATGCCCTCAACGCATACCATGAGTCTCGAGGTTTTGGCAGGCCTACTCCCACTAAAAGATCGCTTCAATTTATTATCTCTTCGGTTCCTCATCCGGTGTAAGGTCATGAACCCATTGGTGATCGGAAATTTTGAGCAGCTGATCGAGCTAAATTTTCATTCTGGATTCATGAGCTCATATCATGAATTCGTCTCCATGCAGGTTGATCCTTCTTCGTATATTCCCAACCGTGTTTGTTTTCCTGACTACATCAATTCCTCTGTACATTTTGATCTGTCCATGAAGCAGGATATCCATGGAATTCCAGATTATCATCGATCGGGGATCGTTCCTACGATTTTCGAAGCAAAGTATGGGCGTGTCAATTGTGATAATATGTACTTTACTGATGGGTCCTCTATGAATGAGTCCACAGGATTTGGAGTGTTCAACAATTTTTTTAGCACCTCACACAGTCTTCAGTATCCTTGCTCAGTGTATATTGCTGAATTGGCAGCAATACACTGGGCGCTGGACAGCGTCGCCTCACGACCTGTTGAACACTATTACATTGTAACAGATAGTCTTAGCTCTGTTGAAGCTATCCGTTCAGTGAGGCCGGAAAAGCACTCGCCGTACTTCCTTGAGAGAATACGAGAAATTTTGAGTGCTTTATCCAGACGCTGTTATGTCATTACCTTTGTCTGGGTCCCTTCACATTGCTCAATTCCGGGTAATGAGAGGGCTGACTCATTAGCAAAGGTAGGTGCAATTGAAGGCGAAATTTATCAGCGTCAAATCGCCTTCAATGAATTTTATTCTTTAGTTCGTAAAAATACCATCGTTAACTGGCAACGCAAATGGAACGAAGATGAATTGGGCCGGTGGCTCCACTCAATTATCCCTAAGGTTAGCCTCAAACCATGGTTCAAAAGTCTGGACTTGAGTCGGGACTTTATTCGCACCTTCTCCCGACTCATGTCCAATCACTGTTCGTTAAACGCGCTACTCTTTCGTTTTGATCTTGCCGACAGCAATATCTGTGCCTGCGGCCAAGGTTACCACGACGTCGAACACGTTGTTTGGTCGTGCGAGGAGTATCTTGTTGCCAGATCGAATTTAGAAAACTCTCTTCGGGCTAGAGGAAGGCAGCCCAATGTGCCGGTGAGAGATGTGTTGGCTGGTTTAGACCTTGATTACATGTCCCAAATATATGTCTTCCTAAAAGTTATCGATCTTCGTGTCTGATTATCCTTATATCCTTATATTCTCCTTTTCCTTTTTCTTCGCGAGAAATCAAATCCCTTCTTATTAACAATAGAATAAGGTGAACTGTAAAAACATTTTAGATATAAGATAGGCTTAAGAATTGAGTGTAATGAATGTGAGTGTGAATGTGAGAGTGAACATTGTCAACATATCCTTTTATCCCTTCCTTTTCCTGAAGAAAATATGTCACCCTTCTAAACTCGAGTAGACCGCGAGTAATCGGTTTTCTACACCATTAACATTAGAATTAAGGAAAAATGTTTATATATACTTGTAACAATACAGTCAGGAGTTTGGCTCCTTTAAACTTATGTAACTGAGCCTGTAAAAATAAACGATTTAATAAAAAAAAAAAAAAAATATAAATGATCGACTTATATTATCCAGTCATTTAACTCATGTAGCCCATATAAGTAAAATAAGTTGCCAATTTTAAGCAGTCGTCAAAAAACTCACAGAATGTGATATGCTAGAATTTCACTATGTGATTTAGTGAAATTCTAGCATTTTAGAGCATTTACATGGAGTAAGGTGCTCGAATTTTAATTTACTCGAATGATAAATAATCCCAAATGAGAAAGAAAGATATACTCCAAAAAAACACCATTTTGTTGACAAAGAAGCTCGTTTGTCGAAGAAGGAATAATTTTCTGATATTATTGAATTATTCATTTGGTAAATCCAGTTTAAATATTTAGATTGAAAAAATAAACAGCTCATGTAAACAAGGAATAAAAAACTATAAAACATTACATATTGTTTTCATGCCAATGCCAATTTTTTTCACATTTTCAAGTTCCAAAGCTCGTGTCAATTTATAAATAATCTGATAGACTTAAAGAAAATTCACACTAGCTCGCCCCCGAAAAAAAAAACAAAAATCCAATAAATGGAAAAAAGAATGTTACGTGTTGGTCAAACATGTCTCAGACAAACAAAATTCTGGGAATACATTTAATTTAAGTATTTGGAATCAAAATCCATCTAATAATTGAAAAGGTATTAACATTCAAAATGTATAAACTCCGACCACCCAAAAGATAGAAGCTGGGGGTGCTATATTGGAAGGTCACACGAAGTTCTACGTCAAACGGTATGGATTTCGAGTCGGTACATTTGATATCGAAACATCCGACGTTCGGTACACAACCAATGGGTAGATCAAGTGTTGGCACAAATACATTGCATTCGATGGCGACCGCTTTGAAGGTGACAGTTTGAATTTATCAGTTAGATTAGTAAATATTTCGATAGAATATACGGTACGGGAAGTGCGGATAAAACGGACAGTGGGAGTAATATGGACAGGTGATTGATTTGCATAGTTACATTTTGAATTTCAAATTTCTGTTAACATGTTATTTTATAATACTTGAACTACCCTAAGACAATAAATACTGATCTAAAGATGAAAAGGTAAACAAAAAAAAACCAAAAATCATACATGATTCCTCGTGTGGATGTAATTTTTTCGGCTTCGATATTAAGCATTCTGAGCGGTTTAATATCAAAATCTAATTTACTGGGTGTTATATTTCAGTTTGTGAGTTAACAGAGAAGCGATATTAGGTATGTGAATTTATTTGTGGGTGGAAAATTTAAATCGTTAAAAAAGTTGTACTGGTGTGGCGAAATGGACAGTGATGTGTTGAGATCACATCCAATACAAGATGGAAAGTGATGGAAAGAGCATTCAACTCGTTTTAGTCGCTTTCTCTGTTTGTTGCTCAGTTGCTGGACAAACAAACGATGTGAGAGAGCGAATTTATACGCTTCGTATATTAAAAACCTGTCCATACTCCCCCCACTATATGTCAATTATACACGCATCGACAAAAATGTTTCAGTATGTTTTAAATTCAGTAAAAAACATTGAAAACACTTTTTTGTAAAACATTTGGCGAATTAATTCGAAGAACAGTATGTTGAATTGCACGAAATTGTATTTATGTTTTGAAAAGCATGAGTTTCCGAAGATATAATTGAAGTACTTCATAACACTTTACCGACCGGCCGTCGATTAATCGACGTTTTGTTCTCAGCGCATACCGACCGGCCGTCGATTATTCGACTTTTACTCCACAGCGCTTACCGACCGGTTGTCGATTAATCGACTTTCGATCTTTCTGTTAGATTTGGTTAGGTTAGACTGACAAGTAGCAAGCAGCAAGCATTTCGTATTCTTTATTCAGATAATCGGTGCTTTTCTCAAAACTTTAGCCATTAAAAATGAATAAAAAGGATAGTGTCGGTGAGTTTTATCTCGACGATTTGTCAGATTGTCTTGACTGCCGTTCAGCAAGTAGTACTGATGACGAAAGTGATAGCAGTAGTATAGCGATTCGAAAGCGACGTCTTGTACCGTTAATATACAGTGATTCAGAAGACGAGGGCATAAATGATAACGTTGAAGACAACAATGGTACATGGTCAAAGAACGACAATAATTTTGGAACCTTTCGAAGGCAGCTCTGGCGTAAAAATTATGCCAAGTTCCTCTGAAAGCGTAATAGATATTGTGAATTTATTCATTGGAGGTGACCTGATTGAGCACTTCGTGAGGGAGTCTAATAGGTATCATTATCAAATTGTGGAAAAATATAGAATTACATCAAAAACGAAAAAATGGAAAGACGTCACGGTGACTGACATGAAGAAATTTTTGGGCCTGATCATTCTCATGGGACAAGTAAAGAAAGACGTTTTTTACGATTATTGGTCTACAGACCTATCTTTAGAAACGCCGTTCTTCTCGAAGGTTATGAGCAGAAACAGATTTTTACAAATAATGCAAAGCTAAAGGGTGTGTCACATCAAATTGCATCACGGAAAAAACGCTGTAGAAATTCGCCCAGTAGTCCGATCCTTTTGAAAATTTTAGACAGTAAAATAAAAACTATTAAACAACTTTTCTTTTTATTCATACTTCGAGCCCAAGCCCGTATGCTCGCACCTTCCTCTTCCTAGTTTTTTTTGAACAGAAATCCATTTCCAAATCCGCCTCCGATTTGACAACTTTTGGGTTCTTCCAGAGGGCCTGCTTCATAATCGCCCAATATTTCTCTATTGGGCGAAGCTCCGGCGCGTTGGGCGGGTTCATTTCCTTTGG
Organism: Toxorhynchites rutilus septentrionalis; assembly: GCF_029784135.1. Taxonomy (NCBI): domain Eukaryota; kingdom Metazoa; phylum Arthropoda; class Insecta; order Diptera; family Culicidae; genus Toxorhynchites; species Toxorhynchites rutilus. Next base: position 48,780,579 of record NC_073745.1, read on the forward strand.
CACGAAGGTGACCCCGTTGGCTTCGTACCACTCCAACACGTCCTTTGAATAGTGGCACGAAGCGAGATCCGGCCAGAAGTTGGTCGGGCCCTCGTGCTGCTTCAATAGTGGTAGTAAGCGCTTCTGTAGGCACTCCTTAAGGTAAACCTGCCCGTTTACCGTGCCGGTCATCACGAAGGGGGCGCTCCGCTTTCCGCAAGAGCAGATCGCTTGCCACACCATGTACTTTTTGGCAAACTTGGATAGTTTCTGCTTGCGAATCTCCTCCGGAACGCTGAATTTGTCCTCTGCGGAGAAGAACAACAGACCCGGCAGCTGACGAAAGTCCGCTTTGACGTAGGTTTCGTCGTCCATTACCAGGCAATGCGGCTTCGTCAGCATTTCGGTGTACAGCTTCCGGGCTCGCGTCTTCCCCACCATGTTTTGCCATTCGTCGCGGTTAGGAGCCTTCTGAACCTTGTATGTACGCAGACCCTCCTTGGTCCGTTGGACGAATGAACTTGACAAATTTAGCTTATTGGCGACATCCCGGACCGAACTTCTCGGATCACGTCTAAACTGCTTAACTACGCGCTTGTGATCTTTTTCACTGACGGAGCATCCAGTTTTGCCGTTCTTCACCTTCCGGTCGATGGTTAGGTTCTCGAAGTATCGTTTTAGTACTCTGCTGACCGTGGATTGGACGATTCCCAGCATCTTACCGATGTCCCGATGTGACAACTCCGGATTCTCGAAATGAGTGCGCAGGATTTATTCACGACGCTCTTTTTCGTTCGACGACATTTTTCCAAATTTACGAAAAATTGACAGTGAAGCATGGCCAACGTGATCTATACACTCTTATCTGATTATAAGCGAAAGCTGAAGATATAATTCCTAAAAATTAAATTTCTACAGCGTTTTTTCCGTGATGCAATTTGATGTGACACCCCCTTTAGCATTTTTGTAACAATGACGATATTTCTCCCAATTCGCATAGGCTGGTGAAGGTCCAGCCTGTCATCGATTATTTCAAGGACGAAATTTGACAACGTATATAAACCAGATCAACAATTGTCTCTAGATGAATGTATAATACCGTGGAGAGGTAGACTGTCAATCAAAACATATAATCCGGCAAAAATCACAAAATACGGAATACTGGTCAGAGTGCTGTCTGAAGCTCGTACAGGATACGTATCCAACTTTTGTGTGTATGCCACTGATGGAAAAAAAATTAGAAGAGACTGTATTATCGGTCATTGGACCGTATAAGAACATGTGGCACCATATATATCAAGATAATTACTATAATAGTGTCAACATTGCTAAAAAAATTTAAAACATAAATTGCGAGTGTGTGGGACGATTCGAAAGAACAGAGGTCTTCCTCAAATACTTCAAACTGCCAAACTTTTCAAAAGGCCAACATAAATTTCTTAGAAATGGCCATATTTTATTATAAGTATGGAATAATGGCAAAAGGAACATACACATGATCTCGACAATACATTCTGCAAAAATGGCGGAATCTAGAAATAGAAGCAGGACATCAGAATGCCCCATACAGAAGCCTATTTCAATAATAGATTATAATAAATATATGAAGGGCGTAGATCGCGCAGATCAATATCTGTCCTATTACTCCATTTTTAGGAAAACAAAAAAAAGACGGGTGGGTAATGTCGGGGACATAACCGGAGTGACGTAGGACTATACAAAGGGGACAGCTTTTGTTAAAGATATATTTTAAATATGTTGTTTTATTTTCTTCTCCTACGTGAACCTGAAAATCTACCTGAAAAATGGATTAGTTTACTGTTTACTCTTTATGAATATGTTGATGGTTTTGAAAAGAACCTTTGGTGTTGTGTTTTTGTTATCACTCGATATTCCCATCTTGTTCGGTTAAACCTTCCTGTTTTGCTATTGCGTTTGCCACACGCCACAGCTTTCACAGTTGGAAAATTTCTTCCCATCCAGCTTGTGACATGTTGTTCAGTAAATTACATTAAATGCGACGTGCCGGAGAAACACTTTGCCACTCACTGAAACTAATTGTTGCCTTGATGAGCGCCGAACCGAAGCTGCTCTGTTCTTGATGCGGGTTTTCTGATTGTCGTGAGCAGCTTTGCAAGCCAACTCGAGCACTCCGACGGCCGAAACTCTATAATCGCTGTTAGGTAACTGGTGCTCCGGCACCAATCCGTTCGGCCTAGTTACCCTTGCGGAGCAATCAGTGAATGTGACCAACAGGGAACTGGAGACCTACACGGTTCGAGTGAGACTTTGCCTTTCCCTTAACTTGTCCTCATTTGTTACGTCCACGATGCCGATGCCGTGTTTTATACTCTAGCGGTACACACTCACAGGATAGAGACAAATCGGCAGACTCAGCCAGAGGGGCGAGTCCAACGAGACGAACGAATGAGCGTTAAAAGGGAGCGATAGCAAAAAAATACATTCATTACGATTTGTTCGCTCGTTGGATTCACATGCAGGCTAAAAAGGGTCCTTTTCAGGATCACAAAATTATCTTCAATCTAAAGAGTTTATTGTTTTGTTATCACTCGATATCCCCATCTTGTTCGGCTAAACCTCCCTGTTTAGCGATTTGTTGCCACTCGCCACAGCTTTCACAGTTGGAAAATTTCTTCCCATTCAGCTTTGTGACATGTTGTACAGTAAATTACATTCAATGCGACGTACCGAACCACTGCTCAGTGTCGCATTGGAGGCGATTTTAACCTGTAATTGAACATTTGCGATGACAGTGGAACAGTGTCGACTTTCAATGTGGGGTCATAATTTGGATCTCTATGTTTACAAAAATGTCCATCTAAATAAGTCGCATTACATGTCCGTCCAATTAGCTAAATGTCGAACTAATTGTAAATTACTGTACTTTCAATCTGGAAACAATTTAAGAATTGGTGAAAATTGAATGATCAGGAAAGTCCCCAACTATCAATAAGCTCAGAACAACTGCCAAATTCACATACTCATCAGATCCTGGCAAACAAATTATGAAAAAATCAATTTGTGTTTTATTATTATTTTGGATAATGTTTTAGAAAACATTGAACTGTATTTTCTAAACTCTTTTTTGGAAGGTTTAATGGCCCTGTAAAGCGCCTTGTTTTATGGAATGGTTCCAATTTAGAAAACTTAGTACTCGTGGTTTTGAAAAAAACCATTTCGATAAGTTTGTTTTTAAGAACAAACTTTTTTCTTCTGCTACCAGATGCCGTTTTGCGATTGCGTTTGCCACTCGCCACTCGCTGCAACTGCCTGTTGTCTTGATGTCCACCGAACCGAATGTGTTCTGTTCCGAATGCGGGTTTTCTTATCGTCGCAAGCAGCTTTGCCAGCTAACTCGATCACTTCGGCGGCCGAAACTATATAACGCCGGCTAGGTGGACTGGTGCACTGGTACTAACGCGCTCGGCCTAGCTACCCTTGCGGGGAACTCCAGATCAACACGGTTCGAGCGGGATTTTGCCTTTCCCTTCACTTTTCCCCCTTTACCATGACCAGACATGGCTGCTTGGGTTGGTTTGTTGATGTGTTGTGATGCGAACTGATGTGGTGTACGGTTTGAACGAGAATGATCGTTACGGAAGGAAGGAAGGTATTGTATTATAGAGACTTTAAACTTTTGCAGTTCATTCGTCTCTAGCCTTGAGAAAGGCCCTTTGAAAACTCTACTCTACTTTACTCCAGCGCTACCATCTCCGCCCTCTTGCCTTAAGAAAGGCACTCGATCCCTCGCCGTCCGGCCCGTCCAGCAACGATGTTGTCCAGTCGGTGTCCACACAAAGAATGATGATCGTTACGGCAGCGGAGCGGGGATTTTTTAGCTGACTGGCTGGCTCGAGAATTACGCATGTGTGAGACTGCGACCAATGTTTCGTTCATTTTTTTCTTTTTCCTTTCCAAGCGTGCTTCATTCTATTTCGCAGCTGCCGCTGGTTGCCCGTTTTGGTCGGTACGATTTGAGGAGCACAAAATGGACCAATCAAAAATGGGCACATAGTGCATTTTGACAATGCTTGATATTTCACAATTATTCAATTATTTATCTCAAGAAAAATGAAATGTTATTCGTTATGATAGATGCGTAGATATATTTTCTATCAATTGATGCAAAAACCTTTGCGATCTATTGAGAAAGCCTCGAGATATAAGCGTTCCAAATCTTGCATTTTTTCCTACTTGTTCAATGCCTAGATTTCCATTTCACCCCCTATATCTTCCGGTTAGACGTAGTCCTACGTCAAAATGGACGAAACGTGTCGTAATGTTCTTCATCAACTGTGCACTTTTTAATTCCTTTAAAGTATATACATATAAAAAAATTTCTGCACAAAGCGGCACTTTCATTGATAGAAGACGGCGAAGCTGAAGTACAAGATAAGGATCTACCTAGTTCCGAACCCACAAGAACCACATCCCGATTTGATCATCCCGGAAGACTGGCAAATTTCGGAAAGCATAAACTGGTAAATATAGTGACCAGTGGTCGATGTAAAAAACCCCTACGACAACGCAGAGTTTGTACAAGTAAAAAAAAACCAAGCAGAACAGGTTTCGCTTGTAAATACTGCAACATCCCACTACACAAAGGTGACTGTTTCGAGCGGTATCATAGTTTAAAAACATATTAAACAACTTTTTTTTCGACAAATATTGTTATATGGGTTATGGTATATTTTATGTAAATAATAAACTGAAAACAATTGTAATAGATAAAATAAATATTGTTTAACACTAATATGATTAAAGTAAAAGATTTTATTAAATTTGGTTACCCTACAATAACACGAAGCGTAAAATTTTACTAGAGCTTAAGAAAAGCGCATATATTCCCGCGCGTCAATCTAGGCCGAAACCGAGCCGGTGTCTCGGACGATCTGCGGCTGAATGGGCGGTGAAAAGGGCATAGTATGTTCCAAACGCTACCGGTCGGTAAAGTGTTAACACGTCCGTATTACCGTATATTTTTAAGAAAATTGAGCTTTTTGGACACTAGTCCTGTTGCGTCTTTTCTCATGTCCAAAACATCAGCGAGAACATGACGAACGGTCTCGTGAGAGGTATTCAATTCATAGGCTCTCAAACTAGAATAACGATTTCCAAGTACCATTGCTTTTATTTTGTCGGTGTTTTCATCAGTTGAAGCGGAAAAAGCCAAAAAAACAAATTAACTTGTTCTTAATGAGATCGCGCTCAAAATTGACATTAAGACCATTGACAGTAGTACCAACTCAAAAAAAAATCAGCGAGAAGATTTAAAATTACAAATTCCCGGTACATATTTGACAGAATGTGTGTTTGCGTATTTTCTGGGTAGAGTCTTAGGATAATGAAACACAAACTCAAACTATTACTTTAGTCATTCAATTATTGTAAAAATGATCCACAAAGCCGTCAGAGAGAAGACGTAAAGCTTAATGGAAACCGATGTATCGTAACCCTCTTAAATATTTTTCGTGGAGGAAAATGAGCGGCCCTGATCACACCTTCACTTTCGCATACCTCGGCATTGAAAGGGGTAAATCCCTCCCTCCCGACAACAGCTTTACACGTGATGCGATTTCCACTGCTTCGCCTCCTACCCCTCCCACAAGTTAAGCTTTGTTTACTTTAAAAACTTTCATTTTTTCCCTTCTGGCCGATGAAGAAAAATCGCACCGTAAACCAGTGTCGATCAGCTGAAGCCAAATATAAATATGTCTGCACGAACGATAGCTATGTGATCGTCTCAACCAGTGAACCTGTTGCATTTATGCATTATGCAGGCGCGAAACTATTCGAGACTGTTTCTCAAGGCAGTAATACTTCGAGAGAGGGTCGCGCTGTGGGTTGAATGTAACTCTTACTTTACTCGCTGCTGTTCGCTGATTGCAATTACTGCAACTGGCCCGCACGACGATTACGCGCACTGCTGATTTCACAGCAAAAAAAAAGAGTATTGAAAACAAAACTAGGCTGATAGTTCACTTTGTACACAAAGTGACAGAGACAACGCTGAAACGAACTTGACCAACACACACGCTACAGTCCCATGGAGGAAAAATGCTCAATGTGCAATTATCGCAAGTAATTAGTGGCTCGGGTTTCGTTGTTGGCTGGTTGGCGAAGATCTGTCAAGGACAATGAGTGAAACATGTCTGCAGAAATACACTAGTCAGTTATGCGGTTTTCGGTTGTCTTCAGAAACGGAGAATTGGGGCCTCCAAATTGTATCTTGATACAACTACCTTCACTAATCTAGCTTCGAAGTCTATGGTTATTTACGTCGACATTATCCAGGTCTTGTTTTTCCTACCAGTTAGTGCGCAATCAAGGAACGTAAATCAATATACCAAGTCACTGGCTAATTCTTTGCGAAACAATTTCCGATGCAAATATATCTTAGGATTAACAATTTTCGCACTGATAACAGTTCAATTGTACCTTATTATACCCACACAGCTAAAAATGCGGTCACGCGCCACCACAACGTTTCCGCAAACAAATGCCGCAGCGGACGAGCCCATTCCGTCCCCATTTTCATCATCACCTACAATGGTACGGCATTTTGTACACAGATAAACTCTGATAATGAACCTCAAGGCAGCTGAAGGTCATTAGGAATCAAGTGGCCAATCCTCTCCGATCCCCCTGCCGGTGTGCTGTGCGTTTGTCAGTTAGAACGCATTGACGGGAGCTGCACAGCACCCCATGGCGATTCGTTATCAGCGACAGCGACAATGAGGGGCCAGGCACAGGGAAAAAAACGCAAGTTTGTATTTTTTTTCCTCGCAAATCGTACGATGAAGCTTCTGAGAGTTTCGATTGATGATGCATGAATTAACCTTGAATGGGCTAAATTTACACGGTTTGCAATGATAACGCAAGCGAAATGAGCCGATGAGAGTTAAGCCATATGTCGTTTCGATTTTACTTAGTTGATTGGCACACAGCTAAGCGCTTGCTAATGTCATTAGAAAAAAAACAACTATTCCGACACCCGACTGGCGATAACCCTTGGACCCCACCAGCGGCGTAAACAAACACATGGATTCCGCTGGTAATCACGCGAGATGGTGTCATGTATTGCGGCGGAACAGAAACGTCTTCAGTTGTTGACGCAATCAATCGATGAGATTCATGGCAATAATGTTGAAAGGGTTGTGCTAGAACTGGAAGCACGTATTCCACCCTATCTCACACCAACACCACCCTACGCGACATGATTCGCAACAACATTTGAAGCAGAAAGCTTTCCAATTACGTCAAGGAATAATAAGAATAGCTATAAAGTTTGTTGCTCCAGTTATCAGCTGAGCCGTTTCTCGGAAGGAGCATTCAGCTTCTTGTGACCGTGTTATAAAAACAAAAAAAAAATAATAATAACTGTGACGAACAAAAACGTTAGTTTGCATGTAATTGCTTGAAGTACTACTTCTCACCTTGAAGGATGTACATTACCTGCGTCATTATTAGAACACTTAACTCTCATCACCGTTGAGAGGAGAGGTCAACACATAAGATAGCAGAAGAGTCGTAATGGGGACAAACCACGCGATCCGATCTGATTGTTGATATAAGTTTGAAATCGGGGATACACGTGCGATTTTACTAGCAATTCAAGTCCCCCGAATGGCTCCATCGTAGTCAACAACAAAATAACAACCAGTTCCGGGATGTTGTTTAGGTTTGAGTCATGTTGTCATGATGTTGTTTACTGCACGAATATGCGCAGCCCTACGTGATTATACTATAATTGATATGCCACTCGTCGTAAACAGCGAATCAAAATTAGAAAGCTTAAGATTTCCATGGACTTGCAATTGTGCATGTCTGCCAAATGCAAATATTATCAATTATTTTGAAACTAACGTATTTATATGCGAGGGAATAAATAATCCTTTCGCTACGAGCGTCGTCTTTAGACGACATGAGAGTGATACTGCACATCGATCACACCAGCGTGATGTGCATACTTTTCGGTGCAATGCTCCATTCAGCGGTAGCACTCCGACGGAGCCTGTAGGGAAAGGGCTAACAATCCAATTTGGTACAGGCAGCTTAGACTTATTTGTTGTTTCCTTAGGTAATTTGGTTTAGATTTACAAATCGTTGTGGGGTGGCATGTGAAAATGTCGAGGTCGATTTATAAAAATACTCGAGGCATTATTCAGTGAAACCGTCAAATTAAAGAGTGTTACGATCAAAATTTGGTCGACCTGAACGATTTTCTTTCAATCGTACATTTAAAAATCTGCACACCGTTCATTCTATGAGTGTTTGCAGAATGATACCTCTTGATGGATTTTGACGTTAGCTGTTCAGTTATCTGCGTCCAAGCAGGAAGAATAACGCATCAAAATTTTGAGCGCATCCCAAACATCCTTACTACTCGAACATTGATTTTGCGAAATCGATTAAAGTGATCAAAATCAACCATCAACAACGCAAGAGAAGCGCTCGAGGAATCTTTGGCAACAGTCGGCCTGAATCGCGTGGAATCGAAAGCCAGAAACCGCAGCGACGACGCAAGCCAGTACTGTCAAGCGAAATCTTAACCTTTCCGTCTAAGATGTCGCAAACAAGTTTGTAAATCGTCTACAAACGTTCATCAACCATGAAAACGAGTCGGTCGATTGACTTATAAGAAGGCAATTACTTCATATCGCGATGATAAACCAAACAAAACGACCGAAACACAGTTCCGTTTTTCAAAGTCACGTCGTATGTGCAATTCATAATCTTTTTGATATTTATCGAAGCTTAGAACATTAATTGTAAAAGAGTCGAAAGCAAGTACGGTTATTCAAAAAAGAGGTGGTCGGATTTTGATAGCTCATTGCGACGGTAATTCTGACATTGTCAGTCCGTTGTCTTTAGTCAGGCTTTCCATTTATTCATGAAAAATTTCGCGCTCCCCAAAGGCTTGGGAATTGTGCAAACTTTCTTTTAAAAAATCAAGAAGTCAAAGAGCTTTTGTTGCAAAATATGTTTATAATTCTACAAAATTCTATTCTATTTGGAAGAGAGTCAGACTTGTCTCAAATGATTCGGCAAGCCGTATCCTGCGGTTGGATATCGATCTGTTCTCGATACAGGCTGGTGTTGGCACATGAACTCAAGCCGGAAGATCTTCGATTGCGTCGAGAGTTCGCAAAATCGTGTTTTAAAATGAGGAGAAATTTTCTAACCACAGAAACTCACGATTTGATGTACATTTTGGTGTACAACTATATCTAATCTTTCAGTGGCTCATATTAATTTGTTTAATCTTCCAGCGGCTCAATTTAACTGATTTCGACCAAATTACGAGTGCAAAAAGTATAAAATTTTCTATGTGGCAGAGAAGTTTATACTTTTTTTTAAATTTGTTGTTTTTAATTTTATTTAATTTTAATTCAAATAAGTTTTAATTTCTGGTTTCACTCCAGCGATTAGTTCACATCATGTGTTAAAGCTGAGAGTAAATTTGGAGATGTTGCTGTTGTTCCGATTACTCGCACCGTTCAGTGGAAGCAATGCAATGAAATATGCATTTCTCAAACAGACTAATGGACTGTGCTATGAAGTTCAGGGTTGGTTTCCCAAATTGGTCTTTTTCAAGGCTAGAGGCCAATGAACTGACAAAGTTAAAAACCTCAAAAAATGGTGCAATAAGCAATACAGCCATAGTGTTAGCGTTGAACTCGTTGTGCTAACCCCACGTACTTTTAATTTAATTTGGTGGAAGCGTGTTTATGATTCTGCGATCATTAGTCGAGCAAAAGTAAGTACCATAAAGGCCTATGCTTATTACTGGACTGAAAATATACACAGAAGAAGTGCAAGTCCGAGAGTAACTGATTAACTGATTATTTATTTCAAAATTCATCGATTTGCTATCTTCCTTCTCTTTCTCTCCTAACGATGTATATAAGCCTATTTACCACGCGTGATGCAATGTTTTCTATTTACATTATATACATATTATACACATATACACATTGCTTTCTATTGAAGCCTGATTCTAGAAATTTTCTATCGCGCTGCGTGCTGGAGAATTGCATCACGTTCTATTGAGATTGCATCATGCGTTGTTATGTATTATAATATATAGCTTCTGTATGACTCATCGCGAACCAAATAATCACTCGAGAGAAAAGGAAAAGTCTCGACAATAAAATATGTGTTCTCTAGAATTTTCTGGAATTGTGATGTTTCTCGAAACCGTAACCGTAACACATAGTTACGATAACTTTATTGCGCGGGCAGTTCGGCGATTCAAAATTCGCTTCATTTACCGAGTTATAGTCATTTCAGTGATGCGGTATCTAATAGGGATGAAACGGGTAGTAGTTTGGCCGAATACCGGATACCGGATATTCTAGACCGGATGGCCGGATATCCGGAGAAAATGCATGTTTGCAATAGGCAAATAAAGGATTACATTTACGGGAGTAATAAACACATTTATACATAAAAATAATGAACCATGATTAAATTTTCCATATAGAGTGAATATCCTTTAATATCCTTAAGAGTATCAAGTTTTCTGCAAGGAGAGGACACACTTACTTCACCACCAATCAAATTAAACGAAGCTTCAACGATGTTTTGTTAATGAGAAATTATTGATATATCGGTATCCGGCCGGATAGCAAATATTGGGCACTGTTTTTTGGACCCTCCCCCCCTCTACCAGGTCAAAAACTCGGAAACGTTCGAAATTCGTGCCTCTACACTAGAATGCCCTCTTATCGCCATTGAATTGTTTCCTTCAGAGCTATGTCAAGTTCAATGTTCAATTTAATAATCCAGAAATTCCTGAGGTCAACATACGAGCCACGATTGTTGCCATTATAGAGGAAATAGTGCACCGACTTATCGAAAATTGAATTTTTAAATCATGACGAATCAATTGCGTGTCCGCTACTAAGCGAACGATCATGAGCTCATACCTCAGGGCCCCTCTTCTGACCATCTTTGTGTGTTATTCTAGCTACAACGTCCACGCAACAATCACCATGTGACGGTAATCCCAGCCCCTCACCGCTCACATTACGATCTGCTGCATCGGTAATTGGCACTATTTATAACACAACAATGGAAGCCTCATATCAACAGTCCAGCTGTGAACCGTCCAACTGTGAACAATAGGAATATTTTTACGCCGAAAAAAGGCATGTGTTGTGTATCGATGGAATTTGAATACTCTTAGGCCTAAACAGCTACTGTGTAATAGATAAAAAAAAGTAGGATAGGAATATTCTTACGCCTAAAAATGACGATAGTTATCTTAAGATAAAAATGTATACGAATAAATTCGGCTCTGTTACAGCTGAATTGCTAAATGAGCCTAATAAACAAATGGGATAAAAAAAATAACGAATCAATTTTATTTATTATTGATTCGTGACTGCAAAAATAAAAATTAAAAAAAATGCGCAAAAAGGTTCGCACAAATGAGGAATCGCACGAAAAGCGATCGCAACCGCCTAGCACAACGGTTTCCTCACAAATGTTTTCTAAAAATATTTGGTATTAATGGAAAAGAGAGCAATGTTGGGGTTTCCATACGAGAGACAGAAGACCCTTTTTTGGTAAAAAGTTCCGTAAATCTATCGTTCCCAAAAATGCTCCATTTGTTCATTTTCCGGATCATAATGAGCAAAGTTGTTGCTTTTGTTGCTATCAATATTGTTTCAGTGACAAGTCTGTTGGAGCTCCACTGATATGTCCAAAATCCATCAAATATCGAAGAAGTCAATAGGGTCAATAGTCAAAAGTTTCTCGAATCGTTTTCCAGCCATTTCATTTTTCTCGGAATTAATAACGCCAAGATCAAGGATATAACAATGCTTCATAACCTTGAAACCCACTACTTCCCATCCCAGACAAAATTTCAAGATTGACAAATCGTCGTATAATTTTGGCGGTTTTTTTTAATCCATCAAACTATTGATGAATCGTGTAAAATATACAATCTGAAGCTACCCAAATTCAAAAGTCTTTCTTCTCCATTTTGAAAGTTCAGTTGCAGTTCGCGTAATATAGGGTTTTCCAACTTTAAATTCCGAAAGTAAATTGAAATAAAACACACTTAGAATTCGAATTTCGACGAAACTTTTATTTCAAATTAAAGTTTGGTTTATGCCATTATGTGTGAAATACAACATCATTCAAATGTCCACCTAGGGCTTCCTCGCACACCTTGATCCGGACACAGTATTTTTCGATGACTTTTCGGCACATATGGGCGGTATCTCGGTCATAACTTCACGAATGTTGTCTTTCAAATGTTCAAGAGTTTGCGGAGAGTTGGCATAGACACGGTCTTTCGCATAACCCCAGAAAAAAAGTCTAGCGGGTTCAAATCGCATGATCTGGACGGCCAATTGGCATCACCAAAACGCGAAATTATGCATCCCTCAAATTTCGTTCGCAATATGGCCATGTTCGGTCGTGTTGTGTGGCACGTGGCACCGTCTTGCTGAAACCACATGTCATCCGTATCCATATCTTCAATTTGTGGCAAAAAAAAATCGGTTAACATGCGGCCGTAGCGCTCACCATTCACAGTTACCGTCTCGCCGTCCTCATTTTCAAAGAAATACGGCCCGATGACTCCACCAGACCATAATGCGCACCAAACAGTGACTTTTGGCGGATGCAATGGCCTCTCAACAATCACGTGTGGATTTTCTAAGCCCCACATACGGAAATTTTGGGTGTTCACACAGCCACCGAGCTCGAAATGTGCCTCATCGCTGAAGAAAATTTGATGCGAAAATTCAGCATTTTGCTGCTTTTGTTCGTTCACCCAATCGACGTATGCCCGACGCATTCCATGGTCACCACGCTCTAATTTTTGTACCAGTTGGACTTTATATGGATGTAGGTGCAAGTCCAAATGACGACCAAAATCCGTCCGTAATGCTCGAAAAACATTTGCCGGTTTTTCATCATTTTTATAGTATAATTTAACAAAATTATTACGTTGTGCGATGCTAAAACGATCCATATTGTAAAATGGCAGACATTCAACTAACGATATGACGCTTTGGTTGACAGCTATGTCAAACGGTTGTCAGCGCAGGGCTGTATACTTTCGGAAGCCCGAAATGGAAAACCCTGTATAACCAATTAACGTTGGTACCGTCCTTCGACAAATAGAAGTTTGTTCAAATATAAAATTCCCAGACCTTCTATAAAAGCCGCAAGTTGATCTCTGATACGTTGATCTCTGAGCGTTCAAAGAACATTGACATCATGTAACGATTTACCACCTCCATCTCTTCTACATCACAAAATCTGACATTCAGATCCATCTGCGACGAGTGTTCAAAGACTCGTCGAAACCAAGGACAAAGTATAGCTTACAAAGTTTCATCGAGCTCTGATTTAGAATTGGATACAAAGCAAAACATCATGAAGCTCTTTTTATCACGCCCTAGCTAGACCTTCTCAGCTCTTAGTGTCATCAACATTCTCTAGTTACTGCAATACTTAAAGTTCAATTGGCGAAATTCATTTTTTTCCAGATTGATGACGAAATTCCCTGATATTCCTTGATTTTCAAGAATTTTCAAGGTAATCGACACCCCATCTCAATATAGGCCTCGTATTGGCTATCCTAATTCAACTTATTTTTTAATTATCGATCGGGTCTGTAACAACACCATATAGGCGTCATACTTGACCAAAAGTTAAATAAAATCGACCATATGCAATCTGTAAAACATTGTCCTTTTGAGCTCGCGGTAATATATTCGGAAGAAGGTGATGACTAAAACCTAGGATGAATCAACTGACATATTCGACAAAAATGAGACCCACATTAATATATGCTTCGCCAATGTGGTGGCCTGAAACTACACAATTATCAACTCGGCAAATTCTGAAAAGCTATATCATCTGGTGGGAGCAGTGATCAGCTCAGCATTCAAAGCCAAAGACAAACAATGATTTTCCAGTTGAAAATTCACTAAGCAAAAAAGTAACTTTGGTCATTTAGCTTGAATTAACATGTCAGTCTTTATTGCGAACGAAATGGTTAGAAAAACGTGTAATTTGGTGTCGTAATATAACCTCATCGAAGAAGAACGTTGGAAGACTTCAAGTTAAAAGAGCATTCCTGATGACCTAATCAAGTCTCATGATCCCAGACGATGTCACAATGTCTCACACATCGATTGCGGTATGACGAGACATCATAACTGAACCAGGTGCATTATCTTTGGGCTGCACTTGTGCATCGGATTACCCACGACCAACGACCGATAGTATTGTCTACCTCCTAATTTCTTTGTTCCCCAATTTATAGACTGCAGCCAAACGCTGAGTAATATAATTATTGCGACGAACGGGGAACAAAATTAAATCTATCCCAGCGCAAATCGGTGAAATATAGTGCGATATCTTATCACTGCCAGAAAGGGAGTACGTCACGGCCTCAACACGCGGGGTACAATCATCGTTCACTTATCAGGGAGAGGAAAAAAAGCTATCTAATTAGTCTCATTAATCAGCTGGAACTGGTACCTTTTGTTCCACACATGGCGTCGTCACAACAATAAAACCGGCCAAAGTCTGGAAATTTCCCTCCCTATCTTAGCAGTTGAAAAAAAAAGTTTTATCGCCATTTTCAGTTTCACTTTTATGCGTAATAGGACACAAAGTAAGTGGACCTTGAACTGTATGACCCGATTGTTAGTGGTTAATCATATATCTAGTGGAGAAATTTTATGGAGACAACCCGCTGCTCGTGTAATTTCCTCTCGAAGGTCATCTGGGAAGCCAAACCTTATCTCTCTCTGTTCATTGTCAACCCTTCCGTTCTTATTGTTTAAAACAGGTTCCGCGTGTCGCGTCGTCTCATCACATGCTACTAGTTGTTTTGAAGGGCTTCCACGCGCGTTTCGAGCTGGTGACACTGAGACTAGGACTCTATGCGTTCCACGTCAGTGTTGGCACGAAACACGTGTAGGAACTTGTTTGCCCTGGTCTGCCGCGCTTTGTTCACTCGAGGGCTCGACGGTCTCGGCCTAAACATGCCCTAATTCTGAAGTGATATCAGGGCATGTTTAGGAGGTGGTGTGATTGATTTTCGAATGAGTACAAGTGAACGATCTGAGCGATCTGTTTGGGCGTTTGTTTGATGGTTCCGACTATCGGATGTGTAATGTTTGATACGACCATCGACGTATCAGTGTTCAAATGTTTTCCAAATTCACCGAAAAGTTGAATGAATCTGCCCCGCGTCTGATCTTATCGAATTAGCTAGTTTCCTGTAAAATCTTTTTTATTTGGGTAGCCTGATTTGAGACATTAAAACACATAGGATCGATACGATGCTTACATCGTGTGTGTGAAAAACCGCTTGAAATTATATTACCAGTGCACGAAAGTAGGCTATCAACACCAACAAAAATCGTGCGAAAACTGATAACGCACGTTCGGTTAAAAAAAAGAATTGATTAGGCACAGGCTGTGAAGGGTGGTGATACCTGACCTGAATTTGATTGTATATTCACGCGCTTCAAACTTTGCGAATAATTAGCGATTAGGGGGTTTTGTACGGTCGTTCACCGACCGACAGAAACACATTCGGTTGTTTTTAATTTTGACTAGCGTATCACATCAAGAGCAGATGTTTCGCGCTAACTCGACTGGCCATTGGCAGCACCATCTCAGATTGCAGTGAAACGTTGAAGATGTAAAGGCATTGGTCATTCAAGGCAGTATTCTAGTCCAGAAATTTAAAAAAATCCTTCGAATTTAAAGTTTAAGCATTCAAGAATATACTCTAGAAAAGACTTTTCAAAAATTCCGTTATTCACTGAGTTACAGTCATTTTAGTGAAACGGTATCTAACCTTGTACGGCCATAACAATTAACTTCAAACGCGTTTTTTTCGAAACTATTTTTTTTTCAATCTGGCGTACACGATATTTTAAGATGTCGGTGAAGATACCAATACCAAGAATTCTAATTACAACTAACACCTTCTCTCGAGAATATTCTGAGATCATAGGTCACCTTTTGAAGTCATTTTAAATGGTTCCTATAATCCATCTAGTCACCTTAATGACCGATAATTCCCTTCATTTTGTAGCCGATGGAACGAAAATTCTTCCATTTTAATAAGAAGCACACCACGCTACGAGAATATTCTGAGCTGGTGGAGTTCTGGAACTGACCCATCTGGCCATAGGAACCATTTGAAATTTCAAGAAATTTACGAAAATGGTCATGTCTTTCAGTAACTATTTTCTGAAGCCGCACTATTCACACTTGAAATCTTCAAAAAAGAATTCGACTATTTTTTTAAAAGAACCAACGTTTTATCATTTTTTTACAAAAATTTATGACTCAATACTTATAAAACCTACACAATTTTCATTAAAGAATGAAATGTAGAAAATTGTAAAAAATTTCATTAAAAATATCAATTTTTTTTTGTACAAAAATTACGCTGAAAGAAAAGTTTTAAAAGGAGAAATTCGTTTCTCTCAAAAACGTATGAGTAGTCCTTACAATTTCCAACGAGTCACTTATACATTAGAAGATGGGCTTTTTACAAAGATAGGCCAACAACATTTTTTTCATATTTTCTTTGAAGAAATCATAACTAATCTAACTTTAGTTTAAAGTCAAGAGAACGATATAGTGTATTCGACAAAGTTTTAGATCTTATGAAAATATGAACTTTTTTCCAAGGCGTCAACTTCCTTTTTTTTATAGTTTCTGGAAAACACGGAATTTTTATATGTAGACTATTGAAAAACTAATGTTTGAGAAACTGAAACTCGTAAGATTTTTGTTGTGTGTTCTTGACATGTTTCTTAAAAGAAAAAAGTTTGCAGAATATGTCAATCGCGATAATCTACCCCCTAAATTGTTACGAGTTAAACATTATTAGTATTTTTTTCTAGGAAGACATGAAAAAGTTTTGTTAGGATGACTTTTTCCCTGTAGCAGTGCCCTTCTTCCGATGTATGGATGACTTGTTGGAAATGGTATGGGCCAGAGATGCCAACCTTCCTGACCTGCCAAAAAAGGCACACGGACGAGGTAACAGCAGATGGCAACGAAAGTGCTCGAATAATTTTTTATTTATGTTGACAGAGAAACTGCTGGAAGAAGCACAAACACATTTCCAAATGAATACGAAGGCCGATGGCTCCACGGTCTCCTCGCAGTCCTCAGTTGAATATGACTGTGCTGAGCCCTGCTTCTCACAATTTGGGAAAAAAAAACGTGTTCTTCTATTACGTAGAATATCTATTCGACACGGAAAAGTAAGTTTTCATTCATGATTTTTATTACAAACATGCGTTTATTTCACTTGAAAATCGATTACGATTTTCGCTCCACAATAACAGAACACGAAGCTCAATGCGAATTGAAAGGATGAACTATGAGTATTGTGTTACGTGATATTTTTTTTCTCTCCAGAGTATTACTTCAAGGATGACATATTCTCAGACATATGGGATTATTCTAGATTCATTCATTATTCTCAAACGTTCAAGAAGAGACGTTGTGTTAAAAGCTTCATTGATTGCGAAACAGTTGTGATTTTTATTGCTTCCTTCAAGGAGAAACGTTTAATGACACGTAATCGAAAAATCTTTTAAAAAGCCGACTCGTTTCATTTTCGCAACGAAAATGTCGTTTTGAAGCAGACTATCCATTTTCATCATCAGTCACAATCTAGCAGCAAAAAAGTTGGGATAAACCAAACCAGTCGATCAATTTCACAAGTACTGCTCACAACAGGACGAATTAAAGGCAGCAATCCACTACAAACTTCCAAAATTAGTCATGTGAGAGGCGTTCCTTAAATCAGGGCAACGCCAAACTTCACTTCAATTTTCTTTTGGAGTCTGGCTGGGAGTAATAATTCCACCAGTTAAACTAGTCGAATATTGCACCTCCAGATTATCACAGGTTCAGGTCCCTGTAAAACTTCCCTAAGGGCAAAAACTTCAACTCAATGGACAGTATAAAAAATATCTTCAATAGTTTTCGATGACAAAACAGTTTATACCTGTGTGAAAGATGGCGAAAGATGATGGAACAAAACTATACAAATAAAATTGAATAAATGTATAAGTCTGCTTATAAAAATGATGCTTTTGTTTCCCCGTTAATCGGAAGACAACCCAACATGAGCTATCCTGATTTCTTCCTGATTCTAATTTTCATTCTTCCGGATTTTTGAAAATAATAGTTGGCAACCCTTGTATGGGCAATTCATATATATATTTTCATAATTGAAAAAGACATATTTTTAAGAAAAATGAATTTTAATTTTCAAAATATATTCTTCCAATGATTTTTTTTATTGGTTTGATATTTTTTAATAGAAACAACAATACCTTTTTTGCATTATAGTCGAGATTTTTTTCGAAATTAACTCAAACACTATAAGACCTACAAAATATGGGTTAAAGAAGAAAATGTAGCAAATTATTTAAGTTATCAATCAAAATATCAAACAAATTTTTTGAAACTTCTTCGAAACTTATTTTGAAAATAAAAATTATTCTTTCTCAAAAACATGTTTTTCAAAAATTCAGAACAAAAATCATATGAATAGCATACACAATTACCAACAAGTCATCCAAACATCGGTAGATGGACACATTTACAGGGAAGAAGTTTTCCCAACAACTTTTTTAAGATTTCTTTGAAAAATTACGATTAATGTTTATCTCGTAACATTTTAGCGTATAGATTACAGCGATTGACATATTCTGCAAATTTTTTTTTGTTCAGAAACACGTCCAGAACATGTCAAACGCGAGAGCTTACACACAAAAATTTTACGAGTACATTAAAATCGCTTTTTACGCGTTTTTTTACGCGGCTTTCGGAATTTATGCGGATTTTTTACGCGGCTTGTATCAACCGCGTAAGAAGTGACTCCAGTGTAAACAGATTTAATGTGCTAATTGATGTGATTTTTCACTGAATAAGTTTGTATTGTATCACTGATTAGTAACTGAGAAATAATAGGTGAAACAGATATAATGATTGTACCATGCAAAAAAATTCAGTTGATCATTTGTTAGAATATGGGTTGCATTTTAAACTTTTGAAATTTGAAGTTTTGGATTTTGGAATTTGCGGGGATGGAATTCAAGAATTTACGCGGTTTTTTCACGCGGATTTTGGAATTTACGAATTTCTTTTACGCGGTTTTT
Organism: Toxorhynchites rutilus septentrionalis; assembly: GCF_029784135.1. Taxonomy (NCBI): domain Eukaryota; kingdom Metazoa; phylum Arthropoda; class Insecta; order Diptera; family Culicidae; genus Toxorhynchites; species Toxorhynchites rutilus. The sequence goes on from NC_073745.1 coordinate 48,799,763, forward strand.
TTATACGCGGCATGTATCCTTCGTGCTCCCGTGGCTGAGTGGTAAGCGTCACACCTAACATGCCGGGGGTTCGGGTTCGATTCCCGTTCTGGCCGGGGCATTTTTTCGTCAAAAAAATTCCTTTCGAATTGCACTGTGGTCACGCATATTCTAGAGCTTGCCACTCAGAATGCATTCAAGGCGTGTTATTTGGCATAGAAATCTCAACTAAGTACTAATAAAAATGACGCAAGTAATAATACTACGTTGAGACGGCGAAGTTCCTCTAGGAACGTTAGTGCCATTAAAGAAGAACAAGAAGAAGAAGTATGCCCCGCGTTAAAAGCGACTCCATTGTAAAATATTATGTTTTCAGAAGTCTCCATATAAAAATACCATATATTCCAGAAACAATAAAAGATAAAAAGTTAACGTCTTTGACAGAAGTTCATATAAAATCAACATTAGCTGTATTTTTTTCCAAAAAAAAACATGATAAAGTTGTTAACAAACCTTTTTCCTTTGAAAGTGCCCATCTTCCGATGTGTAAGTGATTTGTTGGAAAGTATGAGGACTATTCATATTTTTTTTGAGAATTTAAAAAATAAATACGTTATTGATAAAAAAGAATTTCAATTTTTAAAATAAATTTCTTTCAGTGTATTTTCGTAAAAAAATGTTTGTATTAATAAATAAAAATTTAAACAATTTCATCCATTCTTTCGACGAGAATTATGTAGGTATTATAGTCCTTGAGTTATAATTTATTGTAAAAAAATTAAAAAAAAAAAGTTGACCCTTTTCGAAAAGAAAAGTGTTTTTAAGTTTTTCCAAAAACGACCTTTAAAAAAAATCGACATACAAAATGGAAGCCAATAAGCTAGTCGTTTTTGAAAAAATTCTCCACTCGCAAAAAATTGGATTTTTATTAATTTTATAGTTTACATGATTGAAGATAGAGCACATTATATATTTTTATATTATTTTTTTTTGAAGGCTGAGATTTTTTACATAACATATCCAAAAATCAGAGAGTTTTTTTTGTTTTTGAGTTATGATTTCCCAAAGTTGGAATATAATCTACAGCGTTTTTTCATTAAGCTACCTGCGCAAAAAATATAGTGCCCTTCATCTTTATCCATGTGAACAAAAAAAAAGCAAACACAATCAATGAAAACAAAATCATTTTTTTCCCAGTGTGATACAGGTAAACTTCGATACAACGTACCCTCGATATAACGTCACTCGATATAACGTCACTCGATATAACGTACATTTTACCTCGATATAACGTACACGTTCTCAAAATCCAAAGGAAATTTTTTTCGAATATTTTTTTTCTGAAAGAGCTATAAATTGTATTTTGATACTAGAGCTTGTTTTGTACCTTTAACCAATCCCGAGATACAATTGTTTTGTGATTCCGGATTCTAAATGAATCAAACTTTAATCAGCAATACGAAGGGAAACATCATGAGAAAGGTTGACTTCGTCTTCAAGTTGAATTTATTCAATAACCTTACTCAAACAGCAACACAAGAAAGTAATATAAGTTACGTTTCTGAGTTCTTTATTATGCTTCGATATAACGTACAATTCGATACAACGTACAATTTTGAAAGTAAAATGTACGTTATATCGAAGTTACCCTGTATCTGTTTTGATTAGTATATTTTTTTTCTTTATTATAGTGATTATCAACACATTTCGGCTGGTTCGTCACTTTTACTTCCATTTTTGGAGTAATGTCGGGAGTGAGAATTGAACTCGTGATCTCTGCGTAAGAGGTATGGATGTTAACGCTACGCCAGATCGCCTCCTAGTATGATATAGACTAAGACTAGTTATTGGCTTCAATTTTATATATTAGTCATCTGAATCAGTCCGTCAGTTCAAAAATTCTGAATCAAAAATTCGACACCCTAGTGAAAAAATTAAAAATACTTTGGTCGAATAATTCATAATTCTTACGGACATTTAAAATATTCTAGAAATGTTTGAATTGTGAATTGTGGATATCGCATATTGACGATCAGATAGACAGCGTCGACTCCCAACCTATCAATGCTCAGAAACGCCTATAACAACTGGTTTTACGAATACCTGTTGAATATGCACTGAACTAAGTCATACATAGTTATTATTCTGTTGTGAAGAAGCTTGGTTCAATTTATAGTCTATCTTTCATTGGTGAATGAATTATCCTTCACACGAAACATCCAGACAAGTGTGTAATTTTGCTAAGAAAAACACCCAACCCCAACAAGAAACTCATAGAAACATGACAATCAACAATCAACCGATTTGTAGAGCGTTTTTCGTAAATTTATGCTCACTTTTCGTAAACATTTCCAAAAATAAACAAAGTAAACTTACCTAATGGCATATCGCACAGCAAACAGCAGGCAGCGAGGGCCCCCGCGGAGGCTCCGCTGATCCGGTGCAGCAGCAGATGCGGGGCATATTTCTTAAAGCACACAGCTACTCCAACGTGATAGATTCCCAGAAAACCGCATCCAGCGAACGATAAATTCATTTTTGTGGCCATATAATAATCGCTTCAACAATCGGACACTTCAGCGTTCCTTCGCACTAGCTTTAACGACAACAACCGATCACCAACAATCTGTTGATCTTCCGAAACCAAAAGAACAAAACGATTTCCTACGAAACACTCTTCGCGGCGATTAAAATTCAGCTGCTTTTTCGCACTCTCTGTGGCCGGGGTCGGCAGCAATGATAGGTACTATCGTAATTAAAGCCTCACCGCGCGCGTTGTACTTTGAACACACAAAAATAGATGATGCACTCTTGCAACGGAGTCTGCAATTAAACAAGATAGTCGACGCTTCTTCGTCCGTCCAATCCACAATCAGCACTGGTATTTCTGGGTACACTTTGCGTCCACACAGGTTCCTATGGCTTCTCACTTGTGATATTTCTTCTCTCACTAGCGATGCTGCTGATGACTACCGGCAATGTTTACATGATTCTTCTGTGGGGGGGAAAAGAGATCAGAAAATAATAATGAAAACAAACAAATTTCATTGGTACGGGTACTTTATTGGTCTGTCTAATTGGAATTTAAATTATATTGTCCGATAATGAGGTGGACGTGGAAAAACACCACAATCAAGAGTGCGAGCCAGGATGAATGTCCCATCAGGTCACACATCTCAGGTGGGGTTAATGAGCGAGTGTTTGCGACATTCTTGTTCTTGCCGGTCGATTACAACGGCGCATAATCCTCAGGTACAGGCGCAGGCAGCGATTTCGAATGATTCAGACAGATGCAGCTGAATTGGTTCCGAAAGAGACATTGCAAGGTCCCAGCTAACCGTAGACAGTTGTGTATTATTTCTAGCTCACGTGTTGCAACGTTCATCCATAATTGAAGAGCATCGCTCACGTGAAAACAAATTCAACAACGTGTGTTCTTTCTTTTCGCACTTTTGACGTAGGACTACGTCTAACCGGAAGATATAGGGGGTGAAATGGAAATCTAGGCACTGAACAAGTAGGAAAAAATGCAAGATTTGGAACGCTTATAACTCGAGCATTTCTCAATAGATCGCAAAGGTTTTTGCATCAATTGATAGGAAATATATCTACGCATCTATCATAACGAATAAAATTTCATTTTTCTTGAGATAAATAATTGAATAATTGTGAAATATCAAGCATTGTCAAAATGCACCATGTGCCCATTTTTGATTGGTCCATTTTGTGCTCCTCAAATCGTACCGACCAAAACGGGCAACCAGAGCAGCAGCGAAATAGAATGAAGCACGATTGGAAAAGAAAAAGAAAAAAATGAACGAAACATTGGTCGCTGTCTCACACATGCGTAATTCTCGAGCCAGCCAGTCAGCTTAAAAATCCCCGCTCCGCTGCCGTAACGATCATTCTCATTCAAACCGTACACCACATCGGTTCGCATCAAAACACTTCAACAAACCAACCCAAGCAGCTATGTCTGGACATGGCAAAGGAGGAAATATGAAGGGAAAGGCAAAATTCCGCTCGAACCGTGTTGGTCTGCCAATTGCTCCGCAAGGGTAGCTAGGCCGAGTGAGTTAGTACCAGTGCACCGGTCCACCTAGCCGGCGTTATATAGTTTCGGCCGTCGAAGTGATCGAGTTGGCTGGTAAAGCTGCTCGCGACGATAAGAAAACCCGCATTCAGAACAGAACACATTCGGTTCGATGGACATCAAGACAACAACAGGCAGTTGCAGCGAGTGGCAAACGCAATCGCAAAACGGCAGCTGGTAGCAGAAGAAAAAAGTTTGTTCTTTGGTGGCAAATCCAGAATAAGGCGGCATCGAGGGCGTTCGAAATGGTTTTTTTTTCAAAACCACGAGTACTAAGTTTTCTAAAATTCCATAAAACACGGCGCTTATCAGGGCCATTAAACCTTTCAAAAAAGAGTTTACGAAATACAGTTCAATGCTTTCTAAAATAATATCCAAAATAATAATAAAACACAAATTGATTTTTTCATAATTTGTTTGCCAGTATATGATGAGTATGTGAATTTGGCAGTTGTTCTGAGCTTATTTATGGTTGGGGACTTTCCCGATTATTCAATATTCATTAATTTTGAAATTGCTTCTAGATTGAAAGTACAGTAATTTACATTTAGCTCGACATTCAGCTAATTGGACGGACCTGTAATGCGACATATTTAGTTGGACATTTTTGTAAACATAAAGTTCGAGGTCCAAATTATGACCCCACATCGAAAGTCGACACTGTACCACTGTCATCGCAAATGTTCAATTACAGGTTAAAATCGCCTCCAATGCGACACTGAGTGGCTCTTCGGCACGTCGCATTGAATGTAATTTACTGTACAACATGTCACAAAACTGGATGGGAAGAAATTTTCCAACTGTGAAAGCTGTGGCGAGTGGCAAACGCAATCGCTAAACAGAAAGGTTTAGCCGAACAAGATGGGGATATCGAGTGATAACAAAACAATAAACTCTTTAGATTAAAGATAATTTTGTGATCCTGAAAAGGACCCTTTTTAGCCTGCATGTGAATCCAACGAGCGAACAAATCGTAATGAATGTGTTTTTTTGCCATCGCTGCCTTTTAACGCTCATTCGTTCGTCTCGTTGGACTCGCCCCTCTGGCAGAGTCTGCCGATTTGTCTCTATCCTGTGAGTGTGTACCGCTAGAGTACAAAAGGCGCGGATCCGCTGAAAAATATATCATTCTCTTTCAAACCGTAAATCAGTGTGGTTGTGTGGCATCGTTTCACATCACATCGCATCAACGGATTGGTGCCGGAGCACCAGTATACCTAATAGCGGTTATAGAATTTCGGCCGCCGGAGTGCTCGAGTTGGCTTGCAAAGCTGCTCACAACAATAAAAAAAAACCCGCAAAACCGAACAGAACAGAGCACATTCGGTTCGGTGGCAACAACTAGTTTCAGCGAGTGGCAAACGCAATCGCAAAACGGAAGCAGGTAGAAGAAGGAAAAAGTTTGTTTATACAGACTGCTTTGGTGGCAAAACCAGCCATCGTAAAACACGGCGCTTTTCAGGGCCATTAAACCTTCCAAAGAAGAGTTATTGAAAGTTTTTCACAATACCAATGCATTCTAAAGAGACATAATATGACATATAATATAAACTGATTTATTTTGTTTATCTTGTTCTTGAACTTATTGGTGGTTGGGGTCTTTTAAATTGATCATTCAGTTTTCACAAACCCATGCATGGTTTCCGAATTAAAAATGGCTTCAAATTACAACACAGTGTATGCAGGATGGCATTAACGAATTTTCTCGGTAGCAAGAACTGCTTTCTTTGGTTGATAACTGATGTTGAAAAATGAATGACGTTACATCTGCATTGTATAGAAAAATAACTAAGGAGCAACATGAGCTATGTATTTCCTTATTCTTCTTTCTTTGTTTTTAAGAGGCTTTGAACTTTGCAGTTCATTCGCCTTTATGTATTTCCTGCTGCTCTGTTCTTATTTTAAAGGGCTTTAATCCGAAGGTCATTCGTCCATGTATTTACTGTTGGTTTTTCAGAACGCTTATAGCTCGTTTATTTCTCGACAGATCGTAGAGTTCGTCTCCAAAACCTCAGTTCTTTTTCATTTTTATTTACTTTGTTTGCGGAAACTACAAATCTTACAATTCATTCGTCTCCGAAACACGGAAACAGTTTAAGGTACGGTAATGTGCTCAATAGTGAAATATATGATAGTGAATGAGCTGATGACCACCTATGCATCCCCTATCACAGCCATCATTTTGATTGTACGATATGTGCATACGTCGAAAGATGCCCTGCGTTTAACATTTAATAAGTACAAAGCCTTCGGAAAAAAATTAAGATTTAACTATAAGACAGCGAGAAAAAATTGAGAAAGTTTGTAAAAAAAAACGCAAAAACACAACACCAAAGGTTCTTTTTAGAACCCCCAACATGTTCATGAAGACTAAACAGTAAACTAATCCATTTTTCAGGTAGATAGGTAGGTATTCACGTAGCAGAAGAAAATAAAACAATATATTTAAAATATATATTTAGCAAAAGCTGTCCCCTTTGTATAGTCCTACGTCACTCCGGTTATGTCCCCGACATTACCAACCCGTCTTTTTTCACTGAGCAACGAAAGTATAGCGACTCCAATATGAATGTACTTGAATTGGTACTTTTCCATTACTTGCTCTTATGGGCTTTTCCTCATTTCGTTCTAATGGAAGTTTATCATTCGTCTAGGTAATTTGTGTTATGCGGAGAATGAATTATCGTTATACCTTAGCTTCTACGCCATTCTTTCTATGTTGCATACACTGTTTTGGCTTTATAAGTCCATTTGGACATTGGCACTACACTTGAGAATTGACAAGAAAACAAGCTATTCATGCAAGCTAAGTAATCTAAGCAAGTGCACCCGTGGCCGAGTGGTTAGCGTCTCACATTATCATGCCGGGTGTTCGGGTTCGATCCCCGTTCTGGACGGGGGATTTTTCGTCAAAGAATTTTCTTCCGACTTGCACTGTAGTCACGCGTATTCTAGAGCTTTGCCCCTCGGAATACATTCAAGACGTGTTATTTGGCTTAAGAAATCTCAACTATGTATTGATAAATGACGCTAGTTAATGCGTCATTTTGTAGCTGAGACGGCAAAAGTTCCACAGGGAACGTTAACGCCATTCAAGAAGAAGTAATCTAAGCAAAAGATTCATGAGGTAACTTGTGAGGGTTTACTCATGAGGATCTTGTGACAGGGACGCAAAAAATCAGTTTTATCTCAAGACAGCTTCGACAGAGAAAAAAGTGTTTCATTGCTTTGATTGCTTTGCTGCTTTGTGAATCATTTGCACCGTTCAGTGCAAGCATGTAGTTTGCATTACATTTGCTCTGTATAGAAATATTAATGAGGAGCAACAAAATGAACAATGTATGTACCGTTTTAAGATTATAATCGAGAAAATGACATAATAGAAATTTAAGAATGAAACTCTTTAGTACAACCATTTGATAGACCTGACAAGGGCCGGTGAATGAATGCTTTCACTGCGTTAGGGGCACGAACCACGGCACGAATTTCTCAGAACCAACATGTACTGTTTATTTTTCGCTGTCTGAAACTGAAATACTGAACTTTCAAATATCCAAGTAGTTCTCAGTAACTCTTAGCAAAATTACATTCCCAATGCTCCGAAAAACAACGCTCCCAAGAACATTCAAAACGGCAACAAAAAATCCGTAACGAATCGAGTGTAATGTGGGGCGGCGGAACAAATTTTCACTTTCAGCTATATATTTGATAACGCACAAAATCAACAAAGCGTACGTGTGATTCAATCATACACAATCAATCTCTACATAACGGTTTGAAAACCGACGAATTTTGTGAGCATGGATCTATTTTCCATAGTAACTCCTGATACCTCCAAAGAGCGGTATTTAATCTTCGGCTTGAGATAGCATGACATTTTCCATAATCTTTCTATACATTATTCCGTTTTCCATTCCCGGTGAGCCCTGTCTAAAGAAATAACCACAAACCATCAAGCTTCCTTTACCATGTTTGACGGTATTTCTGTAATACCGCAGATTAGGCCAAGTACCAAGTGGTCACCGAATAGCTAGATTATTTTGATTCGACGACAAACATCGCTCATACATAGGCTGACCGAATAATTCAGGAATGAAAACGGGACACATGAACCAAAAAAAAATGACCAAAATTTCGTTTTGAAAATTTTTGTGAGAAAAAAAAAACCAATCATCAATGAAACATTCTCAGATGTACCTGTATTTCATCTGAATCAACTAGTCCTACATCAAAACTACGTCCTCCAGTAAGGGAGCCAAATCATGTTAACAACTATTTGTGCTGCCAACGGAAGTTGATGATTTGCAAACCAATCAATCAATCAGGTATAATTTTTATATACTACTACGAGGCGTGCGTAAATCGCTCGCTCGAAATTCAAATGCAGCGCTCGTTCGTACGGCACTATACAGATTAGCCCCGCCCGTTTATAACTTATTGGATATAAATAAACCATTTGCAATTTCTAATAATCAGTCTTGCTCCAACTAGCAAGCAGTTAGTAGTCTCTCGTAATGCTGATGTCACACAGAACGGCTTTGCTCGATACAAAGTTCAATGGCCAAATCACATCAGAGAATCGAAAAAATATTTTTTGAAAACAATCGCTTCCTGTGGCAATCACACGGATCAACCATGTTCGCATTGCTTTAGGCATATAGCGAAACTATTCTGAGTGGGAAATGTTAAAATGTCGCCTGAAGGCTCTTTGTTTCGTAATCACGGTCCTTCGCATGTTCTCATAAAAAGACATTGATGACTAAGTCTCGATATTCACCCGACAAGAATATAATGGTGATTGCAAATGGGACAAACAGAGCGGCAAGGCACCGGTCTTCCAGCCAAAGTTGTAAACAAGCAAAATAATTCCACAGTCCTGCGTTAATAATGCGGTCTAGTCTCGGACATAAGCCTCTATATTTTTAGAATACTCTGCACCTCACTAGCCAAAAATATTGATTCCTTTTTATGTTGAAGAGTTCTAATAAACTCATCAAAGTTAACAGCAACTTAAGTGGCAGATACATAATCTCTTTCAACAAGTTGTTAAATGTGAAATAACGAATGTTTGAAAGATCACTTACAGTAGTACAACATAACAGTATTACAAATATGTTCTTTTTCTTCATACTCAAAATACGATACAAATTAATAAAAATACGGGACAATGAAAAATGGTCGAAAATACGGTGTGCTGTCCCGTTAAAAACGGTACGTTTGGTTAGCCTACTCATACACCTTTTATCGTTCGGAAGTGATAGTTATACCACTGCGTTCAATCGGCAAAAAGGTATTAACGCTCGAATCATTGCACCCCAAACGTAACGCTCTTGTTTTCGAAATTTTAAGCCTACACCCCAGTACAGATACAGAAATGATAAAATGCAAAAATACAAAAACTCTCTTTACCAGATGGCGTGAAACCTACGCGGTGCCTCGACCGAACAAAATTGCACGACTGTGTGCAATACCTATCTTCCTTTCTTTCTTTGTATCGAGCAAAGGCAGCTGTGCCTGACATCAGCAATTTCTCAGCTCATTTGCCTCTAGCCTTGAAAAAGACCAATTTGGAAGGCTAAACTAAACACTTGACCTTGAGAAGAGCCATTTGTAAAACTTCGCTGTCGTCTGGTCACTGGCTAGATGTCTGATGAATCGTGAATACTGTGAAATCGCGAATAGCTTGTTTCACATTTTTGCAAATTGCAAAAAATAGGTAATGTATCTTGGAATGTATCTATCTTAGGCTTTCGTTTTTGTTACACAAAATAGTTGAAAAAAATTCGAGGGATTGTATCCGAGACACGACCGCTTAGGACGTAGGACTACGCAATCTTTTTTTTTAAATTTGTTGGTTTATCATTTCGGATATTATTTGCGAATACGTCGAAATTTTATAAAGAACTCATTAGTAAAAGGTTCCGGGGACCCTGAATAGTTTTGTAAAATCATTTCGAGAAACAACTATTCTTTCTTGCCTTTGCGAGAACAATACACTAATTGGTCATATGTCGCAATTTGTTTCTTCTTCAGATGCACTTCAAGTGAAATATTCGTTAGCGTTCACAGCTCGAGGGGAAACATAAAATACAAAACGAGCAGAAGAAGCGACCTTTGTTGTTTCAGGCACAGAAAGATTCTGAGAATTTTCCTCAGAGGAGATGCAATATTTATACGCTAGCGACAGCTTACTTACTATGCAAAGTTTACCTGCAAATATTCTCTTTTCGCTACCCCCCTTCGTTGTTTCTATTCTAGCGGCTGCATAAGTTGCCCGTTATTGACAGCTCGGTTCGGGAAAGCACACAAATGGACAGAACGAATGTATGGAAAAACGGGAATGCTTCCAATTTTCATCAATTTAAACCATATACAGACTATGGGATTGTAATGTGTAGCATATCAAACAAATCTTAGAAAATTTCCGATTCGATTGGTATGCAAATCCGTTGGTTAATATCCGTTCGCAGCAAAAATAGTTATTAACGTTAACTTTATTTCATAAAAACGTGACCTGTTTTCTGATTTGGCACCCCTAATGTAAGACGTAGTCCTACGTCAAATAAGCAGGAGCAGATTGGCCAACCAGAATAGCATGACAAGCCGGATTGAGTAGTTGGGTATAAAATAGAAAAAATAGAACGTCCCGCTTCGGTTTTCATACCGTTGAGCGGATAGCTTTTGTGTATGATTGAATCACCCGCAAACATTATTTATTTTCTGCGTTGTTATTGGTGGTGTTGGTAGAAATATGGAATCTGTTGTGGCCGCAGTGTTCATGTGTGTATAGAAGGAGAGATGCATTACTTGTGTTTTGGTAATAAGTACACAAACTTCGGCATACGGATAGCTTGTGTATTGTTCTAGCGATAACAAGAATCATATATCAACCTTTTTCAGCTGCTTCCATCAATCCCTTTCAACGGCCACCAAAACTTTCACATTAGAGTTATTTCGAAAGGTTCGATGCATTCTATAAAAAATATTCGAGATAATAAAAGCATATCGGATATTGTCGTTGGAGAGCTTGTGAAATTAGGAGTGTTTTGCGCTTATTGGTGCGCTTTATCCGATTTTCGAGGTTCTACTGTATTGAATAATTGTAAAAAGCTGATTAATTGGATTTTGCACCTTCTCCATACCGTTTACTCATCGTGTTGAATAAGCCCCAGTTTAAAGTGCTGTAATGTGCCCGATGATAGAATATGTAATAGGAAATGAGCAAGTGAACACGCTATGCGTTCCCTATCATTTTCACCAGTTATCCAACTTGCAACCAGTCGACGACGGCCGCGAGGCGTAAAAAATGGCCTTTATCAAGGCCGAGAGTTCAGGTAAAGTCTTCCCAATTGGCTTTTTTCGAGGTTTGGAAACGAATGAACAGAAAAAGATGAATCTTACATACAACAAGTTACATCATCATTTGGAAAATACGAATAAATGAAAACAAAACAATATATTTAAATGACAGAAAATATGTTTTCTAATTTCTAGAACAGAATACTGCCTCTTAAGCTTAGCGCTCCTACGTTTATTCGATCATGTCCCCGACATTTCCCACCCGTCTTTTTTCTAAAATAATATCCGAAAGGATAAACTGGTTTAAATTCAGTTAAATTAATTAATCAAATTGAGTTAACTTCAGAAATAGGCCACGGAAAGATGATAAAAATTATTGTGTACGGCTATAGAAATATTAAGATCAGACAGTAAGATCACTTGCTTTTTCGGTCTGTTTTCTCACAGTTTACCTCTAGAAGAAAAAACATCAGTTCTAATTTGTTGTAAAATTGTCTATCGTTTTTCATTCTCACTGAAGCCAAACGAATTATCCCCAAACCCCTTTGCTCGTGCTTGATAATAATCTTGTGCAGTCATGACTTTGTTTATTATTATACATCCTCGATCGGTCACAAAAAAAAATTGCAAATGATTGCTCACTCATGCGAGCAACACATTTTGTTCATTTATATATATACTAACTGACACGGGAAACTTCGTTCCGCCAAAAATTGATTTTTTGTTATCAATACCTTCAAACATTCACGTTTTCTTGCTAAGCGAACGTTCATTGGTCAAAACGCAGAACTTTTGATTGATTGATCTTCTAATTAACCCTTTACAATTTCCTTTCACTAAAAATTTCCTAGTACTTCTACCAAAACTCGTCATTGTAATATAAAATTATTCTCAAACAATCACTTGCAAATAACATGTTTCTCCCTTACATGGAATACATATTGATACAGAAAATATACTAAAATTATGACATCTCAAATATGACGAGTTTTGTGCTTACCCCTTTGCTGGATTAGTTCTCGGGATATGCAAAAAAAATATGTCATTTGTATGACAGCCTCCCCTTAAAGAGAGGAAAGGAGTGTCGCACCACAATAAAAATATGTCTTGCCCCTTAAAACCTCCACATGCCTAATTTGGTTCATTTTTCTTGCTTAATTCTTAAGTTATGCAGAAATTTGTGTTTCATTTGTATGGCAGTCCTTAGAGAGAGGGAGGGGTCTCGAACTATCATGAGAACCTTCCCCGACCCCAAAAACCCCTACATACCAATTTTTGTGTCGAACGGTTCAGTAGTTTCCGAGTCCATAAGAATCAGACAGACAGACAGAAATCCATTTTTATATAAATAGAAGAAGAATATAGAAGATAGATAGAGGAGCACAAAAATATATATTCGTTCAGGTTTGATGTATATCTCAACTGGAATGTGCATTCACAATTTTTATTTATCATGGACGAATGAGTTTGATGATCGTGACTGCGATCTTTTCCAGCAGAATAAAAGAATTTTGTTTATTGAGTCACTAAATCCATCTACTAAATGCCATTGGGCCGGTTCGAATATTGCACCCTGAATATGCATATTTTGTACACGGAATCAGCTGTATCGCCACTATCTCGTATTACTAATGGGTCGATGGCTCATCTCGATTTGTTATTAATTTGTATTCCGTTGGGATTATATTTACAAGCACTACTCAATGTATCAATATGTTTACTCAACAAAATGAAAGTCAAAGGGCACATTCCATAAAATGAATCTCATGCTGCCTGCCTTCCTTTGTCTATCGAATGGAAACTTGCTCACATGAAAGAGGATTTCAATTTCATTGGATTTCAATCTCCTTTTTAAAAATCGCTTTGCTTAGTACCAACCATAAACTATCTGCCCGATATTTATCGCAACATGTCAAGTAGAACATGCAATCACGCGTACTGACCTCCAAACAGTCGCAAACAGTTGTGTCTCTCCTCGGACTGCTGCATGCAATGTTACGAAAAATCATACACTTCAAAAACTCACAAATAGTACACTCGAACCGCACTAATTGGGCAACAATCTTCACAAACGTTTCAACGATATTCGCATGCAATGAACCGAAACCGATTCTCGTTTTCTTATATTTATATATTCCACCACTTGATTCAATCGCAATGGACAAAGGACGTACCGCGAAATAAGATAACTTCTTTGCTTCCTCAACGAATAACTCGCGATGTGTGAACTCTTCACCGTCTGGAACTGAACTGGAGGCTAGCGAGCATTGAACGGTTTCGTTATATACGGCCATAGCGGTGACACGGGCGGTATTATTTGTGGCTTGAAACGACAGGATGGTGATGGCGTGAGTGCGGCCGGCTGTTGTTGACATCGGTGCCGGAGCAGTTTGAGTGCGGGGCTTGGGGCTGCTGGTGTGTGCTTTTCTGAGATAGGGCAGACCGCGAGCGGCGTAAACACGCGCTCACACCAGCATAGAAGGTAATTACAAATCGTGCCACGCTACGGCACTCTCAAATGGGGGAGCGAATAACATGAATCAAAAGGTGATAATACATCGCAGTAGCGTAGTCCCATCGTGATTCTCAACGGGAGACTGCCCCGTAGTTTGGGACGAACTGCTTTATCGCAGATGTCGTATGCGTAGTTGGTGGTTCTGGCCGAGGGTGGGTCTTCGACGGGAATATATTATTCATCTTAGAATAACATCGCGAATAAAAGTAACAATATCTACAATCTGAATTATGGTTCAATCGTACTGTTCTGACAATTCTTTTGATTCAACTAACACATGAAGTGAATTATTCAAATCAATTGCTCTAATGGATGGTTTTAGAAATACAGAACTTTGAGTTGCTAACACATTATAATATGCATGCTATTTCGACAGATGTCACTTGTTCTACGCTTAGTTTAATATTTCTTTTTTCATTATTAGACTGAAACTATATCACTATCTGCAAATTGTGCAGATTTTATACGAAAACTATGAATCAGTACGAGAAACTTATCGCTTAGTCCATTTTACCGTTGACATAAAGGGTGTGTCACATCAAATTGCATCACGGAAAAAACGCTGTAGAAATTTAATTTTTACGAATTATATCTTCAGCTTTCGCTTATAATCAGATAAGAGTGTATAGATCACGTTGGCCATGCTTCACTGTCAATTTTTCGTAAATTTGGAAAAATGTCGTCGAACGAAAAAGAGCGTCGTCAATTAATCCTGCGCACTCATTTCGAGAATCCGGAGTTGTCACATCGGGACATCGGTAAGATGCTGGGAATCGTCCAATCCACGGTCAGCAGAGTACTAAAACGATACTTCGAGAACCTAACCATCGACCGGAAGGTGAATAACGGCAAAAATGGATGCTCCGTCAGTGAAAAAGTTCATTTGTCCAGCGGACCAAGCAGCGGGAGGGCCTGCGTACATACAAGGTTCAGAAGGCTCCTAACCGCGACAAAAGGCAAAACATGGTGGGGAAGACGCGAGCCCGGAAGCTGTACACCGAAATGCTGACGAAGCCGCATTGTCTGGTAATGGACGACGAAACCTACGTCAAAGCAGACTTTCGTGAGCTGCCGGGCCTGTTGTTCTTCTCCGCAGAGGACAAATTCAGCGTTCCGGAGGAGATTCGCAAGCAGAAACTATCCAAGTTTGCCAAAAAGTGCATGGTGTGGGAAGCGATATGCTCTTGCGGAAAGCGGAGCGCCCCCTTCGTGATGACCGGCACGGTAAACGGGCAGGTTTACCTTAAGGAGTGCCTACAGAAGCGCTTACTACCACTATTGAAGCAGCACGAGGGCCCGACCATCTTCTGGCCGGATCTCGCTTCGTGCCACTATTCAAAGGACGTGTTGGAGTGGTACGAAGCCAACGGGGTCACCTTCGTGCCAAAGGAAATGAACCCGCCCAACGCGCCGGAGCTTCGCCCAATAGGGAAATATTGGGCGATTATGAAGCAGGCCCACCGGAAGAACCCAAAAGTTGTCAAATCGGAGGCGGACTTCAAGAGAAAATGGATTTCTGTTCAAAAAAAACTACAACCTGACGTTGTACAGATCCTTATGGACGGAGTAAAGAGGAAGTTGCGAGCATACGGGCTTGGGCTCGAAGTATGAATAAAAAGAAAATGCCAAAAGTTGTTTAATAGTTTTTATTTTACTGTCTAAAATTTTCAAAAGGATCGGTCTACTGGGCGAATTTCTACAGCGTTTTTTCCGTGATGCAATTTGATGTGACACACCCTTTAATTGCCCATCAGAGTAATTAATTCGAACAACCATAGATCATTTGGGCATCGGTTTCACTCTACAGAATAACACTTCGAAAATGATGCCATCCAGAACATAAAAGCATAAAGCCTCCGCAGACTGCAAACTTTTTATCGGCCTATAGTTGATTGGCTTCTTAATCAGTACGAAGTGGTATGGGGCTCTAATAGTAACAGCAACAGAGTCATAATTACAGATCTTTTGGATTATAATTGAGTGCATTGACTGTGGGAGTTTAAATAAAGTGGTGCAATCGCACCTTTCGCGCGTTTTGAAATTAGTAGAAAAAACTGCAGAATTTTTTTTGAGGTATAGAGCTTTAAACTAAAATTTAAACGCAAATAAATGGCGTTAATTTCCATGAATTTCACTCCAATCGCAAGATAATTATTTCCCATGAATATGATTTCTTGGCATATTGACTGTCTTAAAGAATCTGGGAGATAAAAATGGTAATAATGTGATAATGTGAATGTCATTCACAGGCGACTAATCGGCATGGACACAGCCCCACAAAACATAATCCAACGGTATTGAATTGCATGATCTTCGAAGCCAATCAGGTACGCGAAATCATACGTTCGTCGAATGTTCCTTTCAATATATATTTACTATTAAGCTTGATATATGGCATTTCTGAAGGCCAAGAGCTAGGTTTAAGCTTTCTCTATTGGCGCTTCAACCTCAATGTTTTATATGACATGCTCGGAATACAATTGCTGCGTTCGTTGTACAATATGGACAATATGGAGAGCGAAAATATTGCAATTTAAGCTCCGTCCGTCTTCAACTTATAAACAAGCCATTCGCAGTTATAATTCACACACCGTTATTCTTGTTTTCGTTCAAATCAGATATGTTCGAATGTTTTCTCCATTCTTATTCCTGTTATCGTTCGAAACAGGAAAATATTATCGTTCGAACAAATCGTCCAATTCCAGTTTTCGTTCGAGTGCGTTAAGGTGCAAATAATGTAATTGTTGACATTGATTATCTTTACAAAATATCTCACATCCATGGAGAGAAGCAGGAGTGCATCTGATTACATCCATATTTTTACGTTCGAATAAGACAGTTTCGCGTGCAGACAGTTTAGTTTTTCCTAAGGCTGATATCACTCACAGCGGCTTTACTCGATACAAAGGAAGTATGGAAGATATCACACACAGTGGTTCGGTGAAGTAAGATATCCGCAGTCAGAAGGATCGCATCTATAGCATGGTTCCCTTGTGATTATCACCGGAGAGATAGTTGTTAGTGGGGAGAGGTGAGAATCAAGATTCACTGAGGTAAGTGATGCGATTATGTAAATCGAAAAAAAAATTCAAGAAAACGAATAAACAACCAGAAAACCAAAAAATGTATTGCGTACTAGAGATGGGCAAAACAGTTCACTTTGATGAACGGTTCACTCACTAACCGTTCATCTAAGTGAATCAGTTCTTTTGAGCCGTTCTTTCGCTCTTTCGTTCAGCGGTATTTAGAACAACATAGAATGTTGGCTGGAACCCAACATCAATAGATTCATATTTTGAAATTTAGTGGGGAAAGATAAGCATTAAAAGTCGCAAACTGTATGTGAAAATATGTTTATCGGTCGACAAAAGTTTATGTTATAATTTGATGCGCACAAAATATGTGCAATTGTTTATATTCTCTTTTTGGACAACACACAGGTTCCATGTAAGATCGTATTTCATAATGTTCATTCAGGGAAAAAAATCAGCAGCACTTTTCACTAACAATCAATCATACAATCACGATAACACAAACACGCAATAGGCCAAACAATGAATTGAAAGCAACGAAAAAACTTTTTTCTCAACATGCCCTCACTATAAAATTTTATGTTTACCTAATCCAGGAATCGCCCCAGCTTCCCCCGATTTTTTCTGATAATCAGAAAGTATATGATTGTTACGCGGAATTGAAAGAATACATGAAATTAAAAATATATGATATATGACAAATCGTTTTATTTTCCTTACAAGCGTTCTCGTTATATTTATCCATTCCATCCAGCGCAAATCAGTTCCGCTGCACTAGTTCGTTCGCAAACACTTCGTTCTCAAATAGTTCGATCCCAAACAGTTCACTCTCAATCAGTTCTTTCCCATACAGTTCACTCGCAAACAGTTCGTTCACAAACAGTTCACTCTCCAACAGTTCACTCTCAAACAGTTCACTCGCAAACCGTTCTTATGGAATCAGTTCGTTCACAAACCGTTCGCTCGCAATCAGTTCGTGGGGAGAACTACCGTTCTTTGAAAAAGAACGGCCGCTTGTTCACTCTTTTCGGCGAACTAGTTCTTTCGTACCGCTCGTGAACGGTTTGCCCATCTCTATTGCGTACATTAACATGAATAAACAAACTGCGACAAATGGCCAACTTGTGTATTGTTCTCGGAAGGTCAAAAATTAACCATCAATCAATCATCTTCAGCTGGTTCTATAAAAACCGCGCAAATCATCGGCCCTTCCCGGGGTCAGTAATCCTTTCTTCTAAAGATTTATTTATAAAATTTCGATGCATTCTGAAATGATATCAGAGATAGAGGCGACACGTGACCAAGTAAGCTACCTGTTCAATCAACAATGGTGTTAGTGTGTTTTCTATCGTTTCCATAGGCTTCGTTCAGCACAAAACATGGAACCTCAAATGACATTTTTACGCAAGACGGCGCATTAGTACTAGTGATCGCTTCATATATAGCTGACTGAGTTTGACCTGTTGCATTTGAAGATTCGAAAAAGTGTTTGAATGACGGCGGGTTCAGATGAAAGGTTTGTACCCGGTAGTCATTGCTGCCTATTTCGTAGTGTTATGTTGTGTTGCCTGCGGGTTGAGTGGTGTAGCGAATTGTACCCATCAGATTACATCCTTCGTGGTGGAGAAGTTTCACAGCAACAGAAAAGAAAAAGAGGATACTATGGAAAATATAAATAATATGGAAATGAGGATACTATGGAAATCATAAATAAGTTACCTTCGATAATTCATCATCCTTATACAAAAGTGAATTGAAAACATTGTTTTTCTGAGATTGTCTACTTGTTCTATGAACAGTTTGAACAGGCGGACGAGAAGCCACTGATCAGAAGTGATAAACAAGCAATTTTTTTTGGAAATTGAAGTTCATGTGCTAAATTTAATTTGCATGCCAGATTTGTGGACAAAACAGAAGCATTTTCATCGAAAGTCCCCGTATTCACCTGAATTGGTTGCCTTTTCTCGTCTTATCAAAAATTCGAATGGTCACTTCGAGATACTCGTTTTCAATCAAGGATTTGAGAATTAGCGTGCAGAGACAATCCCTTATTTTTTGTTGTCATAATGGCAATTCTACGCCAAATTGACCGCAAAAACTCTATTTCAACCGATCCTCTCCGATTTTTTTAAAACTTGCAAGTGGGTGGGTTTAAAACTTGCAAGGTGGCAACTGACCAAAATTACTTTTTCCATTAAGATATGATCAGTTTTAAATATGACTGATTGCGTTCATGAAGCGTGCCTAAAATCAGTGATATTTTACCAAAAATGTAAATTGAAATCCATTTTTTATGATTTTTGAAAAAAAAATGTGATTATGGATACACTTGCTGTTAAAATTGATCATATGATGACACCTAATTTTGGGTTATAGGCAAATTAGCTGTATAGTTTGAAGCTTTTTGAAAACAGACAAGAACAAGCGATTTTGTGTAGCCAATTGGGTTGGGTGAAAGCTGGCTGTTTTTCGCTAATTTGGAGTGTAATTACTGAATAGACAAATGGTAAAACAAGCCGTGATAAAAATCGCAGGTCAGTTGATCCAACTACGATTTGTAGATATGACAATATTAATCCAATTATTTGACTTAATATTAATATCAATAATGTAAATTTAAATTACTCGATTATCCGCGAATGCGAGTTCCCTAGTAATTCTATAAACCTTCCCGAAATTTGTCAGTGAGTGATAGAGTCTTGCTCTTTTGTTTTGGTCATGGCTTTCACATCATATGATCACTGATGTACACGACCTTACAAATGGATAGTTCAATAATTTCTGTATTGATAAAACATAGTTTTCATGCTAAATTTTTTTTTGTGTTCGTGCTTCATTTTTAGCCCTTCATTGCGTTATCCGCGATTTTCGTTATACGCGTTGATCTAGCCCGACTATTTCACGGATAATCGGGGTTCTACTGTAGTTGTGATCGTAAAAACATAAAACCTTACATCCCGTAGAATTCAATTACACTCAATCATAATCATTATCAGCCTTATGCCACTGAGTAAGGAATGTTATAACTTATACTTAACAAACTTGACCAATAACCGAAAATCATGATTTTGTTGCTAACTCATCCGACTAAGTGAACACCAGATTCGTTATCACATATCGTTTCCACGACCTCGGCTTACTATCTAATGAAACTGTTCTACCCACATACACACAAACATATGCATAGAAGCAAACGTGACAGCAGAGAAACAACAGCTGCTGGATTCTTTTTACTGTATAACTGACTTTCACAACTGTTCTGTGTTCTGGTTAGTGTTGCCAGTTTTGTTCACCGAAGCTTTCCACTCTGCAACAGATTCATTTTCATCCTACTACATCTGGATGAGACTGATCTTATGTTTACTGTAAGCATCCTGCTAATGGCGTTGACACGATAATGTGTTGCTGTCACTTTGTATGCAAAAGGTACTCATTTTTCCTATGCTGCAAACAGATGTAAGCAATCCAATACACTGAACAATGACTTTTCTATATTTACACAGAATCATATGATTGTCTATACGGGAAAAATCGGAATACCAAAAATACATACTTCACGCAAAGTGGCTAACGATCAGCCAAATTAGCACTACCAATCAGCAAACACCGAAACAAAAATAATTCGTAACCGTACGATTGCGGTTGACTCGACAAACGGATGACGCACACGTAAGTTCACTACACTTGAAAAAAAAACTGATTCGAAACTTAGCGTTGGAAACGTAAAGGCACAGAGAAACACAGAGGCACTAACAGCTATATGAACAACGATTCGAAGGTAACTGATGATATACAAACGGCAGACACCGTGCGGGATGATGAATATTCGGGAAATTGACTTTTTGGGTGTGTTGGTAGAAGCCATGCGTTCACCTACATCAGTATCAGTGTAAACTAATGTTCTCTAAAACCGTTTGCATAGTGTAGGGCACAAGCTTGGGGGAGGTAATAGCATGCGTGTCTTCGGTAGTGATTCGAGTATTGGGAAGTTGTGCGTTTTCTCAAATTGATGTACCAGACATGCTTAGCGAGGATCTGAATCGTAGAATACAGCGGCACCGAGATCGCCATTCGTAGGTTTATAGAGTGTTATCACAAATCACGTAATCTAAAAATATGGTTCAACTTGGAGTAGATGTTACATTTTTAGGAATGGAACTCATAAAATATTTTAATATAGTGTATTACTTTTCCAGAGGAACTTTTACCATCTCAACGTGGGTATTACTTGCGTCATTTTTATTAGTACTTAAAGTCTGTTCTATTTCGAATTTGGCCGAATTTCCAATTTCCTCATGAGGAAATAAAGGTCAAAAGCGATAAAAAAAATTTAGCTCAAGAGAAAAAGAATCACAGGAAGGTTGTGTCCGAGACACGACCGCATAGTTGACGTAGGATTCCGTTAGGCTAACTGTTGATTTGGATATGTTTGAAAGATTACATCGTTAAACTCTTTCATAATGATTTGGTGGCCCTGAGAAGGGCAATTTTGTTTGGTAGTTGGGTATTGGTTGTTCACTCCACCAGTGTTTACCGAGTGATGATGACAGAAGTATGGGTGGTGCGTATCAGATAGAAGATGCTGAAGTGGAATGAGATATGATGAGAACAGCCCTCTGTGACCCTAGACGAGATACCTCCTGTGTTATGTATGGATGAAATAAAGAAAAAAAACTCACCAATGTAATATAAGATAATTACCAATACCGAACACAATTATCATTTTTTCTCATCAGTAAAAACATGTTACTTTGATAAAGAGAAAACATATTTGAAATGGAAAAGGTAATTTTGTTTTACAATTTTTATTTTCTGAGCGTTTATTCAACCCAATGCGAAAATTAATTGGACTAACAACACCTAATACTATACGTAGAGCATATGGAAAATCACTTTCTCGAAATGAACACAACAAAACAGACAGCTTCTACCGAACGACCCGTTCTCGAGAAGAAACATGCCTTGGTTTTTATTCATGAACATTTAAATAAATCGTTTCATATATCAAGTCATTTTTAAAACAACCGCTACCATAAACAATTTTGCAATTACGCTTATGCTAAATTTTTCACAATACAATATTGGTATGAAATTACACGAACATTGAAGTTCAAGTTTAAATTGTATTTGCTAGAATTAATCGAATCACTCACCCTATTTGCAATATAGAAATGCTTGCATATATTTGCAATGTCGATTTCCCCCAGGCAGCTTGGTTTTGATGTCTCTGTTAGGGAACCGCCGCATGTGTCGTCAATTTCGACCAATTAGAAGTAGATATTTCCGTTAGAATAGGGATTGAGATTTTTCAGTTGTTCGATAGTTAGTTTCATGACATATATTATTTTATTCAATATGAAAAATTGTTATGGAGTGCCGAAATCGATTGACGCAAAATCTCATCAATCCATCATGAAATGACTGAGCAATAAGCGTTTGAAATTGGACAATTTTCACGATGTGCTCGATTTTCGATTTTCAATTTGTACCCCAATAAGTTCCCGAAAGACGTAATCCTACGTCAAAAAAAAAAATACAAGAAAAAATTTTCGCACTGAAATTATTCGTTTGTTCGCCGTTCGAGTGTTCAATTGTCTCGATCGGTCATTGTTGTATTGGGTGTGTGGCCACTACTTTTCCCCATCCTTCGGGCAATTTACAAATTCAGTCGCGAAAGAAGCGCTCATCTTCTGAAGCCAAGAATGAATCCAGCCAATTTTTGATACCCTGTTCTAAAGTAAAGCGTTTTCCACTCGAAGCGTTCTGTATCGATCGAAACAAAGTCGGAAGGGGCTAGACGACTGGTGAACCAGAATTTCCCATCCACTATTTTCCAGTAGATTTAAGCTCGAACAACATGAAGGCCGAGCGTTGCCATGATGGTATATTATCGAATCGTTTCTGTTTAATCTGGACGTTTTTCAGCAATAGTTCGCTTTAAACGGATCAATTGTAGCCTGTAGAAATCTCCATGTATTGTTTGTCCAGGTTTGAGCAGCTCATAGTGGATCACACCCTTCGGATTCCACCAAATACAGAGCATTGTTTTAGCACCGTGGAAATTCGGCTTCGAGGTTTTTTTTATCCCATTTATTTATTTATGAGGCTCATTAGCATTTTTAGCTGTAATAGAGCCGGGTTTTAATCGTGTACATGTACATATGTTTATGTTTCTATAAATTGTAAATTACACAGTAGTTAGTATTAGCCATTTAGGCGTTAAGTTTTTCTGTTCCATTACATTATGGTAAATTACACAGTAGTAGCCATTTCGGCGTAAGGGTATTCTTTCTGTTCTTCCATTGTTCAGCAGACCGGACAGCGGAGACAGTTGATATTGATCATTGTTGGGTTATTTATAGAACAGCAGCCCGATGTTTCTTGCAGAGCAGAGCAGTTGTATGGATGAATCGATTTAATTTCGACCGTGGATCGATCTCCATCGCTGATGATGGTTGCGTGGACGTAGTTATTCTATAACAACATAAAGATGGTCAATTGAGGGTCCTGAGTTTGAACTCACGACCGATCGCTTAGTAAGCGAACGCGTATCCAAGTGGCTACGAAGACCCCCTTACGGCTTCGATGTTGATGTTCCTGGTTTCTGGGCATAACATACGATCTTTTGCGTTTTGGATTGTCGTAGTGAATCCATTTTCCATCCATGGTAAATATTTGATGGCTTTCTTTTATGTCGTTCAAGCAACATTTCGGACATGAAAAATCGCCATTTGGCATCTCTCGTTTTTAATTGAGGGGCTCTGAAGGAAAGGGATGTAAGTGATTCGATCAATTTCTTTTCATCAACTTTTTCTTTAGTTAATAACTCAATTGCAAAAACGTTTTCATTTGAGTTTGCTATAGAACCCGATAGATGAGGTTCTGACCTATCTTCCACCAAGTTACGACCAAAAGAGAGAGAGTCGATGTAGACAAATCGATGATGTCTCTTACCCCCCTTTCATTTTGAGCCCCTCAATTAGTATGGAACATAATTTCCTTGCTTTTGGATTTATTCTGCGGATATTTTTGAATCATTTAAAAATAGCTTGTCTAGTATCTCCCGATAATTCTTCAAGTTCTTTTTGCGTTCGACACGAATCTTGATAAAAGGGTGAATGATGTTGTTTTGTCTGATTTTGGGTATCCACGCAACTACACTAAAATCCTCGGTCGAAAACTACCAAATACATTTGGTAATGCAAAATTAGTAGAATGTACAAATTTTTAGTATATATTTTACCAGTATATTTTACTCGATAACATTAGTAAGCTTGGATATTGTCATATCTGAAAACTGGTGAAAAAAGCGCGTATTAACCATTTTCATTGTTCCCATAAGGCAATACGGAGGTATAATAAGGATATCATTCTGATACGTGCATTTTCGACGAGAAAATGTAGCCGATATTGGGCTTCCGAATCATGCTTCTGCTTGACATATGTGTTTATTAGTACGGTCGAAAATGACTATAGATTGGTAGTATTTACCAAAAAATTCGTTATATTTACTAATTATTTCTCTCAGTGTAGTAAATGTGAATCGATTCTTCTTCATGAAAATCACAAGTTGCTAATAATACCATAAGGCCACGGTGACACTGCTTGTGACTTCTTACGAAAATGTGGCTGCACGAAACGCATGCAATCGTGGTAAGTAAACAACTAGTGAACAAAATTGTTTGTTTCTCTTCGTCAGTTATCGAACAATCAAATTTTCGTGCGTACTCCGATCCAATGTCATCTCGGCCTAAGGCGTTCAAATGTTTCAATTTTGACGTAGGACTACGTCTTACATTAAGGGTGCCAAATCAATTTCTAAGATTTGTTTGATATGTTATACATTACAATCCCATAGTCTGTATATGGTTTAAATTGATAAAAATTGGAAGCATTCCCATTTCCCCATACATTTGTTCTGGAGTGCTTTTCCGAACAGAGCTGTCAATAACGAGCAACTTATGCAGCCGCCAGAATAGAAACAATCGGAGACGAATGAGTCGTTGGATGTAATGTCTCCGTAAATAAAGAAAAAAAAAAGAAGAAGTAGAATAGAAACAACGAAGGGGGATAGCGAAAAGAGAATATTTGCGAAGCAAGTGAGCTGTCGCTAGCGTATAAGTATTGCATCTCCTCTGAGGAAAATTCTAAGAATCTTTCTGCGCCCGAAATAATAAAGGTCACTTATTCTGCTCGTTTTGTGTTTTATGTTTCCGCTCGAGCTGTGAACGCTAGCTGTACATGTAAATAGCACACCTTCGATACTTTTAGTTGCCATTCGTATTTGCTCTCGTGCGCATCGACTTTGTTCTGATGCAATACGGTTCTGTTGACGGTTTTGACCGAGAATCGAGAATCGATCTTTCATTCTCGCGTTTCATGTTTCATTTTTATTGCTGCAACTGTGTGCATCTGTTAGATGCGTGTTTGATGCTTGTTGAATGGCGATGAACGGAAGATGCCTCTCGTTAAATACCCAGTGCAATGCGTGCATTGGCAAGAAAGAATCGTTGCTTTTAGAAATGATTCTACAAAACCACGCAAGCCATTAATCCTTTTCAGGGTCTCCGGAACTTTTTACTAAAGAGTTATTTATGAACTTTCGTCGTATTCGCAAATAATATCCGAAATGATAAACCAACAAATTTCAAAAAAAAGATTACGTAGTTCTACGTCCTAAGCGGTCGTGTCTCGGATACAACCCCTCAAATTTTTTATGTTTTTTAACTTACAAAATCTGTCCAATGGTGCAGAGTCACCATAAATTTTTAACAAACATTCGGTGAATTTCAGCTGCACTTTTCTCCCAATGGAAACATAAGATCATAATTTTCCACAAAGACGCTTAATTGCAACGAAACTCGACATTTTCAACGCAATAAAAGTTGGCCTTGTTGTGCAAAACTCAAAAACATACAATATTTGGTTGACATACGTCGACACTTTACGATTTAGTAAAAATTAGCTGTGGAAACGAAACGAATCGAGATGCACTCCCAATATAGAAAATAACAAACAGAGCCGTCGAAACCGAAATTGCGCTTATTTGGCCGTTGGAGTATCTAGAACATAACAGTTCGGCTGAAAAGTTCAGAAGGTTGACGTCTAGATGGCGCCTCTTGTAAAAATCTACTTGACTATCACACAGCACCATCTTTCAATGGATACGTGTCAAAATTTGACAGCAATCGGTCGATTGGTTCGTGAGCTACAGCATTGAGAGTGAAGCAACTTTTGTTATTGTGAAAAAATGGAAAAATCGCAAAAGAATGAAAACGATGACAAAATTGCATGAATTGGGCTGCGAATTGCTTACGCATCCACCGTATTCTCCAGATCTGGCCCCCAGCGACTATTTTCTGTTCGTCAACCTGAAGAGAATGCTCGCTGGCAAGAAATTGAAGGCCGATGATGAAGTAATTACCGAAACTGAAGCCTATTCTGAGGAAAAACCGAAAGAGTACTATAAAAATGGTATCAAGTTGCAAGATCGCTATAATCGCTGTATCGAACTCGAAGGCAAATATGTTAAATAATAAAATTGAATTTTGCAAAGAAAATTGTTTTACTGTGTTACCTTATAAACTTTTCAGCCGAACTGTTATATGTTGTTCACAATATTCGCCGCACGAATGTTTATAATGAATTGACAAAAAACTGGACAATTTTTACATTGAAAAATTTCACGGATCACGCGTGAGCTGTCAGGAATTAAAGTTTGCAATCGAACCTCTAAAAAAATTACCCTGTAAAGCATGATCCACTTCGAATTCGCGTTGACGGCACTGACGGTTTGTCTTACAATTTGAGAGGCGATAATGACATTGGCTTTTCAGGTGGAATATAAAATATAATAATATAAATAATCATAGATAAGTTTATTTTTTTGGCAAATTGTGGTAAAATATCAAACGAAAATTGTGTCTGAATACGACTTTACATTGTAATGATGAGTTTCAGTTTTAGTTTGAGTGGAAATATCGGAAAATGTATATACAAATGATTAACCAAGTCATGAGTAATTGAACAACATGAAGTGAAAGATTTCATTCAAAGCTTAACAATTCAAAACTCCCTCTGGCTCCGCTAATCTGATAAAGATTATAACTCACTAAACCACCAGACGTCGACACTGTAGCGTTGACATCACGGGTTCATACACGTTGTATATATTGAGCCTTATTCCAGTATACACTTAACGGTGAAAACGAAATCAAAGGCACGCCATTGAACTACGTTTTACGAATTAATGAAGCGTCAAAGATAGTAATTGCCTTCTCCATATCAAATTAGTGCTCAATGGAAAATTAAACTAGAACATTGGTAAAATAACCTCTTAAAAAATTTTTATCTCAAAATAATATTATTTTATAATCATAAGTTTAGTGGAAAACTAATTTCGTACTGTTGTCATCGCGGATACACTTCATTTCGTTTTCACCGTGAAGTGTATACGAGAATAAGGCCTATTATAGTGGCACTCGGAGATTGTATGACTCATACGAGAATGTCTACGCTTGTCCACGGTGAGAGGGGTAGGGTTATAGGCAATGTTCACGTGGCCATATTGGATGAATATTTCAGAATAAATTAACATATATTTGCAAAAATAAATTTTTAGATAAATGAAAAATTAAAACATTAAAGCTTCTGTAGTGATTTTGCTCTTGGATTTTGTAACGAGCGAAACCGCTATTTGCGATATATACATCAGGGAAGACCGTTGTCCGCTTGCTAGCTGGAGCGAAACTGTGTATTTGAAATCGTGGTATATTTCTACCCAATTGTAATGTATCGAACATCGAACAAATTTAAAGAAAATTGCCGATTTGATTTGTATACAAATCATCTAAATCTGTTCGCAGCAAAATAGTTATTACGTTGATTTTTGTTTTATTAAAGCATGTTAATTGTGCCTAAACTAATATCTAAAAATGAATCAGCCAAATATCTCGCATCATTTCCAAATTTCCTCATTACAATTTTTCATTTTACTGCATATTTTTGTTGCTTTCTCATGTTGTATTGATTAAAACTTATTTATTATCACGCGACTCGACTCATAACCTGATTTGTCGAAATTTTTAATTTTTTTTATTCGAGAAAACGTTGCATTCGGGTATTTGTCGCATTCTGGTAAATGTTGCAATCGGGTATTTGTTACATTCGGGTAAACGTGTTTCGGGTGAATGGTATTCGGGTAATTGTTACACAACCGTTGGCAACAACGGTCAAGTTGTGATACTATGGCTGAACAGGGACACGATTGAGTAAGGCGAATCAAAAACCGAGAGTGTAGTGTAACCAACCTTTCCTGTGAACAATAATATTCCGCGGTGAGCATGGAGTGATTAACAAAATCACTACGAATCAGTGACTGATACCTACTTGATTTTTTGTACAAATAATTGTTTTTCTTTGAATTAAAAAAAAAGAAAACAATATAAAATAAATTCAATTTTTTGCTCCATCTATTGCCAAAAAATGACAGAATGTCCACGTGGACAACAAGGGAGGGCTACAATCAATGTCCATGCTTGTCCATGGAGGAGGAGGAGAGTGTTCAAAATTGTGAATTTTCTGTCTACGTGGTATGTGGACAGCTCCAAAGGAGTGACATGATGACGTTTGGAGGAAATTTTTCGTGCAAAGCTAATCGCTTGCTGTTTTACATTGTGCGCATAATCACGTTTATTTTTTCAATTAAATATTTACATAGTCACCGGATCTAGCATCATATCAGCAACAAAAATGTGACCTTCATTGCTGCAATTATTCTATTCTATTAAACTATCAGATTGAAAAACAATCTCCTTATTCGCGCTACTTTGACATTTTGAAAGGTTTAACTCAACCAATTTAACTTCTTAAATACATATATTCAGAACAGTTTCCTCAGTGTAAGCAACAACAATTTCCACACTAAACCTAGATGTGGGTAGTCTGGGGTGGTGTGAGCGGGGTCCATGCTCCTGACGGTGAGCCTCTTACGGGGCTTTGAGATACCACTGCTGCACCACCCAATCCGGGAGATGAAGATGAAAGCCCTGCATTGCCGGGATGATTGGGTTCCGGAGAGTGATTGTCCGCACAATGATGATGGCTTGTTAGTCCGCCGGCCACAAGAGACCCACTGTCTACAGACGATGGATGATGGTGGTGGTGGTGGCCGGTATGGTACTGAATTGGAACCGGTGACGATGCCGCTGCTGTTTCATGGCGATGATGGTGGGACGTGGGAACGGACGTCAGTTCGGTGATTTCCGTCGGATGGTTGTAATTGCTGGAAGTTAACAAAAACAAATTTTTGAAGCTATTACTATATAGAGCCATGTGAATCACCTACCCAATGTCCCCGATCATAGGGATGTACTCAGCCGTTGGGTAGTGGTAAGCGCCTTGATAGACAGTGTAATCACTCGCACTGTGCCAAGAGGTTGAGTATCCGATGTTTGTTATCGTGGGTGGATTCAACACATTTCCGTACAGCTGATGATTTGGCGAGACCGTCGGAGTTGGATGGTAAATCTGATGACCCGCCGAGGCATAAATTTGCTGCGGAGAAACACTAGGCTGGTAGACATCTATCTGGGCCCCAGTTGATACGGACGTTGTCGAGGTGGGTGTGTACTGACTGCTATGCGGTGCCAGATGATGAGTTGAATATGTGGGCGACGATGTCGCATAGCCGGGAGAACCATTGGATGGGGTTGGTGAGATATTTGGCGCTATTGAGTTCGGACTTCCGGGGTTTGTGTTCGAGTTGGACCAATAGGATCCGCCGGAAGCGGTAGGCTGCGCTTGCCATGCGGTGGGATACGACTGAAAAACAGACGTAGCGACGGGCTCCAGCGGAAGATATGTTGTCGATTGAGGTGACGTACTTCCACTGGTACTTCTCGAGCGCTGGGTGGTATAAGGTGCCACTCGATTTGTCCTCATTGCAGTGTGTTGATAGCGCTCTGCTGTCGGAAGTGGAGATTGGGCGGTTGCGTAGGATGGATGGAAGTTCAACCATCCGTATGTGGAATTTTCTCGCGAGTACACCGAGTCAGGTCGTTCTTTAGCGTCCAAAAAAGCCTTCGCAAACGGGTTGTATTTGATCTTCAGCGAGGTCACCTCTTCGTTCTGATAGGCTGTAACAGCGATGAATTGCGTTTCAGGGAATGGGTAAGTGTGGACATTTCTCTGCTCGCGTTGCTCAGAAATCACTTGAACCAAATGCACACGTGGTTCATACTTGTGTAGAGAATTCAACATGATTTGGCCATTGCCGTTGGTTTTGTTGGTTAGTTTGACCTTGGCAAACGAGATTGGCTCTTTCATCCAGTGCTGACCAAAGTTGGGCGATTCCGGGTGAACGTAAACAGGATTTGGTGGGGGTGCTTCTGCTTTACCACCTGCAACCTAAAAATTAAAAGAAAATCTTCTTTGGATATAAATTCAAAATAATTCCAGAAAACTAGTCGAATGTCTACTCAACGGAGTCACGGGAACGTATTCTCCGCCTTCAGCAGCTCGCAATTCCGCCGTTCCAATTAACACATAGGAATTGTTTTTAAGCTCGTTGTGTATTAATTAGCGCAATGCAAATAATTCGTTACGTTACGGAATAAACAAGTATCTCATCACGCGCACCCGTGTCTACAACTATTTTTCTCTTGCTCGGAAAAAAAATCCCGCCCCGTATGCGCCCATCGGAAGCACATCAAAAGCAAAAGCTTGTGGAGAGGCATCGTTGGTTGTTGTTGTTGGAATTAGAGACAACTTATTTGCACAGGGTGCCAATACGCAATGCTAGGTTATATCCAATCAAGCGAACTACATGAGATGCTTACCCATTCCCCGTTTACGTATTTCCAGCGGTGCGAATCCACCTGGGAAAATTCCAACAAGACGGTGTACATCGCGGTCGGGTCCAAACCGGTGGCGGTCACTTTTACCACTGGGAACATGCGCCTGAAAGCAAACGAAAACGGATTATATTTGCGGTCGACGCTAGGCAACGTAAAAAACGGCCATTCGACCGCCTCTAGAAGATCGTGAGAGAGCAACTATAGCGAGTGAAGCAGTGCGATGGAATATTTACATTAACAAAACTTGTTTAGGCCTGTTCGATGATTCAAAGTAAACATTTGCCGAGCAAATCGGATTTTTCAGTTCTAAACCAACGATACCAACGTCATTCTGGAGGAAAAAATAACCGATTGTAATAAACAACTGAAACCCCATGACCAATTCGTTTCGTCATCTGCGTCTTCGAAGAAGTTCCCTCGCGCCATTTTCGATTCGATTCAGCATATTTAAACGACGAAGATGGGACAAGCACAAAAGTATCAGTATCCCCGATTTGCTCACCTCCCATTCTTGGTGACAATCATCTCGTTGGTGAGATTTTGAAACCGCAGCCACAGATCACGATCGTCCAGAGTGACGGAGAGATTGCGTTCGCTGGCTCCGCCCCGCCCATGGCTGGCTCCACCACCGCCAGCGCTACTTGCATTGGAATGTGACATACTGTTGTTGGGTGCACCGCCGGGGCTGCCGTTGGTCGAGCCCGTCATCAGAGGATCAATGGCGGACAGGATGTGGGATGTCGCCATTTGGTCCACCGAGCGCATTCTGTGATAGAGAAACATAGTAAATCGATTGTAAAGGGCGTTCGGTTTATAATTTACAGATAAAAACATAGAAAAATTGTTAAACATATTGGTTAATCGTTAGCCACTACTTTTCCCCATCTTTCAGGTAATTTACGGATTCATCGCAAAAGAAGCGTTCATCTTTTGAAGCCAAGAATGAATCGAGTTAATTTTTGATACCGTGCTCTGAAGTGAAGCGTATTCCACTCAAAGCGTTCTGCATCGTTTGAAACAAATGATAGTCGAAAGGGGCAAGGTCTGGACTATACGGTACAATTTCCCATACACTTTTTTTTAGGATATAAGGAAATTATAACAATGTTGCTGAACACTCAATTCTTAAATCTATTGGTATATCTATAGTGTATTTAAGTTTCAACTTATTCTACTGTTTATAGCAAGGGGACGAATTACTCGCATAGGAAGGAAAGGAGGGTATAAGGATATAGGGACAATCACACACGAAGATCGATAGCTTTAAGGAAAACATATATATGGGACATGTAATCAAGGTCTAACCGAGCCAACACATCTCTCACCGGCACTTTGGGCTGTATTTCATGGGCCCGAAGGGAGTTTTCTAAATTTGATCTGGCGACAAGATATTCCTCGCACGACCAAACAACGTGTTCGATGTCGTGATAACTTTTGCCACAAAGGCAGAGATTGCTGCTGGCAAGATTGAAGCGGAAGAGTAGTGCATCTACTGAACAGTGATTGGACATGAGTCGGGAGAAGGTACGAATAAAGTCCCGACTCAAGTCCAGACTTTTGAACCACGGTTTGAGGCTAACCTTAGGGGAAATCGCCTTCAATTGCACCTACCTTTGCTAATGAGTCTCATTACCCGGAATCGAGCAATGTGAAGGGACCCAGACAAAGGTAATAACATAACAGCGTCTGTATAAAGCACCCAAAATTTCTAGTATTCTCTCAAGGAAGTACGGCGAGTGCTTTTCCGGCCTTACTGAACGGATAGCTTCGACAGAGCTAAGACTATCCGTTACAATGTAATAGTGTTCAACACTATTCTGGACAGCGTCGCCTCACGACCTGTTTTCAGATTTTTCAATAAGTTGAACTTAATTCGATCCGTTCCTCGAGCAGAATTGTTACATGAAAAGAGAGCAAGAGAGAATTCTACCATCGAAAACTTGGAATCAAGATCGCACCTATCCGCGCAAAATTAAAAATCCATCGATGTGTATATTCTTCGCTTTCATTCGTAGAAGAGCGATTTCTCATGTTTCGATCCACTTTCCATATTTTTTTTCATTGACGTTTCTCGTGACAAACCTCCCACGAAATTTCGCCAATAAGCACGTTTTTTCCCTTTGATCAAATTATTAAAATTTTCAGGGGTTCCACGTTTCCGAAAAGCTTCAAATGCATTCGATTTTTGTACATAAAGCTTGATACATTGGGAGGCCTTCGAAGAATAGTGGAACCTGGGATGGGTGTCATAAATCAAACGTGAAAGGAGGGTATACTCCTCCAAAGGAGGTAAACCATCTCTGGAATTGATGGCTAGAGCAATCGCGTCCGCATATTTTTGACGTAGGGTTACGTCTTTCGGGAACATATTGGGGACAAATTGAAAATCGAAAATCGAGCAGATCGTGAAAATTGTCCAATTTCAAGCTCAGTCATTTCATGATGGATTGATGAAATTTTTACGTCAATCGATTTCGGCACTCCATAACATTTTTTTTATGTTGAAGAAAATAATATATGGCATGAAACTAACTATCGAGAAATTGAAAAATCTCAACCCCTATCCTAACGGAAATACCCACTTCTGATTGGTCGAAATTGACGACACATGCGACGGGTCCCTAACAGAGACATCTAAACCAAGTTGTCTGGGGGAATTCGGCATTGCAAATACATAAAGGTAGAGGGAGCTTTTGCTCCCACCGAAATGTGTTCCCTAACAGAGACATCAAAACCAAGCTGTCTGGGGGAAATCGGCATTGCAAATACATGAAAATAGGGGGAACTTTTGTTTCTACCGAAATGTATTCCCTAGCAGAGACATCAAAACTGCCTGGGGGAAATCGACATTGCAAATATATGAAAGTCGGGGGCATTTTTATATTACAAGTAAGGTAGTGATACGATTAATTCTAGCAAATAAAATTCAAATTTGGAACTTTAATGTTGGTTGCTTCGTGAAATTTCATATCAATGACCGATCGTGTATTGTGAAAAAATTAGCACAAGTGTATGTGTAAAATTGCATATGGTAGCAGTTGTGTTAAAAATGACTTGATATATGAAACGATTTATTTCAATTTTCATAGGAAAGTACACCAAGGTGTGATCCCACTCGAGAACGGATCGTTTGATTTAAGCTTTCTGTTTTGTTGTGTTCATTTTCACCCATGGTGAGTTTATACGGCGAGAAAAATTTGAAAAGTTAAGAAATATTAGGAAAAGTGATTGCTCTACATATAGTATTGGGTGTTGTTAGTCCAATTAAAATTCGCATTGGGTTGGATAAACACTCAGAAAGTAAAAAGAAAATTACCTATTCCATTTCAAATATGTTTTCTCTATATTGAAGTAAGATATTTTACTGATGATAAAAATTGATAATTGTGTTTGGCATTGGTAATTGTCTTATATTACGTTGGTGAGTTTTTTTCTTTAATTCATCCATTCATAACACAGGAGGCCGGATCACAGAGGGCGGTTTTCATCATATCTCGTTCCACTTCGTATCTTTTATCTGATGCGCACCATCCAATGACTGTTTACCATCCTTCTGTCATCATCACTCGGTAAACACTGGTGAAGTGAGCAAACAATACCCAACAACCAAACAAAACGGCCCTTTTCAGGAGGCCACCCAACCATAATCAAAGAGTTTAACGATGTAACTCTTTAAACATATCCAAAATCAACAGATAGCCTAACGGAATCCTACGTCAATTATGCGGTTGTGTCTCGGACACAACCCTCCTGTGACTTTTTCCAGTCACACATTGTGAGGTCATATGCCATGTTTATAGATTCAGAAGAATTCGACCCATTGTTGATGGAAATTTTGATTGGCAAGTGATCACTACCGTTGGGATCCTGGATTATATTCCACTTGCAATCTAGTGATAGTGAATTTGAGCAAAGAGAAAGTTCAAGAGCACTTGGGTTAGAAGGAGGTCATATTGAAGCTGTTACATAGGTCATATATTGAAGCTGTTACAAAGGTCAAAGGTCCCCCAGGCAGTTCCGTGAGAGTTGAAGTCTTCCAAGATCAATCGTGGCTCAGGAAGGAGTGAGCACATGTCAACAAGTTGCTTGCGGCTAACCGCAGCTCTCGGAGGCCAATACAAGCTGACAATACAGAGGTCTGATGTTTGCATGACAAGTAACAGCTTCGATCCCTCCAATAGGTGGATGGTCAATTCGAAAAAATAAGTGACATTTATTGATCCCCAATAGCACCCCTCCGTATCTGTCATCGTGGTCCAAGCGTATAATATTGAAATCGTGGAAAAAAAGATCATCTCGCGAAGAAATCCAAGTTTCGGACAGAGCAAAAACATCACAATTGAACTTATGAAATAAAAATTCAAATGTATCCAATTTAGGGATAAGACGCATTATCTCCTGAAAAAAAAACAGAACTTATAGTTTGTTCTCAGCTTTTAACAAAAAACAACATCAAGCTCAATTGTCCTCAATTGATATTCTAGGCATAACTGTCCCACTATGTATGTTTGTAGATCCATAATAAACGAATCGTTTCAAGTACAAGAATTTCACGCCTTCAGCAGGGCTAATGCACTCATTTATGGTTTGGAAGAACGAACTAATTCTCAAACAAATAAAAAAAAAGTTCAACAGAACACATGCACACCTTGTTAACGAATACCTAACAACATCGAGATTCATATTCTGCAAAGGTGTTGCAGATCACTCACTTCTTCATAAAGCGATGTTTTCGTGCATAATCATTCGGAAAAATACAAAAAAAATATTGTTCGTTCCCGGTATTTCAGAAAACAACATCAAGTTCAATCGTCCCATATTGATATTCTAGGCATAACTGTCCCACCATGATTTTTTAAACTCGTAATCAAGCTTGTTTAATTAAAGTGAGAGGAGCTTTTCACATTTCATTAGACAATAGTTTACTGTTTATAAAAAACCGGTGTATTGCTAAACTGAAATGCTTAAAGCTTCTGGTAGACAAATATGGTACAAAACATTGATTGCATTTTTCTCAGTTGCTGATCTTGAACTGCAGTATAATGAACGTGAAAATTAAAAATAAGTACCATCTATGCGTCAAACATTTTAATTGTATCGGAGTTCAACTTGTTGTGAAAGAAAATGTAGCGCAGTTTCATGGCGAATTTGTTTGCAATAACCTTTTTGGGATACAATATATGATCACTTAAGATACTATCGCTTAGGTTTAGAACTTCCAAGAAATCTTGTTTATTTAGTTTGCGAAGTGGTCGGAGAGTGGTACTTTTTTCAAGTGTAAACTAAAAGTAGCTTCAAGAGGAAGGTAATTTATGTCTCCACTCAAAAAACTTTTTAGGCAGAGTTCCAGATTTGAATAGACTTGCAGCACGATGATGTAGATAGCCAGATATCGAATATATTCACAGTTGGTTGATCTATACTGAGAGGTGATTTATTTGCGACTAACTGTTCTGACAAATTGATTTTTTGCTATTATAGAGGCTTCAAATTACAAATTCCATTCCCCTCTAATCTTAAAAAAGCCAATTAATCAATTATCCCTAATTTTCAAATCTTTTTTTTTTTTCAAAAATTGTAATTTCAGGTAGCTTCCGTCAAAAAAAAAAAAATTTCAATAAAATTTAAGAAGGTCACGTCAAAATTAGCTATTTTTCCGCTGATTTGGGGTAGAGTTGTTCTATATGATGAAAATGGTATTTGTGAAATTGCTTTACGATGTCTGATCCTCAATTGTAAAATCTAGCAGCAGTGTGCATTTTATATCACTTCACGAACCTGATTTTCTTTATAGAAAATTGGTTATACTGATGCATTCAAAATGATATTTTTCCTGAATAGTTCGTTGATCTTGCAACAAATTTGCCTTACATCCAATGTGTCGCCTAGTTGCAAAACCGGCCGTCTCCAAAAATTAAAATTTTACAGGAAAGACGATTTTCTGTAGCATCATGCCAAAATGAGATGAAAAATAAATCTCTTCGGTTCTTAGTGACGATGGGCGAGGGTGTTTGAAATCGCTGGTTCAAATGGCAGATGCACATGGAGGGGGTAGTTATTCAAATTTTCATTTTTGATTTGGCCGGTTTTGCAGCGAATTAGAACTTGAATATCGTTATAATTTGTCTTCGGCGGGCTCAAACCTTTTCCCCTGATGTCCTACTTCGTCCCTCTCTTCTTCAATAAATTTGAACATCGTGCAGTTTCAGAGGATTTACAACAGTACCTGGGACCACTGTCGAAAACTTACTGTTCGCAATACATCTCTTAGTGTTAGTCAAAAGACTTTCGCGCTCCAACCTTCGTTCTGTATGAAACCTCCCCTTGAACCAGCGTCTTCTTATTATGCTTGGATATGAAAAATGTCTTTTTTTTATTTTATTTAAATCGTTTATTTTTACAGGCTCAGTTACATAGGTTTAAAGGAGCCGAACTCCTTACTGTATTGTTACTAGT
The DNA here is from genome assembly GCF_029784135.1 of Toxorhynchites rutilus septentrionalis. NCBI lineage: Eukaryota > Metazoa > Arthropoda > Insecta > Diptera > Culicidae > Toxorhynchites > Toxorhynchites rutilus. Next base: position 48,836,993 of record NC_073745.1, read on the forward strand.
ATATATACATTTTTCCTTAACTCTAATGTTAATAATATAGGAAACCGATAACTCGCGGTCAACTCGAGTTTAGAAGGGTGACATATTTTCTTCAGGAAAAGGAGGGGATATGAGGATATGTTGACAATGATCACACTCACACTCTCAATCACACTCATCACACTCAATTCTTAAACCTATCTTATATCTAATATGTATTTACATTTCATCTTATTCTTAAGAAGGGATCCGATCTCTCACAAAGGAAAAGGAAAAGGAAAAACTAAGGGTATAAGGACAATCACACACGAAGATCGATAGCTTTAAGGAATACATATATTTGGGACATGTAATCAAGGTCTAACCGAGCCAACACGTCTCTCACCGGCACCACGGGCTGCCTTCCTCGGGCCCGAAGGGTGACTACTAAATTCGATCTGGCGACAAGATACAGCTCGCATGACCAAACAACGTGCTCGATGTCGTGGTAACCTTGGCCACAAACACAAAGATTGTTGTCGGCAAGATTAATACGAAAGAGTAGCGCATCTAACGAACAGTGATTGGACATGAGTCGGGAGAAGGTGCGAATAAAGTCCCGACTCAAGTCCAGACTTTTGAACCATGGTTTGAGGCTAACCTTAGGGATAATCGAGTGGAGCCACCGGCCCAATTCATCTTCGTTCCATTTGCGTTGCCAGTTAACTATGGTATTTTTGCGGACTAAAGAATAAAATTCATTGAAGGCGATTTGACGCTGATAAATATCGCCTTCAATTGCACCTACCTTTGCTAATGAGTCAGCCCTCTCATTACCCAGAATTGAGCAATGTGAAGGGACCCAGACAAAGGTAATGACATAACAGCGTCTGGATAAAGCACTCAAAATTTCTCGTATTCTCTCAAGGAAGTACGGCGAGTGCTTTTCCGTCCTCACTGAACGGATAGCTTCGACAGAGCTAAGACTATCCGTTACAATGTAATAGTGTTCAACAGGTCGTGAGGCGACGCTGTCCAGCGCCCAGTGTATTGCTGCCAATTCAGCAATATACACTGAGCAAGGATTCTGAAGACTGTGTGAGGTGCTAAAAAATTCGTTGAACACTCCAAATCCTGTGGACTCATTCATAGAGGACCCATCAGTAAAGTACATATTATCACAATTGATATTCCCATACTTTGCATCGAAGATCGTTGGAACGATCCTCGATCGAAGATAATCTGATGTTCCATGGATATCCTGCTTCATGGACAGATCAAAATGCACAGAGGAATTGATGTAGTCAGGAAAACAAACACGGTTGGGAATATACGAAGAAGGATCAACCTGCATGGAGACGAATTCATGATATGAGCTCATGAATCCAGAATTTAGCTCGATCAGCTGCTCAAAATTTCCGATCACCAATGGGTTCATAACCTTACACCGGATGAGGAACCGAAGAGATAATAAATTGAAGCGATCTTTTAGTGGGAGTAGGCCTGCCAAAACCTCGAGACTCATGGTATGCGTTGAGGGCATACATCCCAACGCGATACGGAGACAAAGATACTGAATTCGCTCGAGTTTAATGATGTGTGTTTTGGCAGCTGATTGAAAACAGAAACTGCCATACTCCATCACTGAGAGAATAGTTGTTCGATACAACATTATAAGATCTTCTGGGTGGGCTCCCCACCAGGTGCCGGTAATTGTACGGAGGAAGTTTATTCTTCGTTGACATTTTTCACTCAGATACCTAATATGGGCCACCCAAGTACATTTGAAGTCGAACCGGACCCCAAGATACTTGAATGACATAGCATGAGTGATCGGTTTACCCAAAAGTTGAAGCTTTGGTTTTGCTGGTTTATGCTTCCTAGAAAAAACCACCGTCTCTGTTTTCTCCGTGGAGAATTCGATCCCTAGCCCAATGGCCCAGGTTGAAAAATTGTTCAAAGTATCTTGTAAGGATTCTTGCAGGTCGGATTCGTTTGATCCTACGACAGACACCACTCCATCATCTGCAAGTTGTCTTAGGCTGCAATTTTGTGTAAGGCAATTGTCAATGTCGCTTACGTAGAAGTTGTACAAAAGGGGGCTTAAACATGAGCCCTGGGGGAGTCCCATGTAAGAGACCCGACTTACTGCCGAATCTCCGTGAGAAAAGTTCAAATGTTTCTCACAAAGCAAGTTATATAACATATTATTCAATAGAGGCGGCAGACCCCGAGAGTGTAATTTGTCCGACAAAACCTCTATTGAAACAGAATCGAAGGCCCCCTTTATGTCCAAGAATACTGAAGCCATTTGTTTTTTTTCGGCGTAAGCCATTTGAATTTCTGAAGAAAGCAACGCAAGACAATCATTCGTCCCCTTGCCCCTGCGGAACCCATATTGTGTATCTGAGAGTAGGCCATTCGTTTCAACCCATCGATCAAGGCGAAACAAGATAATTTTCTCCAACAATTTCCGTATACAAGACAGCATTGCTATTGGGCGGTACGAATTGAAGTCGGACGCGGGTTTTCCGGGTTTTCGAATAGCTATAACTCGTACTTGTCTCCAATCATCTGAAACAATATTATGCTCCAGAAACCGATTGAATAAGTTCAACAAGCGATGTTTCGCCACATCAGGGAGATTTTTCAGCAAGTTGAACTTAATTCTATCCGATCCCGGAGCAGAATTGTTACATGAAAGGAGAGCAAGAGAGAATTCTACCATCAGAAACCCGGAATCAAGATCGCACCTATCTTGTGGTATATCTCGAATAATTCTTTGCACTGGAGCGGAATCGGGACAAACCTTTCGTGCAAAATTAAAAATCCATCGATGTGAATATTCCTCGCTTTCATTGGATGAAGAGCGATTTCTCATGTTTCGAGCCACTTTCCATAATTTTTTCATTGACGTTTCTCGTGATAAACCTCCCACGAAATTTCGCCAATAAGCACGTTTTTTCCCTTTGATCAAGTTTTTAAATTGATTTTCAAGGTCCAAATACGTCTGAAAATTTTCAGGGGTTCCACGTTTCCGAAAAGCTTTAAATGCATTCGATTTATCTCCATAAAGCTTGGAACACTGGCCATCCCACCATGGATTGGGAGGCCTTCGACGAATAGTGGAACCTGGGATGGGTTTCGTTTGAGCGCGAACCGCGCTGTCATAGATCAAACGAGAAAGGAAGTTATACTCCTCCACTGGAGGTAAACCATCTCTGGAATTGATGGCTAGAGCAATCGCGTCCGTATATTTTTTCCAGTCAATGTGTCTTGTGAGGTCATATGCCATGTTTATAGATTCAGAAAAATTCGACCCAATGGTGATGGAAATTTTGATTGACAAGTGATCACTACCGTTGGGGTCCTGGATTACATTCCACTTGCAATCTAACGATAGTGAATTCGAGCAAAGCGAGAGGTCAAGAGCACTTGGGTTAGCAGGAGGTTTAGGTACACGTGTTGTTTCCCCAGTGTTCAAAACGGTCATATTGAAGCTGTTACAAAGGTCATATATCAACGATGAACGATTGTCGTCATACTGTTCCCCCCAGGCAGTTCCATGAGAGTTGAAGTCTCCCAAGATCAATCGTGGCTCAGGAAGGAGTGAGCACATGTCATCAAGTTGTTTGCGGCTAACCGCAGCTCTCGGAGGCCAATACAAGCTGACAATACAGAGGTCTTTGCCTCTGATGTTTGCATGACAAGCAACAGCTTCGATCCCTCCAATAGGTGGAAGGTCAATTCTAAAAAATGAGTGACACTTATTGATCCCCAATAGTACCCCTCCGTATCTGTCATCGCGGTCCAAGCGTATTATATTAAAATCGTGGAAAGAGAGATCATTTTGAGAAGAGAGCCAGGTTTCGGATAGAGCAAAAACATCACAATTGAGTTTATGAATTAGAAATTTGAATGTATCCAATTTAGGCATAAGACTACGACAATTCCACTGTAAAACAGTGATATCTCCGACCTCTCTATTTAAATTAGACATCAAGAGAGATAATCATTGCAAGGAGGGGCCATGTTTGCATCAATTGCTGCAAAATTGTCTTTAGTACTGGAAGCATTGCGGTGACAATGGTTCTGATGGAGTCGGAAACATTAAAACACGTGAAGTTTGATCCACAAGGTCAGACAACTTTATAAATCCCGATTGGGAAGTTGAACTTGACGGAAAAACAGGGACAGTTGGGGTTTTTGATGTATCACCGGAGGGACTTGTCCTTGAACTTTGGGAGTGGTCACATTTTTGCGCCGGGGATTCCCTTGAGAAATAAACGGCGTGCCCCCGTTAGCTGTATCCACTTCCATTTCGTCAACTGGCAACGTAGCGAAGACATTGTGTGTAATTATTAGTTGTTGTTCTTGAGCCAGTGGAGAAGCGCCCTTCAAAATTTCTGCGAAAGTGCGTTTAGAGCGTTCCCTCAAAGAGCGCTTCTGTTTCTCCCAGCGAGCCTTGTATGTTTCACAAGCTGAGAGCACGTGTGGGGATCCCCCGCAATATGGACACTTATGCTCAGTCGCACTGCAGGATTTCCCCTCATGTTGTTCTCCGCAAGTGGCACATCGTTCTTTATTGGCACAATAAGCAGCCGTGTGACCAACTGACTTGCACTTTAGACAAGTCATTGGCTTTGGAATAAAAAGTCGCACGGCTAACCTCAATTTATCTACCATCACGTAGTCAGGGAGAGCTGAACCAGCGAAGGTGACTCGAAACGAGTTGGATGGCGTAAATTTCTTTTCTTCTCCTTCATGGGAGACTGTTCCGAGCTGGCGGCAACCCAAGATCTTAACAGTCGTCGAAGGCAGTTTTTTAAAACGGCCGGTACCTTCACTCGTAATGTATTCGCACGTCAAGCCCGTTTCGGTTATCACACCCTCAATTTCGACTATGTGAGAGGGAATGTAGACCCGATACTCAATTGTAAAATGCTGATCGACAACAATCTTGTTTGCGTCTTTTCGATCATTCACGACAACTCGCAATTTGTTTGGTCTAACCTTCGAAATTTCCGAAACGGAGGTATACCTTGCCAGATCTTTCGCGATCTGCATGACTCTCAACGCCTTTCCATTTGGCTTAGGCCTGAAGAAAACAACCCAGGAATCAGTTCCGGGCGCATCTTCTGGATAGACCTTTACACGGGGAGTGGGAATAACAGGGGGGGAAGGCGAGGACGGGGATTGAGAGTGGGAAGGCGAAGGTTGAGAAGGAGCGGGAAGAACAGAGGGAGAAGACGAGGTTGAAGGTAGAGTGGGATCGTTAAGGGCAGATGGGAGATTTGCTAGTTTTTTGGAGGGAGGCTTGGTAGGGTTAGCTGACTCGTCCCCAGAAGAAGTATCTTCCGTATTTGGAACACGTTTGAGTGACTTTTTTTTTATCCGTTAGGAGGGAACTAGAGTCAGAGACCTCCATATCCGAAGGTCCCCCACTCTCTGCCAGTTTAAATTTTCACTTATATTCTAAGTATTTTTTTAAACAATATTTCACAATAAAATAATTCACAAAAACAAAAAAAAAACTTATAATTATTAAATATTTTCTCTCAGTATATTTAATGTTATTCACCTATGAACGCACTCCAGTGCAGATGAACGGGAGCGTGCTGAAAGCTCGTTGGTGGTGGGAATGTGCCTACGACACCACTACACACAGTCGTCGGTGAAAGCTTACCCGCACTGTCACTGTTGGCACGATGACTCGGCGAAATCTCCAATGTCGGCGAAGCAGCGACAAAACAAAAACCAATGCTTGGCTTTCCGAGGATGAAAGCCTCTATCCACTTGCAAAAAAACAACAATCACGCGGTAACCGATAACGGAACTTGGACGCTACTTTCCTTCGTCTGGTTACTTCGGGCAATCGGCGAAGAATGAAAAAAAAAATGTCTTTGTAAGAGCAAATTTCAAGTACCATTGTGCAGGGGTTTAAGGTATATATTGCTGGCACTCTTCCAATCCGGATTAGTGTAGTCTCTTTCCGGCTTGAACACCGTTCCATTTTCCGAAAGAAATCCGTTGAACTCTGAAAGCTGAACGAGGATCTCCATGTTCCTCAATATCTTCCAAGTTTGAGCAAACACACGATCCGAATGAAAGTCCGGGAATGGGGAAAACGACCTCCACATTTTTCAGTTGATTAGGTGCACACCGCGTCACCCAGTATTGTAGCATAAACATCATCTTAGTATTTTTATTTTGGTCTCCACAGCCGTCAGCCACACATGGTACAGCTGCCTACAGTAGTTCAATCCGGGATATTTGGCAGAGCAAAATTCTGCTGAAAGCCAAACCTGAACTAGATGCGAATGAATTGCAATTTTTGAAGTCAAAGTCAGAGCTCAAAGTGAGTAAATCCGCCGTAAATCTTTTTCTGAAAATTCTGAAGCTCGTTTGTTGTGAAGCTTGCTTTCAGTCATGATGTGGATCTTTTCCTTATCAGTTCTACACATTTGGAGCACACATCAGTTCTCGGTGACCCGAACTCAATGTTGAATCCTGTGTTGAAAATTATTCTGAAATATGATTGGGTTACTTGGGTAGTAGTCTGAAAATGCGCCTTTTTGATCTAGAATTACAGTACCCCCTAGCGGATATGGAAATGGCGGGCTTTGAAACTCACTGGCGAGAGGATTTGGCCGGTTTTGCAGCACATCATGATTTATGAACGCGTGTTTCTTTGGAATTTGGTAAATTTTGGCGCAGTTTCTCACTGTCAATAAGTGGAACAATGTATCTAAGGTCTAAAAAACGAAAAAATGAATTCCTCAAATTTGAGGAGTTGGCCGGTTTTGCCACCAGACGACACAAATGTAACGACTTCTCTAAAAAAAAGCTATTCATTTGACATACGCGCTTTCAAAAATTCAGTCATAATCAAAATTGGTAATATGATGATCAAATTTGTGATTATGAGTAGCTTTCACTCCCACAAAATTTTCAAATAAATTCGGAAACCAAAGTAACAAAAGAGAAGAATTTTTACTCATTTTCAATTGAGATAATTGATGAGTTTTCCATTGCAGATTAACATTGGGATACAGGAAATTTATAGAATGTATATTATAATCTTACTTATATATGTTACTAGCTGACCCGGCAAACTTCGTACCGCCCCCTTCCCCTTAGAGAGAGAGAGAGAGAGAGAGAGAGAGAGAGAGAGAGGAGTGTTCATTCACTATAGAAACCTCCACATGTCAAACAAGGCTCGATTTGCTTGAATAGTTCTCGAGTTATGTAGAAAGTTGTATTTCATTTGTATGGCAGCCTCCCCTTAGAGAAGGGGGAGGAGTGTCGAATCACTATAGAATCGTTTATCGAGCCCTAAAACCTCTATATGCCAAGTTTGATTCCATTTTCTTGATTAGCTCTTGAGTTATGCAGAAATTAATGCTTCATTTGTATGGCAGCCCCCCTTTAGAGAGAGGGAGGAGTGTCTATTCACCATAGAAACGTTTCTTGGTTTCATTTTCTTGGTTTCTTGTTCTCGATTAATATAGAAATTTGTGTTCCATTTGTATGGCAGCACCTTAGCACTTAGAGAGGGGGAGGAGTGTGTAACCCCCATAGAAACATTTATTGCACCCCAAAACCTCCACATGCCAAATTTGGTTTCGTTTGCTTGATTTATTCTCGAATAATGCAGAAATTTGTGTTTCATTTGTATGGCAGCAAATGAAATGTGTTTGATGATGCTTATACATAGTTTTTTTTAGTGCATACAATCATTTTGACGTAGGACTACGTCTTACATTAAGGGTGCCAAATCAGAAAACAGGTCACGTTTTTTATGAAATAAAGTAAATGTTAATAATTATTTTTGCTGCGAACGGATTTTAACGATTTGCATACCAATCGAATCGGAAACTCTCTAAGATTTGTTTGATATGCTATACATTACAATCCCATAGTCTGTATATGATTTAAATTGATGAAAATTGGAAGCTTTCCCATTCTCCCATACATTTGTTCTGTCCATTTGTGTGCTTTCTCGAACAGAGCTGTCAATAACGAGCAACTTATGCAGCCGCTAGAATAGAAACAGTCGGAGACGGATGAATCGTTGGATTTAAAGTCTCCGTATGGAAAAGAAGAAGAATAGAAACAACGGATGGGAATAACGAAAAGTAAGTAAGCTGTCGCTAGCGTATAAGTATTGCATCTCCTCTGAGTAAAATTCTCAGAATCTTTTTGTGCCCAAAACAACAAAGGATGCTTATTCTGTCCGTTTTGTGTTTTAGGTTTCCCCTCGAGCTGTGAACGCTAGCGAATATTCACTTGAAGTTTATCGCTGCAACTTTGTGTATCTGTTAGACGCGTGTTTGATGCTTTTTTTTTTTATAAATTCGTTTATTTTTACAGGCTCAGTTGCATAAGTTTAAAGGAGCCGAAATCTTAAATATATTTTTAAAACTATATATATGAACAATTTTCTTAAATCTATGGTTAGTAATGTGGGAAACCGATTACTCGCGGTGAACTCGAGATTAGAAGGGTGACATATTTTTCTCAGGAAAAGGATGGGGTATAAGGAAATTATTACAATGTTGATAATCACACACACTCAATTCTTAAATCTATTCGTACATCTATTGTGAATTTACATTTCATTCTCCTGTTTATAGCAAGCGGACCAATTACTCATAAAGGAAGAAATGGAGGGTATAAGGATATAAGGATAATCACACACGAACATCGATAGATTTAAGGAAAACATATATTTGGGACATGTAATCAAGGTCTAACCGAGCCAACACATCTCTCACCGGCACATTGGGCTGCCTTCCTCTAGCCCGAAGGGAGTTCTCTAAATTCGATCTGGCAACAAGATACACCTCACACGACCAAACAACGTGTTCGATGTCGTGGTAGCCTCGGCCACAAACGCAGATATTGCTGCCGGCCAGATTGAAACGAAAGAGTAGCGCGTCTAACGAACAGTGATTGGACATGAGTCGGGAGAAGGTGCGAATAAAGTCCCGACTCAAGTCCAGACTTTTGAACCATGGTTTGAGGCTAACCTTAGGGATAATCGAGTGAAGCCACCGGCCCAATTCACCTTCGTTCCATTTGCGTTGCCAGTTAGCGATGGTATTTTTACGGACTAAAGAGTAAAATTCATTGAAGGCGATTTGACGCTGATAAATATCGCCTTCAATCGCACCTACCTTTGCTAATGAGTCAGCCCTCTCATTACCCGGAATTGAGCAATGAGAAGGGACCCACACAAAGGTAATGACATAACAGCGTCTGGATAAAGCACTCAAATTTTCTCGTATTCTCTCAAGGAAGTACGGCGAGTGCTTTTCCGGCCTCACTGAACGGATAGCTTCGACAGAGCTAAGACTATCCGTTACAATGTAATAGTGTTCAACAGGTCGTGAGGCGACGCTGTCCAGCGCCCAATGAATTGCTGCCAATTCAGCAATATACACTGAGCAAGGATTCTGAAGACTGTGTGAGGTGCTAAAAAATTCGTTGAACACTCCAAATCCTGTGGACTCGTTTATAGTGGACCCATCAGTAAAGTACATATTATCACAATTGATACCCCCATACTTTTCATCGAAGATCGTTGGAGCGATCCTCGATCGTTGGTAATCTGAATATCCATGGATATCTTGCTTCATGGACAGATCAAAATGCACAGAGGAATTGATGTAGTCAGGGAAACAAACACGGTTGGGAATATACGAAGAAGAATCAACCTGCATGGAGATGAATTCATGATATGAACTCATGAATCCGGAGTGAAAATTTAGCTCGATCAGCCGCTCAAAATTTCCGATCACCAATAGGTTCATGACCTTACACCGGATGAAGAACCGAAGAGATAATAAATTGAAGCGATCTTTTAGTGGGAGTAGGCCTGCCAAAACCTCGAGACTCATGGTATGCGTTGAGGGCATACATCCCAACGCAATACGGAGACAAAGATACTGAATTCGCTCGAGTTTAATTAAGTGTGTTTTGGCAGCTGATTGAAAACAGAAACTGCCATACTCCATCACTGAGAGAATAGTTGTTCTATACAACATTATAAGATCTTCGGGATGGGCTCCCCACCAGGTGCCGGTAATTGTACGGAGAAAATTTATTCTTTGTTGGCATTTTTTACTCAGATACCTAATATGGGCCCCCCAAGTACATTTGGAGTCGAACCAGACCCCAAGATACTTGAATGACATAGCATGAGTGATCGGTTTACCCAAAAGTTGAAGCTTTGGTTTTGCTGGTCTATGCTTCCTAGAAAAAACCACCATCTCTGTTTTCTCCGTGGAGAATTCGATCCCTAGCCCAATGGCCCAGGTTGAAAAATTGTTCAAAGTATCTTGTAAGGGTTCTTGTAGGTCGGATTCTGTTGATCCTACGACAGAGACCACTCCATCATCTGCAAGTTGTCTTAGGCTGCAATTTTGTGTAAGGCAATTGTCAATGTCGCGTACGTAGAAGTTGTACAAAAGGGGGCTTAAACATGAGCCCTGGGGGAGTCCCATGTAAGAGACCCGACTTACTGCCGAATCTCCGTGAGAAAAGTTCAAATGTTTCTCACAAAGCAAGTTATATAACATATTATTCAATAGAGGCGGCAGACCCCGAGAGTGTAATTTGTCTGTCAAAACCTCTATTGAAACAGAATCAAAGGCCCCCTTTATGTCCAAGAATACTGAAGCCATTTGTTTTTTTTCCGGCGTAAGCCATTTGAATTTCTGAAGAAAGCAACGCAAGACAATCATTCGTCCCCTTGCCCCTGCGGAACCCATATTGTGTATCTGAGAGTAGGCCATTCGTTTCAACCCATCGATCAAGGCGAAACAAGATCATTTTCTCCAACAATTTCCGTATACAAGACAGCATTGCTATTGGGCGGTACGAATTGAAGTCGGACGCGGGTTTTCCGGGTTTTTGAATAGCTATAACTCGTACTTGTCTCCAATCATCTGGAACAATATTATTCTCCAGAAACCGATTGAATAAATTCAACAAGCGATGTTTCGCCACATCAGGGAGGTTTTTCAGCAAGTTGAACTTAATTCTATCCGATCCCGGAGCAGAATTGTTACATGAAAGGAGAGCAAGAGAGAATTCTACCATCGAAAACTCGGAATCAAGATCGCACCTACCTTGTGGTATATCTCGAACAATTTTTTGCACAGGAGCGGAATCAGGACAAACCTTCCGTGCAAAATTAAAAATCCATCGATGTGAATATTCTTCGCTTTCATTCGTTGAAGAGCGATTTCTCATGTTTCGAGCCACTTTCCATAATTTTTTCATTGACGTTTCTCGTGACAAACCTCCCACGAAATTTCGCCAATAAGCACGTTTTTTCCCTTTGATTAAGTTTTTAAATTGATCTTCAAGGGCTAAATACGTTTGAAAATTTTCAGGGGTTCCACGTTTCCGAAAAGCTTTAAATGCATTCGATTTTTCTACATAAAGCTTGGAACATTGGCTATCCCACCATAGATTGGGAGGCCTTCGGGAAATGGTGGAACCTGGGATGGGTTTCGTTTGAGCGCGAACCGCGCTGTCATAGATCAAACGAGAAAGGAAGTTATACTCCTCCAATGGAGGTAAACCATCTCTGGAATTGATGGCTAGAGCAATCGCGTCCGCATATTGTTTCCAGTCAATGTGTCTTGTGAGGTCATATGCCATGTTTATAGATTCAGAAGAATTTGACCCAATGGTGATGGAAATTTTGATTGGCAAGTGATCACTACCGTTGGGGTCCTGGATTACATTCCACTTGCAATCTAACGATAGTGAATTCGAGCAAAGCGAGAGGTCAAGAGCACTTGGGTTAGCAGGAGGTTTAGGTACACGTGTTGTTTCCCCAGTGTTCAAAAGTGTCATATTGAAGCTGTTACAAAGATCATATATCAACAGTGATCGATTGTCGACTGTTCCCCCCAGGCAGTTCCGTGAGAGTTGAAGTCTCCCAAGATCAATCGTGGCTCAGGAAGGAGTGAGCACATGTCAACAAGTTGCTTGCGGCTAACCGCAGCTCTCGGAGGCCAATACAAGCTGACAATACAGAGGTCTTTTCCTCTGATGTTTGCATGACAAGCAACAGCTTCAATCCCTCCAATAGGTGGAAGGTCAATTCGAAAAAATGAGTGGCACTTATTGATCCCCAATAGCACCCCTCCGTATCTGTCATCACGGTCCAAGCGTATAATATTAAAATCGTGGAAAGAGAGATCATCTCGCGAAGAAAGCCAAGTTTCGAACAGAGCAAAAACATCACAATTGAACTTATGAATTAAAAATTTGAATGTATCCAATTTAGGGATAAGACTACGACAATTCCACTGTAAAACAGTGATATCTCCGACCTCTCTATTTGAATTAGACATCAAGAGAGATAATCATTGCAAGGAGGGGCCATGTTTGCATCAATTGTTGCAAAATTGTCTTTAATACTGGAAGCATTGATATGACAATGGTTCTGATGGAGTCGGAAACATTAAAGCATGTGAAGATTTGAGCCACAAGGTCAGTCAACTTTATAAATCCCGATTGGGAAGTTGAACTTGACGGTAAAATAGGGACAGTTGGGGTTTTTGATGTTCCTTCGAGTGCTGGGTCGTTCGAAGGTGAATTATTCCCACGGAAGCCAGGAGGAACCTGATTTTGCTTGTCCGCTGCACTCGATTTTTTAGGCATGCTAACAGAGGGTATAACCGGAGGGGCTTGTACTTGAACTTTGGGAGTGGTCACATTTTTGCGCCGGGGATTCCCTTGGAAGATGTACGGTGTGCCCTCGTTAGCTGTATCCGCTTCCATTTCGTCAACTGGCAGCGAAGCGAAGACATTGTTTGCGGTTAAAGGTTGTTGCTGTTGGGCCAATGGAGAAGCGCCCTTTAAAATTTCCGCAAAAGTGCGCTTCGAGCGTTCCTTTAAAGAGCGCTTCAGCTTCTCCCAGCGACTCTTGTAAGTTTCACAAGCCGAGAGCACGTGCGGAGTTCCTCCGCAATATGGACACTTTTGCTCAATCGCACTGCAGGATTTGTCCACATGTTGCTCTCCGCAAGTGGCACAGCGCTCCTTGTTGGCGCAGTAAGCTGCTGTGTGACCAACTGACTTGCATTTCAGGCAAGTCATGGGCTTTGGCACGAAGAGTCGCAGCGGTAGCCTCAATTTGTCCACCATAACGTAGTCAGGGAGGGCGGAGCCAGCAAAAGTGACTCTAAACGAGTCGGACGGCGTAAATTTCGATTCTTTCCCTTCCTGGGAGACTTTGCCGAGTTGTCGGCATTCTAAGATTTTAACCTTAATCAAAGGCAGCTTTTTAAATCTGCCATCTCCTTCCATAATTGATTTGCACGTCAGACCCGTTTCGGTTATCACCCCCGAGATTTCTACGTCATGGGAAGGCACGTAGACACGATATTCCAGGGTAAACCTCTGGTCGACGACAATACCGTTTGCGTCTTTCCGATCAGCTACGACAACACGCAGTTTGGTCGGTCTAACCTTCGAAATTTCTGTCACGGAGGAGTATCTTGCCAGATCTTTCATGATCTGAATAACATTAAGTGCTTTTCCGTTTGGCTTAGGCCTGAAGAAAACAACCCACGGACCAGTTCCAGGTGCATCTTCAGGATAGACCTTGACACGTGGAGAGAAGACTACAGGACGAGAAGGAGATGACGAGGATTGAAGGGGATCGGGGACAACAGGATGGGGAGGCGAAATCTGAGCTGTTGTAGGAGCGAGGGGGGTTGGAGAGGAGGTATTTGCAGGTTTTTTAGAGGGGGGCTTGCTAGAGTTAGCAGACTCGTCCCCGGACGAAACATCCTCTGATGTAGGAACGCGTTTAAGTGTCTTCGCTGTTCCTTTATTAGAACTTTTTTCAACCAGAGGGGAGTCATCATCAGAGATCTCCATATCTGGAGATCCTCCCCCTCCTTCTGCCATTCTGTAATTCGTACTTATATTCTAATAATTTGTTTTTAATAATAATAATAATAATTAAAAAAAAAATAAAAAAAAAAATAAATCTTATATCTTATTTATTTCTATTCACCACAATGCACCCCAGTGCTGATGAACTGGCAACCGCTGCTTGCTTCTCAATCGGAGCGCTTGAGCGCTCGGCCCTATCACACACCACTAAGAAGTGATGCTCTCCTTCACACTGCTGTAAGTTAGCAGCGAATCGCGCTGGTATTGTGTGCGTGCAACTGACCACCGATGTCCGACTTCGACTGCGATGGCGACAAATCGGCGATATCTGAAAGCCGGCTGGCCTTGCCAGGCTTTGACGATTCAGCCTTTCTCACCAATTCCGAGTTCACACTGCGTTCCACGATATCTCGAACAATTCGAAAACGCGCGAAAAAAGCACACCCGGGCGACAAAAAAAAATAATAACAGCCAACGGTAACCGAAAACAATGCTTCAACGGAGACGCTCACAGCAAACGACCGGTTACTCGAAGCTTATGCCGAAGAATGTGTTTGATGCTTGTTGTATGGCGATGCACGGAAGATGACTCTCGTTAAATACTCAGTGCAATGCGTGAATCGATATAAAGAAACAAACTGTGACATATGACTAATTAGTGTATTGTTTTCGCAAAGGCAAGAAAGAATCGTTGCTTCTCGAAATAGTTCTACAAAACCACGCAAGCCATTAAACCTTTTCAAAATCCCCGGAGCTTTTTACAAAAGAGTGATTTATGAAATTTCGACGTATTCCCAAATGATATTCGAAATGATAAACCAACAAATTAAAAAAAAAAAAAGATTGCGTAGTCCTACGTCCCAAGCGGTCGTGTCTCGGATACAACCTCTCGATTTTTTTTTTAAATTTTCGAGCTGCCATCACGGTGTTTGACCAAATCCTTTGATCTCAAAATAGCGTTCATCGTATCGTTGCTGAGCCGATTTCAAAGCTTATTTTTGTTCTGATTATATTCAGAAAAAAATCGCTCGACAGTTGCCGAGGAGTGAGAACGTTACAAACAAGTCATCGAAGCGCCGGAAAGGCGAACGAACCATCAATTCTTTTTAGGCATCCAATTTTTGTCCACCAACCCTGCACATGCTCGTTTTCTGAAATTGTGATTTCCTTACATAGTAATTTTATCTTTAGGCTGGCTACAGAACTAATTCTCCACATCTTGTACATTCCCATTGTAGAATCCTAGAAACACAACGTTAATCCTAGTCAAATTGGAAAAGTTTCTGGGATTTAACATTGCCGTAGACTTGAGCGTCGAGTCATCAAAATCGAATCCTTTTCTCATTTGTTTGATCAGCTCCACGAAGAACTGCGACTAATATCCTTTTACATGATCTGCTTTTCGCTGTCCATTGTTCTGATAATTTCTTCTGCTGCTATTCCAACCTAAAATTCTTGTCGCTATTCAAATGATCTTCACATTTAAAAGCATTGGACATTGAAACAACGTAATATATTTTATATTATATAGCCTCGCAGATATTAGTGAGAATGATCAAATAAAAATCTTTCTGCTCTTCATGTGGCATCGTGAATTCAGGTTTTTTAGCCTGGAACAACGGATTCAATCTGTTGATCTGGGGCAAAACATACGTCACACTGTCTGACGCGAATCCTTTCAGACGATCCTTGTAAGGAGTTTCGTCCTTATGAAACTGATCAATCATTGCATTGTAATTGCTTTTATGATCAGCAGCACCTAGCGATACTGCGGCGTAAAAGTCGTCATGTACCTCAATGTTGCTTTGTTCAAATGTAAGAAATTTCACAAATGGAAAAAAAATCTGTACCAATCTGTACTTTTTGAGGAAAATCTGTACTCTGTACCGTACAGAATCTGTACCAAAAATTACGAAAAAATCTGTACCATTCCAGATAAATCTGTACGTGTGGCAACACTGGTTATAGCTAGAGATTGTATTCGGAAAAAATGTAACATTTTCTTTCATGTATAACTTTTTATTTCATGGGGTTTTGTTTCATGGGTTTATTTCATAAGAAATTTAGGGTAAAACTAGTTTAGAGTGTAATGTTTATGTGTGCAAAATTTCGTCATAGTCCGTCAAGTGGTTATCGAGATGGCTTCCAAGCAAGAAGTGCTTCGACAAAAAATATGGGCTCGGTAAAGGAAAATCTACGGCAGTCCCACAGATAAATCATGAAACAGTTCGGAATCGACCATTCGACCGTGTCCCGTGTGGTAAAATCGTTCAAGATGTCCCAGACAACCCAGCGGTGAGCTGGCAGCGGAAGAAAAGCGAAGACGACCGATCTCGTGAAGGCAAGAATGGTGAGGAATTACTTCAAGCGCAATCCGAACCTTTCGATTCGGGACGTGGCCAAGAATGTCAATTCTTCCGTCTGGTTGGTCCAGCAGACAATCAACCGCACCGGACTTCATGTCTTCAAGGTAAGGAAGGCACCTAACCAAACCAATGAGCAGTGGCCAAATTCTGCGCCAAGAAACTGTACTGTACTGTACCGATGCAGCCGAAATCCATCGTAATGGACGACGAGACGTACATTAAAGCGAACGCCAAGCAGATCCCCGGCCTGGAGTTTTTCGTCAGCAAGTCCACCTGGATGTGCCGGAGACGGCAGACGATCTGAGGGTGTGGCGAATTCAGCAAGCCGTACTTAACGACCGCGAAACCAGTGATGGAGTGGTACGAATATCTTAAAGTCGAACGTAGTCTTCATGTACGCGTAATAGGGAAATATTTTTGAGTTTGAATATAAAGATCATGGGACCACAATAAAATAATGTTTTTAGTTGATGTTGTACTCAATTCTTATCTCCTCGTTTCACCTTTCGCGAATTGTGCTATTAGGAACAAAATTATTGATAATTTATGCAATGACATTTAGATAAGATTTACCCCCACATGTTCAAATTCTTTTTGTTTTCCATTGATCCTCAATTTGTGATAACAGCATATGCGGCACGCAAAAGCACGAATGAAAGTTTCACAACAAAATGAATATAGCAATACAATAACGCCACACAAATCTCCAATATAGTTCAGCTGATTATGTCTTTCGTACATTATGATACCTTTGAATTCTCCTCTGAACGGTGATGTCCGCCAAACTCATACCCCAGTGCCGTTTCGGACGGCTAGATTCGGAACCTGTTTTCGGCACGATCAAAACCAGCATTACATAGGTGTGGACTTACACCTATATAAACACCTAATTAACACCACCGTGGCACGTAGTTTTACCACTTAGCAACATCCTCGAAAGTGATACCATTCAAATTAGGCGATGATTGATTTTTCTGGCCCGCAGGTCATCTTCAATATTATTAGCCTGCGCGTAAGGACACCAGAGCAACTATAGGTGACAATTTAAAATTTTGTGTAATATAAAGTGTTTCTCGGTCTGAGTTCGACTCAGTTTGTGTATGTGTCGTTCATTTGGGCCATCGCCATCAAGTGGAATCGATGAAGAAGCCATTTACAACCTCCTGCGGAAATGTCTTAATCAATTGCGACCACTGCAGACGATTTCGGTTTTGTGGTTCACATCAGGCAGACCCAAAGGCTGCGATGCCCTGTGGTGTGAGCACAGAAGCTGTCGAAGTTTGATTGTCGATAGGTGTTTTATTAGAGGGGAGAAAAGGCCGCTTTTGTGCTGTTGCTGGTGTTGGAACGGAGATTTAATTTTTTATTGGGTTCGAGTAGCATCAGCAGCAGCAGCAACATCCATGACTGCTTCATCATCATCACTATCATTATTACGGACGACGCACGGATGAATCGAGCAGCATCTCCTGGACGAATACCTCCTGCTAAATATAGGAAAAAAGCTGGATTCGGTGGGAAAAGAGGAAGCAAGCAACAGCGAACGAATTTATGCCCCGACGATCAATGCCGATGCAGATGTATAT
This sequence comes from Toxorhynchites rutilus septentrionalis, assembly GCF_029784135.1. Lineage (NCBI taxonomy): Eukaryota > Metazoa > Arthropoda > Insecta > Diptera > Culicidae > Toxorhynchites > Toxorhynchites rutilus. The sequence continues at coordinate 48,854,829 of NC_073745.1, forward strand.
GAAGAGACACAATATCAATATTTTATTTTTATCGCTCTTTTTATTGAAAAATATCATTTAATTTTTATCGCTTTATTGCGCTACAGCCAGTGTCTTTGTTCGGAGCTAATTTGAGCCAAACCTGCCGACTTTCATCGAATGGCAAGTACGGCAAAAAAATCAGTACACAAAAGATACGTTGATTCACGAGAATCTTAAAATTATCAAATCCAGTGCATAGACGGAGAATTTGCTGAAATAATGAAAATTCATTGGGCAATGGAGATGGAGGGTATGTATGTACAGGGCGATACAAACTGTTCAAACCTTTCGATACTTTCTATCCTTGATCATTCCGCAGCGGTCATCACTTTATGGCCCAACAATCTGGTGGTGAAATGTGGGTGATGAGTTATATGAGTGGCGGCATCGGTTGAAAGATTTCTTCCAGCTTGAGGAAAGCTGTCATAAACTGTTTTGTTGATGAATCAATTTTTTTTTTTTTTTCGTTTCGGTTTGCCTTGTGGGAAAATTCAACCAACGTTCGTCGCTGCCTAACTTTGGAAGATTTGAACGATCTGGTACAACGGAGAAATTTCAACGGTAGCCGTTGTCGAGGCTTTCGACACGGGCATCCGCGTTCCCTATCAGTGAGCAAAACTGGTTTTGTTGCTACTTGTAAACGAACACGACACCGTGGTCAGGAATGAGTGGAAATATTTTAATTTTTCAACGCTCGCAACGCGATTCAATAAATGAGTTGTACAAACAGAGATGCGACCGAGCGGCTCTCGATCTGTTTGCTCGTTACGTCATGGCCTGAAAATGTGTTTACTTCGTCGTTTTTTACTCGAATGGTGCACACTGATCGTGAAATTGATGTTGAACATGGAGAATTGAGAATGCTTCAAATCGGGTTCAAAATTCAAACCAATGGTCGCGTATTTGTTCCAGCAGGCTTGAACTTCGTATTCAATCTGATCAAAAACCAGTGTGATTCTCACGTCGTTTCACGATTATCTCAGTTTTCTTTGATAAACTAGTAAAATCTCGTTGGGTTCTTCTTCGTGGCTACTGGAAAGTTTATGTACATTATCAACTGAGAATGAACAAGTTAACTGTAAATATTTCTACATGATGTTGACATAGGAGGTTTCTTGTTAAAGGACCGTTATCGTAATACATTTCGACATACACTGTCTCCTCGGTAAATTTGATTAGAAATACACAGTGTTTGCGGAAATAATGAAAACACTGTTGATGTGAGACTTTTTTCTCTGTTTTTGTGCGAGTTTTATATGCCGGATACTGTCATATCACAGATATATAATCGAGATATATTTGTGCCAGTGGCTCCCTTTTTTTCGCCATAAGAAATCATCACATTCATCGTTCCTACTATCGTATAAATATGCCCCACAACAACCTCCTCCAAATACCGTGCATCATCATTTTGCTTTGAATATTATTGAGCAAACTCAGTTCTCGAGGGAATATACATTACGTTTCCTAACTATAGAACCACCTCATTTTTCTGACTCTCAAGAGATATGTAAGAAGTCGATTAAATTGAAGTATATATTGTGTAGAGTGCAATAACTATCTTCATTCATAAGACTGGCCATTTGAACTTTATTAGTGTGTTCAGACGCGAAACATTCGAAAAGCTAAAATACCAGTGTTTCATAACTATAGAACCAGATGAAGAAACTCTCACTCACTTCACAAAATTAACGTCAATTTCACATGAATTACAATAAGTTACTAATTCGTAGATCATCTTCAATTCTCAATCAGTTCAAAAAATCCATTCGGGGTGGTTTCGACCAGGCTGCGCCATGTTGTAGCGTATATCTCGTTCTACACCCTAAGTTAAGTTTTAGCACATGTTATGGCATCCCGATTTATTACATTAAATGAGCCAAAAAATAACAGAAAATGCTCTCCTCCCCAAAACGTGTATATCATTTGTATAAAATATGTGCTAGAGCCAAAAGGAGCCAATATGAGCGAGCGAAACAGGAGACACATTGAAATGAAAGCTTATGAAAGCTTTTCGTATAGTTTGCCAAATATACGACCCAGACAGAGAAAGATATATATTCTCGTTTATGCTCATCTTTTTCCTCTTAGGAAAACTTTCCAACTTCATTTTATAATGAGGTGTGATATTATCACGCTTTTATACCACAACACTAGAAGCTGGATAGCGTGGTCGTATGTAACAGCTTTGCATTAATGCTGGGCTTGATTCGATCCCCACTGACATCGTACGGACTTTTTTTTGGTACAATCCCAAATGAAATGTATAAAATATGTCTGCTCCTATACATATAAACATTTTTTAAGCTTTTAAAACAGCTCATTATGAGCGCATTTGGAGGGTCAAATGGCACACGAAAAAGCATTATAGTAGGGTAAATGATCTTGGTTTGTTCGATTTGGGGTGTTTTTATGCAACTAGTAAATGCAAATCGATTTTTCTCCATGATAATCACACATAATCGATACGAGTTTGGGTTTGTTGAAAAGCCCCAAGTCTCAAGTTGCTAATATGTTGAAATTATTCAAATTGTTATGTTTTTTAACGATTTTCCTTAAAGAGGAATTATGATCATGGTTTGACCACTACTGATCATGGTTTGCCCAAAAAATGATCATGGTTTGTTCGGTTTTAGAAATCACAATTTTTGAATGAAAATATTCGAATTCACAAGTAGATGTTGCATTTATCATTGCTATCATCATATTGATTCATTCATAACTTGAGCTTTATTCAGAATATTGCCTTTTCTTGGGCATTTTAAAAGTGTAACCCCCTACACACTCAACACCGAGAAACATTATTTCTGAAGCGCGCCAAGCGGTTGTCATAGAAATCATTTGGACAAAATAACATTATTGAATTGGACAACTCATGATCAGAATTGAGGTCATCAAAATGCGTTAATTTAATAGTTTAGCTATGTAAATCTGATACAAATGGTGTGCAAGCATGATGTTTACAATATTTGTAAGTGTTATAATCCAGAACAGGTCTGAATACGTGTTAAATAATCATCTGGTGATCGATTAAAAGTTAGCTAAAATGTGGGGCGCATTGACACAAACAGATGGTGTATTTTATAATCCTTTAAAACGTGTGATTTCCTAAAAATATATTATAAAACTACTGTAAATCATGAAAAAGATAATTTTATTTATATGTTTTGAAACATTCGGATACCCTATTTGACACAGGAGCGCTGAATTAGAGCATTCAAAACAGTGGGCAAACCATGATCATATTTTCGACTGGACAAACCAAAATCATTTACCCTATAATAATATGTGAATAGTATACTCGTACGATCACTCCTCATAAGTTCTTGATAGGATTTTAATCCGGTAAACAAGCTGATCAGTCCGGAATCTGAAGCGCCTATTCATTAAACCATGCCACGACCTTCCGGATTTCATGAATTGATGTTGAATTACCCAATATCACATAGTTTTTGGTACAAAAATTGCAGTAAATGACTCTGAAGGGGGATACTTCGTTGCACTTCTGACTGTTCATTCGTGTTGATGGTAAGTTATCTAAACCAGGCCTTTTGGAGTAAATTCTCCCCGAACCATCAAAATCCCATCTTCAAAGCTGCGGGTCCAAAAACTAATGTGGAAGCCAGTGGCGTAGTGTGCGGGCGGCAAACCCGGCATTTGCCGGGAGGCGCCAAAATCCAGGAATTTTGAATAGAATTTTTTCCTACAATTATATTTCCCAATTACACCCAGGTTTTTCTTTACGCGGGGGATACGTACCTCGTAAAAAAAAACCGCGTTAATTGGAAAATCCGCGTGAAAAAACCGCATTAATTGGAAAATCCTCGTAAAAAACCATGTCACCTAATGATAGATATCAAATGGAACTATCTTTACGTAGAACGGAAGTAAAAAGTTGAGTGTTGCTCGCTTCCGAAAACCCGTAGTTTTTTTCCTGCAATTTCGTTGGTTACTGGTAGCTATAGTTCGGTTTTCCTCACGAATAAGGTCATCTGCTGTTGCTAGAAGATTCCCTAGTAATTTGTACACTCTTCTGCCGATGCACGTGCAGTACCACTGTTAGACCGTCCAGAGCTAAGTAGACAGGGAAAGACATGCACGAATAGCTGCCCGTAAAAACCCCGTCCCGTTGTACCGCCCGGCGAGCTCCCCGTTACCCACCACCTAAAATCCACGTAAGAATCGTGATAAGGTGCGGCACTGAGCGCTAAACTCCGTTACAAGCACTAATTACCGTAATTTGGTCTGAGGGAACATGAGAGAAAAATGTGAGCTGAGGGGGAGAAGTGATATTACACCGTGTTAATTGGAAAATCCGCGTAAAAAACCGCGTTAATTGGAAAATCTGCGTAAAAAAAACCTCAGAAAAAAATCCGCACAGAAAAAACCGCGTAAAAAACCTGGGTGTATTATATTTCATCTTTCAATTGAGGAAAAAACACCATTATCACATTACATCAATACCCTTTTGATTGTTCGCTACGCATACCTGGGCACATCTCCATGCAATGCAAAACAAAACAAAAAAGGAGCCAATACAGAGGGGCGGAGGGGCACCGTAATAGGCCTTGAATGGCCGTACGATGTTTTACAGTTAAAGCCTGTTTATGTTAGAACTTGGTCGCATAAAGTAGGACATTTCTCAGCATAGAAATAACGTACAAAAAAAGGGAGGATGTTATTTTGTAGGTTTATCAACTTTAAGGTTGAAAAACATGAAAATTATTCGTCATCTGTTCAAATGAATTTTCGAACTTTTCGTGTGATACCACCCATCATTTTCTGCACAACTGTTTTTGGTAACTGTCTGCTGGTAACTGTTTTTGCTGTATTTGCTATTCTTGGAAAAGTGGTGCATTGGAATGGTATTTTGGATGGTTGTGTCACATTTCTTCAATTTGCCTTTGATATTGTCCAATATCTCTCGAAAATCCGAACAATTTGGTGGATTGATTGTTTTTTCAATGCAGTCGATTTTGTTCTCCTTATACCACTTGATGCCATCCCGGCTGTAATGGCAGCTTGTCAAGTCAGGCCAGAACTTCACTGGACCTTTGTGTGATAGAATGAATGGCAAAATCCTGTTCTGAAGACGCTCCTCCTTGTAATTGTTGCCCCAGTGATGACAACCATTGTCGTCTTTCCACAACTACAGATCCCTTGCCAAATCATCAACTTACGGGCAAATTTATCTGCGTGAACAAATTTGAACCTACACTATGCTTGAAAAGGTAAAGTTTGTTACCGACTATTTGTCTAAAAATCTATTTTTGCGTACCTCAGAAAGTACCGGGATTTTTTAAATAAAACAAAATAGAGTTGAATTTCGGGCAAATTTGTTTTATCTCTTTCAAATACGATTCATCTGAAGAAACACACATGTATAAACGCATGACTCAGTCCCCCATGCATCCCTGGTAGGCCAACGAAAGGTAGGTTTTTAGTTCCCTCGTCACATTTTCTTCGATCTCATCGATCGACTGAAATCTTTTTCCACGAAATGGCGACTTCAACTAGGGAAACAAAGAAAAAGTCGTATTGGGCCATCAGGTGAATACGGTGCTTACTCGGTGGTTTTATCATCATGCAAAATCCAACAATTGTCGGCCCACATTTCTGGTCGTTGGCGACGTACAGCATCTCTCAAACGCTTCAAAACGGATAAATAATATTCCTTGTTAGCTGTCTTGCCCGGTGGAAGGTACTCATAGTGCATTACGCGTTGACAATCGGAGAAAACAGTCATAATCCCCTCACTTTTGAGTGAATTTGACGCGGTTTTTTCTCGTCTTTGAAGCGCTTCTCGGACGATTCTTGCTTTGTTTTCAATTCAAATTCATAGACCCATGTCTCGTCGCCAGTAATTATCCGTTCCACGAAGGTTGGATCACTTTGGGAAATCATCTCTTCAGCAACTGTCTGTTGATGGTGTTTTTGCATGAAATTCAGGTCCTTCGGAACGAGCCTGGCTACCACGCGTCTCATACCCATAACAATATGTTGTGCCGTTCCATATGCAATGCCAAATTCACTAGACATCTCTCTTAGGCTGGTATGACGATTTTCAACCACCATTTCTTTCACTTTCTTCACATTCTCATCGGTGTTCGACCACGTCGGGTTCTCAACGTGATGGTGCGATTTTTTTTTTCGCTTTTCGTGTTCCATCGACGATAACTTTTAGATGTATCCTTCAATCTTGACGAATTCTGTACTACTGAGTAAACAAACCACCCGGATCAAAGCGCTGTCAATAGTTTCTCGATGTGACAACTAGGGGCGCTGAAGTGAATAAAAATAATCGACAAAATTCTAACTGAAACACACTTTATTTCTTAAGCTGCATTATAAGAATGCATATTTCTAAATAATGTCTGTGTTATTGAAAGGCAATTTTTGAGATTTTTTTGTGCTAGAATGAAAGAGCTAGTCCGGTTTACACTAATGTAAAAATGGCACAGACCACGCATCGTGCGAACACAGTTTCAGCAATCGTAAATTGATTGAAAATTATCTGTGTTCTAAAATGAACCAAGACCGACTCAATGGCTTGGTAATGTTTTGATCGAAAATGAATTGCTAGCAGATCTTGATTTAAATGCAATTAAGGATCAAGGAGATTTGACTGAGAATAAGCGAAGCTGGTAATGGTTTTTTCTAACCTTCTAAATACGGATAAACTGCTCAAAGTGAACTTTGGTATAAGTGAGTAGCTTTCTCAAAATATCAGAAACTCAAAGTTAGTGAAAAATCGAATAAAGTGGTATTTTTTGGGGCGCCATTTTCATAGTTTGCCGGGGGCGCTGGCTACCCTCACTACGTTGCTGGTGGAAGCTAACCCTATGGGTTCACTATTTCAGCAGAACTTCTCTAATAAAAAGAAATTCAGCATGAATAGTATTTATTCCTAGTGGTGTAATTTTTCAAATCGTAACGTTGCAGGCGGCAGTTTGATGGTTTGAGGAGAAAAATTTCAAAAAGGCCTGGTTCAGATAACTTTTATCAACACGAATGCACAGTCAGAAGTGCAATGAAGTACCTCAGAATCATTTACTTTTGTTTTTGCATCGCAAACACCGTGATAATTGGATAATTTGGTAACAAATTTGAAGAGCTTAAACGAACAGTATTCTCTGCTTAGAACGAGATACACACTACAACATGGAGCAGCCTGGTCGAAACCACCTCGAATGTGATATTTGAACTGATTGAGAATTGAAGATGACCTACGAATTAGTAACTTATTGTAATTCATGTGAAACGTTAATTTTGTAAAGGAGTGAGAGTTTTTCCATCTGGTTCTATAGTTATGAAACACTGGAATTTTAGTTTTTTTGAATGTTTATCACCTGAACACAACAATAAAGGTCAAATGGTCAGTCTTATAAATGAAGATAGTTATTGTATTCTACACTATATACTAATAGTGGTTACTTTGTTACGCTGGTTCTTTCGACGCAGCTTGGGTCGTTTGATGAGGGATCTCGGGGAAAACTTCAAACACAAACTCGCGACGCGGAACACGGAACAAAATGGTGGAAAAGCACGATTACAATATTCACTGTATAATGACGGAAAACAAGATTTACGCTACGGAAAAACCTAATATAACAAAGAACAAGCTCGAGCTCACCGGTTTCGTTGCGGCCGTTCGCTGCGTTGGCAACCTTAGGGGGCAGGATCTTACGATGAAAGGAATAGGACAGCTCGATAGGACGATGAACACGACGTGAAACCAAACTTATACAACGTGGCGCTGCCAGATATGTTGATGGCCGCCCACATTAGTTGGCCAGAGAGTCGAGATGGCTTCTCCACTTTGTTCACACTCACAGAGTGGCGAACACTTCAAAATTTGCGGTATGATCACAACCGGTCCCGGAATCTTTGCAATTTATTAAGACAAAATTTGTCTATTTTCTCTACTGTCGGAAGCGATATTCATGGTGGAGCGAGAACATTCGATGAAATCTTAGAAAAAAGTGTATCGCAACCAATAGATATCAAAATCGTTACAACACATCCAGTAAACAACTGGTATTCCAATCATATGGCTAGCCTAAAGTGTCGTCGTGATAGACTGTGTGGTAAGCATAGGCAAGATAGAACAACGCGAAACTGGAATAATTATGTTGCTGCTAGAAATCTATATTCGAGGGCGCTGAGAGAGACAAAAAATATAATATTTTAGAAGAATTGGAAATAAATAACTATAACGAAAGAAAATTATGGAAAACAATAAAAAAAAACTACTGAATTCCAAGACGAGGAAACCGAATATAATGAACTTTGATGACATAGAAATAACAGACGAACAAAAAATTGCGAATTGATTGAATGAGTATTTAGTTGATAGCGTGATTGAAATACATGAAAGCATTCCTCCATGTCAGACAGTGTTGGTGTCCAATGTGTGTCAGTTGTCAGTGTTAGAGTCAGTGTCAGTTGAAGACGATCCACTTTTGAGGAATTTCTCATTGGTTACAAACGATGAACTCAACGAATTAATAAAGAATTTGAAACGTACATCAGGAATTACAAAACACCCAAGTGTTTAGAGACGCGTCGTTAGTTATGAATGGTATGTTGTTGAAAATCGTAAATGAAAGTCTTCGATGCGGTGTAGTCTCAAAATCGTGGAAAGAATCGATAGTAATACCTATCCCGAAAGTAACAAACACTACTGATGCAAAGCTACACAGACCCATAAATATGTTGAGACTGCAAGAAAAAAATTTAGAGCTCTGTGTGAAAAAGCAGTTGCTGGAATTCATCAACAGAAAAGGCATTTTGATTCCAGAACAATCAGGCTTCCGAAAGAATCATTCTACTGAGATTGCGATAAACTTTATATTACGCAAATGGAAGTCTAATATAGAGAATGGAAAATACACGGTGGCTGCGTTCTTGGATTTCAAAAGAGCTTTTGAAACTGTTGATAGACAGAAACTTCTTCAAGAATTACAGAACATAGGAATTGTTGGTGTGGTTTTGCATTGGTTTACAAGCTATTTGAATAATAGAAATCAAAGAACTAGATTTCGAAGTACTACATCGGATCGAAGACTAAATGATTTAGGTGTTCCTCAAGGTAGTGTGTAAGGTCCTTTGTTGTTTATTCTCTATATTAATGACATGAAATGTCATACAGGAAGAGTGTTTTGAAATTGTTTGCCGATGACTCAATTTATTGGGTTAATGATGACTTGTATACAGCAATAGCGGAGGCAAACGAAGACTTGAAAATAAGTACGGAGTATTTGAAAGTGAAGAGGCTTTGTCTGTATCTTTCCAAGACTTACTGGATGATAATCGGAAGTCGGAAGAAAGACGGGCATCCGCCTATGTTCATGGATGGTGTAATGCTTGAACGAGTTAAAATTGTTAAGTATCTAGGTGTGCAAGTCGACGAGAAGCTAACGCTCATTGAACATGTTGACTACGTTATAAAAAAATACGGGTGGGTAATGTCGGGGACATAACCGGAGTGACGTAGGACTATACAAAGGGGACAGCTTTTGCTAAATATATATTTTAAATATATTGTTTTATTTTCTTCTCCTACGTGAATACCTGCCTATCTACCTGAAAAATGGATTAGTTTACTGTTTACTCTTTATGAACATGTTGGGGGTTCTGAAAAGAACCTTTGGTGTTGTGTTTTTGCGTTTTTTTTACAAACTTGATTCTTGATTTTTTTCTGAAGGCTTTGTACTTATTAAATGTTCAACGCCGGGCATCTTTCGGCGTATGCACATATCGTACAATAAAAATGATGACTGTGATAGGGAATGCATAGGTGGTCATCAGCTCATTCACTATAATATATTTCACTTTTGAGCACATTACCGTACCTTAAACTGTGGTTTCGGAGACGAATGAATTGTAAGATTTGTAGTCTCCGCAAACAAAATAAATAAAAATGAAAAAGAACTGAGGTTTTGGAGACAAACTCTACGATCTGTCGAGAAATAAACGAGCTATAAGCGTTCTGAAAAACCACCAGTAAATACAGGGACGGATGACCTTCGGATTAAAGTCCTTTAAAATAAGAACAGAGCAGCAGGAAATACATAGCTCATCATGTTGCTCCTTAGTTATTTTTCTATACAATGTAGATGTAACGTCAGTCACATCTGCATTGTCGAAATTCTATAACCGCTATTAGGTATACTGGTGCTCCGGCACCAATCCGTTGATGCGATGTGATGTAAAACGATGCCATACAACCAAACTGATTTACGGTTTGAAAGAGAATGATCTATTTTTCAGCGGATCCGCGCGTTTTGTACTTTAGCGGTACACGCTCACAGGATAGAGACCAATCGGCAGACTCAGCCAAAGGGGCGAGTCCAACGAGACGAACGAATTATTATTTGTTATTTGTGTTTTATTATTATTTGGGATTTTGTTTTAGAAAGCATTGAACTGTATTTCGTAAACTCTTTTTTCGGAAGGTTTAATGGCCCTGAAAAGCGCCGTGTTTTATGGACTGGTTCCAATCTAGAAAACTTAGTACTCGTGGTTTTGAAAAAAAAAAACCATTTCGAACGCCTCCGATGCCGCCTTGTTCTGGATTTGTCACCAAAGCAGTTTGTATAAAGAACAAACTTTTTTCTTCTGCTACCTGCTGCAGTTTTGCGATTGCGCTTGCCACTCGCCACTCGCTGCAACTGCCTGTTGTTGTCTTGATGTCCACCGAACCGAATGTGGTCTGTTCTGAATGCGGGTTTTCTTATCGTCGCGAGCAGCTTTGCCAGCTAATGTGCGATTCACATAGCACGTTACGGAGAAGAACGTCTATGTTCCGTCAACGTCTCCACCAATTCACACATGCAGTCAATGCTTCCACCCGCACCGTCACGTCAAATGCCAAACGAATGATTTATTTAATTTTATTCATGGTGTCGCCACCTACAACAATTTTAAATTGCAATGCCCTCTTTCAAATTAGCATGCCTAGAATCAGTTCTAAATTTTGAAAAATTCAATAAGAATCACTGAATTCAATTATTTAAATGCTTAAACCCCGTAGTCCGACCCTTATGCAACAATAATAATAAATAGAATAATTCTTTCAACTAGTCGCGAATGATTTTCACTCCGAAATTTGGAGCTAAGAGATATATTGGCATAAAAAGTACAGTAAGTTACTTATAAAGCGATATGCTGAGGCACCACTCAGTGTCGCATTGGAGTCTGTTTTGACCAGTAATTGGACATTTGCGACTGGTGGCGACTTTCAATGTGGGGCCATAATTTGGGCCCCGAACTCAATGTTTACAAAAATGTCCAACTAGAGGTAAAAATGTCTAATTAAACGTGTTGCATCACAGATCTGTTCAATTAGCTTAATGTCGATGTAGATGTAAATTACTGTACAACCAAATCAAAACAAAAGCCGAGACACAAAGCCCAGACAAAAACCAAACGAGCCGTCCGTCTCCGTCAATTATTCTTTTCTACAAACCCTGCCGGTCGTTTTCGTTGAACGTATGCTGACGGGTCGTTACGTTGCTGGTGTATGTGAATGATTTCATGAGAATTGCATGGTAGAATCATTGACGTATCGTGACGTGACGGGACGTGAACGTGACGTGTATGTTGTATGTGAATCGCACTTAACTCGATCACTTCGGCGGCCGAAACTATATAACGCCGGCTAGGTGGACTGGTGCACTGGTACTAACGCGCTCGGCCTAGCTACCCTTGCGGAGCAATTGGCGAATACACCTACGAGGAATTGCAGACCAACACGGTTCGAGCGGGATTTTGCCATTCCCTTCACTTTTCCTCCTTTATCATGTCCAGACATGGCTGCTTGTGTTGGTTTGTTGATGTGATGTGATGCGAAACGATGTGGTGTGCGGTTTCGATGAGAATGATCGTTATGGCAGCGGAGCGGGGATTTTTAAGCTGACTGGCTGGCTCGAGAATTACGCATGTGTTAGACTGCGACCAATGTTTCGTTCATTTTTTTTCTTTTTCCTTTCCGATCATGCTTCATTCTATTTCGCTGCTGATCTGGTTGCCCGTTTTGGTCGGTACGATTGGACCAATCAAAAATGGACACATAGTGCATTTGGAAAATGCTCGATATTTCACAATTATTCAATTATTTATCTCAAGAAAAATGAAATGTTATTCGTTATGATAGATGCGTAGATATATTTCCTATCAATTGATGCAAAAACCTTTGCGATCTATTGAGAAATGCTCGAGTATAAGCGTTCCAAATCTTGCTTTTTTTCCTACTTGTTCAGTGCCTAGATTTTCATTTCACCCCCTATATCTTCCGGTTAGACGTAGTCCTACGTCAAAAGGTGGCTGTTAAATATGGTGTGCTTTGCCGAGTAAACAGGTATCTAACACTCGATACGTCACCTTAGAGGTGACGTATATACGGTCTGTTATAATGCCACATTTTGATTATTGTGCTACAGTATTGCTACATGCTTCAGATACGCAACTACAAAGACTGCAACGTTCACAAAATAAGATAATGAGAGTGGTTCTTAGATGTAGTAAGTATACGCCAAGTGTTTTGATGTTGGATATGCTTTAATGGTTGTCCGTACAACAAAGTACTGTTCGAAATTGCCTTATTTTTATTCATAAAATGAAATTCGGATTACTACCTGATTATTTGATGGAAGATGTCGAATGTGGAAGAGACGTGCACTCTCGTAACACCAGGAAGGCAGCTGACTTTAGATTACCATATCTTACAAAAACGACGACACAACGATCACTTTTCTATCGTGGACTACAAATTTACAACACATTACCCCAAGACGTTAAAGAAATGACAAATATCGCACAATTCAAAAGGACAACAATTGACTTCATTAAAAAAAATTATTGACTACTAACATGAATGTCACCGAATGAGAGCAAAATGATTATTATATAATGACTACAGAATGTAGATTTCATAATTGACTAGATGTGATGGACATAGAGTGATGGCCATACGCGGGAGTAGACGCAATGAGAAATATAGTACCGGAAAAAAATCCAACGACATCAAGTAATATAACATTGAAAAACGAATTATCTACGAGATAATCAGTCCCTCCCACTCCAAAAGAAGCGTATGGAGTGGAGGTAGGACCAAAAAAAATCAAAGGGCCTTTGGAATCATCACAGAATAAAAAAACACTTTTGGTGAGACTAGCACTATCGTATTGCTAGCTCACAAACACGGACAATCTCGTTCCTTTTGAGTTTCGGGATCTCCTCTCAAAATCTTGGCAGCTATATCAACTGCGTCCGTACTCCTTCAAATCTTTGAGAAGACTCCTCGATTCCCTCTCATTTCCTCTTCTCAACGCTTTTCTTTCTTTTCAAATTCCTTTTAAAACGAATGAAGCTCTCGACCCTATTCATGTTTTCTGGTAATTTTCCATTAAGTCCAGTATCCAATGCCTGCACCCAAGCCATCCTTCTTTTTCGGCGACGACGACGTAGACGACGATTACTCTGACAGACAAGCACAACTTAACTCTATTTGTTTCGGTTGGTATCACGACTAATTACTAAACATTTAAGGTAACATGCTATACCTGAACAAACACTTGCTTTCCGCATGAATAAATAAATAAATATGAAATCTTTGAAAAAACAAAACAAGCAATTGTAAATAAACTTCGAATGCATAAATAAATAAGTAAATACATAAATAAATGAATAAATAATCAAAAAAATACATAAATAAGAAAATAAATATATTTTCTGTCCTACTACTAAATAAATACAACAAAACTAGCCAACGAAAAAAAAATCTTTGTAAAACTCCAATCTGGGGGTCTGCGATTAACTGTTTATTTGGTTTTTTACAAAAATTGGACTCATACGTCATCTTTTCGACGACAATTAATCGCGTCAGTTGAGAAATTACATTGAGTCAAACACGAATTGTGGACATGGACTGGACTGTGGATTTCTCAAATGACAAGACAGACAAATATTTTACATTTGTTTTGACGATATTGTCGATCGATATTGACGATATATCGGTAAAGTCCAAAACCACGGTTGACCTTTCTACCAAATTAATTATTGTAACCTAACCTTTGGTTACAATACTTCAATTCAACCGACTTCTTACATATCTCTGGTAACTCAGAAAAATGGTGTGGTTCTATAGTTATGAAACGCCGTGTATAAATTTTGAAGAAGATATACCTCTCTTGCTAATCTGGCAATTAATTTTGGCTCGACCAGACGACCTTTTATCTTACGAGCATTTCTATAGTGTTGCCACATTTCCATCTGTACCGGAAGTGGTAAAAAGTTTCTCATCTGTATTTTTTCATCCAAAAATCTGTACCATCTAAAATATTTGTTACAGAGAAAAAATGGTTTTATCAGCATGAAAAAATACTCATTTCTCTTCTACAAAATATTAGATTGAAATAGTTTATCTAATATCCTAGTAGTTTTTTGATATCTATTAGCAGAACAACATCTCCAACGACACCCCTTCTAACCATTGTTTCCGGCACAAATTCATAGAAATTTCATGATCGTTCGGAAATTTTGTAATTGTGCTGGGACGGCGGTTTTTTATTTGTATAATTCTGATAGATGCCCAGAAATATCTACTATCAATTGATACAAACATCGTTGCGATCTATTGAACAATGCTCGAGTTATAAGCATTCGAGATCTTTAATTTTTTCCTACATGTTCAGTGTTTAGATTTTCATTTTACCCCCCATGTAGTCCTGTTAGATGTAGTCCTTCATAAAAAAAATCATAACCGGAGGTACGAAATTTTTAGAGGTCCGTAAATAAGCATATTCTATAATACAATTTTCGCCGATTTTCAAACGATATAAGCATATTCTAATATCTCACGTCGCGCTACGGTACCTATTCTTCTGAATCTTAAATGAATATAATAAAAAATAGGTTAAACAACTTGTTCATCTTTATTTCTCATGTATCATTTCATGACCATGGACGTGAAGAAGTGCTGCCAACTGTCAGTCAAAACTAAAAGTTGATAGACCCTTCTTTCGGCGATATTTTCGGCCAAACGAAAATAATATTTCCCAAAAATTCACATACACCATCATACTAAAATGTCTCCACATACAATACATGTTTCAAACCTGGCATCTCTGGCTGTAAAACATTGAGAAAATACTCATCCATGCAACAAGCGTTACGTTACGCTATCTAGAGCGAGAATATGCGAGTGGCGCACTGTGAAAATCACAGTACTGATTTTATGAGAGAAATTAGAAAAAGTGCGCGCGTAAAGGGTGGAACGATCAAAATTTGGCGCTCAAAAATTATAGAGATTCTGTTCAAGAAACGACCGCATTGTTGACGTAGGACTGCGCAATTATTTTTTCAATTCGCTTGTTTTTCAATAAGGATATTATTTGAGGGGCTGAAAATGAAAGGGATGTAAGTGGCATGTTTAATTTTCTCTTCATCGATTTTCTCTTTTTTTCTTTTTTTATAGCTGCAAACACTTCGTTTTTGCAGTTGAGTTATTGACGAAAGAAAAAGTTGATGAAGGCTTACAACTGAAAACCGTAAACCACAGAAAAAAAAACTAGAGGCTAATATTTAAAGAACTTCAAACAAACTCACTTTCCTTACACAAATGATGTGGAATAATGTACTTAATAAATAATAAGACCCTGTTTTTAATACCTCCAAACAAAGGCGAGAAATGCATTCAGGAAAAATGGGTTTGAATGATCGAAATACCCAATATTGACTCAGTAGATCTGGTCAAGAGGAAATTCAAAATTGATTAAATAAAATTCATTTGAATATCCAATATTAGATTTACATTGATAACGATTGTTTTCATCAACGTAAGCGTCCTAGAATTTGCAACAGTTTCCCTGGGTTTATTAGATAAGCGCATATTATTGCATAAGATCAGCGATTTGTTGTTGTGTTATGAAATCGATTCATCACACTAATGCGTAAAACAGCACTCCCAAAACCGCCCAAGATGTTTCCACTATATTCCCACGCGTATTAGAAGCAGTGAACGAATTCACAGCAAACGTGCGAACAAGGACGTACCTGTTAATGTTTATATGATGATTTCAAAATTCAATAAATTAACTATCTGCGAAACATACACACACCTAATACTCACTGTGACTAACAGGCAGTTGTGTTTTGTACGGACAACCTCCAGGTGTCGAAGATCACACTTTCCTTCTAACCACACCGGATTCACTTGCTGGTTCCAAATTGTCTGATCCAGACGAGGAGTTGAGTTTGGACAAACGGATTATTTATCACAATGACGGGAATTAGAGCTTTTGGACACACACACAACTTTCGCTTAGAACTAAATTGCCAAGTTCTTGGCCCCCCATGCACTCCCGCTTCGTTTTGTTCCGCGATCTATAGACTCTCTTTGATTATACGCCGTCCGGCATCTTCCCCAGTCCGGATTTAAGGACCGATCATTACCGACTCGCCGCACTTCAGCATGAGCATGCTAGAATCCGCACTGGCGTCTTAATTTTTGATACTATAAATTAATTAACAAACAATTCCGGACGCACTACCAGCGTGGCACTTTTCGATCGCCAAACAACTTGCTTGCTCGTTAAAACTTTTTACTCAAATATGGACAATTTTAATAATAATCTTTGTAATAACTCTATGGATATACACTAATTAATTAGTATGGGTTTGTCAAATGTTCCATCAATATTCAACACAACAATCACTTTTCTTTGACCCCCGACAGTCCGTGGTGGTGCTGGTAATTGAGGGCGGGTGGGTTTGATTGCACTTGACTATCCCAAAGATCCACCTGTAAGTTGCCACCGAGAATCCTGTCACTTTAGTCGAATACAAAATATTTATCAACAAAACACACACATGCACTTCACACCTTCAACCAGCAAATTAGTAAAACACCTCCGAAAATATCCGTCGCCACTTAAATTCTGGGGCGATCGCCTTCGCCAATCTCCCGCGCCGCAACCAAGAGGAAACACAACCACCTTTGCGCGATGGCAGTCATCAAGTGTCAAGCGTCTGCTGAATGATGCTCGAACCGTTTTTTTCTCCACTGTTTGATCTTCCATCTCGTGATCGGTACGAGCAAGGTGGTTCTTCTTCCTGGCAGGCTGGCGGGCATTGGACGGCTGGATCGCAACAAACAGATCACAGAGCGAATGCGTGAGTGAACAAGAGAGTTGATGAAGTTCGAGTGTGTTGGAAAAGGGCAGAATTAGTAACGAATGGGCGATGGAAGCGAAGTGTGCGATACAGCCATAGTTGCAACCTCATGCTGGGAATGTGGGAGGCAGGGATTTCAAGTTCTGTGGTATTTAGAAATGTTTATTGATGGTCCTTGTGAACAGCTTATAGAATGCAAATGTTGAACTATTTTTAGCAAATCCCGAATATAATAACCGATAACTATACTCAAATTGGATACATATGATATGGCGGATCTCCAACATATCATACTATTCTAGTAAATTTCAGATTAATACATGTCTTCTCTTAAATAAACGTTGGAAACTATGCAGCAATTCCAAATGAAATCGACAAATGACAAAACATGAGTATTTTTCATTCGAATGAAAGTGTGTATTCCGTTTGGGTTAAAGGAAATATGAGTTTACCACAGCAATTGGGAATTTTTTGACTCAAGCGTAACTTTTGAAAAGGGCGTATCGATTTGAGTAAGAGAAATCTTTGATAATTTATATCTCAAAAACTATGAGTCGTACCGAAATAGTGTCTTAGAAAGAGTTATAGAGTATTGATGGTTGAATATGAAAAAAATATACACTGAGAAGAAAAATTAGTACTCTTTTTTTTATTTACAAAATAAAAATTCAATCTGCGATATCAAAAAATATGTATTATTTTATATATTTCTTTAAATTTTTCATGTAAAATAGAAGTCATGTAGAAAATTTAAAAAATGGGCCCAAGATGGTAAAACTATTTTTGACGAAATTTGTGGAACATCGGATTTTTAGGAATTTTCGAAACTTCGAATTTTTGTATGTTAGCAATCATTCTTAGCCACAAATTATGAATTCTGATGTGATTTAAAACAAAAAAGGTTATTATCAATCTCCTTCTAAATGTAGCCATTCTCGAGATATTTAAAAAAATATTTGTAATTTATTGTCTATTTAATAGTAAATAGGCCCTTTAAATATGTTTGTCGTGTTATACCATCATGTTCATGAGATTTTATGAATTCGCTTATAATTTCCAACAACTTTTAAATTAAGCCAACAATACTCTATAACTCTTTCTAATACACTATTTCTGTACGACTCATATTTTTTGAGATACAAATTATCAAAGATTTCTCTTACTAAAATCGATACTACCTTTTCAAAAGTTACACTTGAGTCAAAAAATGAACCATAATGATGTATTCGGAAAATTACAATTACAAGCAAATTCATAAAATTTCATGAACATGACGGTATAACAAGACAAACATATTTAAAAGGGATTATTTACTATAAAAAAAAAACAACAAATTAGAAATATTTTTTTAAATATCTCGAGAATGGTTGCATTTAGAAGGAGATAGATAATAACCTTTTTTGTTTCAAATAACATCAGGATTCATAATTTGTGATTAAAAATGACTGCTAACATACAAAAACTCGAAATTTCGAAAATTCCTAAAAATTCGATGTTCCACAAAGTTCGTCAAAAATAGTTTTACCATCTTGGGCCCATTTTTTGAATTTTCTACATGACTTCTATTTTGTATGAAAAAATTAGAAAAAAAATAAAAAAATATGTATTTTGGATATTGCAAATTGAATTTTTATTTTGTAAATAAAAAAATGAGTTCTTTTTTTTTTCTCAGTGTACGTTTTTTTCATATTCAACCATCAATACTCTATAACTCTTTCTAATACACTATTTCGGTACGACTCATAGTTTTTGAGATATAAATTATCAAAGATTTCTCTTACTCAAATCGATGTGCCCTTTTCAAAAGTTACGCTTGAGTCAAAAAATTCCCAATTGCTGTGGAAAACTCATATTTCCTCCAACCCAACCGGAATACACACTTTCATTGGAATCAAAACACAAGTTTTTAAAATCTGCATTTTTAGGACGATTTCATTTGGAATTGCTGCATGAAAAAAAAACTAGGTTTTTGTCTAAAAAATGTTTCACTTCTTCTTCTTGAATGGCGTTAACGTTCCCTTGTGGAACCGTTTGCCGTCTCAACGTATGCATTAACTAGCGTCATTTATTAATACTTGGTCGAGATTTCTTAAGCCAAATAACACGCCTTGAATGTATTCCGAGGGGCAAGCTCTTGAATACGCATGACCACAGTGCAAGTCGAAGGAAATTTCTTTGACGAAAAATCCCCCGGCCAGAACGGGAATCGAACCCGAACACCCGGCATGATAATGTGAGACGCTAACCACTCGGCCACGGGTGCACAACGGTAAGTATATCAGGACGGGTTTCACCCGACCTGATATACTTACCAAAACACGACGAACAATTTTTTTTTAATTCGTGAAGTACATATATACGAAATTGAAGTACATATATACGATATAAAAACATCAAATTGATACGAAGATACGGATATGGTGATCGGATCTGCGTCGTTTATGTATCGTTGAGTTTGTCTTCACCAAAATTAGAACAATAGAATGCTTTGGAAAATAGTTGAAATGATTAGAAAAATTCGAAAAAAATACTCTACGTATCTCTATATATAAAAGAAGGATTTTTAAAATAAAAAGGGAAAATTCAAAAATAAGAGGTATGCTTATATATGTTTCGTAGTGAAAATCATCATTTAGATCAATTAAAACAGATCAGAATGATAACATACAAACTCTCTTGAAATGGTCGGAGTTCTGCCAAAACGAACCAAGCGCCAAAAACATTATTTTGAGATATTTCAATTTGAAGTTTTGGCTCCCACTAATTGGCTGTGTTGGATAAAATCTATTATTTTACCGTTCGCGTGTTACAAACAGGATGTCAAACATAATACTCCCTTTGATGTTATAAGAACAACTCTTCGTCAATTTCTGATTCAGAACCCTTAGAAATACGAAAAAACAAAATTATGTTGTTCCTAGACACGCGTTCGCTTTGTAGCCAGAGCGAACCAAGTACATGCTAGCAATTAACATAATGGCATTACACATCACATTAGTATTTTGTAACGGTTCTTGACTAATTTCATGAATGGTATATATATTGACTCACTTTTGCTGTTTTTGACAATATAATATCTTAATAAAAGAAAATAAATTGATTGAGGAATGCATTACACTTGGTTCGTTGTGGCACAATTTTGAAAAATGCAGATCAGCGCATTAACACTTCATAGCAGCCCTTAGGCTGTCTTACTTACCAGAACCCGACGACATCTGATTCCAGGAGCTGTCCGAAACAGAAAAATCTGTTAAAAATTCGGATCTGCCCTCTTGGAGAAAACGATCACTATCGCCCGATGCCATATTGTGGGTTTATGGTTCGCTTTTGTTGAATGCAATCTGGTATTTTTTTACAGTCTGCTACACAGAATATTTCTTTTGAACTATTGTCAATTGTCCGAATGACATTGTCATTTTACAGACGATAGATTATTATTTTCTGCATCCAATGGTGTAAGTAACTTAATTTTGAAAAAATGGCGCTTGGTTCGTTTTAGCAGAACCCCAACCAAATATATTCGTTATTTTTATCAATATAAATATTTTCTAGAAATAATTCATATGGCAGAACAACGTTAGCCGGGTCAGCTAGATTACTACAGAAAGTTCCACTTTTTGCAGCAGGAATTATTAACGAAAGAAAAAGATGATGAGAGAATCGATCAAGTCACTTACACCCCTTTCCTTCTGAGCCCCTCAATTCAATTGGGTGTTTCCTCAGTTTTCCCGGCTGTTTTTTTTCACGCAGAACTTTCAAAAAATCGATAAATGAACGTGTTCCGTCTGCTGGGAACTAGGGGTGGACTGTATGTAGGATGCGTTGATCCACTCTTGGACACAACGGGTGCGTGGAAGGAACCCTCGTGTTCCTCACGCCTTAATCGCCGGGTGGGAGCCCCAATGGCTCCGCTCCGTGCATGGAAAACTCTCTACATGCTCTGAAAAGAGCATTTTTACTCTTTCGGAAATGCTTGAAAAACTCTTCTTTACTTTATGGATTTTGGGTTTGAGTAGTGCGAGATGGAGACATGGGTTATGCTTTATTTACACTGCTTTCATTGTTATTATTCTCACTGAATTGTTTAAATACGTTAATATTCACTCGCTGCTGCTGACGCAGTACAACCGCTGATGCAATGCTGCTTCTTCGTATTTTTCTTCTTCTGCCACTGCTGCTGACGTAACACTGGATCTGATGTAATGCTGTTGCGACGCAATATAGCTGCTGACGCAATGCTGCTTCTTATTCTTCTTGCTCTGCCACTGCTGCTGACATCATAATGCTGCTGGTTCAATGCTGCTGCTATTTATTCCGCTACTGTTGATGGTGTTCACTTTTCCTTGTTGCTTGTCACACGGTCGAGATAAAACTGAATGAAATTCGCGGTTAGTGCATCGCCTTATATACCCTCATTTGGGCAAGTGCATCGCGACAAAACTGAAATGGGCGTGGCTTACGGAGCGAATACTTTTCAGTGCGTTTTTCGGACTGAACAGAACGGATTGATTAAAAAAATTTCGCCGTTAACAAGGCGGTGTGTCCCGCACATAAACCCCTATATATTTTCTTGCAGCAATGAAGAGTGAAGTTCTGCTAAACGATCAAATTTGACTTTGATATAACACCGAAAAAATGTCGATTGAGTGTTCCGGGATATAGAGCCTTATCACCCCACTTCACAGTGAAAACGTGATCAGGCCTACAGTCTTCAATTGTCCCGCATTACTTTAGGCAATGGAAAAATTTGTGAGGGATTGTATCTAGTACACGACCGCATATTTTCGACGTAGAACTATGCAATTATATTATGCAATCCACTTGTTTACCACTTCGAACATTATTTTAGAATGCATCGAAATTTTTGTAATAGATTATGTTTTTCGTTACAAATAAGTTTGATGAACGTTCTTTTACGTTTGATATGATGTCTAGGACTACCAATATATGTGGACGGAAGAATTGTCAAACGATCATTGTATTTTTCTTTTCCCTCTGAAATTATTACACATCTCATGTTTACGTAGTTCCGCGAAAGTTCATTCACCTCTAGTATCTGAAATGACGATTTTCCCAGGCTTCTTAGTTTAACCCTTTCATTACGGCAGTGTGCTCCGTCAAAATGCTACCCCTGTACGGAGCACTGCGTCGAAAAATATGCACATCGCGCTGGTGTGATCGAAGAGCAGTATGAATTTCATATCGTCTAAAGACGACGCTCGTACACACAGCTCGTCGCGCGGATGTCGTCTATAGACGACGCTCGTAACGAAAGGGTTAAAAGTACACTTTAGGGAAACATATTCCGGTCTGCACAACGACAAGCGAGTATAAAAGTACTCAACACCAAAAAATATCCCCGACTTGCATGTCTTTGCAAAGCTGATTCCCCCAGGCACATAAATTTTGAAGTCCGTGTTAGGGAAACACAGCTCAGTGGGAAAAAATACCCCTGACATGCATGTTTTAACAAAGCGAATTCCCCCAGGCACATTGATTTGATGTCCGTGTTAGGGAAACACAGCTCGGTGGGAACAAAAATACCCCCGACTTGCATGTATATTTTGCAGAGCGGATTTCCTCAGGTACGTCGATTTTGAAGTCTGTGTTCGGGAAACCGTAAGTAATTTTACATTTTACAGTCATTCAATTGTTCATCTCATGAAAAGTAATATTTTATTAATTATGATAGAAACGTAGGAATATTGCCCATCAATTGATGCAAACATCTTTCCGATCTGTTAAGGAATGTTCGAGTTATAATTATTCGATATACGGGTAGAGTTAGCACACAAATCGGTAGAACAAATGTATGGGAAAAAGGAAGTTCTTCCAGTTTTCATGAATTTCAACCGTTTAGAGATTAGCGAATTGTAATGTATAGCATATCAAACAAATCTCAGAGAATTTCCGATTCGATTGGTATGCAAATCATGGGAATTCGTTCACAGTGGAAATAGTTATTAACATTAACTTTATTTCATAAAAACGTGACCTGTTTTCTGATTTGGCTCCCTTCCTGGAAGACGTAGTTCTACGTCAAAAAATACAATGGTAAACCGACAAACGACGAGATAGTTATGTTCCTGCTTGGCGGATATGACGGAAGGACGTAACACTGAAACGCCTCACAAGTTGTCTTGGCAACTACTGCAACATGTGCCCGAGCATTGTGATGCACAAAGATGACTTCGTCTTATTTCCTACCACAAATAACGGCCGCTTGCATCAATGCTCGTTTCATTTGGCGCATTTATAGATCCTAATGTTCCCCAGTGACGTTTCCGTTTCGTTTTACTAAGTTGATGATGAAAGCCACATTAGAAAAAGACACTTTGTTACATTGATGTTTTAAGAAATTTTACACAGTGTTTCTTGTCTGACCACAAAATAAACTAATTTTGTTAAATTTTCTTTAAATTTATATCCAGAACCTGGACAATATTTAATTACTAACCCCATCATTTTTCTCAATGCTGCCAGTTGATCGTAGATGAATACTTGCTCCTTGTACAGTTTCATTCATAAAACCTCCCTTACAATGTACGTCTTTGATTTTAAGGTTGCATCAATATTTGGCGATTCTAGCATGTTACGAACCTTTGTTTTATTCGCATTTGTTGTGGTAAAAACTGTTTCCACGTTTGCCCAGATTTGCGAAATGACATATATGAAGCTTTTCAAAATATTTTATTAGCATTTTATATTTTAAAGTTGCACCAAGCTTTTCAAGTTTTCCGCGGCATCAATTTCAATGTTCCAGTAAGTAGCCTTGTTTTCATTTCTAGGAGACAAATTTCACAAATGAGTGGCTCAGAATGAAAGAGGTGTAAGTGATTTGATCGATTTCTCTTCATCAACGGTTTCTTTAGTTTATTACTCAACTGCAAAAACGTTCCAATTTGAGTTATTTTCATAGGTAATATTACGATTTGAATAATTCTATACCCATAAAGTTAAATTCTGTACATAGCAGTAGTCATATAGTATCAAGAGTACAGATCAACGTATCGTTTTGCTGTGTCAATACAGTAATCATTAATTATTTCTGGATCTATCTGCTCGGAGCATGAAATTTCTATAATAATATTTCAAGTCGTTTAATCAATTCTAAATCCACGCCAGTTATTTCGTAACTTGTTTCGGGATTCGCAAAAAACCTACGGGCGGTATTACCATCATTGCTGCCTAAACATCCAGACATTGGTTTGTCAATGATAAGACCCATTCTAGTTTTTGAGCTTTCCTAAATGTGAAAGTACCATTAGTTGGTATGCTGGGCTGAAACATCGATTTGTTCTTACCTGAAATATCGATTTGTTCTTAGCTGATTTTTTGTGGCATGTCATGTGTTTCGAACCCAGATTTTCGACAGCCCCCATATCACCCTTTATGAAATATGAATCATGCATTGAAAGCAACGTATCCAGCCAATGAGGTACATATGGGGTGTAGCAACAGGCAGATTATATTTGGATTGGTACACAAAATATGATGTCGTCATTATTTGCATTCAATGTGGAATCTATATGGAAGAAACAAAACAATGTTTAAATTACGTACGGTTTCATGATGTCATGAGCCAATTTGCTCATGAAATCTTGGAACTGATTGCTTTTTAATAGATGATAATAGTATTGTGACTTTTTTCCATCATTTAAAAGATAAAAAGATCAAGAGAACAGTCGTATTCTTAATCCTCAGGAATAGTAGGATTTTCAATGAAATGTTGCTTGATTGTAAACTATTTTTGACGTGGGACTACGTCTTTCATTTCTATACTGGGGTGTAAGTTCATAGTTTCGAAAAGGAAAGCATTACGCCCGAGAACGAGATTTTGAAGGTTAATAGCTCCTAAATAACTGAATGAAATGGTATGATAAACACTTCACTCGAAAGAAAAAATGTCTACGCGTTCTATGCTTGTTACTTTTTGATCCAAAAACTTGTTTCAATAGCATGAAAATTGCTTTCAAAACAGGCTATTGAAATCACACCGATCGGTATAAAAGCGAGTGTCACTCGGAAATCCACTCAGTTACGATTGCGCAACGATTGAGGTACGATCGCTGGAATGGATGGATATTTCCCTTACGCAGACTTCAAAACCATGGAGCCTTTGGAAATCGGCATAGATAATTAGATGCAAGCTGCGGGTGCTTTTGTGCTCCCTTGCGTTTCTGGAAGTTGGAATGTTTCCCTAACACAGATTTCAAAACCATGGAGCCTGAGAAAATCGACATTGTAAAATTAATGCAAGCTGCGGGTACTTTTGTACTCGCTTGCGTTTCTGGAAATCGGAATGTTTCTCTAACACAGACTTCAAAACCATGGAGCCTGTGGAAATCGGCATAGAAATTAAGATGCAAGCAGTGGAAAACTCGTACTCGTTTGCGCTTTTGCAAATTGGAATGTTTCCCTAACACAGACTTCAAAACCATGAAGCCTGGGGAAAGATGCAAACTAAGAGTACTTTTGTACTCGCTTGCATTTTTGCAAACCGGAATGTGTTTTCCCAATACAGATTCCGAAACCAAGAAGTTGGGAGAATCGGCATTGCAGATACATTTAAGTCGGCAATACTTTTATACCCCTAAACATTTTTACACTCCAGAATTCGTTTTGCTATCATGGTCTACAAAAGCGGGTACAAATGCAACGCTTTGGCTCGATTATTTAAGACTGCATTGGAAAATATCCCTTCATGTCGCCGGCTCACTGAACTTACATACCGTTTGATGATTAGGCAACATGTTGATAGCTATTTGCTGCGATAACTACTACCATAATGCACGAATTGACTTAAATTGAGATTCGTTTGCAATTGAATTCGCAAATACTTTCATTCATTCACTATTTTAATCAATATTTTAATCAATACACAAAAGATAGCACTGCGCAGCGGCGATATCGTACCCAATGAGGATCATCCGAGGTGGAATTATTGCTAACTGAAGAAATACAATTGATTACTAATCCAACGGCAGTCCTACGTCAACCTTGCGGTTGTATCATAGGTATAACCCATCCATAGTTTTTTGAATTACATACACCGACACTGTGAGCTTTAAAAATATTATCATATTATCGCGAAAATGATGAACATTTCTTTGTTCCTATGATGGCGAGAGAATTAAAAAGACACACAAAAATGTAAATTCCATTCATCTTCTCCGACATGATTCCACAAATATCCATTGCAC
Organism: Toxorhynchites rutilus septentrionalis; assembly: GCF_029784135.1. NCBI lineage: Eukaryota > Metazoa > Arthropoda > Insecta > Diptera > Culicidae > Toxorhynchites > Toxorhynchites rutilus. The sequence continues at coordinate 48,881,228 of NC_073745.1, forward strand.
ACTACCACATTATACCAACATTTAGCGGGAATTGCGAAAAAATATCTGTTTTTAATTGAAAAGAAACTTACTGAAACTAGCCTTTTTTGCATAGATGTGGAAGGCAATTGAATGTAAACACAAATATGAACGTCACAAATCGAGAAGTAGCTATGGCAGCGCATGCTATCACGCACACTACGCTCGCAAACTCTACCATCTGCTCCACCTACACATCTTGCTCACGGGTATCCAAACATGTTGATCACCGATATTGTAGCATAGCAAGCATAGCAGCGTTGCACAGAAGTTGTATTTGTGAAGGAATTGACGCATTTTCCATCAATCATTGTGAGGAATAACGTGAACGAAACAATGCATTTACTGCCTCTCATCATTATCTCCAAGGGCTTTAGTTCATTAATTTCATTTCATTTATTATGCTGTTTTAATGATGAATTTTGTGATGTTTAGCCCAAGCTTATATTTTACCTTTTACAGATAACTGTGATCCGAAAATATTCATCGATTGATTATAATAATTTTGATTCAATTAAGTCCTAGAAAAAAATTCAATGATAAAAAAATAGGAAAAAAAACATTGCTATCGCATTTCTCACTAAACGATAATTTGCACAGTTTTGCGCTACAGCGGACAGTGTTCATTTGAAAGCTTATGTTTTACCTAAATTTTGCATGCAGTCACAACCATGACAAACTGCGACAACAAAAGTTGTTTTTTTACAAATAGTCACTTTTTTTCAATATTTTTTTTCATCGGGTCTAATATGATCAATTTTTACAATATCCAATGAAAGAGATTTGTTTGGTATAGTTTTTGAATAACTTTTCCGTTGATGTCAACCAATTCCAAGCTATCATTGAGGCTGCAGAGCGTAATGTACTTTCTTTCGAAAAATTGTCAAAAAACGTCGATATGCCAAGCTTTGAAAAGTCTTAAAAAATCAGATTTCATCATATTGCGCCCAAATGTGAAATTGAGGCACTTGAATATTATAGCAAAAAAGGAAAAATATTACGAATCAGTCTAGGCAATTTTCAATATTTGCCAGATGGTCAGCGATTCCCCACTGTGCACGCGTCACCGCCATTCATCATCTCTTCTCTGATCGCTTCCAGTCAGTGTGCCACGCCCACTTGATCACGCGCCACACCAACACAACTCTCTTTTTCCCGAATGGCACCACATCTCGGCAGAAAGAGAGAACCTCATTCACCGCTACAAGACGTCATAAAGCATTATGGCTGGCACCTGGCAGCACCGATTCCTGCTTCTGTTTTTCTACGCCTTTTCGTATTCATTGCATACTAGAAAGGCATGAAGTGCTTTTTTTTCTCGTTTCGGACATTGGCATTCAGAAAAACACGCGGGGTAATTATCGAATGAAAAATGTCTACTTACCAGCAATTGCACAGTTTTACGACTATTGCAACCATTATTACTGTGTTCGTACGGAATCTACCGAGGGTTTTTTACTGCTCTATCGGTACTGAGTATAACCGCTAGTTTTACAGCATTGTAAGGGAACGGATAATGAGTATTTTCCCCATGCAGCCGGACATGAGCTCGTAGGCAGATTCAAGGGAAAGACTTGTACGCTTCCATGCAACGAACCCATTTTCCTCAGTTTGCAAACAATTGTTACATTTCAGAAAAGACACACTCAACGGATTTGTCTATTTTCTTTGTAAATAGATGATGCCCGAAGACGGTATTCGGTCGATTTGATCCCGAGTCCCCGTACTGTATGGTGCGCTCCGCGGCTTGTTCAAACATGATACTGTTTCTTAAAATTTCCTAATTTCTACCGTAAACAATACATGTCACGAAATCTCCGCTTACGTTTCTCCGCGGCGTGCAACCACCAACAAAGCTAGGTGAACGCGGGTTTCTATCGGAACGCTTCAAATTCGAACCTCGATTCGAGGGACAGACTCGTTTCGGAGACCCTGCCGGTCACTGAAGCCTAGGAAGAGGTGAGTAGAGGACGAGAAAGACGACGACGACGACAACCCGATCATTCCGGATTTGTTTGAGTAAATAATAAAAACAGTAATGGAAAAAGATTTCCACCCAGCTTCACCCGCTCTTTTTTTTCGTGTGGTTTAATTGTTATTTTGTGGAACAATAAACAAAGGTGGTCGATTGAAACGGTTGGAGTGAGCCGAGTGGACGCAAGCGCGATCAAACATTGAAGTCATATGGGCCTCCAGTCAGATGACGAAGAATAAATAAAGGTTATATTTTTAGGCTATATTTCGAATCATTGGTTATTATTATGTCTGCGGGTGAGAATCAATGTTATTTTATGTAGAGAAGTGATGGCTGTGATGGTCACCTTTCTGCTCACAATTTCGATGAATTGATGATTTTTCATTCATTTCATTCGTATATTCTACTGTATCATCTCTCTAATTTTTTTATTTCTATACTAGCTGACCCGACGAACTTCGTCCCGCCCAAAATAGATTTTTTTATTTGAATACTTTCAAACATCCACGATTTCTTACTAAGTGAACGTTAGTGAGTACAATCACTGAACTCTTCATTGATTGATTACCCTTTGACCCTTTACAATTTTCTTTTTCTATAAATTGTCTAGTACTTCTACAAAAATTCGTCCTTATAATATAAAATTATTTTCAGACACAATTCTCGTTCAAAATTGTTCAAGCATTTGGAAATAACATGTTACTCCGTTGCATGGAATACATGTTTGATATAGAGAATATTACAAAATAATATTACGAATATTAGAATATTACAAAATTCCTTCCTCGGGTTTAGGGCACACCAACACATTTGGCCTTCCATTTTTGTTTATATAGATAGAAGATATAGGAATGCGTTATTCCGTCTGAAAATCCTTTTCCACTATCGAACAAAAATCAATTTCGTTAGCGCCAACATCAAATGGACTAACAACGCTTAGCTAATTGTAGAACATATGGTAATTAAATTTTCCAAATTTTCCGATTTTTCTCTCCGCTATATTGATTTACGGGAAGAGACGAATACAACGAAATATAGATGACTCAAATTGAACCATTCTTTCCTGGGGTTTTGCGCTTACCAACAGATTTGGCCTTCCATTTTTATTTATAGATATGAGATATGGTAATGCGTTATTTCGCCTGAAAATCCATTTCCACTTACGAACAAAGAACAATTTCGATAGCGCAAATATCGAATGGACTAACAACGCTTATTATGATGTAATTTTTAAACATGTGGGAATTAAATTTTCCGAATTTTCCGACCTTCCTTCAGAGTTTTCCGAAAATTTTCCGGTTTTTCTCTCCACTACATTGATCTACGGGAAGAGACGAATACAACAAAATACCTCCCTCCATCTCTCCTTCGTGTTTCCTGCTTACCAACAGATTGCCTTACATTTTTATTTATATAGATATCAACCAAATAATACCTGTGCAAGTTGAAATCTGTTTTCTACATCCTATGCCTTAAGCGTTTAATATGATTCGTAAATATGATAATATGATAAATATGATCAGAACGGTACTTACTAGTCGAATTTCTGACTATTTTCTATTCATGCAATAAGTATCTTTGGGAGCTGGGACCGACACTGATATTGTGCAAACGCTCTTGATGCGGGTTGAATGGAAAATGCAGCAATAAACATTCGGGGCTCTACGTGTTAACCCTCCTGTATTCGAGCATACAGTCTCACAGACAGACCAAATTTTGTTTTGAGGAGGCTGAATTAGAAGACAATTGAAACTGAATGAAGTTGAAGAAAAAGTATTTTCTGAGTTTTTTTATTTCATTATAACTTTTACTATTTTGAATAAATACAAAAAAACGCCTATAAGTACAGGAGGGTTAAAATTTAGTTTTATTCTCTAGTACAACACTCATTTTCTAAAGGCTTTTTGATACAGTCAACGTTGGTAGACCGCCGCCTAACATCTGAACAATTAGTCGCCCGTAATGCCCAAAAGTTTGACCACCTATAATATATATGCTGGAGTCAATATGAGCCAATATGAGCGAGCGAAACAGGTCAAACATAATTTGCCAAATACACGGCTCAGACAGAGAAAAATATTCATTTTCATTCATGCTTTTCTTTTTCCTCTTAGAAAACATTTTCCAACTTTTTTTATGATGAGGTGTAATATTATCACGTATTTATGTAACAGCACTAATAGCTATATGGATAGCGTGGTCGTATGAAACAGCTTTCCTTTTCAGTCGGCCTTGGTTCGATTCCCATTGACGTCGTATGGGCTTTTTTTGCACAATCCCAAATGAAATGAAGAAATAAAAGGAAAGAGATGTCTGCTCCGATACACACAAACATTTTTTAAGCTATCAAAACAGCTCTTTATTATGACCCTCCAGCACACGAAATGGCAATTATACGCAATTATATTATGCATTCCACTTGTTTCCCACTTCGAATATAATAAATGATGATGATGTTGGATTAAAGAGGCTTTAAACTTTTCAGTTCATTCGCCTCTAAATATAATAAACGGTAACGGTATTGAATTAAAGAGACTTTAAACTCTGAGAGTTCATTCGTCTCTTATATAATAAAGCGGATTCTCCCAGGCGCATTAATTTTGAAGTCCGTGTTAGGGAAACACAGCTCGGTGGGAACAAAAATACCCCCGACTTGTATGTATATTTGCAAAGTGGATTTCCACAAGTACATCGATTTTGAAGTCTGTGTTGGGGAAACCGTAAATCGGGCCAATCAAAACTTGGCAGTTAGGGCGTTTAGATAACGCTTGACATTTTACAGTTATTCAATGGTTCATCTCATGAAAAATAACACTTTATTAATTGTGATAGACGCGTAGAAATATTTCCTATCAATCAATGTAAAAACCTTTCCGATCTATTAAGAAATGTTCGAGTTATAAGCATTCGAAACACGGGTAAGGTGAGCACATCAATCGGCAGAACAAATATATGGGGAAAAGGAAATTCTTCCAGTTTTCATGAATTTAAACCGTTTAGAGATTAGCGAATTGTAATGTATAACATAGCCATTAAAGGTCTGATTAAAGCAAAAAAGCGTGGATATTGGCGGAAGTTCGTCAATGGTTTGTCAAGGGAGACCGCTATGAGCACTCTTTGGAATACGGCTAGGTGAATGCGTGGCTGGAACCATACGAATGAAAGTGATGAATACTCTGACCGTTGGATTTTCAAATTTTCAAGAAAGGTTTGTCCCGATTCCGTTCCTGCACAAAGCGTCGTACGCGACATTCCGCTCCAATGCGATTATGAGAATTTTTCGATGGTAGAATTCTCAATTGTAACAATTCAGCTCCGGGATCGGACAAGATTGAACTCAACTTGTTGAAGAATCTTCCCGACTTGGCGAAACAGCGTTTGCTGAACTTGTTCAACAATGATATAGATGATTGTCTAACTAGAGATTGCACGTTGAGACAACTTGCAGACGATGGAGTTATTTCCATCAGGGGTACTAATCCCGCCGTTCTGCAAAAATCCTTGCAAGATACCCTGAACAACCTGTTCACGTGGGCTCTCAAGCTGGGTATCGAATTCTCTACGGAGAAAACCGAAATGGTCGTATTTTCTAGAAAGCACGAACCCGCCCAATTCCAGCTTCACCTATCCGGCAAAACGATCAGGCACTCGATGTTTTTCAAATACCTTGGAGTATATTTTGACTCTAAATGTACCTGGGGAATACACATTGCGTATTTGAAACAGAAATGCCAGCAAACAATCAATTTTCTCCAAACAATAACCGGAACATGGTGGGGCGCCCATCCAGTAGACCTCATTCAGTTGTACAAAACAACGATATTATCAGTGTTAGAATATGGCAGTTTTTGCTTCCGATCAGCTGCCAGGATTCATATTCTCAAGCTGGAGAGGATACAATATCGTTGACAGCGTATAGCCATGGGGTGTTTGCATTCGACACATACGATAAGTCTCGAAGTTTTGGCAGGAGTATCCCCGCTTACTCTTCGATTCACAGAATTATCCTACAGATTTCCCATCCGTTGCAAGATCATGAATCCATTGGTGATTGATAACTTCGAAAATCTACTTCAACTGACTCCTCCAGTCAACTTTTATGTCTTTGTACCATGAGTACCTTACCCATGAAGTGCACCCTTCACCAGGCATCTCCAGGTTTGCTTCCCTTACTTTTACAATTCCTCTGTCATTTTTGATCTGTCCATGCGACAAAAAATCCATGGAATCCCAGATCACCTACGCTCCGATTCTATTCCACCGATATTTTCGGCAGAATATGGGAATGTTAGATCTGATAAAATGTTCTTTACTGACGGTTCATTCATAAACGGGTCCACTGGCTTCGGCATCTTCAATGAAAATTCCAGTGCCTCTTTCAAACTCAAAGATCCTTGTTCCGTGTATGTCGCTGAACTGGGTGCGATATACTACGCACTAGGGATCATTGAAACATTGCCCGTCGACCATTATTTTATTTTTTCAGACAGTCTCAGCTCAATAGAGGCAATCCGCTCAATGAAAGTTGATAAACGCTCATCTTATTTCCTAACAAGAATAAGGCATCTATTGAGTGTTTTAGTCGAAAAATTATTCAAGATTACCTTGGCATAGGTTCCCTCTCATTGCTCGATTCCGGGGAATGAGAAAGCGGACTCGCTAGCTAAGGTGGGCGCTTCAGAAGGCACACTTTTTGAAAGGCAAATTGCTTATAACGAATTTTTTCACATTGCTCGTCAGTACACACTCGTAAGTTGGCAGCGCATGTGGAGTGAAGATGAGTTCGGTCGTTGGTTACACACGATTATCCCTAAGGTCTCGACGAATGCATGGTTCAAGGGATTGAATGTAGGTCGTGATTTCATTCGCGTGATATCTCGGCTTATGACCAATCACTACAACCTAAACGCGCATCTCTATCGCATTGGGCTTGCAGCAAACAATCTTTGTGATTGTGGCGATGGCTACCACGACATCAAGCATGTTGTCTGGTCGTGTATCCGGTTCTATGCTGCCCGCTCTCAGCTTTCCATAGCATTGATGGCACTAGGCAGACAATCGGATATCCCCGTCCGAGATATCTTAGGTAGCCGTGATCCTGATCTTCTGCTTCATCTATACCTGTTCCTCAGAAACGCCGATGTCAACGTTTAATGTTGTTAATTTTTTGTGTCCCTGTTTCATATCCCTCCTATCCGATCTATAAACTTTTACTTAGTCGCGGCAATACATACACATACTCTTTACAGATACACAGGTCGAAGATTGTGCAGGCCACTGACCATTCAACAAGAGTCAAAGGTTGTACCGCTCATGACAACTCTACACGAGCTGAAGATTGTACCGCCCAGTGACCATTCTACCCTGAATTCCTCGAGTCAAGAGAGATGCACCACGATTGATATGAGGTACAGACTAGGGGGGCGTCGCTGATTAATGGTCAGTTGCACCCCAATAGGAAGTATCCCGTGTCGGCCACACATACAGAGCACTGGAGACTGCAACATCCCAATTATGAGAATCTTTGTAATACTAACCCCGAGCCAACCGCGAGTAATCGGTTACATATTACTAACATAGTCGTAAGACAAAAATTGTCAAAATATTGAACTCCCGGCCCCGTCAGGCTAACGCCATTGTGCCTTAATAAAATATATATTTTGGAAAAAAATTTTTGAGAACTTCCAATTCGATTGATATGCAAATCATGAGAAGTCGTTCACAGTGAAAATAATTATTAACGTTTACTTTATTTCATAAAAACGTGACCTGTTTTCTGATTTGGAATCCTTCCTGAAAGACGTAGTTCTACGTCAAAAATTAGGTCAAAACATCGCAAAACTCTTTTTATCTCATAACTTTTTGCCACTTTCATGAAATGTATCTTGTATATATGTGTGGGCTGCTGGTGTAATAATGTATCAAACGAATACACTGTTGTCGAATTTTTATGCTCGTTTGCTTCAATAAAGCTAATGCGTACTTTTGCCCCGTGCGCACCTTTGCCCCGCACTACTCTATAGGGAACTATGTGTCATTTGGCCAAAGTGTAAAAAACTAGTTTGTGAGAAACGTTGGAAAAAGAAAAAACAGCTGTTAAATGTCTGTTTAAGCTAGCGCAATATGGAGAGATTTATAAACTAACTATTATGATGTTGATGACGAAAAATAGAATTGATTTTAACGAAAAAAATCTATTTTTCATGTTCAACAACACAATAATTATTTCGAGGCACCTAAAGCAATCTCACTAGAAATTATTGTTTTTTTAATCCATCTTTCAACAATAACATTCATTAATATTTTAATAGTTACGTCCTCGAAACATCATCACAAACTGCATGGGCATGGTTAGCTTAAAGTTATTTTCAATAATATATATGAAAGAAATTCTTAGAAATTTCTTAGAAAGCTTGTTTGTTGAAAAGGTAAATTCTGAGTTATCAAACCGGAACGGCCTCCAATCATAAATTCAATTCAACTGAAACGGAAGTTTACATAAACCCTCTGTGAGGTCTCTTATTATCAGTACCTCCAACGAGTTGCACTAATTGCACCATCAAGGACTGCACGCCGCTTCTACCACCACGGAATCCTTTCGCAGCGCTAGGCCACCAAAACCTGTCAAACTTGGAACTTCCCCCTTTCGACCTTTGCTGACTGGACACCAAGCGACGACCGACTGCCACCGGTCGGAGACCGGTTGATTAGTTCAGGTCGACTCACTTTTTTGTTGTATTGCTCCAAAGATCAAAGCCTAAGTGCCGCCTAATGGCTGTATCACGGCTAGTAGCCAACAGAAGAACAAAATGCCGCGATTGAAAAACGTGAAAGAAATGAGAAAAAAATACATTCTCCACACCGACTGGCCGTCTTCCAATGGCAGAGCGAAAAAAAATCAGTGGAAAAGTGCGGTCTATTGCCGTCGGCGAAGCAAATAGAGTAAATTTATATGATTTGATCACTTTATTGTATGCATCTCCGTTTTTTTGTTTTGTTTTATTATTTCTCCTGGCTATGAGGTTCTTTCATCTGCGCTACCTTTTACCGACTACCATCAGGGTGCGTGTTTATTTTTTCTTTCTTGTTTCAGGTTTGGTTCACTACCGAAAGGGTACCGAAGAAAGTAGCTCTACTCTCGCTCATTTGCAAGCACATGCCTCAGCGTCTGAATCTTGACCAATTTCGCTTCCGCCTCGGCGGTGATGTTATAACAGCCTCGAATATTCAACATCTTCAGCACGGAACAATATTTCACCAGATGTTCAATCGCGAGATCCGATATTAGTGGACAGTTTTGAAGCTTCAACGTTGTCAGTCGGACACAGCTTTTGGCCAGTAGCTCCACGCACCGATCGTTCACTTCGGAGCATTCACTGAAGTCTATAATCTCCAAGGAGGGACAACTGACAGCGATTTTTTCCACCCCGTAATCCGTTATCTGGAGGATGACACAAATAGTCAAACAGAATTTTTGCGGAATACTAGTAAAAAATCGATACCTGAAGTCTCCCCAGCACCAGTTCCTTGAGCTCGAGAAGGCAAAATTTACGTCTGAATGTGTAGTCTGTGATTTTGTAGCAACCAGAAAGATTGAGGAAGCGTAACCGTTTGAGATCTTGGATCGAGAAACTCATCTCGAAATCCCAAATCGCTATCGCACTCTCCGGTAAGTCTATTCCGGTCATGCCGGCGTCTGAGAGCTGCAATATAAAAACCGTTCAATGAATAGAAAAATTGATCTAAACACAAGTTTACCTTAGCACAGCAATCCAAGTTCAGCTCCTGCAGTCCGTTCATATGGTAAAAAATGTACTGAATCGATCGGTCATTTATGCAATTCGAGCAGCCACCCAAATCTAACACCGCCAAATGGTTCAGCTCAAAGGAGATCTTAGTAAATACCAGTTCACTGATGTTCGTCAACAATGCAAGATACAGATTGCTCAATTTATTCCGTTTATGAGTTAGTAGCCCACCCATAATACCAGTATCGGTAATTCGCTCGCAATTTGTCAAATCAATATGCTTCAATTTGGAGAGTTTAGCAATGGCCAGAATTCCGTAATCGGTGATCATCCAGCAGCGATTCAATATTAGCGTTTCCAGCAGAGGCATACTGTTCGATATTTGAATGAGACACGAATCGTGGAGGGCTAACGATTTGGACAAATCTAAATAGGTTAGATTGGTTTGAAGTCTAAGCAAATCAATGATTCCCGCTTCCGTGGTCGGAATCTTCTCCCCAACCATCACACTCAAACTGCTCAATCGGAGATTCTCAATGTCCGCCAGGTGACGCAAAAATAGATTATCAACGGGGGTGTCACCAACGGAAAAGTGACGGATCTGGTGGCTGTGATTTTTCAGATAGCTCAGAATGTGTCCCAGCATGCGAAAACGCTGCGCAGCCTCGATTCCCTTGAAGCATCTCGAAACATCTAGCGAATCGAGATTTGGCGCCATGGCCACAATGAAATCGAAATGGTACTGCTCGAGTTTACTGTTGTCCGCTAGGCTAATGTGAGTCAGCTCCGGAAACACGGGACAACACGTCACAGTCAGGTTTTCTATGTGCTTCCACGAGCGAAACAAATCCGGACAATTTTGGATAGTGAGCCGTTTCAAGCGATAGGTATAGCGCAGAATCGAGAGAAGTTTCTGCTTCCAGATGGTGCAGCTGTCCAGGGATAGTTCCTCTATCGACTCGCCAAACTCCGCCCAAAAATTGCTCCGGTTGCCGAAGGCGATTTTCGTGAGTTTGATGTTCGGGAAGTAACGGAACGCATTGAGAAATCCCCTAATCGGTTCAATGTTGTCCTCAAACTCGATCTCGCGGAAATGGAGACAGGTTGAGCGCATAAAGTACGGATGCTTCAGTCCTTCGTAGAATCCTCTGCACACCTGAGCCATCACGTTGCGATCGCTGGTGTTGAGGAACGTGAGCAGGTGAACCATAACCTGGAAATAAGTTTGTCAAATAAATCTTGTGTTGAATATTTTGGAATCTTGGATGTGTAAAAGACGCATACGAAAAATTTCTACTATTTTTATTGAAATAATGTATTGGTTAAAACGGTTAACAACTAACAGAAATCGAGGTAAAGCAACCCGTAGATTTGTTAAGATTGGTCTAAAGTTTGTTCCATTTAGAATTTGTCTGCACACAATTTCCAATTTCTTCATGATTAAAGTACAAAAACTAGAAGTGGGTTATATCTTTGATATAACCGCAAAGTGGACGTAGGACTAACGTTGTCTTAGCAAGTGGTTGTCGTACCACTTCATTTAGCCGGAAAATTATTATTAACGCTCAAAGGGGGAATCGATTCCTACTCGGAAATACACAGCGCAAATAGTACCCACTCCCCAAGCCCCGACAATTGGAATCATCGTTGAACCGGGGCAGGATTATTAACACTTGAGAAGGAATGGATTCCTCCAATAAAGATGATCGATTGCAGCATTCGTAAACAAATATTGATATGTAACATAATATCCACTTAGTAACTATCATGCGATTGATGCACTTAGTAACTATCATGCGATTGATGCGATTGATTAGTAACAATCGTATTAATTCAACATGCCCAAAATGTTATGACTGCGGTATGATATTGAATGTAATGCAAAGTGTCCGGATCAAAAAGTGTCCGGATTCAAAAACATTACTGTATACTTACTTCGATGTTATTCAAAGGGGGTGGGATTTACATTGCATACTGTTATGGTTTATAATATGAAGCTTCCTTTGCTTTCGTTCATTTCTACCTCTACTCTCGTACCGTGAGGACTCGTTTCATCGGGCCAAGCAGACAGCTCGTAAATTCACCGGTGGTAAAGCACCACGAAAGCAGCTCGGAAAAGCGCACCAGCCGCAGGATGTGTGAAGAAGCCACGTCGCTACCGACAGGGAACCATCTCTTTACGTGAAATTCGCCGCTATTAGAAGTCGACCGAATTGCTGATCCGCAAGCTACCTTTGTAGCTTTTGGTTCGTGTAATTGTCCAGTACTTCAAAACCGACTTGCGCTTCCAAAGTTTTCCGCCGTTATGGTACTGCAGGAGGCAAGCGAGGCATATTTAGTCGGCCTGTTCGAAGATACCAATTCGTGTGCTAAGCCACGCAAAACACGTCACATCATGCTCAAGGACATTCAACAGGCCCATCGTATCCAAGGAGAGCGTGCTATTAGCTTAGCATATAATTAACGGCCCTTTTCAGGGCTCCAAATTTGATGGATTAGAGTTCAGAAAAGTTTTTTGCAGGCCGAACTGAAAGGAGCATTTAGCGAAAATCGTGTGTCGATGATAATTCGATACCGATGGGCGCCATTGACTATGGATTTGATATTTCACCATATCGAAGAAATCACTTCGATGAAAGCTGCATTATAAAATTATTTGTGTACGAATGCCGCAATCGATAGTCGACTCTAATTTGCGCTGGGTATTTCCTCGGAGGACTCGATTTTTCCTTTGAGCATTAAAAATCTCTTTCTGGCAAAACTAAAGGTATGATAATCACATTATTCGAAAGATAAAATGAAGATGTTTTCTGCCAATTTCCTTCAACCTCCAAACATCTCTTTCTCCCGTTTGTCGTTTTTGCGTTCGCTAATCCTTTCTCACAACACCCATTTCTCATTTGAGAAATTGTTGAGTAAACATCGTTTGCCAGTGTGCGTAGAGCGGGAATTCCTTAAGATTCATTGCACCTCTAATGAATTGCCGAAAGACGTGGTCTTACTTCGATCGCACTTGATTGAAAAATCCAAAACGAAATGTATTTGGTCGCAGCATTATATGAGTAGAAAGCAAATAATCGCTCGAAAATTACATGATTTTCGCGATGTGGAACATTTTCCGTTTCTCATGTTATGCATCCAATATTGGATACGAAAATTTTCTACTGATGGGGAAAAATAATATTCAGAAGCTTTCCTGTTAATTGCGATTGATTTAAAAATCACAAAACCAAATGTGTTTGGTTGCAGTGTTATATGGATAGAAAACATTAAAATAAACTCTTTCGCATGAATGTATTTTTCAATTCCCAGGGGAGCTGGCAGATTATTTTGCAGTAACGATGATAGCAACGAGAGTTCCGCGCGTGTATGTGTATGTGTGTGGCGGCTGCTCCGATGTTTCAAGCGGAACCGTTGCATCACTCTCTTCCTGATGGATTCCCTTCTGGCCTAAGGTGCACAAACAGGCTCTTGGTGACACCGTTCATCAGCGCTTTCATGATAAACGAAGTTAGCTTCATCACAACAGCGACAACATGCTCCAATCGCTGTTTTAATTATAACTGAGTGGGTTTCTTTTTTTTTACAACTTAAATGAATTTTTATTCAGATGTTTTGCTATTTGAATACATATTTTACAGTTCAAGTGACACAGTCTGGGCTTTACATCTTTGGTTCAGCTTTTGGATTTAAAATCATACTGTTGAGCAAAAGTTCCTTATTTTTAATTTGGCAGTTGTTCACCATTTTAATGGTATTGTTTGAAATTAAATTTGAACTGAGTGGGTTTCTATGCGGCGCTCGCTTATATACCGATTGGTAGTCTTACGTCTTTCATTTCTATACCGGGGTGTAAAATCAAAGTTTCGGAAACGAAAGCGTTACGCCGGAGACCGAAATTTTGAGCGTTAATAGCTCCTAAACAAATGAACGAAATGGTATGATAAACACTTCACTCGAAAGATAAAATGTGTACGCGTTATATACTTGTTACTTTTTCATCCAAAAACTTGTTTCAATAGCCTTAAAATTGCTTTCAAAACAGGCTATTGAAATCACCAATCGGTATATAAGCGAGCGCCGCATAGAAACCCACTCAGTTCAACTGGAACAATGATCCGCGAATTGTTTCAAACGAATTAATCTTTATCACTACTCTCACCACTTGCAGTCAATAACAACTTTGAAAATCGTAACTATTGTTTCGTGTTTTTAGTTTAAATTTGAATCCCCGGGACAAGAAATGTTTCATTAGTTGTTTCAACTGACCCCGTTTGCACATTGAACGAATTACATTACACCATTAGAACTTGAAAATAATTACTAAACAACATAAACATAAACCTGTACTAGTGAATTACAACAAAAACGATAACAACTTTAGGGTTAAAAAAACAAAAACTCAAAATGATCGAAGTACGACTTCGTGTTGTTTTGATTGCTTCGTTACTTTGGACATTTCGAGCATCAGAGGAAAGTGGCGTCCGACGTCCGGGTGCTTAAAATCCGAATCTGTACTTTGGAATTTTTTTGTATCGATGAATAAAAGATGAAAAGGAAAGACACTCGAACGATTGTTTTGGCAATACATCCAATTATTGAAAACTAATAGTGTTTATTATTTCAATTTGTTTACATTTATTACATTGGACGTTTTCAAAAGTTACGCGAGAACTTATTCTGAGGCTGATTGGATGTGTGGAAAGGGTTAAAAAGCTCTCGTATTCCTGTTTCAAGCTCAACGAAGGACTCTTACCGTTCGTTCCTTGTCTATGGTAGCCGCAGTTCTTGACTGAAATAAAAGTTCACGACAAAATCACGATGGCTGATGGTTTTAAAACAAGGACAAACATGTCTGCTAGGAGATTCGACTGCGCATCAATTACAAGTTCGGAAAGTTGGCATTGATATGAACCGTTTTCAGAATGTAGAACTATTCGCCTGTATTAAAGGCGTTGAAGTTCACATTCACATGGCGCCGAACCAGCCAGTAGTTCAGAAGGCTGCCGATCTCTCTTGAAGCTTAAGTTAACCACAAGCTGGAATAAATATTGAGCCGCCATATCATCGAATCAAAATTGGGGTTTACTTCATGGGTGTCTCCGTTAGTAGTTGTTTCTATGGCTGTGTGTGGACTTGCGCTGAGCGAACCAAACCGTGTTGCACGAACCTCATCCAATCCCGATTTTTGAACAAGTACTGACAGGTGTTGAAAATGAAGCTGTATGGAGTAAGTTGGACAAGATTCTTGCCTTCAGGTTCTGGTCGCTTCTGAGTCCCGAGATGTCACGAGATTTCACACCGAGATTACATTTATTACTGAAAAGAAATTATTTCAGGTTCAAGAGGCTGCCATCTGTTTTAATATCAGCACCTGAAATTTTCCAATTTTGATAAAATCCTTTATGGATGCGAGGGGAACTCATTGGTACCTTGATGATATTATTGTGGAAAGAAGAAGCCAAACTACGAGATCGTGGAGTTCATCTCAATTTGGATAAATGTCAGTTCAGAGAACCAGAGAAAAAAAAATTATAAGAGGTTGTGTCCAAGACACGACCACATTGTGGACGTAGAACTACGCTGTTATTTTGTTCAAGTCCTCCGCTTTGCGCTCTTCTCAACAGAAGCCCTTTCTAGAAATATTTCCGATCTCGATTAGCTCAGCTGTCATCCTTGGTGGAGATAGTTTTGTTACTGTCATGTGAAACCAAATCACACACAAAATTGCTGAACAATTATTTCCTTGGTGAGGCGATGAGAGCCTAGTTTGATGATTCCCCACACTAATGTGTAGTTCAGAACCTTAATGGAACGGTGTCAGTTTGATGTCATGATTGCAATGTCAGAGACATCAGCGAGAAATCAATCCGAAACGAAGATATGTGATGACGCAAAAAAGGAAGAACAAGCGATGTACATTGCTTTGTATCTAGAACGATACTGAAAGTTTGCCTCAGCGGGATCCAATATTTATGCTCTAGGAAAATATTCCGTTTCGTTCTTCTTCTTCTTCTTTCTTTCTTCTTTGTTCACGGAGTCTTTAAATCATTCCCCTTCGTTGGTCGCCGATAAGTTGCTCGTTATTGACGGCATGCGTAGGGAAGCTCACAAATGACAAATGTATGGGAAAATGGAAATGCTTCTAGTTTTCATCAATTTAGACCGTTTACACACCAGGGTATTGTAATATATAGCATGAAAAACAAATCTTAGAGAATTTCCGATTCGTTTGGTTTCATAAAAACCTCACCTGTTTTCTGTTTTGGCACCCTTAATGAAAGACGTAGTTCCACATCAAAAAATGAACACAGATTCGTCATTCTATCGTACGATCTCTCGGAACCTTATACTCTCAATGTTCTCCTGCTTTGGTTGGTCGATGTGGTTTACAAAAGTTGTGCAGAATTCATCGAAAGAGATATCCGCTGGAATGCAAGGATTCACTAGAAAATCGATGACTTTGTTCAAATATGTGCTCATGCTAACTCGAGCGTAGTATGACTGTTGTTCTGTCGGAACTGCAGAGACCATTCAATTGCACTTCAAATGGTCTGCGATGGTCCTAGGGGCGGCTGTTGCTTGTCCAGCAGGATTGCATTAGCTCTACATTCGGCTCTGGAGAAGCCATTGTGTTTATGGCGGAATCAAAGTGAACGCGTCTTTCTTTACGGCCGGATTTTTTTACCGCTGAGGGATACCTCACACAAAATGTAACATAAGTGTGAAAGACAAATACGAAAATATTTTACTACTTTTATTGAGGGGGTCTTCGTAGCCTAATTGGTTGCGTGTCCGCTACTAAGCGAACGATCATGAGCTAATAACTCAGGGCCCCTCAACTGACCATCTTTGTGTGTTATTCTAGCTACTACGTCCACGCAACAATCATCATGTGTCGGTAATCCCAGTCCCATACCGCTCACATTACGATCTGCTGCATCGGTAATTGGTGCTAATTCTAACACAGCAATGGAAGCCTCATATCAGCAGTCCCGTTGTGAACAGTCCAACTGTGAACATTCGAACAATAGGAATATTCTAACGCCGAAAAAGGCGGCATGTGTTGTGTATCGATGGAAATGGAATACTCGGCATGTGTTGTGTATCGATAGAATTGGAATATTCTTAGGCCTAAACAGCTACTGTGTTATACATAAAAAAAAACAAATGTTTATCGATGGATAGGAATCTTAAGCCTAAATAATATACAACAATAGTTATCTTAACATAAAAATGTATACGAATAAATTCGGCTCTGTGACAGCTGAATTGCTAAATGAGCCTAATAAACGGATGGGATAAAAATTTTTAAAAAAAAATGTTTTAGTTAACGTCATTCATAACGTCAGAATGATTTAAGAATTGATCTAATAACCTCTCACACATGCAACATTATCATGAATGTGACAAAAAAAATTACCTCAAATGGTAGATCCTCAAAAAATGGTTCAAAATAGTATATATATTCATCTTTATAGTGAATATACATCGTCCGATCCTTTCGATCATTCTGCTGAACTACACACTGAGCATCCATCATCAGTCACTTACACTCGCTGAGTTAAAATCTGTTTACGCTTATACAATGTTGCGTCACTAGCGCCAAACGCACGTCTCGAAACAACCTCACCGCAAATCGAATTCGGTGCAACGCTCGCGAAATTTGGCAATCAACTGAGCAAAGCGTCTCGTCCAATTCAAGATCAAGGCGGCAAGTTTTCACTTGCAGAGGGATCGTTCCCGAAGACAACCGCGAAGCGATCGTATGTGAAACAATCGTTCCCTTTTACATTCAGCTCGTCTTATGTTTCATTTGCATATTTCGAAGCATACAGAAAAGGCAAAGCATAAAAATAGTCGAGAGCAAGCAACTCATTCGAAAATTGGTAACTCAATTTCGAAATCCACTGCTTTTCAATCGGCTCAACGCTCGTCGATTCCCACTGGTCGGTGAAAGGGGTTCCAACCTCCCACGTTCAGCTAAACAGAACGACCAGTCAGTTCAGCTCTGAGCTGCATTCAACATGAACGTGAATCTGAAACGCAGGAAGGACCTAAGTGACTATCTTTGTTCTCTAGACGAGGCAGCAGAGTATATCCGTTCGACCACCCATTCTTCCAAATCACGCCGACACAAGTCGTCTAGATCGAGAAAATGCGTAGACTACAGCAATCCTGAGGATGTCAAAATAGTTGAGAAGAAAAAGACAGTGATCAAGATAAAGCCACCGCTACCGGCGGAGAAGAAACCAGCCGTGGTGAAAATAATTAATGAACCGGAGGAGCTAAAACTACTAGAACCAAGGGTCAGCATAATCTCACTTCTGCCGGATATCAAATGGAACTTCGACAAGGGCGAGCCGGAACCCGAGGTGGAACAACCGAAATGGATGGAGCCGTTCAGTTGCAATGGTCGATTCAAGGCACGCTTTGACATACTACCTATGGAACTGATTTTGAAAATATTTAAGCAGATAACTCCCAGCGATCGTTTGGCTGCTGGCACTACCTGCAGACGTTGGATGGAAGCTTCGCATTTCTATGAGCCGTTCTTAAATCTAACGCATTACCATTTCGACAGGATAGAATTCGGAGACCACGTAGGCCCATTCAAATACTTTAGCGAAGGATTTCGGCTCTACCCGAGGCTAACGTTCTCTCAAGTGGAGTTCAATAAGCATAGTGATTTTTGGAACATTCACGGGTTGTGGGTTACGGAGCTAACGCTCCGTTCGTGTGTTATTAGGAAAAAGAAATTCCTATCTATAATGAGAAATCTGCTGAACTTACGGCGCCTGGAACTGATGCAGTGCGATGAACTTTTTAAAAATTGGACCCTGGAATATAATAACCAAGAACCAATGTTTCCGTTTTTCCTATTCTGTCTGAAACATTTATCGCTCTCCGGATGTGACTACTTCAACGAGTATCATTTCGAACGCTTCATGGTTATGGCCCCTAATCTGCAATCAATCGATGTTTCCAACTGCTTTATCAATCTGTACCTTTCGAAGAGAATCACAATGCTGGATCGTGTGATGAAACTGATCAACCGTAATCGTTACCTCATGAAGGCGATAAATTTTGCCGACACACCATGTGTGGATGACTTCACCTGGCATTGTCTGTGCGACATTGACGAGCTACAGTTGACGCACCTCACCGTGTCGTACTGTGATCGAGTACCCCTCAAAGATCCCGGTATTATTCGGTTCTTCAGCATGCAAACACAGCTCACGTATCTGAATTTGACGGCCTCGATAGGCCTGAACGACGAATGCATGCAGATCATCATCACCAGCTGCCCACTGCTTCATACTCTCAAAATTCGACGATGTTGGCTGCTCAGCGATGAAGGCGTTGCGGATATGCACACGCTACAGCATCTCCGTATTCTGGATATATCCAGCTGCGAACGAATCAGCGATTACGGTATCATGACTGGGATTATTTCCAAACGGCCTAGAGAAATGAGTGAATTGTACGCGTCACTACTGAATAACCTCACCGATACAACGCTCTACTATGTGGCTATCAACTTTAAAAACCTTCAGGTCCTGGACCTGGATAGCTCATCTAATGGTGTAACGGATGAGGCTATCCAATACTTTGCCTGCTATCTGCACAACCTGAGACATCTGAATGTTGTCGCTTGCACAAAGGTAATTGATTCCGGAAGATGGCTCATAAGTGATTCTGTTGAGATAAAGTGCCAGCGTCTTGTTTGTTTCATTTCAACCATTTCAACGTGATCAAACAAATAGCTTTAATCATACATTCCACCTTCTTTACAGGTCTGATCGTAAGTATGTTATGTTTTCAATAAAAGGTTACTAATATTTAAATAGAAACAGTGTTCATTCCTATCAAAACATAAGTATGATTGTATAACAGTTGTAGCCACTGGCCATGTTCCAAAATCGTCACAAACGATCGCTTCGCTAAACGAAGCTCTGTCTGGCTCAAATAAGGATGTTACAGTCATCGACTGCGATGATGCTCTAACGATCGTTTTGTTTTCTCGTGTTTCGGACATAGGAAACTGATTTGTTATTTGGCAGACTTTGCCGTCCACGCGTTTATTCAAACTGTAAGTAGGGGAGGAAAATTGATGCGGGTTTCGACATAGCGGCGGTCGATTTGATTCATTTTATTTATTTGTTCATATACATGTTTCAACAAGTTGAAACAAAACCCTAATAATAATAAATAAATAAATTCTTTGATTTCTTCTTGCACTGTTAAAGTTAATCTGTTGGAGGAATTCTGGACAGTCGATATATCCTAGAATGGGTTACAACGAGATTACAACGATCTTCGTACCTAGGGTGGTTCTGAAGTTTAGGCAATCAGGAATATACCCTAGAAAGAACTTTTCGAAAATCCCATCCATTACATGGCATTTGTTCAAATTTTTTAGTTACAAAGCAAATATGTTGAATTCAATTGAATTCAAAAATTGTTTCATTCAATCAATAATTTAACACTTTGACTGCCACGTCAGTTACCGGTGACTGATGCAGCCTGAGCGAAAACTCGGTGTCATATACATATAACATATTATCATATGATAAGAAGGGACACAAGTATAAGCATATGAGCTTATAAGCATTCCCTTTGGAGCAAAAATACCTTCCACTACGATGAGAAACGATGGCCATAGTACGTTTAAAAATCTCCATAGAGTCGCTAGAAAACCGTGGCACTCAATGGTTAATCAATACAAACAGATGATTACTAAGCCAACTGTAGTTCCACGTCAACTTTGAGGTTATATCATAGATATAAGTCACCCATTTTTTCCATTCAATTTTAATTTTTCCGTTTAAAAAAATAATGATATAATGGAAACTAAAAATATTCTTTGTCTTATTTTTTCGGAGCTCGAAATTCGTGCCTCTACAATAGAATACCCCCCTAAAAGCTTACGATGAAAACGTCAACTACTAAGTTATGAATTACCGAATTCCTGATTATGCCGCGATTTGAAATCCGGACACATTTCGTCAGTAGCATTTCTTTGAGAGAAATGAGTTGATTTTTGTAAAGCTGATTATTTCATTGTTATTCTATTACGATCTTAAACCAAACATCAATCACCGAAAATTCTTGTTCCATTTTTTCTAGGGCTTGTAACATACTCTTATGTAACTCCTTCAACAAGGAATTTCATCGTCATCGCTTGATCCGTCCGGATTCTGAATGTGTTTTTTTATCCCGGACATGGGTTTGCGGAACACAAATATTTGTTTTGATTTTTTACATTATTTTGTTAACAGCTAGGTACAATGCTTGACACTACACTAAATTGATACAATAGTAACTATCAATCACATTAATTCGACATGCAAAAGATGTTATGGTTTTGGTATGATATTGAATATAATGAAAAAGTGTCCAAATTAAAAAAATATCCAGATTCAAAAGCATTACGCTGCCGTTCTACGCATAATTGTCCCATGTTACTTTTTGACAATTTTCACTTTTCTTCATAGAACGATGTTTTTATGCTTAATCTTCCGGAGAAACACTGGTTATTGTTTGTTCCCAGCTTTTATAAAACAAATCAAGCTCGTTTGTCCATGTTGATACTCTAAGCTTAACTGTCTCTCCATGTAGTTTTTGTAGATCTATCATAAATGAATCGGTTCAAGTACAAGAATTTTATGTCACGCATCCAGCAAGGCTAATGCACTCATTTCTGGTATGTGAAAACGAACTAATTCTAAAACAAATAAAATAAAAGTTTAACAGAATACTTGTACACTTTGTTAGCGAATGTCTAATACCAATGAAATTCATATTCTGCAAAAGTGTTGATGACTGACTTTGATTGTGTTTTTCTCAGTTGCTGATTTTGGAACATGGGACAACTATGCGTAGAACGGCAGTACGGTACTCCCT
Organism: Toxorhynchites rutilus septentrionalis; assembly: GCF_029784135.1. Classification (NCBI taxonomy): domain Eukaryota; kingdom Metazoa; phylum Arthropoda; class Insecta; order Diptera; family Culicidae; genus Toxorhynchites; species Toxorhynchites rutilus. The sequence continues at coordinate 48,902,876 of NC_073745.1, forward strand.
TATATCGTGGAGTAGAATTTCTTAGAAACATTACCGACATTAGCGTCTATGAAAAGAGTTCTTCAAAGCAACGCAAGGGTGCCAGAACAGAAAACAGGTCGCGTTTTTATGAAATGAAGTTAGCGTTGATAACCATTTTTGCAGCGACCGGATTTTGATGATTATCATACCAATCGAATCTGAAGTTTCCTAAGATTTATTAAATATTAGCTGACCCGGCGAACTTCGCCTCACCCCCAATTGATATTTTCATTTAAATAATTTCGGACACTCAAGTTCCCACAGAAAGTATTTTTTTGTACGTGATCTATATTCTTGGTATATAATTTCTTTTTTGGCATATAAACCTGATGCAGACTAAGACGCGTTGATACTGACTGTTCATATCCGTTGCTCCGTTCTCATGTTAAATCGTGAGGAACGGACACCAAATCATTTTTCTTTATATAGATGCCATACATTCGGATTCCCTAATCCGTAAATGGTTTAAATTAACGAAAATTGAAAGTATTATTATTTTATCACATTTATTCTGCACAATTGTGTGCTTATCTACCCGTGCTGTCAATAACGTTCTTCTCATACATCTGTGAATTATAATACAGTAGAATCCGTTTATTATGACTCCGTTTGTATTGATCAATCGCTTATTATGACGTAACTACACAACGAAGTTTGGTTTCATTCAATTCTTTGTAAAAAAGTCGGATAAATGACACAGTGGAGAGAGAGAGCGAATATTAAAACATAGGCTCCTCCCGTTGATAACTTATCTGATATAGGAGGAACGATTCACAATTTCTAGCTAGAGGCGTATGAACTGCAAAGCCACAAATACAAACAAGTAAGAAAGAATTTTCAGCACATAGTCTTGTTCCAGTCAGCGCTTTGTCAACGGCTTTTATCAATGGCATTCCCTCTTGCATTTATTATGTGCCTTTTAACTTTATATCACTGCGGAACAGTGAAGTGTAAATCTCTCGCTGAACATGCAATGATTTCTCCACTGCATCGATTACAAGGGCGAGTAAAAGGATGCGTGTCCGCTCAACAATTGATCGTGTGCTCACTTTCAAAATACTTCTTCTAAATGGAGCGAATGTCATTCAAAATTTTAACATCTATAATACACTGAGAGGAAAAATTAGTAAATATGATAAATTTTTCAGTACATGTTACCAATTCACTAGTCATTTTCTACCGTACTAATCATTGGTACATCCTACGAAAAAAAAATGGTAGGCAGCATGTCAAACAAGAGCACGATTTGTTGATACAAAGTTGGATCAATATCGACACAACGTCGGTTCAACTATATAGGATTTGTTGGCCTAGTTTTGTTTCTCATTTGTAAGGTGTTCTCGTTAGGGATTTTTTTTGTAAATAAATAATTTACGTTCAAAATGCTATGTTTGATTACATGTTATTCTACATATTTCAAATACATTAATAGTAACTTATTCTATATACAGTTGGGATAATTCTTCAATAATAAATAAATAACAAAAAACAATGATTGTCATTACAATAATTCTACGAGTAGAGTACTAGGAAACAGGTCTAATCGTAGCGTTAACTATGTCGATCCCATACCATTGCCATCTGTACTCGATCATGATCCTGTTCCTTTTCATCATTCAGGGAGAGGAATCATCTGAAATTAGCAAAAGCATAATGTGTGACCGAGAAGTATCTTGCAATGTGCAATGACGAAACTTAATCACTTGTATCTGTTCGTATTTGTATCTTTGTTTTTGAGATGTCCGTTGAAAGTTCCATCCGAATCAAACTATCCATTACAACGCTCACAGAACAACACGTGCTATAAAGACAGAAAATCATCTACTACTGACCATATCATTGGACTTGATGTCCTAAAATATGCCATACAAATGAAACACAAATTTCTGCGTTACTCGAGAATAAATCATTCAAACGAAACCAAATTTGGCATGTGGAGGTTTTAGGGTGCAATAAATATTTTGGTTAGACACTCCTCCCTCTTCTCTAAGGGGGGGCTAAAGTAAATTCAATGGAGACGAATAGAAGATCAATCAATGAACAGTTCTGCGATTGAACCCATGAACTTGCTCATAGTAAGAAAACGTGAATGTTTGAAGGTATTGATAACAAAAAACAAATTTTTGGCGGGACGAAGTTGGCCGGGTCAGCTAGTATTTACTAAAAATGTGTACATTTTACCAATAATTCGACTACTAAAGATTTGGTAGCTGGGTGTACTAATGTTTTTCTCCAGTGTAGTAACAAAAATGGCTGAGAGAAAGAGGAACACGAGCGAATAGATGGCTCTCTGATTCCTTCAAACGATGTCACAACAAAGCAACAATCATTATGATTTTTCTTTTCACCTGTTTTATTTAGAACTTTATTTTTATTTTTTTACCATCAATTGAAAAAACAGTTTGTAGACTTATAAATTTGGTTCAAATTTTGATTTAAATAGGGGATGATTTTTTCTTTTTTTTCCGGTAACTGTACATTAGGGTGACAATGAATGTATGGAAAAAAATCATCATTCGAATCGAATTTCAAAAACCGACCATTTTGTGTGTTAGGCAAAAAATTACCTGTACAAAATTTCAACTCAATCGGACAACACTTAGGTACCTCAAAGCGCTCAAAGTTTGGATTTTTTTTACCCTCGAAAATCTCTCAAGGGAAGGGTTACATAAAATACGGGTTTAAAAAAAAAATATTTTGATGCCAAATGTCTTTAAATTGCGTCAAAATCTACTGCCACCTCGAAATTGAAACAGCACTATCAATGAACCCCAGTGGAATGAACATCAACATCAGCTTGCCATGAAGTTCATTTTCATTTGCATCTACCTTTTCGTCATGGTATTCGTAAGGTCGAAAATGAAGATCATTGCGTATTAGTGAAAACCAAAGCATAAAATTCAGCGTTACCAATTGAGAGTAAAATCGATTAGTGGTAAAGGATGACAATTCATCACACAAAATTCTTGTTTTTGGCGACTTCGGCAATGGAATGTATAGAATAACTCTTGCTACTTTTTATGAATCTACTCACGATTGCTCGGAAATGGCATACACCACCATTTATATGTGCAATAGGTGACACGTTTTCTATAAAAATTCACTGCAGGCGATGAAGATCAACTTAACGTTCGTGATAATCACCTGAAATTATTGACAGTAATGAAAGTGTCTGAATGCAGGCTTTTCGAAATTCATTCATGCTGTTTTCGATCAATATACCAGACAAAGTTCACGCGTCTCGACTCTTGTGTTATACTCATTCTGACAGATATGGTGTTGAGTTTCAACAGAAGAGAATTCATCCGATACTGTGAAAAGTCTAATTGCTTCATTCGTGAATAAATTTTGATAATTTATGACACTGCAATTGATTTTTCGGTTTTCAAAAAAATCAAATTTTGACGTCTGCGACACTAGAAAATGGGGTCAGATTAGGTTAATATTTTGACGTAGGACTACGTCTTTCATTTCTATACCGGGGTGTAAAATCAAAGTTTCGAAAACGAAAGCGTTACGCAGGAGACCGAGATTTTGAGCGTTAATAGCTCCTAAACAACTGAACGAAATGGTATGATAAACACTTCATTCGAAAGATAAAATGTCTACGCGTTCTACATGTTACTTTTTGATCCAAAAACTTGTTTCAATAGTCTTAAAATTGCTTTCAAAACAGGCTATTGAAATCACCAATCGGTATATAAGCGAGCGCCGCTCGGAAATCCACTCAGTTCTAATTTAACAGCGATTGGAGCATGTTGTCGCTGTTGTGGTGAAGCTCTTCGTTTATCATGAAAGCGCGGATGAACGGTATCACCAAGAGCCTGTTTGTGCACCCTAGGCCAGACATGAATGAAAGTGATGCCACAAACGGTTCCCCGGGAAGATCTCGAAGCAGCCGCTACACACACACACACACACACACACACATACATGCACGGAATTCTTTCCGTTTGGATGCCATTCAGCATCGAGAAAGATCCGGAAAATAATCTGCCAGTTCCTCTGGGAATTTAAAATTACATTCATGTGAAAGAGTTTATTTGAATGTTTTCTATCCATGTAACACTGTGACCAAATATTTTTCAATCAAGTGCTATTAACAGGTGGTTATCGAATTAGCATTAACCACTGGTGGGCTTCCAGTATCGAGGAAAATGTGGAAATATCTAATCGTTACTGAAAATAATCTGCCAGTTACTCTGGGAATTTGAAAATACATTCATGCGGAAGAGTTTATTTTAATGTTTTCTATCCATGTGACACTATGACCAAACACATTTGGTTTTGTGATTTTTCAATCAATCGCATTTAACAGGATAGCTTCTGAAGATTATTCTTCCCCATCAGTAGGATATTTTCGTATCCAATATTGGATGCATAAAACTTTGTACCTCCAACGTAACGCTCTCGTTTTCGAAGTCCCCCAAATATTCATTTATTCATTCATTCAGAATGGATTCAGATTCAACTTCAAACAAAGGATCACTGAATCATCGATAGTCCTACGTCACCATTGCGGTTATACCATAGATATAACCCACTTTCTGTTTTTTTATCGTGCAAATCATCATTACACAGAAAGTGCCGTATGAAAAGTCAAGATGGTAGTTTCCATTTGCACTTGAAGCCATACGTTTTACCTTGTATTCTAAAAAAACCGTTCCAGGGAGCCGATTTTTGACCAAAAAAAATTTTTAGATGACAGTACTGCTATTGTACGCATAGTTGTCCCATGTTTCAAAATCAGCAACTAAGAAAAACACAATCAAAGTTTTCTACCATATTTGTCTACCACAGGCTTTAAGCATTTCAGTTTAGCACATGAGCAGAAAACTATTGTTTAATGAAATGTGAACAGATACCCTCACTAGAATCAATCAATCTTGGTTACGGGCTTAAGAAATTATGGTGGGACAATTATGCCTAGAACGTCAACATGGGACAATTGAACTTGATGTTGTTTTTTTTTCAAATACTGGGAACAAACAATTAGTTTTTTTTTGTGTTTTGTGTTTTCCTGAAAGAAAACATAAAAACATCGTTTTATGAAGAAGGGAGTGATCTGCAAAACATTTGCAAAATATAAATCTCATTGTTATTAGGCATTCGCTAACAAGGTGTACACGTATTCTGTTAAACTTTTTTTTATTTGTTTGAGAGCTTTTTCGTTCTTCCAAACCAGGAATGAGTGCATTAGCCCTGTTGAAAGCGTGACATAAAATTCTTGTACTTGAATCGATTTATTTATGATGAATCTACGAAAAATACATGGTGGGACAGTTATGTATAGAATATCAACATGGGACAATTTAGCTTGATGTTGTTTTTTAAAAGCTGGAAATAAACTAGATCTTTTTTTGTGTTTTTTCCGGAAGATTAGGCCTAAACACATCGTTTTATAATCTTGTTTCCTTGATGAAAACCCGCCTTGAAAAAATACGGATGGAACTCTTTGAAATGTAGTGTGATTCAGAGCGGGGAGACAAATGTGATAACCATTACCTTTTGGACTTCTTCTCTAAATTTTCCAGAAGCGCGATTTTCAGAACTAAGACAGCATGCACTTTATATTGCTTTTTTATTTGGATCCACATACATTTGTGAGAATTTGTTTTTCGTTATGAAATCAATAAGAAAAATAACTGATGATCATTTGGAAAATAAGCTTCGCGTGGAAACCTCTGACGTCCAATAAACTGGCTCAAAAAAGGTGTCTTGATGAAATCGAAATGTCGTTGAAGCATGTTTGTATTTCAGCATATTATATGTCAGTGGGAAAAAATCATTTCGGCCCGTGACTATGATAATAAAAGTTGATGAGTCTGGGCCTAAGGGCACGGACGGGATCTTGACATAGGACTGTGATTGTGTGTAGTAATTCCATTTGAATTGAGGTTTGTTTAAAACCCGGATTTTTTTTTGATACATCAAATGGAAGCCCTGAAGAATATTCGTGAATATACTCTATCGAACATCTAAATCAGTAGCCAGTTAAATTCATTTATTGCATTTTTGAGCACTAATTGATTGGACAGCAACCTGAATTTCAATCTAATAAAATCGCTATCAACGTTTAACCTATTGAGCCAGGCTCTCGTCAAATGTTTAGGGAGTATAGAGTGTAATCATCCAATATTATTTTCAAGATCATTCCTATATCATCCCTACATTGATTCTTTTTTTTTTCATTTATTTATTTTAGGCTCATTGGCATTTTAGCTGTAACAGAGCCAAATTTTAATCGTGTACATGTCACCTATTCATCAAATCTATAATTAGCACATTACACAGTTGCCATTTTTCGGCGTTAGAGTATTTCCTTCTATACCATTCCATATGGTACACATTTACACAGTAGCAGCCATTTAGGCGTAAGAGTTTTCTATCTGTTCTTCCACTATCCAGTTAGACCGGACAGCGGAGACAGTTGATTGATCATTGTTGAGTTATTTATAGAACAGCAGTCCGATGTTTCTTGCAAAGCAGAGCAGTTGTATGGATGAATCGATCTTATTTCGACCGTGGATCGATCTCCATCGCTGATTGTTGCGTGGACGTAGTTATTCTAGAACAACACAAAGATGGTCAATGAGGGCCCTGAGTTTCGAACTCACGATCGATCGCTTACTAAGCGAACGCGCAACCAATGTGGCTACGGAGGCCCCCTCACACATTGATTCTGGCAACTGAAAAATGCCTATTATCGACAAATCGAGAACAATTCATAATACTAATCACATTTCTTTCTTCGGCAATATCTGTCTTCTAGATAAAGAGAATGAGATTTTCAAGCTCGTTGTATTATTTTATTCGAAATATTGAGAGGGACGAAGCCTTCTGAATGCAAATCCGAGCTGAATTTAACAACGGACAGCACGATTAATTATTGTATTCAGTTTTGAATTGCGCACACCTTCTCTTTCTACGTATCGTGACGTTTGTCTGCATCCGTGAGAAAAGTTCAAATGTTTCTCACAAAGCAAGTTGTATAACATATTATTCAATAGAGGCGGCAGACCCCGAGAGTGTAATTTGTCCGACAAAACCTCTATTGAAACAGAATCGAAGCCCCCTTTATGTCCAAGAATACTGAAGCCATTTGTTTTTTTTCGGCGTAAGCCATTTGAATTTCTGAAGAAAGCAACGCAAGACAATCATTCGTCCCCTTGCCCCTGCGGAACCCATATTGTGTATCTGAGAGTAGGCCATTCGTTTCAACCCATCGATCAAGGCGAAACAAGATCATTTTCTCCAACAATTTCCGTATACAAGACAGCATTGCTATTGGGCGGTACGAATTGAAGTCGGACGCGGGTTTTCCGGGTTTTTGAATAGCTATAACTCGTACTTGTCTCCAATCATCTGGAACAATATTATTCTCCAGAAACCGATTGAATAAATTCAACAAGCGATGTTTCGCCACATCAGGGAGGTTTTTCAGCAAGTTGAACTTAATTCTATCCGATCCCGGAGCAGAATTGTTACATGAGATCAGAGCAAGAGAGAATTCTACCATCGAAAACTCGGAATCAAGATCGCACCTACCTTGTGGTATATCTCGAACAATTTTTTGCACAGGAGCGGAATCAGGACAAACCTTCCGTGCAAAATAAAAAATCCATCGATGTGAATATTCTTCGCTTTCATTCGTTGAAGAGCGATTTCTCATGTTTCGAGCCACTTTCCATAATTTTTTCATTGACGTTTCTCGTGACAAACCTCCCACGAAATTTCGCCAATAAGCACGTTTTTTCCCTTTGATCAAGTTTTTGAACTGATTCTCAAGGGCTGAATACATTTTCAGGGGTTCCACGTTTCCGAAAAGCTTTAAATGCATTCGATTTTTCTACATAAAGCTTGGAACATTGGCTATCCCACCATAGATTGGGAGGCCTTCGGGAAATGGTGGAACCTGGGATGGGTTTCGTTTGAGCGCGAACCGCGCTGTCATAGATCAAACGAGAAAGGAAGTTATACTCCTCCAATGGAGGTAAACCATCTCTGGAATTGATGGCTAGAGCAATCGCGTCCGCATATTTTTTCCAGTCAATGTGTCTTGTGAGGTCATATGCCATGTTTATAGATTCAGAAGAATTCGACCCAAAGGTGATGGAAATTTTGATTGGCAAGTGATCACTACCGTTGGGATCCTGGATTACATTCCACTTGCAATCTAACGATAATGAATTCGAGCAAAGCGAGAGGTCAAGAGCACTTGGGTTAGCAGGAGGTTTAGGCACACGTGTTGTTTCCCCAGTGTTCAAAACGGTCATATTGAAGCTGTTACAAAGGTCATATATCAACAATGAACGATTGTCATCGTACGGTTCCCCCCAGGCAGTTCCATGAGAGTTGAAGTCTCCCAAGATCAATCGTGGCTCAGGAAGGAGTGAGCACATGTCAATAAGTTGCTTGCGGCTAACTGTAGTTCTCGGAGGCAAATACAAGCTGACAATACAGAGGTCTTTGCCTCTGATGTTTGCATGACAAGCAACAGCTTCGATCCCTCCAATAGGTGGAAGGTCAATTCGAAAAAAATGAGTGGCACTTATTGATCCCCAATAGCACCCTTCCGTATCTGTCATCACGGTCCAAGCGTATAATATTAAAATCGTGGAAAGAGAGATCATCTCGCGAAGAAATCCAAGTTTCGGACAGAGCAAAAACATCACAATTGAACTTATGAATTAAAAATTTGAATGTATCCAATTTAGGGATAAGACTACGACAATTCCACTGTAAAACAGTGGTCTCCGACCTCTCTATTTGAATTAGACATCAAGAGAGATGATCATTGCAAGGAGGGGCCATGTTTGCATCAATTGTTGCAAAATTGTCTGCTGTACAGACGAGTACAATGCGATGAATGACACATCAAGAATTACAAGCTATATCATTCGGTACACATTGTGTATCAGTAGCATTTACGAACCTTTCAGCGGCGAGCAGCGAATGGAAGAAGTCTAAAACCAGAGAGGTTTTGTTTCTGGTTGTTGGATAGGTGATGCTAGTAACACTTTGTGATCTACGGGGGTGCAAATTGTATCGCAAGTGGGACACCGTTGTCGGTGGTTCTATTGCCTGATACACGAAAGCCAAAATTCTTCTCTGAACAGCATTGGGAAGGGGCGACGAGCCAAAAAGTAAGTAGAGTAGGAAAACGCCAGGGATAGCAGTGTTAACAAGCAAAATATATTCTGACTACGCTTCACTGAGCATCTAGCCAGCTTTGTTCACCTAGTGTTACCCTACTATTGGTCGGTTTCATTCCTTGTAACAAAGTTTGAATCATTCGCCTCACATAGTCCGTAGGATTCTTCTACTTCATGATGCATGCGGCGATCCGAAGCATTCTACCTTCGCGCTGTTTGCCCTCCTGAGCATTAACTCCACTCATATGAAAAGCAAACAACATGCACTGAAATAAATGTATACAGACAACCTGGTTAGTTAAATACACATTTTTGTATCATTAACTTTCCAAGTACCGCAATAATTAAAATTCTATTCTGATTATTAGCAGTAATCAAAAAGAATTTCAATTTTTGCAATTTTGCGAAGGAAACATATATCGAACCCCAAAAATCATCCGTTAAAGTGTTATTTTCAGCCATTTGGCCCGTGGACACAAACACGCAAAAAAAATTAAGTTTGTAACCAACTCTCACGTTGTTTTTAATAAGACAGTTTATATAATTTTAAAACTATTGAGACTGTAACAACACATCTTAATTTTTTAAATTTAACTCTCAGTCCAAAAGTATTGCTACTGTTCGCTGGCTGTGGTGAGACAAGATTCTGTTTCTGTTTTATTTATTAGGAACTTCAACTCGAATGTACCCAAAGTACAAGACTCATTTCACTCGACATTGTTATGTAAATCCGAAAATCGTTTTTTTTTTGCGATGCTAGTATAAAGCGAGTCGCAGAGACACGATGCTTAGAGGCGAATGAACTGATCCATTGACTATGTATTATTCAAATTGTGTGTAACCCATACACCGTAGCGGTTCACGTAACCAAGCTAGATCAGATGCTTAAGAACGATGGTTTTAGATATCAGTAGTGAACCTGCTAATTCATGTGTCGTGTGCCGATATTTATTCTTGATCAGCTTGTCGGTATGACCATCATCGGTGGCGGCCCGAGCTTTCAAAACAACCCAATACTTCGGGAAGCAAATTGTATCTGAAATTCAAACCCATTCATCTAATCTGTCAAATACAATAAACAAGAATCTGCTTACGCAAAATGAACATACGCAATACTTGGCAACAGCATCTTATTGCGATTGCTACGGTCATCAAGAAATCAACACGAACTTAGTTGGGCACCTCCCTTCAGTCGATCAGTTACAATCAATCAGCAGTCTTGAATAGATGCGACATGAGACTTATTGAAGCGAAAGTTCCCCTTCCGGATTTTAGTAATCTTCCGACAGAAGTGAGTGATTAGTTAGTTTATCAGAACAAGGAATCATATTGAACCGATGCTAATCTCAACACCCTTCTCCAGCTGCTGGTTGAGATCTTCAAGTACCTCACGGTGAGCGATCGCAGTGCTGCCAGCTACACCTGCTGGAAATGGTACGAAGCGTCCAAGTATCTCGGCTTCGCCCAGCAGATGTGTCTCCATCTTATCGGCGTGGATTTCGATGATTACAAACCTCCCATCGCCGATTTGCGGCTGTGCCCCCACGTGTTCCCAGTGCTGAAGCTGACCCGAGTGAGACTACAGCAATCGGTTTACAGTCAATTTCTGGTGGACTTTGGACCCTGGATCAGCGAGATAACATTTGAGAAATGCATGATCTGGCGCGAGCGAATCATTCAGGTGTTTAAGCACATGCGGAATCTCCGGACGGCTCGCTTCGTGGAGTGCGATCTGCTGAGGGATGATCTGTTCAAAGATTGGAAACTTTTCGAGAATGGATTGTGGGAAATACTGTTCCGAAGCATTCGCACTTTGAGTTTGGCGAAGAACAATTTTACCCAGGTGCAGTTTAACTCAATCGTGGAGATGATGCCTAATTTGACGTCGGTTGATCTATCAAACTGTTTCAGTTATGTAGATTCGGCGAGTAAAACGCAAATGCTGAACTGCATTCTGAATTTCGTTCGCGAGCGTCAATATATGCTGAAGAGTTTGAATTTATCCAACATCTCGGTGGATGATTTGTTTTTACGTGGTTTGGTTAAGACAACCCAGCTTCGGCTGGAACAATTGAGTTTGACATACACAGAGAAAATGCCCCACAGGAATCCTGCGATAATATGTTTGCTGCAACTGCAAACAGAAATGAAAGATCTGGATTTGTCACAATCGGTGGGGATTACGGATTATTGTTTGGAGCAAATCGTTAACTATATGGCTGGTCTGAAGAAGCTGAATTTGAGCGGTTGCTGGAGTATTGGCGACTATGGAGTTTCACAAATATTCCGACTGCAACGATTAGAGAAGTTAGATCTTTCCAAGTGCCGCATCACCAAGAAGGCGGTTATCGACGGAGCCTCCCATAGCAATAGAAAACTGATGAAGGAGATTCATCTGGAGCAGATCAGTACTTTGGACGATGATTGCATCGTTCGAATTGGAGCAAACTTCACCAACTTGACCGTTCTGAATATTGGTGGGTCGTCTTCTTGTATGACTGATTGGTCAGCGCAGTATATTTTCTATAATCTAATTTGTTTGGTGGATATTAACCTCGAGAGGAGCACGAAGGTAAATGCAAAAGAAAATCCAACCATTGTGTTCTAACTAGAAATGTTAAATTTAGAGCGCATTCCGAAACAGCTTCGCTCGTTTTCCTCCCCTAGAACGATTGAAATTAAAATAGTTTCGCTGAAAATAAAAGCTGATTTAAGCAGCCTCGAACTTGATTTTCAAATCTATTGCTCAATCGGCAAGGCAGTAGGTCGAGTCGAATTTGTTCTTGCGCTGGCATCGGCTGTTATTTAATAGTCTGAAAAGTATTACGAAATGACAATAAACTGTGATGAACCGAGTTTGGCTTTCCTCCCGACAGAAGTAAGTTTCCAAGAAATACACTGAATTTATCGCTAATCTCAACGCTTTCCATCATAGCTGTTGGTTAAAATATTCAAACTCCTCACGGTGGCGGATCGTCATTCGGCCAGCTTCGTTTGCTGGAGCTGGTACGACGCCTCCAAGTATCCAGGCTTTGCGCAGAATGTTTGTTTACATTTGACAGGCGTAGAGTTCGATGACTTCAAGCCTCCGGTCGAGGATCTGCTGCTGAGCAGCCAGCTTTTCCCGGTTGTCAAACTGACTCGTGTTAAGCTGAATGTGTACAGCAAATTTTGGGCAGAATTCGGTCCATACATCCGCGAGATCACATTCGAGAAGTGTATGATTTGGCGCGAGCGAATTATTGGAGTCTTCAGACACATGCCAAATCTTCAGGTGGCGCAGTTCATTGAGTGCGATCTGCTTCGCGATGAGTTGTTCAAGAGGTGGAAATTTTTCGAGAATGGCCTAGTTAACGTGTCTTTCCCCAGCGTCGAACACCTCAGCCTTGCGAGGAACAACTTCAGCGAGTTGCAGTTTAACGTGATGGTTGATATGATGCCAAATCTCCGAGAGGTGGACTTCTCGAAATGTTTCCGTCAGACGGATGCGCATCGAAAGTCACAACTGTTGAACTGCATCCTCACATTCATACAGCGCCGAAAGCATGATTTAAGTGGTCTCAACTTAAGTGGGGTGCCTGTGGATGAGCTGTTCCTGGGCGGAATGTTACAGGCGCGTGGATTACTGCTCGATAGCTTGTGTCTCACATACTTGGAGAAGATGCCACGAAGGAGACCTGCAATAATAGATTTGCTACGTCAACAAACCCAGATTCGGTTTCTAGATTTATCACACTCAACTGGTATAACAGATTATTGTTTAGATCAAATTGTTAAATACATGCCAGCGTTATCCACCCTCAAACTGGCTGGATGCAGCGCAATTTCCGATTACGGAATTTCCCAAATCTCTAAACTTGAGAATCTTGAATGTATCGATCTGTCAAGCTGTAGAATTACCAAACAAGGCATTATGTACTGGCTTACTAGCAGTAAGAGTAAATCCGTACTGCGAGAGCTTCACTTGGAGCTGCTAAGCGTATTGGATGATGATTGCATGTTTGTACTCGGATCAAACTTTATCCATCTGACTGTTTTGAATTTGGCCGGATCGGCATCTTGCATAATGGATTGCTCGTTACAGTTAATTCTCTGTAATTTAATCAACCTTGTGTACCTTAATCTTGAAAGAAGTACGAAGGTGGGAATTCATCTACCTAACCCCTCGAAATAATCCAAATAACTAACTGTGTTTGTTCCCATTTCGCAGTTAACCGATGCGGGTTTCACCGGAATTGACTTGCCGCAGAAGACGTTCGCCATATGGGATATTGCGGAGACATTCTCGATCGAGCGTCTGAAAAAACTTCGTATCCTCAAAGTATCCGGATGCTTCAAAATTACGGACTTTTCACTTCGATACGCCTTTAGGTTCATGGAGTTGAAGGAACTGAGTTTATCCCGATGCCACCAGGTAAATTATATATTTTTCAGATGAAGTCGTTCGTCTTTTAACACATCTTCTTTCCGTCTTAACCACGAAGATTTCCAAGCAGGGCATTGAGATTCTGGTGCAGAACTGTCCGGCGCTGGAGTATCTGGATTTGAGTGAATGCCAGAACATGAACGACTATTGCGTGGAGCTCATCGCTTTGCACCTCAAGCGTCTCAGTACGCTCAAGCTGGCGAATTGTCCTCTGATAAGCGAGGTTGGATTGAGATTTCTGTCCCATCACTGCCAAAACTTGAAGGTAGGAATAATATTCCGATTGAATAAATTAACACTTTTCGACCTTTTGCAGTATCTGTATGTGAGAGGATGCTTCAAGCTGCCACCAGATATAATGGAACGTTTGTCCAATATCACCACCCTGAGACAGGTGTACAAGTCTTAATTCTTCTATAGATGTTTATATTGTAAAATACAGTGGTTGTCTCAATTGTACATTTGAAATCATCGTAAGAGACGAATGAACATAAACTATTAAGTTGCTTGAAAAATAATTTCAATTTTCTTATAATGTAAGAATACTTTAGTGAATCATATATTTTTCAGTTTCATTCAATAATCTTCTGATGAATGCACGATCGTGGAACATCCAATCTTTACTAGCAATAAAATGAGCCGAGTCATTTTTGACTTCCCCAGTTGGAGTGATTTTTATTTTTATTTAAATCGTTTATTTTTACAGGCTCAGTAACATAGGTTTAAAGGAGCCGAACTCCTAACTGTATTGTTAGTAGTATATATACATTTTTCCTTAATTCTAATGTTAATAATATAGGAAACCGATTACTCGCGGTCGACTCGAGTTTAGAAGGGTGACATATTTTCTTCAGGAAGAGTGATTTATTGTTCTGTCTAAAATGTTGTAATACTATACACATGGGGGAAGGTAGTCCTAATCCGACCGGTGGTCCTGAACCGACACCAAAAAGAGACACCAAAAGGAGACTAGCTAATTGGCTTTAATTTTATATGTCGATCATCTGAATCGGTTCAATAGATCAAAAGTTATGATTTTTTTTAAATTGCATTTTTACTATTCGGAATATGAGTCAGTGACAAAAATGGTGTTCGGAATTTGAAACAAATGTAACTAAACTTATTTTTATTTTTCACCATGAATATGTATTTGTAAATCGATTTTATTGCAGTCAAATAAAAAAAAGAACTCTAAAAATCAAAATAACTTCCGTAAAAACTACCATTTTGAGTAATGAGACACTGTTTAATGGGCAACAAAGCTTAAATGTGCAAACTCAAGTTTAGCAAACCAAGAAACCTTATTATCATAAAACTAGCTGACCCGGCAAACTTCGTCCCGCTCAAAATTTGTTTTTTGTTATCAATACCTTCAAACATTCACGTTTTCTTACTATGAGCAAGTTCATGGGTCCAATCACAGAACTGTTCATTATTTGATCTTCTAATTGACCCCGTTGAATTTACCTTTTACTGTAAAATTCCTAGTATTTATAACAAAACTCATTATTATAATATCAGATTATTTTCAGACACAATTCTCGTTCAAGATTTTTCAACCACTTGCAAATAACATCTTTCTCCGTTGCATGGAATAAATGTTTTATACAGAAAGATGATAGACCAAAGACAGCCCTAAATCGGACAATTCCTTCCTCGAGTTCTGCTCTTATCAACACATTCGGCGATACTTTTTTATTGGTATAGATAGAAGAAGATATAGGAGTGCGTTTCATCACATTAAAATCCATTTCCAGTTTCGAACAAAGATCAATTTCGCTAGCGCAAACATCAAATGAACTAACAGCACTTGTCACTATGTAATTGTAGAACATATGGAAATTTAATTCTCCGAATTTTCCCTTTTTCCTTCAGAGTTTTCCGAAATTTTTCAAATTTCATGTTTTTTTAACTACTGGTGTCAAACCACCATAAAAACACATATTGCACTCTAAAACCTCCACATGCCAAATTTGGTTCCATTTGCTTGATTTGTTCTCGAGTTATGCAGAAATTTGTGTTTCATTTGTATGGCAGAGGGTAGTTGAACCACCTTAGAAATGTTTCGAACGTGAAAGCGTGGAACGTAGCCGTCAATTATTAGATTGAAAAATCAAATCGCACATTATATTCTTTTTTACATTATTAGGCTGCCTACTTGACTTGTGTTGATAAGAAAATCCACTCTTTGCTTCGTTCAATGAGCTCCTACTTACACGTTAGAATAACGAAAACAAAGCATGAGACCATGGACGGCGCCAGCGGTTGTGTGGTTAACGTAACAGTTTCACAAACGGTCTGGGTTCAATCCCAGATGGCGTCTTTGGGAATTTCTGAGGCGAGATATCTCTGGTTACGTCTTCTTTCGGAAGAGAAGTAAAAAACTGTTGCCCCAGCTCATGAATTGTTGAATCTGATAGGTAGGATACAGGTGGAGACGCCTTCCTGATGTCGGTGATTGGCACGGAAATAGCGGAAATAGGCAGACAAAAAAAAACAAAGATAAAAAAAAAGCATGAGACTCGTAATTGGTTGACACAGTAGCTTTGTAGTGTGTTGAAATACGAACAAAAGATATAAAAAATACTTAATAGCTGAAAAGTTCATCAAATAGGTTTTTTTTCATATACCGCAAAAAAAACTTCATTATAGAATGAAGTTGGGAAGTGTTCTCTAAGAGTAAAAAGGAAAGCATGAACGTGAATCTATATCCTTTTCGGTATGGGCCGTGTATGTGGCGAAGTATGAGAAAAGGTTTAATGCGTGCTTATTAGCAATGTGTCTCTTATTTCGTTCGCTTACATTGCTTTAATATTGTTATGGTATATATATTATACAAATACATATACCAGCATGGGAGAGTAGCACATTTTCTGTTATTTTCAAGCCATTTAATGTAATAAATCGGGATGCCAAAACATGGGCTAAAATGATTGCGGGTGTATTGTAGATGAGATGAATCACATCAGTGTTTCTAGAAAAATTTTCTCCATATGTGTTATGTGGAGAGTGTGACGATCTAAATTCGATCATAGAATGCGTGTAAATTGATCATGTTTTAAATTAAAAAAACATTTTTTTCAAGCAGAATCAAAAACCGATATAAAATATGAGCATATTACTGCTAGTGCGAAATTGGATCATAAAAGTCGGCTCAAATCTATAAATAAAACAACAAAACAACAGAAACGTTCAGTTTTTTTCATTATGAAAAAATCCGAAAAAGGATTTTTGAAACAATTTAGATTTGTTGTTAAGAGCTGGTCGACAAAATTCAAAAATTTATATGAGAAAAAAAAACAAGGATAACGTCGAAAGTGAAGGAAAACATCTCCGAAAGGATATGGCAACGCGAATAGCACTGAATGAACTCAAAACACTACGCTTTTATTTCTGCTAAAATCGGTAACATACTTGGCGCAACGCATGACAATATGTTTATGCTGTGTTAATTTGATTGCGTTTATGTGATGTTCATTTGTTCTGTCTATCGCAGCTGAGAAGTTAAAGGAATCCGAGGAACATTCAAACAGAGATCTTCATTCTAGGATTTGATAAAATCGTAATTTCTTCGTGAAATCCAAAAAAATCTGTAACACATAACACATAACTACAGATTCTCGATTTTGTAAAGTCTGAAAAAACTGTAGAAATACAAATTAGTATGTAGTTATGGCTACTCTGACCTGGCGTGCATTTAGAATCCCTCCGTTCGCGCTCTGCAAGCACGTGCATACCACCAATTATTCCCCGTTATACCACCAACTATTCCTCACTCTAAGGCGTCGTGCACAAATTACGTAACGCTAAAAATGCGATTTTTGGTCCCCCTCCCTCCTATGTAACAATAAGTAACGCAAGACAAACCCCTCTCCCCTCATGTTACGTAACGCAAAATCATAGTCGTTTGAAAAATTTTCATAATATTTCAGATTTTATGAAATAATGAAAATAACAACGTAGAAAATCTGTCCTGGCCGGAATCAAAGTTTATTCGAATTAAATTTGACAAGTTTATAGAATTTCTAACAAACAGAGAAAGAAAATCAATGCTTACATCTGTTGAGATTGGTACTTTCAAAACATCTAGTGTTTTGCTGAGAGGAACAGGAGCTGGTATAAATTGATGTTGATTTATACAAAAATAACAGTTTGTTTTTAGAAGTTCGAGACTGAATCGAGCATCGAGATTTGTCACTGCTCAACAAAAGGGTCGCTTTCCCATGAATTTAAAAAATACGTTCTCAAATTTAAAGAATAGGGGTAAATAGTCCTAATCCGACCGATGGTGTTGAACCGATCTCCTCTTGGATCTTGGAAATGGCGCCACCTACCGAACTTCTAGCTGTGTCAAATGAAAGGTTTCATAAAACTGAGGATTTTAACGTATGATGACCATTTCCTTGCACCCTTTATTCCAGCGTTTTGGTGACAATCCGTGTTTTCAAAACTTAAAAAAGGGAAAGATAGATTTTTAACCAATACTGAGAATGAGTCAAATGTTCTTTCAGACGATGAAACATTTCAATACTAAACTATTTTGATTGCTTATGGTCTGCTCTTCAAGAAAAGTTATATAGATTGAATATACCTGATGCTTGAAGTAAACGGCATACCGTTAATTGAAAATAGCTGTGGTGGTCCTGAACCAGCCCTCTGTGTTTGCTTCATAGTTATTTAACACGTTCCCTCATGTGTTTAACATCAATCGAACGCATTTGCAATTTAAGGGGTTTGATCAGGGCCATCTCCCCCTATATATTTGACTAAATTTGAAATTCAAGCACGTATTATTTTGGATGCTGTCTGTCGTTCTACTGATGGGTCCTGTTTCAGATCAACTCAACTCAAATCATTCGGCTAAATATCCTACAAATTCCACTTCCTCAATTATGGAGTTTTCGGGCTTAATATATTAGGCTTTGACGGGATATCCATCGATTGCTAGGTTGTTCCACAGATCATCTAACGATTTCGCTGCATACTCAAAATGTTTCGCTTCCAGTTTCGGATTGCTTTGAGTTTTTCATCCAAGTGAGATCCATAATTATCATGCGAAACTATTAATCCTACTAACTTCTAGAAATAATAGCCTTCCGACGCTCAACTCGGTTGAAAGCCATGCGTTCTGGACCATTTGTAAAAAAAGAATATTGCATCAAGATACAATTGATTAAAATGATGAAAATATATATCTATGACCTATCGTCTGGTCCTCCATCCACTATATCGAATAATTTCGAATTCAGGGAGCTCGTCACCTTTTTTTTTTAAATCGAGTCCATGAATTTGAAGAACAGTGCCTTCCTGAACAAACTGCAACGTACGTTGGATCACTGTATTCAACTGATTCAGAATGAACAAAGTGCCCTAGCTTCTTTCTGCACCTGTGATAACCGATGGAACAACCTTATGTGTAGCAGCCAAGAAAAATAATGATCTGGAAGATTAACGCGATATTCGAGATGCATTAATCGGTGCCTGCCTATTGACCGCGGTTTAGCCCATTACAACACGTGCTTTATCATCTTGACTCAGGAAACACACCACATTGGGCCCCAGAATCGAAGGTATCTGCTCAAGACGCTGAATTTATTTAGGAATATAAATTGAATTTTATTACGTAGCGAGCACGCTTACCCCCCCCCCCCCCTCCCTCCTATGTCACATTAAGTAACAAAACCTCGACTCCCCCTCCCCCCCTACATGCGTTACGTAATTTGTGCACGACGCCTAACTTGATATGATATTTGTCAGCAAAATCTACAACCTAATGAAAAGTTTTCCAAAGTATCTCCAAGCAGTCATCAATGCTAGAGAAATTCATCCTCATGATCCTCGAATGACATGGAATGAGTAATCGGTTTACCCAAAAGTTGATGCTTTGATTGTGCTGGTCTATGCTTTCTAGAGAAGACGACCATCTTTGTTTTCTGTTTGAAAAACCCAATCCCTTGGTCAGGGATTTTCGGATTTGTTTTTATGGCGGAGCACTTTCTGATGCTTGCATGACAACATTTCCGATCTCTCCAAAAGATGGAAGGCATACTCTAAAACATGAGTGGCACTTATTGGACCCCAACACCACCCACAGGTATCTGTCATCACGGTCCAAGCGTATAAAATTAAAATCAAGGTGAGAGTGATAATTTCGCGAAGAAAGTCAAGATTCTGATAGACCAAGCAGTCATCAATGCTAGAGAAAAATTGTGATGTGTTCAATGTCATGAATTGTAATTTTGAACGTATTCAATTTAGGAATAAGACTACAAGAATTTCACTTCAAAACCGTGATATCTCCTACGTCTCTATTTATATTAGACATCGAGAGACTAAGAACTGTATCGCAACATTTATAATGATTCTACTCAAAAATTGGTGAACTTGTTGTAGTGTGCATGCAAGCAAAAGTTCGTTTACATGTCAACAAAATTTGTGCATTCGATTCATTTTGTTTAAGATGTTCGTTTTCGCTATGACGACTAGAATTGATCTTGAGACAAGAAAGAAAATTCTGCACCCTTGGTGTACTACTTTCAACCAAATCGCAAAACGGTTTGAAGTGCACCACGCAAGTGTGAAAAATACCATCCACAAGTATGACAACCAGTTCTCCTTGAATGATATGCCTAGATCCGGTAGAAAACCTGGTTCCAGTCAACCCATGTTGAATCGTACAGTAGTAATTTACATCAAACGACACCGATCGATATCAACGCGTGATTTGGCCAAAAAGTTTAAAACCAGCATTGGAATGATTCAAATAATCAAGGCTAGGAACTCCTTTTTTTATTAAATTCCTCAGTAACCTAAGTTCTAAGGAGCCGAATTATTAATTATATTTTTATAACTATACATAAACAGTTTATTAAATCTAAGGTTAGTAAGGTAGAAAACCGATTACTCGCGGTCTACTCGAATTTAGAAGGGTGACATTTGTTTTTCAGGAAAAGGATGAGATATAAGGGTAGTAACAATGTTGATAATCACACTTAGTTCTTAAATCTATTCGTATATCTATAGTGTATTTACATTTCAACTTAATCTACTGTTTATAGGGAACCTATTGCTCGCAGTGGAAGAAAAGGAGTGTATAAGCATATAGGGACAATCACACACGAAGATCGGTAGCTTTAAGGAAAACATATATTTGGGACATGTAATCAAGGTCAAACCGAGCCAACACATCTCTCACCGGCACATTGGGCTGTTTTCCTCGGGCACGAAGGGATTTTTCTAAATTCGATCTGGCGACAAGATACAGCTCGCACGACCAAACAACGTACCGTTTTGTCTCATATTCCGAACACTTCATTTTTAAATGTAAACTTACTGAACTTTTATGTTATAAATAATTGAATAATGAAAACACAGACATTCTTTGAGGTATAGGCTTCATTTTGACATCATTTACAGGTATCGATACAGCCCATAATTTATAATATTAAACATTTGAAAAAAAGTGACCCAATGATAGAATGTTTGCGTTAGCAAACTGCGTAAAAAAAAGCATCGTTAATTTTTCAGTTTTTGTAGTTGTTTCAACTAATTTGTTTGTTATTTTCATGTTGAGTGCTAGAGAATGTATGAATCTACAAAAAATGGGTGAAAAAAGTGATATTTTATGCACAAATCTTCATTAAAATTAATATTGAAGTAGTGTTCGGAATATGAATCAAGTTTCTACGCATGATTCAATTTGCAAACACTTCATTTTTCAATGTGAATTTAATGAACTTTAATGCTATAAATAATTTAATATTCAAAACCCACACATTCTTTGGGTTATAGACTTCATTTTAACAGCATTTACAGGTATCGATACCGATATAGCACCCATGGTCCCGAAACCATGTAAACCATAAGAATCAAATACAATCAACAATTACAAAAGCATATATTTTTGATATATTGATCATATGAATCGGTCCAGTAGTTTAAAAGTTATGATTTTTCAAAAAAATTACATTTTTGCTGTTCGGAATATGAGTCAGTGACAAAAATAGTGTTCGGAATTTGAGACAAAAATGATTAAACATATTTTTAGTTTTTCACCATGAATGTATTGTATTTGTAATGTATTTGTAAATCAATATTATTGTAGCCAGATTAAAAAGAAGGCTCTATTGTATCCAAAAATCAAATTAATTTCGCGAAAGAGTACCATTTTGAGTAATGAGACACTGTTCAATGGCCAAGTGTTCGGAATATGAGACAAAACGGCACTCGATGTCGTGGTAAACTTGGCCACAAACACAAAGATTGTTGTCGGCAAGATTAATACGAAAGAGTAGCGCGTCTAACGAACATTGATTGGACATGAGTCGGGAGAAGATGCGAATAAAGTCCCGAATCAAAGGAACTCCTTGAAGACATACAAAAAGCGGAAGGTACCTAATAAAACCGCAGAACAACAATCTCGAGCCAAAATTTAGAGATAAGGTTCTAATATAACAAAATAAAATTTCTTCACAGAAGGTACAATCAAAGCTCAAAGGGCCTGGCCGGGTAAGGGAGCAAAAATCACTAGCTGTATGGCAAATATTGTAAAGGATATTAAATAAGAAATTTTGGTGGTTTATTTGAACCCCTATGTGGTTTGACGTAGGATCTATAGTGAAAAACGTACTTTTTCGTTTGTTTCACGCCATCCTCAATAGATCCGAGATAAAAATTTGAAAAAAATACTGAATGTACATCTTACCACGGTGTATCAAGAAAAATTATCAAAAATTTTAGTACTAAAAAAAATATAAAAATTCTGAAAAAACAATTTTTGGGATTTAGAGATTCAGTACTACTCTAATTCATATTTAAATGTGCTCTTGCGGCATTTCTAGATTGATAAATATCTTCAAACTGCTTTTTTTTCAAATATCTAATAATAAAAATAAAATTTAAAAAAAATACACAGTACAAAATTTTTTTATAAAATATAAATTATAAAAATTTCTGGCATTTCGAAATTTTGAAAAAAAATATAACTAAAATAAATATAATTTTTTTTTAATGAAAATTAGCTGTTTTTCAAACAAAAATCGCTATTTGAAAAATCATAAAAAATTTACATATCAAAAAACGGCTACGTAACTATTTCGATAATTCATTTTCACATGGTGAAAAAAAAAATTCAGCCGCATCGGTCCCCTGGATTCTAAGATAAACATACCACCAGCTGAACAAAACATTATTTCAAGAAAAACGCATGTAAAGATTCGTACAGTAAGGGCCTCCGCACACTGCAGACTTTTTTTCAGCCGATAGTTTGGTCGGATTGGTTTGCTAGTGCGCACACTAGCCAACTGTCGGTCGAATATTCTCGAAAGACTGTATTTAATTTGTGTTTGACAACGGAGAAGAGAAAGGCGAAGGAAAATCAAAAATCCAGAGACATTGGGTGCATCCCACTCTGAGTGATTCGCACGGTGCGTATGTCGGATGCCAAAATTGAGAGAAAATTGAGAGCGAATTGAACTATACACAATCGTCGTGTATGCGTAGGTCGATGATAGCCAGTACTGATTAAACGGAAGGCCGATAGCTGGCCGACAGAATAGTTTAAATGCAATCGGGCAGCCTATCAAACTTTTTTATCGGCCCAAACTGAATCGGTGTAGTGTGCGCATATGCATATCGTTCCATACTGATTAAGTCGTCCGACCTTTCTATCGGCCGACAAAAGTCTGCAGTGTGCGGGAATTCTATGGCTTTTAAATAACGAGACTGCGCGCCTGGAGAACGCCCTAGAGGGGAGGGGGGGGGGAAACGAATAGTGCGTTCGGTAGCTTGAAGTGTCTGCTATAAACGTACGAAAACACGTTTTTGTCACTATAGTAGTTTGCGAGCAGCAGTGGTTTGAATGGAACGTGGTTTGTAGTACGCGTCGGAAATCATGTGTGACGAAAAACACGAACAACAACGCACCTGCCCATAACACGCCGTCGGTGAAGCAATTTTTAGCCGACAAGGGCATTCCAGTGCTCGAACATGCCCCGTACTCGCCAAATCTAGCCCCATGCGACATTTTTTTCTATTCCCCAAGATCAAACCCGCGTTGAAAGGTACCCGATTTCGATCTGTAGAATAGGCGAAGGAAAAAGCGACGCGGCTTTTGAACGCCATCACAAAAGAAGAGTTTGACCACTGCTTCGAACAATGAAAAAAAAACGTATGGAAAGGTGTGTGCGGAGCCAAAGGGAGTTTAATTAAGGGGAGCATATCGTTGTACCGCAATTTTTAAAATATAACCCTTTTTCGCAAATTTTTTTGCTGTAACGTTTCAACAAGGTTAAATATCGAAAAATTCTTTCGGCACAACATTACGACATGGCCCTCCGGATATAATGCCGAATGGACAACATCATATCAAAAATCGCAGAGCAAAAAAATCAACTTGTTCTTGATAGCGCTGTAGAGCTATTCCAAATGAAATCGACAAATGACAAAACATGAGTATTTTTGATTCGAATGAAAGTGTGTATTCCGTTTGGGTTAGAGGAAATATGAGTTTTCCACAGCAATTGGGAATTTTTTGACTCAAGCGTAACTTTTGAAAAGGGCGTATCGATTTGAGTAAGAGAAATCTTTGATAATTTATATCTCAAAAACTATGAGTCGTACCGAAATAGTGTCTTTGAAAGAGTTATAGAGTATTGATGGTTGAATATGAAAAAAATATACACTGAGAAAAAAAATTAGTACTCTTTTTTTATTTACAAAATAAAAATTAATTTTGCAATATCCAAAATACATATTTTTTTTATTTTTTTTTTATTTTTTCATACAAAATAGAAGTCATGCAGAAAATTTAAAAAATTGGCCCAAGATGGTAAAACTATTTCTAACGAACTTTGTGGAACTTCGAATTTTTAGGAATTTACGAAACTTCGAATTTTTGTATGTTAACAATCATTTTTAGCCACGAATTATGAATCCCGATGTGATTTAAAACAAAAAAGGTTATTATCAATCTCCTTCTAAATGTAGCCATTATCGAAATATTTAAAAAAATATTTCTAATTTATTGTCTTTTTTCTAGTAAATAATCCCTTTTAATATGTTTGTCGTGTTATACCGTCATGTTCATGAAATTTTATGAATTTGCTTATAATTTCCAACAACTTTTCCAAACACATCATCATGGTTCATTTTTTGACTCAAGCGTAACTTTTGAAAAGGGCGTATCGATTTGAGTAAGAGAAATCTTTGATAATTTATATCTCAAAAAATATGAGTCGTACCGAAATAGTGTCTTAGAAAGAGTTATAGACAATTGTTGGCTTTATTTGAAAAAATATACACTGAGAAGAAAAATTAGTACTCTTTTTTTTTATTTACAAAATAAAATTTTAACTTGCGATATCAAAAAATATGTATTTTTTTATATTTATTTCAATTTTTTCATATAAAATAGAAGTCATGTAGAAAATTTAAAAAATGGGCCCAAGATGGTAAAACTATTTTTGATTTTGTGGAACCTCGAATTTTTAGAAATTTTCGAAATTTCGAATTTTTGTATGTTAGCAATCATTTTTAGCCACAAATTATGAATTCTGATGTGATTTAAAACAAAAAAGGTTATTATCAATCTCTTTTTAAATGCAACCATTCTCGAGATATTGAAAAAATATTTCTAATTTATAATCTTTTCTATACTAAATAATCTCTTTTAATGTTTGTCGTGTTATACCGTCATGTTCATGAAATTTTATGAATTTTCTTATAATTTCCAACAATTTTTTTGATTGATTGGAGTTTGTATTAAGATAAAAAAGATTTTTTAGTTTCGCTACGTTTTGTATTAACCCACATGTCTTCGAATGTTTCGTAACGTAACTCCTAAACATATGTCTTTACCATAACGATGTATTCGAAAAAGTTGTTGGAAATTAGAAGCAAATTCATAAAATTTCATGAACATGACGGTATAACACGACAAACATATTAAAAGAGATTATTTAGTATAAAAAAGATTATAAATTATTATAAATAAATTACAAACTCATTAAAAGGGATTATTTACTATAAAAAAACTTCAATTTTGTATGAAAAAAAATTAAAGAAAAAATAAAAAAATCTGTATTTTGGATATTGCAAATTGAATTTTTATTTTGTGAATAAAAAAAGAGTACTAATTTTTTTTCTCAGTGTATATTTTTTTCATATTCAACCATCAATACTCTATAACTCTTTCTAAGACACTATTTCGGTACGACTCATAGTTTTTGAGATATAAATTATCAAAGATTTCTCTTACTAAAATCGATACGCCCTTTTCAAAAGTTACGCTTGAGTCAAAAAATTCCCAATTGCTGTGAAAAACTCATATTTCCTCCAACCCAAACGGAATACACACTTTCATTGGAATCAAAAATACAAGTTTTTAAAATCTGCATTTTTTGGACGATTTCATTTGGAATTGCTGTGTAAATAAACTCAATGATAGATCGCATTCAAAACTAATATTACGACCACCGACAGTAGTACACACTTAAAAAAAAGAAAAATGTTCAGCGGGAAGATTTAAAATTTTCGATATATATTCGACAGAATGTAGGGTAGATAGGGGCAATATGGTCCCCCTAAGAACGAAACGTCTTAAATTATGTATGAACATTTATAAATTATGCTACATGTTAAAACTTCACGATTTGAAACCTTTTTGATCGATGTACATTGTATGAAAAAGAAAAGATTTTAGAAAAAAGAATTAGAAAAGATTCATGATGAAAATTTACACTTTTAAAAATTCCATTTCCGTCGATCGAGAGGCAAAATGGGCCACCATGCGGGGCAATATGACCATGTTGGTTGATTCAATCATTTAAGCATGTTTTCGCTGGGAAATAACGTAACAAGTTCATATAACGAAAGTTTATTCTATTCATGTATGTTTCATTGGATTTCATTCAGTTTGTATGTACTAAAAGTAACAATGTGATCAAAGTGATTGGACTACAATTTTACGTTACTCAAAGCAGGAACAGAGAATATTTGTGCAGTTATGTACCCACGAGTGGCATCGATAGCATTGATTCCATCCATCGCCGTTCGTAGAGGAACTGAATTGTGCCCCACAGTAGCAACATAGAGTGCCCTATGGAAGATTCTATGATCGTTATTCCGTGTTCAGCACTCAGCGCTCAGCTGAAGTTATAGCGCTTTTCTGCCTTTTTTTTCCCGCATTGTTAGAATTTTGGAATTTCTGGTCTGTACTTGTTGAATGAAGATAATAATTTTTAGTCTAATTCGTTCTCCTATTGATAAAAAATAGTTACTAGAATCACTGATGTCTCATCCACGTTGAATTGCCTTACTGGTGGAATGTCGTATTTCTGCTGTACGTCCTCCAGTAAATCGTAGAATTTCCCGACTGCAACGCAATTGAATCCTTGTGCCCTGATGGCGGAGATTGCTTTTGGTGTCCAAAGTGAGAGTTGTGGGTGGCGCTCTCCAAAACCAGCCAACTAATCCATTCCGGCTAATTACTTTTGGCTATTGAAAGGGTGAAAAATGCCATCTTTCGGCCAAATCGGTTGCCGTGTTCAAGCTGGTCTGTGACCACTTTTTACGTTCGGATGTTCTGGTATAATTCCGCACCATGTTTCCACATCTAGTTATTTCCAACTATGTTTACAAATTTGACAGCAGTATTTACAGGTTATGTTGAAGAAATACCTGGTCATAATGCCCCAAGCAGCTATGCCCATTCCGCCCCGTACGTTTACGCACAATAAAAATGAACTGTTCTTTTACATGAAACAGCAAAGCAGCGCAATAAATCAGTGGAAATGTTTAGAAATAATACCAGAACGAATTGATATAAAGAACAGAGTAATAAATTTCAGTATGAAGCGTACAGAGCTTATTTCGTTGACTGCTTTTTAATATGGTTTTCGTGATTATCAGTTAGTGTGAGATTTCCTTCAATATCTTTATAAAACAGATGAATTTAAATACGGTTTTCACACAGATACTTAAGTAGAGTATTTCTAACACAATTGTTTGAAAATAAGTGTCATTGGTTCAATAACAAGCCCAAACGAAGGGTGGCCCATTTCGCCCCGCCTTGTCATATTGCCCCTATCTACCCTATATACTTTCCTTACCTAGTTGACACCACTAGAATTTGCCTTTTTAAATCCTGTTTACCTTGAAACGCATCATGTGTCGTTTACGGGATCGAACAGAAACATGAAGCAGCGATCTTTGTGCTTGTTCGTTCATCAGACACTATTATTGAAAAAAGTTTGGCGCACAAAACGTAAACATGTTCACTTTCGTCGATCGTCGTGGAACTCATTTTCCGATCGACAGCCCTCCCGTATTTCGAATTCGATCTTCCAAGTTATATCATTACGCTTTTCACTGCCAGCAGATCAAGTTCAGCTTTTTACCAGCTTCATATTACATTGTAAGCCTTGCTAGGTTCCCTTTCGCAACATGATGGATTTTTTCATTGCAAGTTCCCACAAAAACGCAACACTTCCGGCCCCAAAGTTTGAGCGCTTTGGATTCAATGATTTGCCGATGGAGGTAAGCATTTTCACTAGCTATATTGCGTGGTTAATGTGTTGAATTTCGTAATCTCCCAGCTGCTGCTGAAGATAATGAAACTGGTCACAATGAGTGATCGCATCGCTGCCGGGGAGACTTGTCGCCGTTGGTTCGAGGCAGCCCACTACTACACACCGTTCAACGAGAAGCTGCTCTTTCGATTTTCCAACGTCAACTTCTCCGATTGCGAACCGCCCATTCGAAACTTTCTGGACGGGTTTCGAATTTTTCCCCGGATAGAAATTACTTCGGTTACCTTCTACGGTAACAGCGATTTCTGGCCGGATTTTGGAGAGTTCATCCTGGAGCTAACGATTAAGAATTGCCTGATCAGGGATACGGAGCTGTCGTGGGTGTTGCAACATGTGCCCAATGTTCGCAAGTTGAAAATCGAATCGTGCGATGAATTGTTTCGAACGTGGCATTTCGATAAGAGGTTTCGCTGTTGCGAATCGAACTTCGTACTCGAACATCTGCAGGACGTATCACTTGCGAACAATGATTTCATAGACGAGATGCACTTCAATTGGATCATGACGATATCGCCAAATGTGGCCCATCTCGATATATCCAACTGCTTCAAGATGGTTACAGCTCAGCGACGAGTTGCTATGGTAGACCACATCATGCGATTCATCAATAAGAAACGCTTCCAGCTGCTAACCCTGAAGTTCAACGGAACCCTATCCATCGATGACATCTGTCTTAGCACACTGGCGATTTTGGAAGGGTTGTGTTTGGAGAGTGTAAGTCTAACGTTTTGTGACAAAATTCCGCCAGCAATTATCGATTTGCTCCGAAGACAGCCTGAATTGAAAATTACGCAAGCACTTCAGTTTAAAGTGAACAAAACCAAGAAAACAATCCGCACTCCCGGGTTTATCAGTTTTCTTACCAGCCAACCGGAGCTGGTTCACCTCGATCTGTCCGGGTCGCTGGGAGTAACCGACGAAGTGATGGAATTGATCACAAGTTGCCTGCCTAATCTCAAAACGCTCAAACTGCGACGCTGCATTCTTATCACGGACGAAGGCATTATGGACATTGTCAAACTGGAGCATCTAGAGGTTCTAGATCTTTCCAACTGCGAACGAATCTCGGATCGAGCGATGTTTAATGGAGTCATTGGTCGGAAGATGAAGAAATTGAAAGAACTATACTTGTGTGATTTGCCAAGCCTCAGTGACTACTCGTTGATCCAGGTGACCCTCAATTTCGAACTGATTCAGATACTCGATCTCAGCAGTACTCCAAACGCTGCCACCGATGCCACTTTGCAGTATATCAATTTCTATCTGATCCATCTGAGGCAGCTGATTCTGTTCTGCTGCTCTAAAGTGACCGATGCAGGACTGACTGGGCTCGATTTGCCATACAATCCGTTGGAGATTTGGGATATTTCGGAGTCGTTTTCAATCGACCGACTGTTTAAACTACGCACACTTAATCTAACCGGATGTTACAGAATAACAGATGTATCGCTGCAGAAAGCTCTCAGTCTGAGCGAACTCAAGGAACTGCATCTAGCGCGATGTTCACTGGTAATAAATGTATCTCCCACGTTGAAAATTGTACTGTACAACATACTCATTCACAGATAACCGAGCTGGGTGTAGCAGAACTGGTCAAACGCAGCAAATCCATCGAATATCTGGATCTAAGTGAATGTCCGAACATCAACGACAAATGTATTGAACTCATCACTGCCAACCTGAAACGTCTCAAGACCCTTAAGGTGATGAAATGTCCCCTCCTCACCGACGACAGTCTTTATTCGCTTAGTAGAAATTGTCAATATTTAAAGGTATTTGCTCTTATGTTTGTGTTTTTGTCCAGTGAGTGTGCGGGCTAGAGGTTAAGTGATAACCGTTTGAAGTTTCATTGCAGCACATTTCAATGAGCGGATGCTTCAAGATGACCCGGTTCGAGGACCGATTAAGTAGCATAGCCAGCCTTAGAACGATCGACAATAAAGAGATCGCGTAGATAGAATCGTCACACCCACGCTACCGCGCGGAAATAAAATCTAAAATTAAAACTGTGTTTCATTTTGCAGTCAAAACAATCGGTTGGGACGCACGACGCCGTCGTCTTGATGACATACCATTGCACGAACGAATAGCGTTCGATCATGAAAGACTGCTTCACGATCACGATCATTCACGATCATGCTTTGTTGATAAACAAAGGCAGGTCACTGACCCAAGGGATGCGTCCTAATCCTGGCGCAGGCGCAAAGCATCTAAGTCCGAAAACATGACTTTGAGCAAGACAATTTTACACTTTCAAGTCAGCGATTGACGAACCATCTAACGGATGCAATCCGATGTGTTCCCATCAGGATAATGAATTATTTTTAGCGCCATTGTTGATTTGAATTCTGTCATCCGACTCAGTCAGTCACAAATTTTGCGCAATAGTGAAAATTCTGAAAAAAAATCTCATCAAAATGGAAATGATGCTCGAAAGTTACTTTAATTTGCACTACTATGGCTACGGAATGGATGCATTTTATGAATCTGAATCATCGGAAGAAGAGGAACCCGAGGAAGAGATTGACGATCGCGAGTTTCCGTTCGACGATGAAGTTTTCCAAATTAATGTTAAGGCCCCGAGGATCAAAATTGGATGGGAGAATCTGCCAATGGAGGTTAGAGCAACGCGGAATGAAGTTGCATGCGACACTAATTTTTTTTTTGCGTTTGTAGATTCTAATTCACATCTTCAGCTTCATCAGACCAAGCGATCGTAACTCCGTCCTGCTTACCTGCCGTCGGTGGTTCGAAGCGTTGCGACATCCAATTTTCCTGAACGAGACATGTTTTCACTTCGAACGAATCGAAGTGTGTGACACCAAGTCTCCGATCAAGATTTTTCTGGACAGCTTTCGTCACTTCACCAACATCAAGCTAACCAAGGTCCAGTTCAGTGGCGAAACTGCGTTTTGGGATTATTTTGGAAGGCACATTCGTGAGATTACGTTCAGCAATTGCGCACTAACCCAACCGAAGTTGTCGAACATCTTGAGCTGCTTGCCAAATTTAGAACGATTAAATTTAGTCAACTGCGACGAACTTTTCAAAAGTTGGCATCCTGGCGACTGGATGAACATCTCGCCGATATGCAAAAGGCTCATCCATCTGGGGTTGCGTGAGAACAACGCCTTCGACGAGGATCACCTCAGCTATCTGGTCGCAATGGCGCCCAAGATTTCATCCCTGGAAATTTCCAAATGTTTGAAGGAAAGGGAGGCCGCTAGGCGAGTGCAGATATTAGCCCACGTCTTACGCATTCTCAATCTTCACAAGCATCAGATGAAATCTGTCAACTTCAGCTACACCATGTTTGATGATCTTTTCCTCAAACAGTTCGCCGAAATTGAAAACATGTCCCTCAGCGACATTAGTTTATCGTTCTTTGGGCGAGCACCGATTAAGGATCCGGGAATAATCGACGTTCTCAGGAAGCAGACTAATCTTGTCCACTTGGATCTGACGTCATTCCTGAACCTCACGGATTTTGCACTGATAGCGATTGCGGAGTCTATGCCCTTGTTGAAATCACTGAAGCTAAACGGGTGCTGGTTGCTGACCGATTTTGGCATATCGGAAATTCGAAAGCTACGGAAACTAACGGTGCTGGATCTGTCCGATTGTGATCGTGTTACCGACGAGGGATTCTTGAAAGTGATATCGAACAAGCAGGGAAACAATTTAAAGGAGCTGTACCTGAGTATGCTGCCGAGCATAACGGAGAAGGTGATCTTGAACATTTGCCTCACGCTGGGCAATATGACTGTACTGGATCTGTGTGGCTCGGATTGCATGAACGATACTTCGATACAGTACGTGTTCTGCTATCTACGGTTCATTCGTATACTACGACTGAACGGTTGTGTTAAGGTAATTCGACTTTTTCTCTTTGGAAAAACAATCCACAACTTATCACACAAATCGTTCCATTATGCCTTTCTCATAGAAATCTTCGTCTATACGTCTCATGATTTTTCAACAACGAATCATACGCCATAGACATGAGCAGGTAGTAATCAGTTGGGGTCAGGTCCGGATTTTAAGTTAGTTATATAGCAGTGGTTTTCAACCTTTTTTGCTCCATTCCCCCCTTTACGAAAATTAATCCCAGTGCTTCCCCTCTATCAGTGTTTTGAAAGAAAGTCTGTAGCATATCAGTAAAATAATAACACCTCATGTCATCTGTTACGGTGTTTTGTTTCCATCAGTAGCATTGTAACGGTAACGGTATTGAATTAAAGAGACTTTAAACTCTGAGAGTTCATTCGTCTCTAGCATTGTAAGAAATCCAGATTCACATAAATACTACACACAAGATAACAACACTCGTAACGCTTAATTCGCATATCAGGATAAAAATCGATAATTTGTATATCGATGAGTCAGAAAATTGAACCGAAACTTTCGTCACTGTCAGTCGGAAGGGACTTCAAACCATGTCCAAATATTGTTCTTTGATATGATGAAACAACTAACTGTGGATAATGGAAATCCGATGTGCCACACGATTTTATTTTAGTCTCACCATTGCCCTAGATTAATGAAGGAAGGGGTGTGATAACTACTAACTGCTACTTGCCTAATAACTTTCGAGCTTTTAGTACATTAACCAGGTAACTTAAAAAGTTTTTTTTTCCTTTTTTATTTTCTAATTTTTAGTACATTATCTCTATCATCAGTATACTTCTCTGCAATAAAACCATTCAAACCTTTTTTTACTTTTATTTCTTACCTAATTTTCTTCGGAATATTTTGATCGTGTACTGTATTCTATTAGTCAAATCATTTCATTCGACACCAATATTGAGAGGATTACAAAAAAATACATACACCTTTTTGAATTTATGTTGTTCATAATGTAGTGTGTTCTCCAAGTCAAGCCATTCAGTCATTTTTTACCGGCGGCCAAATGATATTTTTCAAGATAGTAGAATACACAGTATTATAATGACAGCAGAGATAGAGGTTTGTTCCAAATTTCAGATCAATAAATCAAAAGGAAAGGGGTAAATTTTTATTAATGTTAGACAACCCTACAGACATTCAAACATACATACAAATAGGTCAAGTTAAATGAAACCGTTTGAAAAATATTGGCTGTTTTGTTACAGCGGTCGTCTTGGATTTGAATTTTCCTACATAGCTGTGATCTACTGGTCAAGCCCCTTTACTTGATACCCATTTTGATGGAGTTTGTTTTGAGAAAATATTTAATCTGCCATTTTGTGGTGGCAGCCGTCTTGGATTTGCATTCCTCATGTATAACTGTGTTCTACTAGTCAAGTCCTTTTAGTTGATACCCATATTGATGGGGTTTTGAGAAAATATGTAATCAACCATGTTGTGGTGGCGGCCATTTTGGATTTGCATTTTTCATAAATAACTGTGTTCTACTAGTCAAGCCCTTTCATTTGATACCCATATTGATTGGGTTTTGGAAAAAAAATGTATATCGCCATTTTGTACGGGCCGCCATCTTGGATTTTTAAAATTAAGAAATACGCAGTTATCAGAGATAAAGGTGTGTTCCAAATTTCAGTCGGTCAACAGGAAGGGGTTCAAATTTCTATTAATGTGGTACAGCGCTACAGACAAACATGTTAAAAGCATACAAACCTACAAACCTACAAGCATACAAATTACAGGCCAAGTTAAATAAAACCGTTTAAAAACAAATTTGGCTTGACCACAGTTTTGAGTCGGCTCATCACGCTTCATCCACGACTTGGCGTTGTCAAAAGAGGTTCGTACTTCATCACCATCTGCTTTATGAATGGTCCATTTGTTACGATTTGCAGATAGAAAGTCGAACCACTAGTATTGTTTTCTTTATTAAACCCGATGTATGAGTACCATGCAAATTTCATTTCAGCTTCTTTTGGATACTTGCGCAAGCTCCTGGACAATCAACACAGTGGTCATGCAAGTCGCATTCGACGATTTCCGTTATTTTATCGACGTTTTCGACAATTGGCCAACGTTTGACACTTTTGCACTTTTTACATCAAAATTTTCGGAACAGAATCGAAGCAACCTTAATTGTGCGTGATTGGAACGATAAGGCCATGTTCTCACTGCAGCGGGGCGTCAACGTGGCGTGAGCGGGCGGTGATTCGTTATAAGCAGTTTGCCTTTCAAAAAGTGTGCCTTCTGAAGCGCCCACCTTAGCTAGCGAGTCCGCTTTCTCATTCCCCGGAATCGAGCAATGAGAGGGAACCCATGCTAAGGTAATCTTGAATAATTTTTCGACCAAAACACTCAATAGATGTCTTATTCTTGTTAGGAAATAAGATGAGCGTTTATCAACTTTCATTGAGCGGATTGCCTCTATTGAGCTAAGACTGTCTGAAAAAATAAAATAATGGTCGATGGGCAGTGTTTCAATGATCCCTAGAGCATAGTATATCGCACCCATTTCAGCGACATACACGGAACAAGGATCTTTGAGTTTGAAAGAGGCACTGGAATTTTCATTGAAGATGCCGAAGCCAGTGGACCCGTTTATGAATGAACCGTCAGTAAAGAACATTTTATCAGATCTAACTTTACCCCCATATTCTGCCGAAAATATCGGCGGAATAGAATCTGAGCGTAGATGATCTGGGATTCCATGGATTTTTTGTCGCATGGACAGATCAAAAATGACAGAGGAATTGCAAAAGTATGGGAAGCAAACTTGGTTGGAGATGCCTGGTGAAGGGTGCACTTCATGGGTAAGGTACTCATGGTATAAGGACATAAAACTTGACTGAGGAGTCAGTTAGAGTAGATTTTCGAAGTTATCAATCACCAATGGATTCATGATCTTGCAACGGATGAGAAATCTGTAGGATAATTCTGTGAACCGAAGAGTAAGCGGAGGTACTCCTGCCAAGACTTCGAGACTCATCGTATGTGTCGAATGCAAACACCCCATGGCTATACGCAAGCAACGATATTGTATTCTCTCCAGCTTGAGAATATGAATCCTGGCAGCTGATCGGAAGCAAAAACTGCCATATTCTAACACTGATAATATCGTTGTTTTGTACAACTGAATGAGGTCTCCTGGATGGGCGCGCCACCATGTTCCGGTTATTGTTTGGAAAAAATTGATTCCTTGCTGGCATTTCTGTTTCAAATACGCAATGTGTATTCCCCAAGTACATTTAGAATCAAAATATACTCCAAGGTATTTGAAAAACATCGAGTGCCTGATCGGTTTGCCGGATAGGTGAAGCTGGAATTGGGCGGGTTCGTGCTTCCTAGAAAAAACGACCTTTAAACTTTAAACTTTACAGAAGATCAACACTATTCCGGTGGCCTTTTTCGCAATTGACATATACTCGGTTCAGATTAGCTTAGCCAAATCACAGGCACAATTTCAGAAAATTATTTTCTTGGTGAGCCGACGATAGCCTAGCTTGATCCCCCACACAATTGTGTATCTCAAAACATTAATGCACTGGCGTCAGTTTGATGCAATGATTGGAATGCTAGAGACATCAGCGAGTGAGTAATTTTGTCGCGTCCACAGCTCAATCTGAAACGAAGAAATGTGATGGCGCAAAACAAGGAAGAACAAGCGATGTTCATTTCTTCGTATATAGAACGATACTGAAAGCTTGCCTTCTTCTTCTTCTTTGTTGAATTAAAGAGACTTTTCAGTTCATTCGGCTCTAGTCTTCAAAAAGACCCTTGGGAAACTTTCCTACTCCTTCATCTCCATTGCCTTGAGAAAGGTACTCGATCCCTCGCCGTCCAGCTCGCCCAGCAGGCGGTACCCTCACGAAGAATGAAAGCTTGCCTTCGCTTCGCTACTTTATTTTTGAGAGGCTTTAAACTTTTCAGTTCATTCGCCTCGAAAGCTTGCCTCAGCGAGATCTACTGTTTATACTCTAGGCAAAAATTCCCCTTCCTTCTTCTTCTTTTCCTTTGTTCACGGAGACTATACCTTACGATTTCCCCTTCGTTGCTCGTTATTGACGGTACGGGTAGAAAAGCTCACAAATGTATCACGAATCCCATCAAAAACACGCTCAAACGACAAGGACTACACATAGTGTACAAAAGTGGAAATACATTTATTGGGTTTATCGTGTATTGTGTAAGTTCATCAATTATATATTCGCCGCAGTTCTTTTTTCCGCCTATTCACGACTGGTTTGACGCAGAGCTGCAATTTGTCACAGTCACTGCATATATTTGGGCTACTATGACGACCATTGCAACATTACCACCAAACGACGTGCAACAAAATATAAACCGACAAAACAAATTCCTCACTCTTTGATGCTAGATAGTTTGTCAGATTGTTTTGACCATCAAAGAATGTTGCAAGTCAGCGCACTTTGATCGCCAAGACAAGAAATACCATGTCACCTGATATAATGGAGGTTTACACGTTTACCAGGATGCATTTGTTCACGTTGCTACCTGAATACCATTCTTATATAAAATGCTAAAACTTCCAGGAGGACAAATGATATAACTGAGTCTAAACGGACTTTCAAATGCGTGATTTTCGAAATTTTAACGAAAAGAGAAATTTCTTCATTATTTCAGCATGTGGAGATTGTTCAAGTTTTGGTCAATTATATATTCCGTTGCCTAAATGGTTTGCAATCGCTCACACGTTATCGCGTGTTCACCATAGTATTTACTTCAGTAAATACAAGAAGCAACAACCGGAATGAAAACCGAAGCTTTGCTCGATGAAAATAAAATGCAATCTGCGACAATCATCAATTCATTATGGACAATTTTACCGCCTACTTGATCGGTCAAAGCGTATTGACAAAACTCAGTAACAGGCAAATTGTTGCATCGTACTCTGTCAGTCACCATTCGACCGAGAATTTTGTCAGTAGGAAGTGACTAACGTGCCTCGTCAGTTGTCAGTGACATTGATGAAAAAATGCAGCTCTGGTTTGACGACCCTTCTCCTTCATCGAATTCAGAAGAGGCGTGTCATCGACGTCAAAGTCGCCATTTTTGAATTTTGCAAACTATTTCCGTGCTTCTCCATAAACGTCGGAAATGTCCCGGGCTGCTTCGGCAGCTTTTTGGCCTCGATGAAAAGCAACGAAGAGCAGGTGACGAAAATGCTGATTTTTGCCTCCTGGGTATTCCATTTCTTATCCTCAAAACTAATAAAAAATCAATGACTCAAAAATACAATTGACATAGTTTTTTAGAGCAAAAAGAGTACTACCCAATGAATACTTACGCTTTGCTAAACAACAAACAAATCGTTGTAAAATAAAAGAAATATAAAAATAGTATGCCAGAGAAATGATTTGAAAATGTTCCTTCAACTGCAAAGCAGCTTTTATACAACACCATTGAAATGAGCATTTGCAAGCGTTCGACTACATGGTATTACATTTTGAAGTAGTCTAACGGAGAAAATGGTTCGCTGGAGGATCATCAATGTAAAGGTCATGAATTTGGATCTCGCCCATTTCATTGATTTTTTTCAAGAGGTCATCAAAAGCTGAACGAGTTTTGTCTAATAGTTGTAAAAGACTCAAACAAACGTCTGTCAAGGTACTTAAGGTAATATATTAATTCGGTTTCCGTAATATTTTCTTTCGTATTCAATGAATTGTTAGCTCATTGAACATTATTAGTTATTAGTATCCTCCGTGACAAGGCTGCAAACTTGGGTAAAGTTTTGGGGGAAAGCATTTCAGTTTCAGCCACTGGATGCCAGTCAGACGTTGCTTGAGCCGCAGTTCAATAGCTGAATAACTCGAGGACTATTTAAGCTAATGGAATCAAACTTGGCATATTAAGGTTTTATGGATCGATAAAGTTTCTATGGGGGTTCGACATATGTATGGCAGCCTCTAAGGGGAGGCTGCCATACAAATGAAACACAAATTTATGCATAAATCGAGAACTAATAAAGCAAATGGAGCCAAATTTAAGATGTGAGGGTTTATGAGGTACGAGAAATGTTTCTATGATGGTATGACACCCTTCCTTTCTCTGGAATGAAGAGGGGGTTCCATAAAAATAGAACACATATTCCAACCAAACATGACAATTGAAAAATTTCGGAAAACTCTGAAGGAAAATGGGAAAATTCAAAAAATGCAATTTGCCTATGTTCTACTATTACATAACGACAAGCGTTGTTAGTCAATTTGATGTTTGCGGTAACGAAATTGATCTTCGTTCGAAAGTGGAAATGGATTTGAATGTGATAAAACGCACTCCTATATCGTCTTCTACCTATATAAATAGAAATGGTTCGCCGAATGTGTTGATAAGAGCGAAACTCGAGAAAGGAATTGTCCGATTTAGGGCTGTCTTCATTCTATCATATTTTCTATATCAAACATTTATTCCATGGAACGGAGAAACTTGTTATTTGTAATTTTATAGTGAAAAATAATTTTAAAGGGTAGATTAAAAGATTAATCAATGAACAGTTCTACGATTGGACCCATGAACGTGCGCTTAGTAAGAAAATGTGGATGTGATAACGAAAAATAAATTTTGGGCATTCCTGCACAACACTTGGAGTCATTTATCCGACATGTTCCGAAAAGCTACAACGTTTATCAAGCCTTCTAAAACCACAAATCGCCCTCCCACACTAGATCACAGACGCAGGTCTTACCGGGGTAGAACTACAACGTGCCGCGATCGAAATATGGGACACGCAACAGACGTTCTCGATCGATATGCTGCAAGGACTGCAGGAACTCCAAATATCCGGCTGCTCTAAAGTAACTGATTTCGCGCTTAAACATTCGTTCAAACTTGTGGAGCTGAGAGAGATCAACGTTTCACATTGCACTGAAGTGAGTTGCAATACTTTTTTTTCTCTTGGACCCTCGCTTATTCATGATTTCGCTTTTTCAGATCACAGAGGAGGGCATTGAAGCCCTTGTTCACAACTGTCCATCCCTGGAAGTGATGGATCTAAGCGATTGTTACAACCTGAACGATCGCTGCATTGGGTTGATCAGTAAACATTTGTTTCGTATCAGAGATTTAAAATTGGTTCGATTGTCTCTTCTCACAATTGAAAGTATTAACTCGATTCTGAGCAACTGCAACCATCTGAAGAGCATTAATTTGCGTGGATGTAGCAGACTGCCGAGAGACACTATCAGCATGCTGGCGAAGTTGAAATCTCTACGAAATTTACCGAAGTATTAGCTTATCTATTGCTGTAAAAGTACTCTGTGCCTTGTCCCGTGGTTACGTCGTTTGTGTTGAGTGTCATGAACGTCTAGATACCTGTTTCAATACTAACTGCCACGTTTTTCTTCAATTTCAGAACTTTGGATGGTAATTAATTTGGGTTAGTGTGTGCTCAAATAAGTAGTTATTGTATGATAGAAATAAATTGGAAAATAAAAAAAAAATTGGACAGTCATCTGTGCCGAAAGCAAACATAGTCCTTCATTTATGTATTCATGTATTAAGCTACTCACGAAACATCGAACTCTTCACAGCTCAACCTGCTTGTCACTGGACACAACCGGCTGCTGCACGATAGCATGCTTGAGGATGTCTTTTTTCTGCTCGAAGTAATCTCGGAACCATAGTATGTGTTCCTTCTTTTCCTGTGCGGTAATATGGTAATTTCTGGAGAGGCCAACACAAACCAGCTCCATGAAATGTCGAATGGGACCGCGCTTAGGACACCATGGTTCGAGATGCTCTTCCAAAAAGATGTGTTCGGTAAAGGACACATCAGCCTCCCTTTCCAGCCCTTGTTCGTTATCGATAGGGAACTTCCACAATTTACCTTGCTCCGTCCAGAGAGCCATCTTCTGGAAATAGTTGGCGGGTGGATGTGTTACAGCCAAACGCAGCTCACGGTCCTGAAGCTTTTTCCACGTTTTCAAAATATCTGGGCTTTCTCTGGCGACGGATGGATCGGTAAAAATGTTGAGTGGTTCCTCCTCGAATAGCTTCACACTCGCTCCGGTGGGTTGTAACACAGTCAGACGATTCCTTTCTTTCTTTTCGTAAAACTTTTGAGGCTCGGCTACAAATATACAAGTTCGTATAGAGACAATATATTTTATCAAAAATGCATTTTACCTTGGTCTCTTCTTCCTTTACTTTCAATTGATTTCCGAACCAGCTTGCTTCGGGTCAACTGTATCCCTTTTGTCCTA
The DNA here is from genome assembly GCF_029784135.1 of Toxorhynchites rutilus septentrionalis. Lineage (NCBI taxonomy): Eukaryota > Metazoa > Arthropoda > Insecta > Diptera > Culicidae > Toxorhynchites > Toxorhynchites rutilus. Next base: position 48,943,191 of record NC_073745.1, read on the forward strand.
TCGCCTCCTTCCTTTTCAACTTGCATTCCGGTGATTACATTTTTCAAGTTTCCTGCAGGGACTGCTTCCTTCGAATCTGAGCCCCCTAAAAGTTTCTTCAACAATTCTGCCTCGGTTTTATTTGCATCTCCGCCCAAAGAACTGGCAACATTACGAGTTGCCTGGAGCAAATCCTTCGGTTTCTCGTCATCCGAATCAGAATCGGAGCCGGAATCTTTCGCTTGCTGCTTCTTTTTGGCTTTTTCTCTTTCCTGCTTTGGTGGCTGGGCGATATTGACTTTCTTAACCAGTTGCGCCAACTCTCCCTGATTGTCTGTGTTCATCATCGTTAGCAATTCGTTGAGACGCTTCAAAGCGGCCGTAGATTTTTCACTTGACTTTTTCTGATCAGTCTGCTCCGGTTGAGCTTGCTTCTTTCCGCTATCATCATTTTGTTGACCAGAATCCGAACTGAAGTCGCAACAGTTGATGACCAACCGGGCGTTCAAATTCTTATGTAACCTTAACAAATATCATTGGCCAATTAACGATATCGTACGGTAAAAGAATCCCTGTTATGATACTTACAGCCCAAAGCGGTAAAGTGAAATTCTAAACATTTTGAAACACTAATTGAAGGCAAATTAAGTATGTAATTTGCGATTTCTCTAAACGAAACACCACAATCTGCTAAGCTCACTCCAATCTCGTGGTGTTGTTTACATGTTTACGATATTTGATTCTGAAATGATGACTGTTTATCAGCAACGCTTCGTCGTTTCTGAAGGGTTGGCAATCATCACATGGATCGTTTATTAATTTTGGCCACGAACCCAGATGGAAAATGAAAGGTGGGAAGATTTTTATATCTGTGACGTCACACATTTTGTTTATAGATGTTACTTTTCTTATAATAGTCCACTACATAGGAAAAGTGTTGTTATTAATAGTAAAAATATGCAGATTAAATGAACGAACCAGCTTTTTTTTCTAAAATCAATGCTAGCGTTCAAAATCATAAGGGCCCAACTGATACTTTAGCAGAAACTTAAATTTCAGTATATTAGAGGTGTTCTAGCTTAACGTTGCTGAGCCAGTTGAAAACAAATTAAATTTAAAAAATAAAATAAAATAAAATAAGTGTTCTAAACTTGATTCAATTCAATGTTTCTTCTTGTTACGTCGACCAAAAATGTAAAAGAACAAAGTCTGAGTCACGGAATATGTTGTTCCTTTGACGGGGAAACATTTGACAGTGTATGGGAAAAAAGGTTTCATTTCTTTTTCTTGTAAAATGCACATGAAAAATAAATTTAATTTACTTTAATTGTGTCTTACTTTTGAACGAATGGAGTGCTCAGCACCCTAATTGTGAAAAAAGTAATTACAATTGCTGACAAGGTATAAACGTCCATGAAGTTGCTCTAAAATCCAAACATAGTAGACATTGCAACGTTATTCGTTGACACTTTCAGCTTTGTATCATTTGAGTAACTGACTGGTATGCCTAGTATGTGAACTTCCTATCTTCTTGGCTACTAATACAATCAAAGTTTAACAGAACTAAAATCTGTGAATCTTCTATTCCTTCTATACCTTCTATTCTTCATCTCGGCCACGAACAGCGTACATTGCGACGTCTATTTGCAAGAATAAAACAAAAAGCTCAATGCCGTCAATGCGAATTTGTGTTCTGTGTTTTTGCATTCGATGCATTCTAAAGGGCGAAAATGTACATTTCAAAATAAAAATTATAAATTAAAATCGACTTTTGTGTATCGCATATGCATCCTGATTCTAGCATTCGATCGAATCAGAATTGCCTTATAGATCGCAATTTCGCACTCTGAAATCCATTCAAATCAAATCCAGTCGTGCTGTGCAAATCAGAAAACCTTGCTATGCAATTCACCCCTATTCTGGTACACGATCGGCGATTGGATCTTACTTTAAATTCTACCCGTTCACCTCAAATTCAAACAGGCGGTGAAATTCGAATTTCAAACTTTCATAGCAGCAGTCAGACAACTGTGAAACCAAAACAAAAACAAAAGTCTCTACCGTAAGGACAAAATGCTAATTTTCTCTTTTTGTGTTCCTTCGAAACAGTAACGACTATTCCAATGACTGATTCGCTCGTAATTCGGACTCATTGGCATTCGAAGTTGAACCAGATATTCCTTGGGTGTGAAAATGGAACTATCCACGGATTGTGCGATGAGAAGCGAAGTATGAGAGGAGCCAAAGTTTCCGCGGTTCGTACCTATCGTCGGAAAAAGGATGCGGAAGTGATCGGAGCTGCCCAAGTCATTACTCTTTACGCGTTGTCGATATTACGTCAGGAGTAGTCTCGCACTCATCGAAAGAAGCTGGAGAAAGATCGTTTGGATCCTATAAAATACAAACAACCACATTTGCCTATTACCATTGGATAAGGAGAGTGTGTTGCCAACTCCGGAGGCACCTTGTCGTCGTGTGTTATTAGGAATCTTGGTCTGAGCAAAAGAGGGGAAGATACTGGCGAGACAATTATCAAATATGCTAAGGAGGCAGAAGGAAATCCTTATTGGATTGCTCCAGCCTACTCGAGAACGCAATATCGGAAGGCAATATTTGTCAATTAAAATGAGCCAGAGAATGGGAAAGCGAAGCAACAATAAATAACATATAATAAACACTTATATCTATCAAATTGTCAATTTCATTATATATTTTTTTTAAAGATAGCATCCTGCAACAGTCGCTTGCAATCTTTCATTAGTCCCCTTGTGCCGTTATCATGAATGCTTGCTGGAATGGCTTTGATTGATTTTCTTGAAATCCGGTCCCAGAAAATTGTACCACGAACGTGAGCTGCGACAATAGGACATCGTCAATAATGGGTTGTGCGTCCATAGCTTGCAATATGTGTTCCGATCGAGACAACTCTTGGGAGTACTTCTAGACTTTCCGGTAGTACCGTTACCATTCCAGACCAGCAGACCGTTGTTTGGAAAATAGTGGTAAATACGAATTTCCGGGTGACCACTCGAGAAACCATTCAAAATGCCACGCGAGACTTACATCTTTTTTATAACTCCTTCCGCTTTGGATGGGTAGTCAGGCCGAACTACTCAAAATCAACGCCAATCTTCTGTTTGCTGCAACGTTGCAACCCTAGCCGGTCTGCAGAATGATATGGAAAATTGAGGAGGACCCATTTGGTACCAATTATTCTCCAGGCGAAACTGCCTGTGAAGAGTTCTTCCAGCGTACTGTCGCATCGGGTCGACACATGGCTCGTCTTCCATTGAAGGAATCTCTAGTGCAGATTGGAAGACAACAAGAAATCGGATCTGCATCTGTTTCGCTTGCTGGAAAATCGACTGTCACGTGATGCTTCGATCGCTCTGAAGTATCGAGACTACATGGTCGTGTTTCTGCGACTGGATCTTATGGCGCCACTCAGTGACTTCGGAGATGGGATTTTCCCGAAGTATCTCCTACATCACCCCGTTATACTAAAGAACAGCAAAACTACTAAGCTGCGCGTCATTTTCAACGCGTTTTTGTTGTCATGCGTTTCCGTACACACGAAATCATTTTCGTATCGGACGCTGAAAAATCCAAGTACTACACTTCCCCGAAGACTACGGGTACCTTTGCAAATTCTGGCGATTTTCTCCGGACGAACCACTACAAACATACGTTCTACAAACCGTCGCGTATGGGACAGCATCGACTCCTTATCTGGCTAATTGGATCCTCTAGCAACTAGCAAGCGACGAAGTCATAATGAAAAGAAATACCATATACCTACAGTCTGCAACTGAAAACATGAGTCTGCGACAGAATAAAATTTGTGACAAAAATCAATTATCAGCAAATTTGCAAACATGTCTGCAAATTTGGCATCATTGCAATGTTAAAAACAAATTTCAAAATATTTCGAAGTCGAACGGATTGCGATATGTGCTTAATCGAAGTCGAACGGGTTATAAAATGCAACATTTTGCTAATTTCAAACCCGATCGGGTTTCGGAATAAAAGTGATAGTGTTAATTTCAAAAAGGCAAGCTAGTTCATAATAAAAATTGCATTTAGTGGTGTTAATACGTAAATACCCGAAAAAGCTAATTTGCATTCATAATTTTTATTTTAAACATCTTCCTATTCCATCCGAAAATCCATTACCATTTTCGTTTCACAGAAATGCAACATGAACCACAATTTCGTCAATATAGAATTTTGGTACGAAATTGCCTCATTTGCACCACCTAATTGAATTTGATACGATTGAATTACATCAATGAGCTACATATCGAGGTGAAACAGTAGGCGAAGAATATTTGTAATGGCAAGCAAAAAATGGTGTCGTAATTATTTGCGTTCTATATGAAGTGTATATGAAGAAAACAAACAATGCTCAAAATACCGATGGTTTCATGATTATTTGAGCCAAGTTTCTCATGAAATCTTGAACTGTTTGTCTTTGAACAGATGACAATTGTATTGTGATATATGCCATTATTTTTGTGGTAAAGAGACCCAGAGAGCAGTCGTAGTTTTAGTCCTCAAAAGCAGTAAACTTTTCAGGGAAATGCTGTTTAAATAAAGACTATTTTCCAACATCACAAACACCGACACTGAGAACCATGGTCATATCAATATGGTATTGTAAAAATAATGAATGTTCGTTTGTTTCTATAGCCTTGGGTAAAAATGTCTTACTAAAATATCACTTTTGTCTTTTTCGACGTGATTTCACAAATATCCACTGCACGCCAACACATTATACTCATAATCCACGCGAACTTCAATAAAATATATGTTTTTTTATTGATAAAACACTTACTGAAATTAGCATTTTTACATGGATGTGGTAGGCAATCAAGTATAAACACAAATACTGACGTCACGATTTGAGAAATAGTTATGGCAGCGCATTCTATGTCGCTTGAACTCCACCATCTTCACTACCTTTTTCCAGAACATTGGGATTACATTGTTGCATTAAATCAAATCCGGAATATGGGTGACTATTTGTAAAAAGATCGGTGGAATTAATTATATTTCCGGGAGCGTAAGACGTGTTTAATGCTCTATGAGAGATAAACAAATCCAAATCCTCCGTATCTCATACTTGATCCGAATCGGGATCACCACAGTATTCGTAACCAAACCTGCAACAACATCTGCCGGAACATGAAAACTTGAAACAGTCAGATGTATAAACCGTGATGAAATATGCAACCAATGGCATTGTATTCTCTCGGAAGCATGGTTTTAGTTTAAAATGACACGAAAAGCATCCGAATAACCAACATCAAAGTAAGTAATAAATTTGCGTCCTCTAGCATTATATGGATGAGTAAAACAACAATACCGTCGATACGAAATGTTGTTTTTAGAACTGGCGTCAAAATCGAAAATCGGCTTCGACAAAATGTCCGACGTATGTCAGATTGACTTTGTGGGATCATTGTCAGCTGAGTTGTGGGTAGATACCAGTTGTTGAATTTCTAATGATGCTTTTTTAATTAATTTATTTAATAAAACGAGTCGCTGACGGCACAAGATGAATGCTCTGTGGCTATGACCGCCATATTCAGGGACAAAACAAAATGCTTTTGATGTTTGAATATAAATATAAAGTTTGTATTCGCTGTTTAAAGAAAAGACGATACTCTTATGGAATTAACAGATAAATAAAAAAAACTTTTACTCTTTCAAGGATCGGTTCGACAAACCCCAATTTTTTGGTAACAATTTAATCAGATCCTTGGAACCGTTTGGAAAAATTTTTACAAGATCGATCTTCTATAAAGATCGCTCAATCCTAGTCCTGGCCCAGAGCGGAGTCTGTTTTATCAGCTGTGAACTCGCCTTAATGTAGCACGCTACGAGGCCAGATTATTTCCGAAGGGTGAGGGAACTACGATTTGACAATCATGTTTGTTGACGTTACATTCCAATCTTCAACTAGCTGATGATACATTCGATTGTAAACAAGAGCGGGAGAGCAGCATCTAGAGTTGCGTAAAATAGAGCGAGATACAAGCGCAACGTTACAGATGTTCCCACGCTAGACGTTGCACTCATTCCATTGAACAAAAAATCTCTCCCTCACTCTGCTTCGTCGCGACGTAATTCAACTCGTGTGTATTTGTCGTCTGTTCCCTTCTTGTCATTCGTGGAATAGTGAAAAGAGAAGGTCTCAGTCCGCCGCAGGTAATTGGGATAGTTTCGAACCAAAATCCCAACAAAATATTCTCTTCATATCGGTCGAATCGGTCCTAAAAACGCGTTCGGAAGACGCTATCTAATCTGGATAGAGTGTAAACAATTGTGATCTGAAAATTATCGCGAAAATTCGACAATTCCTGCATATATGAAGTGAGAGTGGAAAAAATATGGCTTGCGCTAGCGCTACGACAGGCAGCAATATGGAAGTGGTGGCGCCGACGAATGTTTCTGTCGCGACCCGGCCCTCAAGGTTTACGATGGAGGGTGTCGGATCGCGAGTGATCCGTGGACCGGACTGGAAATGGGGCAAACAGGTGAGAAAACCTTCAGGCATGATAGTGAGGGACCATTTCTGTGCTGTTCGAACGAAAACCGAATCTTCTGGCGACAGGGCTAGAAAATTCCGATGCACAGACACACACCACGAGTCGAAAAGATTATTATGATGAATCATGCTTGTTATGTGGTATGGAACGGAGAGCCGAAATTGATAATTCCATTTTTTAATCTCAATGGAAACTATTACTGAATAGAGAAGAAAAGACAATTGTGAGTGAAGTCATATCTTTAAATATATTTTGCTTCCGAGATTTTCCCCAACATTGGCACTTTCACGCACAAACATGGCCGATTGTGATGTGCTATCGAGCCTTTCGAGACAGACAGTGAGCTATTTGAAGAAGTGGCAATCAATCTGAAGGTATCTAATTAAGATCTGCTTCAAACTTGTTTTAGTTCGACCGAAATTGAATACAGATACAATTGTTCGATTTTATTGAACTTTTTGTTTCTTCGATAAACACCGCATCCATGGAGTGTAAACCCACCAAAGATTGTCATTTACATTTTCTACACAATTCTCTTCACTGATGCATCAAATTAACCAAGGCGCTGAGCAACACAGTGCTGCAATATGTTAGTTCTATTCCACTGACCTTCCCTTTCGTCATGGTTGACTTCGTCTGTTTATCAAGGCTGGTTAGTGTTATGTGTACAAAGTCGTAATTGATTCTGCATGATCATATCGTTGAGAGAACATTCTTCAAGATTATTGGATACTGTATTAATGCTATATCATTTTGATGTTTTTGATTCACCTTTTGTGCACAATTTTCAAATTATATCTTCATTTCTGTTTCCATTTCCGCTGTGTTAAACTTTTTATAATGAAACAACATTCGATTTCGTCAATTCGCCCAAAGTAATAATGAATCGAATCAATTCGTTCCCACTTTATGAACTAATCGGTTTGCTAACGTTTGTCGGTTTTATTGTCCACATTTTCCGCTGTATCTAATTACGATTTTGTTTTTAGTTCCAGGATGAATACAATTTTCCTTGAGAGTATCAGCTTATCAAAGCTTATTTGATTGTAGGACTCCAATCTTTTGTTTATACATTGTTATTTTCAGCATCTTCAGCCGTTTAAAATTAGTCGCATTTGACACGCACGATGTCTTATAGCTACTAAAAGTTTTTTTTATTGTTCTAATCTCAAACTGTTTTCTATTCAATTAAGCATATACCTTGTCAATATGAACTTCACTCTCGGGTTGGTCAGGTTTACGAATGGTACTATCATGCTAGTCAAATAAGACATAACAACGTCACAACGATCTTGGGAGACTTCAACCCTCATGGAACCGCCCGGGGGAACTTACGACAACAGTTTTGAACAGTAGGGAAACTAAACGTGTTGTTTCCCTACTGTTCAAAACTGTTGTCGTAAGTTCCCCCGGGCGGTTCCATGAGGGTTGAAGTCTCCCAAGATCGTTGTGACGTTGTGACCTCATGCTAACCCAAGTGCTCTTGACCTTTCGCTTTGCTTGAATTCACTATCGTTAGATTGCATGTGGAATGTAATCCTGGATCCCAACGGTAGTGATCACTTGCCAATCAAAATTTCCATCACCACTGGGTCGAATTCTTCTAAATCTATAAACATGACATATGACCTCACAAGACACATTGACTGGAAAGAGTATGCGGACGAAATTGCTCTAGCAGGGTGGCCACCCATTCGGGAAATGCGGGAAAAAGTCGGGAATTGTTCCACGAAGTCGGGATTTTTTTAGCGCAGTGTTTTTTTCGGCTCTCTAATTAGTTACTGCATGTGTGTTAGCGCATTACGACTTCCTAAGCCCTTTACTTTTCGATGACCTAACGGAACTTGTGAAGTGTTATGGAGAAAATTATGAAATCCGAACGACTGAAAGTGAAATCTAAATCACCTCACAGAAACCATTCTACTGCTACCTGGAAGTATTAGAATTGGATGTGCAACGAAATCCGCAATCAACAAGCAAGGAATTCCGCAAGATTTCCGATGAAGGTGTTCTAATATTTCGTACCAGCTATCGTAAGTTCTACTGTGGATTTAAAAAAAAAATGTTCATACAATCCCCTTTGACATATCGCACTCGTTACCTAACGTGTATTAACCCGGATGTGATTTTCAACTTTCCGGATATAGCGAAGAAATGGACGGAGTTATGCTTGGAATATTCGACGATTTGTGCATATAAAATAAAGATTAAGTATGGACAATTGTGTCCTACGTCTTCTGCTGAAATTGTAGTATCTGCATATCAAATAATAGATCAAAGATTGCATAACTCTTGGATGGAAATTATCGCTCAGTCGCAGAAGGAGCTTCCAATTTTGACCATGTTTGTGAAAAAAGTTTTGAACCTATCGCATGGCAATGCATCATTGAAGAGAGAGGATTTTCTTCGAAAAGCACGAACGAGGCTAAAATCTCGAAGATGTTGGTTGACACCCAGAGAGATGCAGTCTTGATGGTAGAGAAAATTAAATGCTCAAAAAGTGTTGAAAGTTGAACTGGATTTGTAATAACGCTCAATAAACATAATACGTTTAATTCAACTTCTTTTCTCTCATGGTTTTCTTATGGCATTCGTATCATTGAAAAAATAGTAGTTGATAGTTGAAATGTAGATCCAGCATACGGGTTGAAACATGTCCTTAAAATAAATCAAGGCTCTGGGGTAAAATTGAGACGCATTTTAAAGAAAAAGGAGTCAGATTCTGGGTCATTAAAAATGCTACTTACTCTAAAAAATAAAACTTTTTGAATTCGGAGTAAGTAGAGGTGGGGTGGATCTGATACGTTTGAAAACGATTCAGGTCCCAGATACATATATTCCTGAAACAATTCCGTCCGTATCTCCTGGATCCAATATAAAGTAAAAAAACATTTACAATTCGGGTTTCGAAAATCAAATTTAAACTAACGAAACGACACAATATTATTAAATTTCATTTCTGTGAGTCGGGAATTTAGTGAAATCTTGGAACCATTGACAATTTTCAAACGTACCTGGAGAACCAGTTTAAAAATTTAATCAAAGGAAAGAAACGTGCTTATTAGCGAAATTTCGTGGGAAGTTTGACACGAGAAACGTCAACGAAAAAAAAATGGAAAGTGGCTCGATTCCGTTCCCGGGCAAAAAATTGTTCGAGATATACCACAAGATAGGTGCGATCTTGATTCCGAGTTTTCGATGGTAGAATTCTTTCTTGTAACAATTTTGCTCCCGGATCGGATAGGATTAAGTTCAACTTGTTGGAAAAACTCCCTTATGTGGCGAAACGTCGATTGTTGAATTTATTTAATCAGTTTCTGCAGCATTATATATTATACAAGCTGACCCGGCAAACTTCGTCCCGCCCACAATTGCTTCTATGATTCAAATAATTTCGAACACTCGCGTTCTCCGAAAATTATTTTTCTGTGGGCAGTCTATATTCGCGTTTTTTTTACATATGCACCTGACGCAGGCTGAGACACATCAATCCTGATACTGATTGTTCAAATCCGTTGCTCCGTTCTTGAGTTAAATCGTGAGGAACGGACACCAAATCATTTATATTTATATAAATATATAGATATATAAAGATTGGCGACAAGTACGAGTTATAGCTATTCGAAAAACCGGAAAACCCGCGTCCGACTTCAATTCGTACCGCCCAATAGCAATGTTGTCTTGTATACGGAAGTTGTTGGAGAAAATGATCTTGTTCCGACAAGATCGATGGATTGAAACAAATGGCCTACTCTCAGATAAATAATATGAGTTTCGCAGGGGCAAAGGGACGAATGATTGTCTTGCGTTGCTTTCTTCAAAAATTCAGATAGCTTACGCATTTGGCTCCAGTATTATTGGGAATAAAGGGAACTTTGAGTTTCAATAGAGGTCCTGTCAGATAAATAACGCTGTCGGGGTCTTCCACATCTATTGAATAACATGTTATATAACTTGCTTTGTGGAAACATTTGAATTTTTCTCACAGAGATTCGGCAGTAAGTTGGATCTCCTACATGGATCTCCCTCAGGGCTCATGTTGAGGTTCTCTTTTGTACGTAAGCGACATTGATAATTACCTTACAGGAAATTGGAATCTAAGATAACTTACAGATGATGGATTTTTCATCCTGTGCCATTGATCTAGGGATTGAGTTCTCCACGGAGAAAACAGAGATGGTCGTCTTTCCTAGGGAGCGTAGACCAACAAAACCAACTTAACGCTTAAATTTTTCAACATCATTCAAGTATCTTGAGGTCTGATACGACTCCAAATGTACTTGGGGGCCTATACTTGGAAGAAATTCAACCCGGAGGATGCAACCGAGAGTTTAAATGGAGTTCAACCGGGAAGTTGAAAAGAATTCAACCAGGAGGATGAAAAGAATTCAATCGGGAAGTTGAAGAGAATTCTACCGGAAGGTTAAATTGAATTCAACTGGGAAGCTGAAATAATTCCAACCAGGAAAATGAGATGAATCCAATCTATAAATAGAAGTGAATTCAACCGGGAAATTGGAATGAAACCAAACGAGAAATTGAGTTAAATCCAACCGATAGCCTCAAGCAGGTAGTTTGAAGAGAATTGAACCGGGAGATTATAGCAGAAGGAAGTAAGTAAATGTGATCAGGTGGTGGAAGATAGATCTTGAAGTTGGTGAATACATCCTAATGGTGTGTAAATACAACCGAGAGTTTAAAAAACACAATCAAGAGGATGAAAAACAACATTGTGAAAGTTGGAGTGTGAAAAAAATGCATCCTGAAAATTTTAGGATGATTTAATGAATGCTTTAGTTGAAGGATTATTTTGTATGTGTTTTTGGAAATTTTCGGAAAAAGCGTCTAGGTACTTCTATTTTGACGTAGGACTGCGTCTTACATTAAGGGTGCCAAATCAGAAAACAGGTCACGTTTTTATGAAATAAAGTTAACATTAATAACTATTTTTACTGTGAATGGATTTCAACGATTAGCATACCAATCGAATCGGAAATTTTCTAAAATTTGTTTGATATGCTATACATTACAATCCCATAGTCTGTATATGGTTTAAATTTATGAAAATTGGAAGCATTCTCATTTCCGCATACATTTGTTCTGTCCATTTGTGTGCATTCCCGAACAGAGCTGTCAATAACGGGCAACTTATGCAGCCGCTAGAATAGAAACAAAGAAGGGGGATAGCGGAAGGAAAATATTTGCGAAGTAAATGTAAGCTGTCGCTAGCGTATTAGTATTGCATCTCCTCTGAGAAAAATTCTCATAATCTTTCTGTGCCTGTGTGTGTTTCTGTGCTCGTTATGTGTTTCATGTTTCCCCTCGAGCTGTGAACGCTAGCGAATATTTCACATGAAGTGTGTTTCGTTGTTTCATTTGTATCGCTGCAACTGTGTGCATCTGTTAGACGCGTGTTTGATGCTTGTTGAACGGCGATGCACGGAAAATGCTTCTCGTTAAATACTCAGTGCATTGCGTGTATTGATATAAAGAAACAAATTGCGACATATGACCAATTAGTGTATTGTTCTCGCAAAGACAAGAAAAAATCGTTGATTCTCGAAATGATTCTACAAAACCAAGTAAGCCATTAAACCTTTTCAATGTTTTGACGTAGGACTACGTCTAACCGGAAGATATAGGGGGTGAAATGGAAATCTAGGCACTGAACAGGTAGGAAAAAATGCAAGATTTGGAACGCTTATAACTCGAGCATTTCTCAATAGATCGCAAAGGTTTTTGCATCAATTGATAGGAAATATATCTACGCATCTATCATAACGAATAACATTTCATTTTTCTTGAGATAAATAATTGAATAATTGTGAAATATCAAGCATTGTCCAAATACACTATGTGCCCATTTTTGATTGGTCCATTTTGTGCTCCTCAAATCGTACCGACCAAAACGGGCAACCAGAGCAGCAGCGAAATAGAATGAAGCACGATTGGAAAGGAAAAAGAAAAAATGAGGGAAACATTGGTCGCAGTCTCACACATGCGTAATTCTCGAGCCAGCCAGTCAGCTTAAAAATCCCCTCTCCGCTGCCGTAACGATCATTCTCATCCGAACCGTACACCACATCGTTTCGCATCACCTCACATCAACAAACCAACACAAGCAGCCATGGTTGGATATGGCAAAGGAGGAAAAGTGAAGGGAAAGGCAAAATCCCGCTCGAACCTTGATCTGGAGTTCCCGCTCGTGTTGATCTGGAGTTCCCCGCAAGGGTAGCTAGTCCGAGCGCGTTAGTACCAGTGTACCAGTCCACCTAGCCGGCGTTATATAGCTTCGACCGCCGAAGTGATCGAGTTAGCTGGCAGAGCTGCTCGCGACGATAAGAAAACCTGCATTCGGAACAGAACACATTCGGTTCGGTGGACATCAAGACAACAGGCAGTTGCAGCGAGTGGCAAACACAATCGCAAAACAGCATCAGGTAGCAGAAGAAAAAAGTTTGTTCTTCATACAAACTGCTTTGGTGGCAAATCCAGAACAAGGCGGCTTCGAGGGCGTTCGAAATGGTTTTTTTCAAAACCACGAGAACTAAGTTTTCTAAATTGGAAACATTCCATAAAACAAGGCGCTTTTCAGGGCCATTAAACCTTCCAAAAAAGAGTTTAGGAAATAAAGTTCAATGCTTTCAAAAACATTATCCAAAATAATAATAAAACACAAATTGATGTTTTCATAATTTGTTTGCCAGGATCTGATGAGTATGTGAATTTGGCAGTTGTTCTGAGCTTATTGATAGTTGGGGACTTTCCTGATTATTCAATTTTCACCAATTCTTAAATTGTTTCCAGATTTAAAGTACAGTAATCTACAATTAGTTCGACATTTAGCTAATTGAACGGACATGTAATGCGACTTATTTAGTTGGACATTTTTGTAAACATAGAGATCCAAATTATGACCCCACATTGAAAGTCGACACTGTACCACTGTCATCGCAAATGTTCAATTACAGGTTAAAATTACCTCCAATCCGGCACTGAGTGGTGGTAATGCGACGTGCCATTGAATGTAATTTACTGTAAAATATGTCACAAGCTGGATGGGAAGAAATTATCCAACTGTGAAAGCTGTGGCAAGTGGCAAATGCAATCGCTAAACAGAAAGGTTTAGCCGAACAAGATGGGGATATCGAGTGATAACAAAACAATAAACTCTTTAGACTTTTTGTGATCCTGAAAAGGACCTTTTTTAGCCTGTATGTGAATCCAACGAGCGAACAAATCGTAATGAATGTATTTTTTTGCCATCGCTCCCTTTTAACGCTCATTCGTTCGTCTCGTTGGACTCGCCCCTCTGGCTGAGTCTGCCGATTTGTCTCTATCCTGTGAGTGTGTACCGCTAGAGTATAAAACACGCGGACCCCAAAAAAATATCTTATTTTCTTTCAAACCGTAAACCCGTGTGGTTGTACGGCATCGGCATCGTGTACTCAACAAAGGAGGAAAAGAGAAGGGAAAGGCAAAATCCCGCTCGAACCGTGGTGGTCTGCAATTTCCCGTAGGTGTATCCGCCAATTGCACCGGAAAAGGTAGCTAGGTCGAGCGCGTTAGTACCTGTGTACCAGTCCACCTAGCCGGCGTTATATAGTTTCGGCCGCCGGAGTGATCGAGTTAGCTGGCAAAGCTGCTCGCGACGATAAGAAAACCTGCATTCGGAACAGAACACATTCGGTTCGGCGGACATCAAGACAACAGGCAGTTGCAGCGAATGGCGAGTGGCAAACGCAATCGCAAAACGGCATCAGGTAGCAGAAGAAAAAAGTTTGTTCTTTATACAAACTGCTTTGGTGGCAAATCCAGAACAAGGCGGCATCGAGGGCGTTCGAAATGGTTTTTTTTCAAAACCACGAGTACTAAGTTTTCTAAATTGGAACCATTCCATAAAACAAGGCGCTTTTCAGGGCCATTAAACCTTCCAAAAAAGAGTTTAGGAAATAAAGTTCAATGCTTTCTAAAACATTATCCAAAATAATAATAAAACACAAATTGATGTTTTCATAATTTGTTTGCCAGGATCTGATGAGTATGTGAATTTGGCAGTTGTTCTGAGCTTATTGATAGTTGGGGACTTTCCTGATTATTCAATTTTCACCAATTCTTAAATTGTTTCCAGATTTAAAGTACAGTAATCTACAATTAGTTCGACATTTAGCTAATTGGACGGACATGTAATGCGACTTATTTAGTTGGACATTTTTGTAAACATAGAGATCCAAATTATGACCCCACATTGAAAGTCGACACTGTACCACTGTCATCGCAAATGTTCAATTACAGGTTAAAATTACCTCCAATCCGGCACTGAGTGGTGGTAATGCGACGTGCCATTGAATGTAATTTACTGTAAAATATGTCACAAGCTGGATGGGAAGAAATTTTCCAACTGTGAAAGCTGTGGCGAGTGACAACAAATCGCTAAACAGGAAGGTTTAGCCGAACAAGATGGGAATATCGAGTGATAACAAAAACACAACACCAAAGGTTCTTTTCAGAACCATCAATATATTTAAAATATATATTTAACAAAAGCTGTCCCCTTTGTATAGTCCTACGTCACTCCGGTTATGTCCCCGACATTACCCACCCGTCTTTTTTTTTTCAAATTTACTAAACAGTTATTTATGAAATTTTGACGTATTCGCAAATAATATCCAAAATGATAACCCAAACAAATTTAAAAAAAAATGCGTTGTCCTACGTCCTAAGCGGTCGTGTCTCGGATACAACCCCTCGATTTTTTTTTTCAATTTATGTGAAAATTTGAAAATATGTAAATTACTGTAATAACTGGCATGACCGCGGAAGGGTGATTTTCGAATGAACTCTGACGTCTAATCTCCAGAAAATACAGTTGTCCCTCATCGATAACAACGTACCAACAGTGACAGTCTTCTGACCGTGATAGAGATATAGCGATGGTAGAAAATGAACCAGACTTCGGAACATCAAGTCTGGACCAAGGCGCCTCTATATATACCAGGTGAAACAATCATATGAAATGCACTTTTAGCCATATTGGAAATGCTGTCGGTATTGTTTACAAACAGCATCAGAACGCTGCCGGCGGCTCTACAAACTGCTCCGACGCTTATTCGAACGATGCCTACTATGTTCTGGTTTCGCGAATTTATGTGAAAAAGAAAGAATGATTTTGTAGAATTTCATTCTCATATCCACTACTCTCGCATGTGAAAATGCAAAAAATGGCGTATCCTAGTAATAACAAAACAAACAACCCCCGCTCCGCAAACCGTAATTCCCTTCTTATTGAAGTGATGATGTTGCTTCACCTGTTATACATTAATATAAGCGCCTTGGTCCAGACCTGTTATACATTTATACAAGCGCCTTGGTCCAGACCTGTTATACATTTATACAAGCGCCTTGGTCCAGACCTGTTATACATTTATACAAGCGCCTTGGTCCAGACCAAGGCGCTTGTATAAATGTATAACAGGTGAAGCAACATCATCACTTCAATAAGAAGGGGATTACGGTTTGTGGAGCGGGGGTTGTTTGTTTTGTTATTGCTAGAATACGCCATTTTTGCATTTTCACATGCGAGAGTAGTGGATAAACTGGATAAGAATGAAATTCTACAAAATCAACCCTTCTTTTTCACATAAATCCGCAATAGCCGAACATAGCAGGCATCGTTCGAATATGCGTCGTAGCAGTTTGTAGAGAGCCGCCGGCAGCGTTCTGATGATTTTCCTGTTCTTCCAACCGGGTAGAGATTTTCACCAGAGCTGTTTGTAAACAATACCGACAGCAAATCCAATATGGCTGAAAGTACATTTCATATGATTGTTTCACCTGGTATATATAGAGGCGCCTTGGTCTGGACCAAGTGTTATGAATGAATGAGTTCAATAAGCTGGATGCAGAAGATTAGAACAAATAGTTTATTGTGACACGAAAACATGGAGTACATTATACTTTAAAGTCGAAAGAACTTTGAAATGAGTTTCATTATAGTGCATCACATTTAATTCTTTCTTTCGTCGAACAGATGAACGCTTGCCACAAGTGGTTTCTGTGGGCACAACGGATGCACCAAGAACAGGAGAACTATGTTCAGCTTAAACTCCCGTATAGCATTCTCAAAGATAATTTGTCATAAGTTTCATCGATTTATGATCCATATTGAATCATTAAAGTAAGGGGGATTGGAGGGTTCACCTCAATATAATAATCTTGGTCTGTAGTACCACTCGTGATGTCAATAGAGAAAATGGTAGGGGAAGAATCAAAATGGAGTGTGAGGTCAATCCACTACAACCATCAAAATTATTACAATCTCCTAATATCCCATCATTTTCCTGAAAAAAATATGTCACCCTTCTAAACTCGAGATAACCGCGAGTAGTGATCCCCGATAATCGTTCGATTAATCGATTAATCGAATACTTCCTACAGAAATCGATTATTAATCGAACGAATACTGCACAACCAATAATCGAAGCGAACGAATAATTTACGTCGATTAATCGATCCAAACGCAGAGAGAAAAAAACGTACGGCCGCTGCAGTTTTATCCTGAAAATCAATCATTTTCTTTGACGCTCCCTTAAGTTCATAAACGAAGCTCAATGCCGTTAGGGGAGCGTAAAGGATAATAATTGATTTTCAGGCGGAATGAACATTTTTTTGATTCCATATGGCTTTCTAGCAAACGAGAAATATTAGTATAACTAATTATTTCTCTCACTGTTGCGATTAATCGATTATTTGGGTCGATTAATCGTATCGACCCAAATAATCGAAACTGCTGAAAACTATTCGATTAGCTGATGAACGATTAATTTCAAAAATCGGGGATCACTAACCGCGAGTAATCAGTTTCCTACTTTATTAACCTTGAATTAAGGGAGAATGTTCATATATACTAATGAAAATATAGTTAAGAGATTGGCTGCTTTAAACTTTTGTAACTGAGCCTGTAGGAATAAAAGAATAAAATAAATTTTTAAAAAATATGGTGGAAGCAGGCGTACAAAAACTGGTCAGGCTACATGTTTCCTGAAAGGCGCCTCAGTTGAATTCCAGTTTAACACATGTCGAGTAGGCTAGTTTTAGATCAAATCTTCATACGAGAAAGTCCGTATATCCCATTCTTTTCCGTCATGGGCCTGTAGGTATTTTTTTAATATTTCGAGTTCTTAACAAGTACCCCTGATCGTAGGATTGTAGGCGTGTACCTTTCGGGAATGCGATACTTCCTATGCATCAAACTCTTATTGAGAACTTCAATTGAATCTACTCTCTATATTTTATCAAAGAAATTTCGTCGGAGTTAAACTGGTACACGCGTACTTTCATATTTGATATAACAAATTCAACGATAGTATCATTGAACGTTCTCTGAACGAGTTATAAACGGGCGAATATCTTTTGATTTTCGATTTGATCTTTGTTTTGTTATCCTAGAAACGGGTTTTGAACGGACTCCATGATCTCTCCGCTTTGCCAATACTAGAGCCGGACCGTGTTGATGAGGCAAAGCATCGTAAAATTTTAATCGCAAAAAAATCTTCCATATGCCTTACCCTTATGTTCAATTAAGCCACAATAGTACTGTACAAACCAAAGGAAACAGCGCGTATAACCACATAATCGGTACTTATACGCTCACTACACTAAAGCACAATTAAACCGAACGAATAGAAAAGACTTGGTGGCGCTTTGTTTTGTAAACACATCAATGTGGTTACAAGTTTGTTGTTTTCAGCTCGTCCCCGCCGCCGTGATTATTATCAAACATAATCATCCAACCTGGGCTGAATCTGCATCACAAAATCACGAACCGAAAACATTTCCATTAACGCTTCCTCAGCGAAAGCAGTCTAAGCACCGCAACCGTTTAAAACCTGTCATTGAGACTGTTTTTGTTTTCCATCTTCCACAGGACGGCGGTGAAGGCCACGTCGGGACGGTGCGCAACTTCGAGTCCCAGGAGGAGGTCGTCGTGGTGTGGGACAACGGTACGGCCGCAAATTATCGCTGTGCCGGAGCGTACGATTTACGCATCCTGGATAGTGCGCCGACCGGGATCAAGCACGAGGGAACCATGTGTGATACGTGTCGCCAGACGCCAATCTTTGGCATTCGCTGGAAGTGTGCCGAGTGTAATAACTACGATTTGTGCTCGATATGCTATCATGGTGACAAGCACCATCTAAGGCATCGATTTCATCGGATTTCCACGCCGGGCGGCGAGAAAACGCTACTTGAGCCGCGACGAAAGACGAAAAAGATAGCGGTGAGGGGAATTTTTCCGGGAGCACGGGTTGTCCGAGGCGTCGACTGGCAATGGGAAGACCAGGATGGTGGAAACGGACGTCGCGGCAAGGTGAACGAGATCCAGGATTGGTCGTCGGCTTCGCCGCGTTCCGCGGCCTATGTGGTGTGGGACAATGGAGCGAAGAATCTGTATCGGGTTGGTTTCGAGGGAATGGCTGATTTGAAAGTTGTTAACGATTCCAAGGGGACTACTGTGTATCGTGATCATTTACCTTTGCTTGGAGAATACGGACCTGGTCGTGGACCTCATAGCTTCCAAATAGGGGATCAAGTCACTGTAGATTTAGATATAGAAATCGTTCAATCGCTCCAACATGGGCATGGCGGGTGGACCGACGGGATGTATGAATGCCTGAATACCACCGGAACGGTGGTAGGAATCGACGAGGACCATGATATTGTGGTGGCGTATCCGAGTTCGCACAGATGGACCTTCAATCCGACCGTGTTGACGATTGTTTCCTCGCCGGCATCGATTCTCACAGAGAATCAATCGCAGCAATTTGCTGTTGGAGATTTCGTCAAGATCTGTAGTGACTTGGAAAGGATCAAAATATTACAGCGAGGGCATGGTGAATGGGCCGAAGCGATGGTCCCAACGCTTGGCAAAGTGGGACGTGTGCAGCAAGTGTACCATGATAATGATCTGAAGGTGGAGGTTTGCAATACTTCGTGGACATATAATCCACTAGCAGTGACAAAAGTGGTAAGCCTTTAAAAGTCAAAACTGTTCACAAAAAAAAAACATTACATTTCATCTCTTGCAGGCATCATCCTCCGATGGTTCAACCGCAGTCACAACAAATGGTGAACGACTGTCAGCGATACTGAAGAAACTATTTGAACCACATGCATCAGGCGACACCACAGAAGAATTGGTGAAGGCTGCTGCTAATGGTGACTGCACTAAGGTAGAGGAATTCCTCACAGGACCCAACGCTCAAAATGTTGCTTCATCATCCTCTAGCGCGCAAGATTCGTCCCAGGTGCCAAAGGTAGACGTCAATGGGGTATTCGCTGGACACACTGCGCTGCAGGCTGCGAGCCAGAATGGGCATCTGGAAGTGATTCAAGTCTTACTGCGATACAAAGCAGATGTTGAGATTGAAGACAAGGATGGCGATCGTGCCGTCCATCACGCTGCATTTGGCGATGAACCTGGTGTTATGGGTTTATTGGCAAAGGCAGGAGCTGATTTGAACGCCCGTAACAAACGAAGGCAGACGGCGTTGCACATTGCAGTTAATAAAGGACACTTCAACGTAGTGAAGACACTATTGGAGCTGAACTGTCACCCAAGTTTACAGGATTCGGAAGGTGACACTCCTCTACACGATGCAATCTCCAAGGAACATGATAATATGCTTTCGTTGTTGCTGGATTACGGCGCGGATATCACATTGACCAATAACAACGGCTTCAATGCTCTCCACCACGCAGCGCTCAAGGGAAACCCTAGTGCAATGAAAATTCTGCTTACTAAGACCAATCGATTGTGGATTGTAGAGGAGAAAAAGGACGATGGCTATACGGCGTTGCATCTGGCGGCCCTCAATAATCACGTGGAAATTGCTGAATTGCTTGTCCGGATGGGCAAGGCGAACATGGACTGTCAGAATGTCAATCTTCAGACGGCTCTGCACCTGGCGGTGGAGCGTCAGCATGTGCAAATAGTGAAGCTGCTGGTGCGTGAGGGAGCCAATTTGAACATTCCCGACAAGGATGGCGACACTCCGCTGCATGAGGCGCTGAGACACCACACGCTCTCGCAGTTGCGCCAGCTGCAGGATGTGGAGGGATTCGGCAAGATTCTGATGGGACTGAGAAATGTGAGTATTTTTTGTTTGTCTTTGTTTTCATTCCATTCTTATATCTATAGTGCTCTCGTGGCCAGTGTCACACATTCCTATGCTGTGGGTTCGGGTTCGATTCCCGGAAATTCTGGCCGATTCTGGCCGGAAATTTTTCGTTTAAAGATTTTTTTTGATTTGCACTGTGGTCACGCGTATTCAAGAGCTTCTCACTCCAAAATACATTCTGCAACAGCAGGATATCACAAGCGAGTAGTCATTGTTCTCCCTCTCCGAATAATCGTTGTTAATGTTTTACATTTTTTATAATCGTACGCGTGAATTTCACGAGGCTGGCCTTGGAAGTGACTCTTACCGTTTTTAATTTGTGTCTCTACTGTCGATTTATTCGTCGCGAGCGTTGCGAATAACTGCTTACGTTTGTTGAGCCGCTAGCGTTGGTGCGGTTACAGTGCCGTTCACATGTTTTTGAACTTTTCGTTTGTGTTATTCTGTTTTGTGGGCAAGTTGTAGTACTTTTTAATTTGTCGGTGTTAAGTCAGACCGGACCATGTGATATTTTTATGGTTTAGAGAAAAAAAACGAGCTTAAAGTTTGGTATGATAGGAGGTTTTTATTAACCGTTCAAATCAATTGAGAGGCTCAAAATGAAAGGGGTGTAACATTTCTCTACATTGACTCTCTCTTTTGGTCATAACCTAGTTGCAAATGTATTTAACAATGGGAAGATAGTTCAGAACCTCATCTATCGGATTCTATAGCAAACACAGATTGGAACGTTTTTGCAGTTGAGTTATCAACTAAAGAGAAAGTTGATGAAGATAAATCGATCAAATCACTTACACCCCTTTCATTCTAAGCCCCTTAATTTTGATAAGTTATTCATGCTGTACGCGTTATTTAGTGAAATGTAGCTTACTAAATGTTTAACCAAATGCAATCAATAACTCGAAATTTTTAATTTTGCGACTTGGTCCCCTTCGACTTAATACTGACCAATTGTACAAAACAATAAATTCTAGATCAATATGTCAAAGGGGTTTATCTCCTTGATCGATTCTCTTCATCTACATTCTTTTTCATTAATAACTCAGCAGTAACAGGATTTCCTGATGTGTTCGACGGCAAGGAGTGTGAAAGGGGACCTCGTTTATCAAACTACATGGCAAAACTGGAGCAAAATCTATCTGAAAGGCCGTGATTATCGAAAAAGAAAGACGGTGAAGAGAATCGTTCAAAGAAGATAGACCCTTTTGACATGTAGATCTAGAATTGATGTGCGTTTTGTGGACAAAGAAGCCGTACCGGTCTTCAAGTAAGGGTCGGTAGTGCCGTTAATTAACACAGCTGTCCACATACCTCGTGAACAAAAAATGCACCATTTTAGACACCCCCTCCCCCTGCGTGAACAGGCGTGGATATCGATGATACCTCTCTCCATGTTGTCCACGTGGACGTTGTTCCATTTTTTGGCAAAAGAAAAAGTGGATAATAAAATTTAATTTTAATTTAGCTGCAATATCGATATAATTAATTCTTGGCAAAATCTTCAAAAACTTAGAGGCGAATGAACTGAAAAGTTTAAAGCCTCTTTAATTCAACATCATCATCATCATCTTCAAAAATCACGATTTTTACCCAACTGTATATGAATTAGTCACTTAAATTACACCTTAACGTTGGAAGGTTACATTTCTTCTTGAAATAAGTCATATTTGAAACATAAAAAAAATATTATTTTTCAAACTGTATATAATTGAGTCCAAAATTGTATATAATCGAATCACATATAATCGAGTCCGACCTGTATTTTCTCTTCTTTGATTCATCAAACTTAATTGATGTAACGTTGCCTTGATTTTCCCAAATGAAATCCATATCAAAATTTGCACAGTTTACTAATTAATATATTCATTCAAATACTTTTCAACAACATCTGATAAAAGACACGATGTGCTGATTGGGGAAAATAGATTTTTGGGGTGATAATCGCCTTATTACACTCAGTTTAACTGAATGAACAAACAGATTGTAAGAATGCAGACTGCAGACCTAATCAATGCATTGAGTATTCATTGGGTATGCACTAGGTCACAGATGATAAAAAACTATTGTCAGCTCGCAAGCTAGAGCGAGATTGTGTATTTGAAAACGTTGGATATTTGTACCCAAGGAGTTTAAAACTGATCATTTAGAGAATCGTAATGTATAGAATATTAGGATAGGCATTTACAATTAATTTGTATTAACCAATGGTCTAGTCAAAATTTATATTCCGATGGAAATAAACGAATTATTTTCGCGTTTTATCTATGAATTCTCTAAATTTTATTTGTTATTTATAAAAAAGCTTTAACGTTAGTATCTATTTTTGATGGTTTTCATGCCAATCGTCTTATATTATCCTAATATTCTATACATTACGATTCTCTAAATGATCAGTTTTAAACTCATTGGGTACAAATATCCAACGTTTTCAAATACACAGTCTCGCTCTAGCTAGCGAGCTGACAATAGTCTTTTATCGTATGTGACCCAGTGCATACCCAATGAATACTCAATGCATTAACATTAGGAAACAATCGTAATACACTTCTTCTATCGAACAATTCAGTAATCGAAACACTTTTCAGAAATCGCATTCAGAAACTGAAATTCATGCAGCGAGTAAAATTTATATTTTGAATGCTGTCAAAACGGGTCCCACGAAGCGGTAATTTGAGTTTGAGGAAGTAGGAAAAAGTCACACGAGGTGCAAAAAAACGTTATCCTTCCACAAGGAATTCCGAACGGAATTATTCAAATCAAAATCGTCGAGCAAAAAAAATGTTATCTTGTTCTTAATGACGCCGGAAACAAACAAACAAAGACAAAAGCGCTGACAATAGTACCAACATTAAGAAAATGCAAAATAATTTAAAAAATACAAATTCCCGATATATATTTGAGAGATTGTAATTCTTAAACATTGCCGGCTCACAGCTCCTCTTGTACAAATTATAACACAAATTAAGTTCAAGTTACGACAATCACTTAGCTGCCCGGCAAGTAGCGATGATACATCCCCGCTTCTACTACTAAGGGAAAGTCGGGAAAGACGGGCACCCCTGTATAATTGATAAAATGCATTTTTAGTTTAAATTTCAATGATGTACAAACAATACAGTGTATCAATACCTTTGACACTTACTGTGAACATCTGGCTGGCTTTCTGTTAAAATTGTAAAAAAAAGAATAATCAGAAAGTATGATTTCCATTGTTATCGAGTAATTTCTTGGGGTATTTTTCGTTACGTGAATGTTTTACCATCACTTCTCTTCCAGTTTATTCTCTTCAGTTTATCGAAGTGAAGTTTTCTCATTTTTGCTCCAGAAATATTGAGGAAAATAAAATATTAATCATGTCGGGTAAGACGGACACTCCACCGATAAAAGAAAAACACTTAGTGTTGGAAACAATGATGACTATTTCCTCCTTTAAGATGCCCACTAACTACGTTTGCAATTGCAACCAGATATCATGGACGAATCAGCAGAGCGGATTTCAAAACGTAATTTCGAATGCCGGAAGCTATTTTAGACATGAAAAAATAAGAAAAATTACAAGCCCATCTAGGTGATTTTAGTCTATCCTTTTTGTTAGAACTTTTTTAAGCCATATTTGAAGACGTCCAAAACATATCGAGTACATAAACATGAATTTTCAGTTAGTGGCCAACTTTTCCCACCCCAGGTGTCCGTCTTTCCCTACTTAATCTTATTTTTTTCAAAAATGCCGGACACATTCATTTTTCAAAATTTCTGCCTCAAAGACAAATTTTATTATGAAAGAAGACCTAGACTATTTGTGGTGAGATAGCTATATAATTTATGTGAAATTCTCGAAAAAAATCAACTTTTACTAAGGGTGTCCGTCTTTATCACCCTTCCTCTACATGTGATTTTTTTCTGAAGTTTTCATTCAACATGTCTACGTGGACATTACCTATACTCTAGCTGCTGGGCCGCCGCCATGGCGGGTTTTCCCGGCCCCGCACTCACGGTGTGGGGACACAAAGGCGGTGAAAACCACCACAAGATTGAACGCTGTCATTAGGGAGTAATGTTACCGGAATTTTACAATTTTACAATTTAAATCGATTTGAACGCATGCACTGTACTCTTCTATAAATCTGATCAGCTAATAATTAGTCAAATGCGGTGATGACCAATCATTCTCCATCGATTTGACATTTCCCCTATTCGCTTGTCACGCGTGACAGTTTCGTTGGGTCAGGCCTGCTGGAGAGTGTGTCGACCGTGTCGACGGTGTCGCTGCTGCGAGTAGTGTTGTCGTCACATACCCCCGCCCGTAAACCTATTTGTTGTTCCGAATCTCCTGAAGGCTCCATAGGTTTACCTTTGTCTCCGATGTCTATCACCGCCAGCTTTATTGCAGGCCGCCGTAGAACATCTGTCGCTGTTCGCACCAACGCTTGGCGAATTCTCCCATAACGCGTTGCAGTAACTTTCTCCACGCTTCCACGGATCCAATGATTACGGTCAGTTCCATTAACTACGAGAACGAGATCTCCCACTTCAAACTCCTTGGTGTCCTCGAACCACTTGCATCGGCGGGTTATCACTAATCCATCTCTTCCAAAACTCCCCGTTAACGTGCAGGGCTTGCTTCCAGCAAGTACGGAGTGTAACATACCCACTGACCTCAGTTTCTGCATGAATTCCCGTCGAATTGCCCAACAGGAAGGGGTTGGGGATTAGAGATTCCTGATCGGCGGACTCCAGCGGGATGTAGTTCACCAACGGTCTAGAGTTCACCAACGCTCTGCTTCATAATAATCGTTTTCAGCGTCTCGTCGTCGGGTTTTCGAGGAGTGTTCAGTCGCTGTCTTAACTGACCGGACAAGGCGCTCCCACACTCCACTCATGTGCGGAGCTGCGGGAGGGATGAACTTCCAAGCGGTTCTCGCGTTCGTGAAAGTTGTTGCCATCGTCTCATTCATTGCCGCGATCTCTTTCTGAAGCTGCCTGCTGGCTCCTGCCGGTGACACGCGAATTGTCCAGCAGGTAAAAAATGCTATCCAGCGCTTCACTTGACTGCGCCCTCTCTTGACCAGCACCGGTCAAGAATAATCTACCCCTACGTATGTGAAACGGCGTACAAAGGGTTGCAATCTTTCTTCGGCCATCTCGAAGCGCTGCCGCATTTCGTTGACAACTGTCTCGCGATTTGCGTGACGAAAATCCGGTAGAACTGTTATTGGATGACACTTCGGAAGAATCGCCGACCACTTTGCTTCGAATGGTACATACGGGGCAGTTTCAATCCGTCCGCGCATCCGGAGGATTCCTTGCTCATCCATGAAAGGCCAGGTTTTGTAGATGTTGCTCGTTTTAGTTGCTGAGTTGTCTTTAGCACGGTTTTTTGTTCCGGGAATGCATCCTCTTGTGCGTCTACAAATCCACTGAGAACTATGTTAGCAAATTCGAGGGTGCATTCCTCGAGAGCGCTCCGGTTCTGTTGCAGCTGGCAGAGCTATCTGATGATTACCACAAACACTTGAACAGCACCAGGTGTGTTGCCATCTGCGCACAGACAGTCAACATGTCGGTGGGGGAAATTGTGAACTGTCCCAAAGATCAAACAGTGACAGCGGCTAGAAGACTCAAGCGGCGGATCGGTCCAAACACGGTAGAAAACTCTCCTGCGTTAATCTTGACAGTGAATGGTACATGTACACTAGGGTGCCAATGAATGTATGGAAGAAATCGACCCTAAAATTTCAAAAAGTTACCCTATACAAAATGTTCACCACCTCGAAAAAAACACCCTATGCAAAATCTCAGCTCAATCGGACTTAAGAGAGAGTGGCGCAAAGCGGTCGAAGTTTGAGTTTTTTTGAAAATCGAAAAATTACCCAAATCTAAAAAAAAATTGGTCAAAAATCGACTTTTCAGATGTAAAAGTGCAAATAAAAACATTCTTTTGACAAAAAAGAATTTTGAGAGAACAGTAAATCTCGATTAGTAATGCAATTTTAAGACATTTGGCATCAAAATAAATTTTGAGAACCCAAAACCATACGTTTCGTCTCGTATGCCGAAAAAAGTACCAGAGCATCAACATTTTTTTCGAAAACCCCGATTTTCTTGGGTGATTTTTCGATTTAAAAAAAACTCAAACTTTGACCGCTTTACGGCACTTTCCATTGAGTCCGATTGGGCTGAAATTTTGCATTTTGTGTTTTTTCGAGGCGGTGAACATTTTTTATGGGGTAACTTTTTGAAATTCGCGATGACCATTTTCATTGGCACCCTAATGTACACCTGAATTCATTTATTTCCGATATCTGCGAGTCAGAACGAGGGTGTTCTACCCATTCAGTGCTTCAAATGCTGATCATTTGTTCATACAAAAATTAGGTTATTTGGCACAATTCATAAAATCCGGAAGGTTATGGCATGGTTTAATGAATAGGATTCTGCACTGGTCAGCTTGTTTACCAAATCAAAACCCTGTCAGGAAGTTATGAGGAGTGATAGGACGAATAGTAGATGCAGCCTGCAGGCAGTATGAGTGATTCGAAGAGCTTAAACGAGCAGTATCCTCTGTGTAGAACGAGATACACACTACAAAATGACGCAATTTGAACTGATTGAGAACTAAAGATGTCCTACGAGTTAGAAACCTTTCGCATTTCATGTTAAATTGACGTTAATTTCGTAAAGGAGTAGGAGTTTTTCCATCTGGTTCTATAGTTATGAAACACTGGAATTTTAGTTTTTTGAATGTTTCGCACTGGAATTCACAACATTAAAGTTCAAATGACCAGACTTATAAATGAAGATAGTTATTGTTTGTATACTATATACTTCAATTCAATCGACTTGTTATATATCTCACTCAGAAAAAATGAGTGGTTCTATAGTTGTGAAACGCAGTGTACTAATAAAAATGACGCAAGTAGTGCATACCTGCATTGAGTCGCCAAAAGTTCCACTGGGAACTTTTGTGCCATCAAAAACGATTTTTGTCATTAATTGCCCAAATTAACACATTCACATCCCTTCCAAACTAATTACAGAACACCGACAAAAAAGCGTCCGCCTCGATCGCATGCTTCCTGGCTGCAAACGGCGCCGATCTGACGATTAAAAACCGAAAGCTTCAAACACCGCTGGATCTCTGCCCGGACCCCAATCTCTGCAAAACATTAATAAAATGCTACAACGAACGCAAAACTGATGACATGGATATGAGCGCTGCCACCGCCGCCGGTGCAGGTATACCGGCTCCTCCCGCCTCTGTTCTGCGAAACGGTGCTCCGAACGCGGCTGCCCCGACGACAACAACGACGGCTGCGGCTGTCACGAATGCTACGGGAATAATTTCCGCAGTTGGTGGCGGTCCTGGTTCGGCGCCTCCTCCAGGCGCAGCCACTGTTGGAATTCCACCTGGTGTTGTGGATGCTAATCTGTTGAATGATTTGAACAAGATGTCTATTCAGCCGGCTATTAGTGGTCAATCGAACAACATCGTCGGATCCAACGGTGGCAGTCCGCTGGACGAATGTCTGCTGTGCTCCGATCAGAAGCGAGATACAGTATTCAAACCGTGCGGTCATGTCGTGTGTTGTGATAATTGCGGACCACGGATCAAGAAGTGTTTGATTTGTCGAGAATCTGTTGCCGAGCGTGAAAAGATTGGAGAGTGTTTGGTTTGTTCAGACCGAAAGGCTTCGGTATTTTTCAAACCCTGCGGTCACATGGTGGCTTGCGATAATTGCGCTCAGATCATGAAAAAGTGTGTCCAGTGTCGGGCCCAGCTGGACCAGAAAGTTCCCCTCTCAGTTTGCAGTGGCGGTCCAGGAAACGTGATAACCGTTCAACATCAGCGAGACGAAAAGAAAGAGCAGAGCGCTCAGATTTTGTTGCAAGGCATCAACAAAAGTGGACACGGAGTGGCAATGAACAACACAACGTCGCCGAACATTAGTGGCGTAAATGGAACGCCAACATCGCTCACTACAACGAATAACATTGGTACCGCAGCCGTGGCGCCAAGCAATTTGAATCTGGTAGATGACTTCCAAAAGCTTCAGCAACAACTGCAGGATATAAAGGAACAGGTACGATTGATTGAAATCATCAGGAGAATACATTCAATAATTCGAAAACGTTTCTCTCTATTTGCAGACAATGTGTCCCGTGTGCTTCGATCGCATTAAGAACATGGTGTTCCTCTGCGGTCACGGGACTTGCCAAATGTGTGGCGATCAAATCGAGGGCTGCTGCCCCATCTGCCGGAAGACGGTCGAGAAACGTATTCTACTGTTCCACTAAAAAAGTACACATGCAGAATCTTAATCCAACTACATATTTATATGCGCAACAGCACCTCCTGCGAGGCAGACATTAGACACAGATTTGCAGCCTGTCTGTCTGCGTGTGGTAACGAAAAATCAAAACTGTTGAAACGGCTAATTTAATAAGTTTTAAACGTATTCTCCCACTAGCCTTTAGTATATCGTTAATCTTCAAGATTGAATTCCATTATGATTGTTTTAGATGTTAATGAGATTTTATCTGTCTCATAGGTAAGCATAAAGTATACTGATTTTCTATATCTTTTATGTAGCGACAATTCGAGGCAACTCTCGAAGGTTCTTTTTTTCAATTTGTATGTATGTCGAACAACATTTTAACTGGTGTGGAAAAAAGGGTACGGTTTATGTTGACCCAAAAATGGATGTTAATGAGTTTTGTTGTTTTAATTTCGACAAAAAATTCGTTTACATGGTCTAGAATCCTAGTATTTTACAAAGCAAGAAACCAATTGAGACATTAGACAAATCACTTTTAATCAAGCACAGAACCAAAAGGATAGAAAAAGAACATTCACCTTAAATAATGTTCTGCGTAGCTTTCAAAGTATATACAAAAACCCCACCACCTTCAATAATAGTGTGCCCAATTATTAGTGTACGCCGAAACGGCACACTCATTCGCATTATACAAATCTATATAATCTTCTGGGTTACTCGACGTGTTTGCTATTACGTCAAATAAATATCCATATCGAAAAATCTACCAACCAAGGTTTGCGTCGGAACGATAAAAGAACACTACCCTGTAAATATTAACTTTCAATGTTCTTATGTGGGTTTTATCGTAAGTTTAACCTGGCTAAGCCTACGATAAAAACCTTCCCTACCAGGTGTGTAGATATGAGGCCGCAATTTTACCAACAGATTGCTTCAGTCTACTCAACCATCAATGCAGGCTCCAAACACGCCGTTGGGAACAACCGTGGGGTTTCCATTTTTTTAAATTACTGTATCATCGTATTACTTTGATAACTCCCTACAGACTGTTTACTTACAAACTATCAATCTAAACTCTTTATTCTAATACTAAACACATTTTTGGACAAAATAACATGAAATTCCTCACAAACATTATAAAATGATCGCATACACAAATTAAAATAATTATTGAAAACTCGTTCTGTGCAAACGAATTTGAACTTCAGAGAATTCCGAAAACAACGAGGCGGAATATTATGCTATGAAGGGAACACAATGCTCGGCGTTCAACGGAATTAAAAGTTGGTGCTGAATGCTACCGGAAACATATGATCGATTTGAGTCGAGCTTTGCGTGAAAATGACTAGAATACACAAAATGGCAGCACGAAGTAACATTGCATCATGATAATGTTCCATCACACGCTTTAAAGCCGGCCAAAAAACGATTGAGTCTTTTGGTTGGCGAGTACTCTCGTACATATCATCCACATCTCTTACCAGTGTGGATGGAACCATTTACACCACACCCATTCCATTAGGTTATGCAAAAAAACTATAATGTTATAAATTGATAATTTATAACTAGCGGACTCGGCAAACGTTGTTCTGACAAATAAATTATTTCTAGTGAATATGTCTACTGTCTGTCTGATTCTTATGGACTCGGAAACTACTGAACTGTAGGGGTTTTTGGCGTCGGGGAATGTTTTTACGATAGTTCGAGACTCCTCTCCACTCTCTTAGGGGGTTTGCCATGCAAACGAAACACAAATTTCTGCATTACTCGAGAATTAATCAAGCAAATGAAACCAAATTAGGCATGCGGTGGTTTTAGGGGGCAATACATGTTTCTATAGTGGTTAGACCAGGTGGGTGACGTCTTTAGAGAACCCCCATTGAACTGACAGGAGCCAACATATCGGGTATCCCACTGACATTTTCCCTTTGTTTTCATATGAATTGGGTATCCCACTGACAGTTCTGCTTGAGATTTTGCTAACGATCCTAGCATCAATCATAGCACCCGGCTGGGTTAGACACTCCACTAGACCCACTAGGGGTGCTTCCATACAAATGAAACACAAATTTCTGCATAACTCGAGAATTAATCAAGCAAATGAAACGAAACTTGGCATGTGAAGGTTTAGGGTGCAATAAATGTTCTTACGGTAGTTAGACACCCCCCCACCCTCTCTAAGGGGGAGCTGCCATACAAATGAAGCATACATTTCTGCATAATTCAAGAACTAATCAAGTAAACGGATCCAAATCTGGCATGTGGAGTTGTTAGGGGGCAAGAACAATTTCTAAGGTGGTTCAACATTCAAGTCTGGACAGCGCAAGCACTCAGTCGTTTACTTTCGCGTTCCCGTAATCGTGATCGAGTGCCATAAGCTGTTATTATTCCTTGCCCTGGTGTTTTTATTTATCACGCGTTTTCCGTGGTCTTGTGGACATTGTGTTCAACCACGCAATTAGCGAGTGGAGAAGCCGCAACAAGGCCTGCCAAAGTGGCTAGCTTTCATTTCTCGCCAATTCATCGCCATTGAAGTTGACCATTGTAAGAGCTTCAATATGACTGTTTTGAACACTGGGGAAACAACACGTGTACCTAAACCTCCTGCTAACCCAAGTGCTCTTGACCTCTCGCTTTGCTCGAATTCACTATCGTTAGATTGCAAGTGGAATGTAATCCAGAACCCCAACGGTAGTGATCACTTGCCAATCAAAATTTCCATCACCATTGGGTCGAATTCTTCTGAATCTATAAACATGGCATATGACCTCACAAGACACATTGACTGGAAAAAATATGCGGACGCGATTGCTCTAGCCATCAATTCCAGAGATGGTTTACCTCCATTGGAGGAGTATAACTTCCTTTTTCGTTTGATCTATGACAGCGCGGTTCGCGCTCAAACGAAACCCATCCCAGGTTCCACTATTCTTCGAAGGCCTCCCTATCCATGGTGGGATAGCCAATGTTCCAAACATTATGTAGAAAAATCGAATGCATTTAAAGCATTTCGGAAACGTGGAACCCCTGAAAATTTTGAAACGTATTTTGACCAGAATCAGTTCAAAAATTTGATCAAAGGGAAAAAACGTGCTTATTGGCGAAATTTCGTGGGAGGTTTGTCACGAGAAACGTCAATGAAAAAATTATGGAATGTGGCTCGAAACATGAGAAATCGCTCTTCAACGAAAGAAAGCGAGGCATATTCACATCGATGGATTTTTAATTTTACACAG
Organism: Toxorhynchites rutilus septentrionalis; assembly: GCF_029784135.1. NCBI lineage: Eukaryota > Metazoa > Arthropoda > Insecta > Diptera > Culicidae > Toxorhynchites > Toxorhynchites rutilus. The sequence goes on from NC_073745.1 coordinate 48,975,413, forward strand.
AAAATTGTTCGCGATATTTCACAAGATAGGTGCGATCTTGATTCCGAATTTTCAATGATAGAATTCTCTCTTGCTCTCCTTTCATGTAACAATTCTGCTCCGGGATCGGACAGAATTAAGTTCAACTTGCCGAAAAACCTCCATGATGTGGCGAAACATCGCTTGTTGAATTTATTCAATCGGTTTCTGGAGCATAATATTGTTCCAGATGATGGGAGAGAAGTACGAGTTATAGCTATTCAAAAACCCGGAAAGCCCGCGTCCGACTTCAATTCGTACCGCCCAATAGCAATGCTGTCTTGTATACGGAAATTGTTGGAGAAAATGATCTTGTTTCGCCTTGATCGATGAGTTGAAACGAATGGCCTACTCTCAGATACACAATATGGGTTCCGCAGGGGCAAGAGGACGAATGATTGTCTTGCGTTGCTTTCTTCAGAAATTCAAATGGCTTACGCCGAAAAAAAACAAATGGCTTCAGTATTCTAGGACATAATACTTTGATTCTGTTTCAATAGAGGTTTTATCAGACAAACTACACTCTCGGGGTCTGCCGCCTCTATTGAATAATATGTTATATAACTTGCTTTGTGAGAAGCATTTGAACTTTTCTCACGGAGATTCGGCAGTAAGTCGGTTCTCTTACATGGGCCTCCCCCAGGGCTCATGTTTAAGCCCCCTTTTGTACAACTTCTATGTAAGCGACATCGACAATTGCCTTACACAAAACTGCAGCCTAAGACAACTTGCAGATGATGGAGTGGTGTCTGTCGTAGGATCAAACGAATCCAACCTGCAAGAACCCTTACAAGATACTTTGAACAATTTTTCAACCTGGGTCATTGGGCTAGGGATCGAATTCTCCACGGAGAAAACAGAGACGGTGGTTTTTTCTAGGAAGCATAGACCAGCAAAACCAAAGCTTCAACTTTTAGGCAAACCGATTACTCATGCTATGTCATCCAAGTATCTTGGGGTATGGTTCGACTTCAAATGTACTTGGGTGGCCCATATTAGGTATCTGAGTGAAAAATGTCAACGAAGAATAAACTTTCTCCGTACAATTACCGGCACATGGTGGGGAGCCCATCCCGAAGATCTTATAATGTTGTATCGAACAACTATTCTCTCAGTGATGGAGTATGGCAGTTTCTGTTTTCAATCAGCTGCCAAAACACATCTCATTAAACTCGAGCGAATTCAGTATCTTTGTCTCCGTATCGCGTTGGGATGTATGCCCTCAACGCATACCATGAGTCTCGAGGTTGTGGCAGGCGTACTCCCACTAAAAGATCGTTTCAATTTATTATCTCTCCGGTTCTTCATCCGGTGTAAGCCGGTGATCGAGCTAAATTTTCACTCCGGATTCATGAGTTCGTATCATGAATTCATCTCCATGCAGGTTGATCCTTCTTCGTATATTCCCAGCCGTGTTTGTTTCCCTGACTACATCAATTCCTCTGTACATTCTGTACATCTGTTCACGAAGGAGAAAATCCATGAAATTCCAGATTATCTTCTATCGGGGATCGTTCCTACGATCTTCAATGCAAAGTATGGGCGTATCAATTGTAATAATATGTACTTTACTGATGGGTCTTCTATGAATGAGTCCACAGGATTAGGAGTGTTCAACGAAATTTTTAGCACCTCCCACAGTCTTCATAATCCTTGCTCAGTGTATATTGCTGAATTTGCAGCGACTCACTGGGCGTTGGACAGCGTCACCTCACGACCTGTTGAACACTATTAAATTGTAATGGATAGTCTTAGCTCTGTCGAAGCTATCCGTTCAGTGATGCCGGGAAAGCACTCGTCGTACTTCCTTGAGAGAATACGAGAAATGCTTTATCTAGACGCTGTTATGTCATCACCTTTGTTTGGGTCCCTTCACATTGCTCAATTCCGGGTAATGAGAGGGCTGACTGACTCATTAGCAAAGGTGGGTGCGATTGAAGGCGACATTTATCAGCGTCAAATCGTTTGCGACGAATTTTACTCTTTAATCCGTAAAAATACCATCGCTATTATTTCTAAGATTAGCCTCAAACCATGGTTCAAAGTCTGGACTTGAGTCGGGACTTTATTCGCACCTTCTCCCGACTCATGTCTAATCACTGTTCGTTAGACGCGCTACTTTTTCGTTTTAATCTTGCCGACAGCAATCTCTGCGTTTGTGGTTACCACGACATCGAACACGTTGTTTGGTCGTGCGAGTTGTATCTTGTCGCCAGATCGAATTTAGAAAACTCCCTTCGGGATCGAGGAAAGCAGCCCAAGATGTGTTGGCTCGGTTTGATCTTGATTACATGTCTCGAATATATGTTTTCCTTAAAGCTATCGATCTTCGAGTGTGATTGTTCTTACATCCTTTTCCCCTCCTTTTCGTCCTTCGCGAGCTATCGGTTCCCTTCCTACTAAATTAGAATAAGTTAAATTGTAAATGCATATTAGATTTAAGGATAGTTTTAAGAGTTGAGTGTGAAGTGTGAGTGTGAATGAGAATGTGAATGTAAATATGAGCGTGAGTGTGAACATTGTTACAATCTCCTTACATTCCATCCTTTTCCTAATGAAAATGTGACACCCTTCTAAACTCGAGTCGACCGCGAGTATTCGGTTTCCTATTTTATTAACCATAGAATTAAGGAAACATGTTAATATTTTCTAGTAAAAAATATAGTTAAGAGCGTGGTTCCTTGAAACCTATGTAACTGAGCCTGTAAAAATAAACGGATTAATAAAAAAAAGATGGTTCAACACTCCTCTCACCTTTCTAAGGGGGTGCGGCTGCCATAGAAATGAAACACAAATTTCTGCATAACTCGAGAACTAATCAAGCAAATGGAACCAAATTTGGCATAGGGAGGTTTTAGTGAGCAATAAATGGGGGAGGGGTTGAAGGTGCTGAACAGTCTCTCTATCTCTCGCATAAAATGGAGTGTGGCCGCACGAGCCGTATACGGCCGTGAGATTGCATCTGCATAGATGGTATTGGTGTGAGTGCATTGCTTTCCCTCGCTGCTTCGGGAGGGCAGAGTGGTTCGTTTCTTTTCGCCGGTTGTGCAGTCAGATTTTCGTATGGGCTCGGATCCACTGCCAACGTAGCCTTGAGTTCAGTTATATTGAATCGGAGTACATACGGTGGTTTGATTGTTCGATGGATGGCGAGGGGAGGCAAGCTATTTTGTTCGCTTGGTGTGCCCGATTTGGGGTGGGATGCCACTGGCAACCGCACTGTTGTCATTCTGTGTAGTTACTTCTCGCGATTGCATACAACCCGTGTGGCAGCATTTTTGCATTGTGGTTCATAAAATCTAACCAAAATGGAACCAGTGTGAAATTAGTATGAACATAGTACAGTGATTCGCCTCTTATTGGCAAGTATGGAAAAGTTCATTCGTTCAATTCTCCACACCTGATTATGAATCACTCTTGTATCTGCTTGGAATAATCATGGCGAAAAGAATACAGCAAACAATCGTGAGATTGCACGATGAATCATTTTACACTCCTCGACCATCTTCATTTGGGACTGATAGAAAACATAACAAAACAAAGAGTGGAAAACTACATTCAATGAATGAATATTCCTTTGGAAGGATCGCACGAAACAAAATAACAAGTGAGTCAAAATAGATTGAATCTGCGTGTATGTATGATTTTATTTTCCCTTGTACTCTTTTCCTTGTCAGCATTTAAGTGCACATGAAATCCACCTTCCCGCTCATCAATAACTTTGTACTAGAAACAAAAAAAAATGTCATTGCAATAGTGCACAAGAAACAACTCGATTTCAACTATTTACCTATATTTTACTGCCGCGATGAGGCTCAATGATTGCTATTTGAGTGAAAAATGAATGATTTTACAGAGACACTCGCTGGCTCAAGCCAAAGTTTCCAGTTTGATTCTATCACCATCATTCCGAGAGGCAAATGAGGGAATGCAAAAATTTCTGAGAATAGAAGAACGGAATCGAGACAGTATTGACGTAGGATTACGTCTTTCGGGAACATATTGGGGTACAAATTGAAAAATGAAAATCGATCGCATCGTGAAAAATGTCCAATTTCAAACGCTTGTTACTCATTCATTTCATGATGGATTGATGAGATTTTTGCATCAAACGATTACGGCACTCCATAACAATTTTTCACATTGGATAAAATAGTATATATCATATAACTAACTATCGAACAATTGAAAAAAATCAACCCCTATCCAAACAGAGATACCCAGTCCTGATTGGTCGAAATTGACGTCATTTCTTTTTCGCGCCCGATTCTTTCTCTCACCGGCAAGCTGCATGGCAATCGAGTAGGAGGTGCCTACTTCACACATACCAAATGATATAAAAGGAAGGAGCATTCGTGGATCTCATTCATTCTTACAATGGACGTGGAACGGGCAACAACAAGTGGAGAGCAGCAGCAGTGAAAGCGGCTAATATATAGGCGAGCATAGAAGTTCAGCGGTCTAAATGCGAGCTGCGTCTCACATCGAGCTTCTATGGCAGCATAAGCAGCGACAAACAGTAGCAACGGTTGTTGAAACCGGTCTACTACTAGTGGCAGCAGCAAGCATCACGAGCGGATCGTTTCAGGCACGCTCTCTCCGTCAGAAATGTGAGAACGTTTCTTGGCATCGTGAAAGTGCAGTATCGAATCTGAGCGGCCAACAATTGAGCTGTGTCTCACATAAGTGGCAGTAGCAGCAGCAGCGGCGGTAAACATCAAGGCTGAACCTCAACAATCGAGCTGTGTCTCGCATCGGTCCACTACTGTTGGCAACAACAAACATCATGAGTAGAGAGTTTCAGGCATGCTCTCTTTCTCTACTGCTGCTGCTGCTACTCAGTCAGATTTCTCATTCTTGTTGGACGCTCAGATCGATAAACATATGTGTTTCTAGTGTGCATTGCTGGTACTCCTGTTCACATCAACCAATACAATTGGATGCGGTTATGGAGGTAAAGGAGACAAAGGATCCGGTTGAGGAAGAGTGTATCGCAAGGTTCCACATGACAACATCCAGTGTATCAAACCCGCTATCCGTTGTTTAGCTCACCGTGATGGTGTCAACGAAACCCTTGCAAACCGCCGCACAGAAGCTGAAGATGCCAAAGCCAAGGAAAGCAGCAGCGACTCCGAAAAAACTACCGCTGCCAAGAAGTTAACAACTGCTACATCCGACTGAAACCTCACATTAGCACGCAGCAGATTCCGTACAACCCATTTAACCATTCCAGTCCTTTTCAGGACTTTCGATATTGCTTTGAAACGAAAGAGTTTAATTTATTGTTTTCCACTTATCATAAAAATGATATAAAACTACGATCAAAAATACTGTTTACTTTTATATTTTCTTTGATCATGTGCAACTAACAGGAAACTTATCACGTCAGAAACATACTTTCCATCAACCAACCTGACTGGATGCGGTAAGGGAGGCGAATGCCATATGTATGCATATATATATAGCGAAACGGCTCCGGTCATGCCTCAAGTAATTTTCTAAAATAATATTTTGCCGATGCATTTGCGCGAACTACACGGGCGAGTAGCACCATAATAGCAAATCAAATGTCGAAGTTCGTGATATGGGTGCGTTCATCGCTATTCGGTTCGGCGTCGGTTTAACCCTTTCATTACGGCAGTGTGCTCCGCCGAAGTGCTACCCCTGTACGGAGCACTGCGCCGAAAAGTATGCACATCGCGCTGGTGTGATCGAAGAGCAGTATGAATTTCATGTCGTCTAAAGACGACGCTCGTACACACAGCTCGTCGCGCGGATGTCGTCTATAGACGACGCTCGTAACGGAAGGGTTAACCATCAATAACTACGCTTGGCAACATTGACATCTGGCAATTTTCATATAAGATGTTTCCCCCGCATGTTGAAAGTGGTTTTCCATGTACATAAAAGCGCAGCGTAGTATGTCAACTGCTTCCCGGTTAGAAAATAAATGAGCGACCCGTCCAATCTCGGCACTCCATAATATAACTAACAATCGAACAATTAAAAAATCTCAACCACTATCCAAACAGAAGATACCTAGGCTTGATTGATCGAAATTGACGTCATTTCTTTTTCGCGCCCGATGCGTTCGTTCACCGGCAAGCTGCATGACAATCGAGTAGGAGGCGCCTACTTCACACATACCAAATTATATAAAAGGATGGAGAGTTCGTGGATTTTATTCATTTTTACAACGGACGTTGAACGGACAACAGTGGAGAGCAGCAGCAGTGGACGCGGCTAATATATAGACGAGCATCGAAGCTGTGTGGTCAATAGGCTAGCTGTGCCTCACATCAAGCTTCTATGGCAGTATAAGCAGCGTCAAACTACTACTATTACTACTACTAGTGGCAGCAGCAAGCATCGCGAGCGGAGCATTTCGGGCACGCTTTCAGAAGTGCGAGCACACGCTTCTTGGAATCGTGAAAGTGCAGCAATGAACTTCAAGACATCGAAGCATCGAATCTGAGCGGCCAACAATTGAGCTGTGTCTCATATCCAACTTAAGTGGCATTAGCAGCAGCAGCGGCAGTAAACATCGAGGCCTAACATCAACAATCGAGCTGTGTCCCGCATCGGTCCAGTACTGATGGCAACAGCAAACATCATGAGCAGAAAGTTTCAGGCATGTTCTCTCTTTCTGCTGATGCTGCTGCTCAGTCAGATTTCTCATTTTGTTCGACACTCAGATCGGTAAACATATATGTTTTTAGTGTTTTAAGTGTGGTCACATCAGATCAACATCAACCAACATGACCTCATGCGGCAAGGAAGGCAAAGGAGGATCGAAGCGTATCGCAAGGTTCTACATGACAATATCCAGTGTATCAAACTCGCTATTCGCCGTTTAGCTCGACGTGATGGTGTCAACGAAAACCACCAAAATAAAAACAGAAATAAGCAGCAGCGGCTCCGAAAAAGCTACCGCTGCCAAAAAACAAAAAATACCCAACAACCAAACCAAACGGCCCTTTTCAGGGCCATCAGATCATTATCAAAGAGTTTAACAATATATTTTTTCAAACATCCAACATCAACATGCGACAGATAGCCTAACGTAATCCTACGTCAACTATGCGGTCGTGTCTCGGACACAACCTTCTGTGACTTTTTTTCCGTTCTAATCGAGAATGAACTTTGCGAAGAGGATAGGTGAATGTTTTCTGTCTCAAATAAAGTAAGGCATAAACGAAGATTAGAAGGGTGAGTTTCATCTGTGAATGAGTGTTGTTGAACTTATTTCGATGCGATTTTGCCCATACCTGCTTATTGGACAGACCTGTAATGCGACACGAATAATTGAGCATTTTCGTCTTTAATTACATTTTTGTAAATGTCCGCATTAAAAAAAAGTTTCCACAACACGATAATTTTTTAGGAATGTTTTTAAGCTAGATTATGCATTTTGCACTTTTTTCTAATGGTTACTTGTTTAATTTTTGATTATTTAATGTTTCAACTTGTTTTTCAGTTTATGTTGTGTTTGTTGATGTCTAATTACAGGTCACAATCGCCCCTAATGTGACACTAAGTGGTGCCTCGGTCCAATTAGAGGCGAATCACTGTAGCTTTTATAGCTCTAGTGTGTTAATTTATTTAAAATGTAGGACAATTGTTTCTGGATGAGTCCTCTCGGTTACCTTGTCAGGTTTCCTAAAGATAATTCTAAGCCGTGATTGAAGTTTTATCAAGCGTACGCATGATGAATGACGGAATATATCGTAATATATTACACTTCGTCGGGTTGATTGATTGTAGAGGAATTCTCCCGGTTACCCTCTCAGGTTTCCCAAAAACAACAATCCGTCGCCGCGGTTGGAGTTAAAGACTACGCGCATTGAATAATGGAATATATCGCTGTCCCGATTGGTTTGGGAGGAGTTCTCTCGGTTACCTTCTCAGGTTTCCTACAGTTGAATCTTTGCAATTGCGATTGAATTCCGATAACAAATGCTTGCGAGAAATTATTGTTACAGGTTTTCCTTCTCAAGATACCTAAAGAACTCCGCTGCGTGTTGAGATATGAATTCGCGTTTTTAGAATCACATCACTTACCGCAGTGAATCCTGATTTTTCTTAACCATTCCCACTAACAACTATCTCTTCCGTGATAAACGCTAGGGAACCACGCTATAGTGGCGACCTTTCTGGCCTTCGGGCGGTGAATATCATACTAACATTCCTTCTCTTCCTCTGGTGACTGTAAGGACGTGGCCAGTGTCGTTATTGACCATTCAAAGCTCGAATTACCGAGAATTGCACAAGATAATTATTTGCTAGTCCCAAGCGTCATTCTGTGTGTTCTTTGCGCAATTTGGTTGGTTCAGGTCAATCACGGAGAGCAACTACGAATTGTACATTCTACCCAAGCTCAAGCTCTAGACCCTGACTCGGCCCTCTATCTTCTGCGAGACCCGTTGTGAACAACATGGGAAAGTGAAAAAACACAATTGAATAAAAAGTCCTGTTGCGTTGGGATGTATGTCCTCAACGCATACCATGAGTCTCGAGGTTTTGGCAGGCGTAATCCCACTAAAAGATCGTTTCAATTTATTATCTCTTCGGTTCCTCATCCGGTGTAAGGTTATGAACCCATTGATGATCGGAAATTTTGAGCAGCTTATCGAGCTAAATTTTCATTCAGGATTCATGAGCTCATATCATGAATTCATCTCCATGCAGGTTGATCCTTCTTCGTATACTCCCAACCGTGTTTGTTTTCCTGACTACATCAGTTCCTCTGTACATTTTGATCTGTTCACGAAGGAGAAAATCCATGGAAATCCAGATTATCATCGATCGGGGATCGTTCCTACGATCTTCAATGCAAAGTATGGGCGTATCAATTGTGATAATATGTACTTTACTGATGGGTCCTCTATGAGTGTGTCCACAGGATTTGGAGTGTTCAACGAAATTTTTAGCACCTCCCACAGTCTTCAGAATCCTTGCTCTGTGTATATTGCTGAATTGGCAGCAATACACTGGGCGCTGGACAGCGTCGCCTCATGACCTGTTGAACTCTATTACATCTATTACACTATTACATTGTAACGGATAGTCTTAGCTCTGTCGAAGCTATCCGTTCAGTGAGGCCGGAAAAGCACTCGCCGTACTTCCTTGAGAGAATACGAGAAATTTTGAGTGCTTTAACCAGACGCTGTTATGTCATTACCTTTGTCTGGGTCCCTTCACATTGCTCAATTCTGGGTAATGAGAGGGCTGACTCATTGGCAAAGGTAGGTGCAATTGAAGGCGATATTTATCAGCGTCAAATCGCTTTCAATGAATTTTATTCTTTAGTCCGTAAAAATACCATCGCTAACTGACAACGTTAGTGGAACGAAGATGAATTGGGTCGGTGGCTTCACTCGATTATCCCTAAGGTTAGCCTCAAACCATGGTTCAAAAGTCTGGACTTGAGTCGGGACTTTATTCGCACCTTCTCTCGACTCATGTCCAATCACTGTTCGTTAGACGCACTACTCTTTCGTTTTAATCTTGCCGATGGCAATATCTGTGCTTGTGGCCAAGGTTACCACGACATCGAACACGTTGTTTGGTCGTGCGAGGAGTATCTTGTTGCCAGATCGAATTTAGAAAACTCTCTTCGGGCTAGAGGAAGGCAGCCCAATGTGCCGGTGAGAGATGTGTTGACTTGGTTAGACCTTGATTTCATGTCCCATGTCTTCATGTGTGATTGTCCTTATATCCTTATATTCTCCTTTTCCTTTTCCTTCGCGAGAAATCAAATCCCTTCTTACTATTGTTAGTAAGAATAAGGTGAAATGTAAATACATATTAGATATAAGATAGGCTTAAGGTGAAGGTGGAAGCTAGCCACAAATGGCTGCCACAATGGCGCTCATTTCTTTCATCTCCCTCCCTCACCTCTCGCCTGAAAATCAATAATTTTGCGAAACAGTGTGAAGAAAATCGTTTTCGCACACTTCCCATCAAGCAATATCAACCAAACTCTAATCGATTACTCACAAGATATTAAATTTTCATCTGCTTTCGCACCGTATAGTGAAGAACGTCGGAAAACTCGAGCAAGTGCTCTGAAAGTTAAATTTTCGTTTTTCAATCTTCTGCAATGGTTTTGTTTGTATTGGTGGAAGCATCGTTATTTTTTCGACACTGATGCCAAACAACATCATCGAAAAAGCTATAAAAACCACTCAATAAAATGTTATTCCGGAGTCATAGCGTCCCATGTCATGAAAATCAATAGAATAAAATTGTGTTGATATCAATACAATTATTATTTTTACGTTTAATGGGTCTATAATGTAAGTTTTAGCAACTTTAACATTGGGTAAGAAAATTGTATTGCAGAGCCCGGAACACTGCCACGGCTGCCTATGCTTTCAAAAACAGTAAACGGAAAAGTATTAAATTCAATCTAAATGCATCGCCCAACGAAGAGAAGGGTTAAGGCTTTCCAACGTGAATATGTGAAAACAATACGATCAACGAAGGAAAATATTAAGGAATTATCAACATCGAGTTACTATGCGGAAGAACTTGTTAATACCAAAAGAGCCCCAATTCGCATGTGTTATAAATTTGCTCATGTTATGCTCGCGTATAATCAGAATCATATGCAAATGCACCTTCTATATATATTTATATTTGCAATTGTTCATCGGAACATATCGTTCATACATTTTACTTTAGTATTGAATTGTTATTTGTTTTTTTTCAAATGTATTCAAAGACTCGTGTCAATGAAGCGCCACACAGTCTGATAAGTGAATTGATCTATTTACGTGTGCTTTGCTCTTCTCTCACAAACACTATTACCCCATTTTTACACGAGGGTTTACCTATACTACTACAATGGCTAGCTTCCACCTTCACCTTAAGAATTGAGTATGATGAATGTGAGCGTGAACATTGTGAACATATCTTTATATCCCATCCTTTTCCTGAAAAAAATGTCACCCTTCTAAACTCGAGCAAACCGCGAGTAATCGGTTCTCTACTTCATTAACATTAGAATTAATAAAAAATGTTTATATATACTTGTAACTATACAGATAGGAGTTTGGCTTCTTTAAACTTATGTAACTGAGCCTGTAAAAATAAACGATTTAATAAAAAAAAAGTCCTGTAAAATCTAGATTTTCTCGTATGTATATATATTTATAACGTTCGAATAATGTCAACATTATTATGGTTCAGATTTGTACATCAAATAATATCTTAATGATTATTACATCAAAAAACCATTAGAACGTAGTTCCTGAAGTCGAAAACAAAATGCGAAAACCTTCCATTCATTTTTACTATTTTATTATGTTGTTACTGGAGGCGTCTCCCTCTTATGTTGTTTGGTCGCGTTTTGTTTTCTTCTGTTTTTATCGTTAAATTCCTATCGCGGAACAAACCCTCTCATCGCTTGATACCATTTCAATGGTAGCAAATATGCGCCTTCAATTATATTTTAATGTAAAATAAAGACCTTGAAATGATAATATAAAAATCTCCACAAATGTTTTCAAAACAAATAACATATTGCCACATAGAGGAGAATGTCCCCCATTTTTTTTCTCCGTCTATAGGAAAGAAATCCTTACAGTCAAAACTATGTTTCATACACTATCTTTTTCGTTTCGTTTCTTTGTTTTTAAGAGGCTTTAAACTTTGCAGTTCATTCGCCTCCAGACCTATCTTTTTTATATTCCTATACATTACAGGAGAACTTGGTTACTAAGATTGTTCTACAGTAATGGTTCACTAACTGGTCTGCTTTTTAACTAGGCGAATGTTAACAGGTCCTTGGACCAGTTAAAAAGCAGAATATCGTAAACAATCGACGCCATATTCAAATGGAAGATTTGCTGTGAGGAGCATTCGAATGTAATTTGAAATGTTATGAAAATTGACATTTGTTTCGCATGACAAAAACATTGAAACAAACTACACAAAAATAATTTCCTCAAATTATATGTCATACCTGTTGTTGCACTCAATGCGAAACTTCCATTAGAATCCTTTAGTTTATACAATTTCCTGATCAACGCGAATCAAACAATTCGTTGAAGTTCCCTCGATTTTATTTGACGTTTAACATGTCGGACCAGTTCAAACGCGAATGTCGATAACTGATCTTCCGTTTTCGTCCAGTTAGTGAATGTTTACTGAACCAGTTTTACAGTTAACTTATAGATTAATAATTTATCGTAATATTTTACAACTAGAATAGACCTTCTCATGAACTGCCCTAAGAGCAATTAAGCTCTGTGCGACTCTCACATTACCAACGTTTCGCAATCAAGTCAATTAAAAAGAATCAACAATGAATAGTACAATTATGCTTGTTTTCTGCTAGCTTATTTAGGACACAAAGTTTGTTTTCTTGTTTTCACTGCCTCGTTCAGAATATGTTTGATTAAAATATTACTTAATAAGTGTCTGACTTGTTATTCTTGACGACATAGAAACTAATAGCGAACCGAATCTTAACCTTTCACTACTGATACTAGTGCTCGCTACAAAATTTGTAGTTCGCCATATGTTTATTTCTACTTGTGGTTCTAGCGTGGGTAGAGCAAAACTTGATGCAACTGACCCACATTCTCGGTAGAATTTTGGTGTAGACTATTGTTTTGCTGTTAGCATTCAAATAACCGATTCGACACTATTACACATTCTATGAAATATCCAAAAGAAAGACCTTTCTTCCTTCAAACAGTCGGTGTTTGAGGGGTTTTAGGGGTATTGGAACCAGGGGGTTCACTGTTTGCCGACATTTCTGGAGGGCTACCGGCCGTTGCCGATCCAATGCTCGCAGGTACTGCTTTGTCACGCTCTCGTTCGCGCCCGGGCCGGAATGCTTCCAACAGCGCATCGACACGGGCCTCGGTCGGTCCCCAGCGCTGGAAGGCAGCGTTATTTTGAAGCCAAACCACCATCGTGCCGTGGATGCTCTTAAAGTTTACCTCCGATCTGTAAAAAAAGTGAGAAAGGTTAGATAGTCCCAGAATATCAGTTTCAACTTTGCTAACTTCCATTGATTGGTATACATTGGAATTGGCACCTTTGATTCGATTTGACCCTTAAAATTAGCATAACAAGAAAAAATTTGATAATCAAAATGGTAAGATCTGAAGCCAATGTTTCCTTTTCCACCGAAGAAATGGTAATATTACAATGCCGCATTGATAAATCGTCACTCAATAATAAATCTACTACATTGCAAGTAGGACCTCCATACATTTCTATCGACGACGATGTACTAGGCCCGATCTTCATCGATCTCTGCCACATAGATGTCTCGAAAAACAGAATTCGATTTTGGAAGTATCGAGAATGGAAGATGCTCTATCACCTCAAACCCTAATCCCTGCATCTTCGCTACTGTCTCTCGCACTCTATGCGGAATGCAACATGCAACAATCATGCAACAAATGTTTGGGTTTCCTAGCAGCTGAGACATGGGATCTGCCTAACTTCTTGGTCACTATATGCTAAGCTGATGCTGATTTCGGTACCGGTGGTCGTTATCTATTTTTCATAGAAGCACCGTTTTGATTCGTGAAAAGGTTCTCTAGACATAAGGAAAACGTTCAGACGTTTAGATAAACTATGAATATAGCATTAGTTTTTTTCTTGATGTGGTGGCTGAGAGCAGACATACGTCCGCAAAGGGTTGAGGGTTGAATGATGGATCGATAATACGAGGTCTCACAGCTTGTATCGATTCCAGTAGATAATTGATCAACCCTAGTGTAAGAAGTACTGGAGCGTGCAGAGGTTAGGCAAGCCCTATATGAATCGTATCGTTCGGATAAGAGGCACTGAAGGTTCGTCTTCTATGGTTTATGCCTCTGCTGCTATTTCCTTGCCTTATGTGAAAAAATTAACCATTCAGTTCGAGTGTCGCTCTCTATTGGTGAGATATGATACAGGTCTGGAATACGTGACGGAACAACAGAAGATTCACCGAGCACCGTCTCGTCAGCCTGCGTATGAGGTGCACGATAAAATGCATGATTGGCGCAGTTGCTCCGTGTGAGTATATGAACGACACAGTGAATGTCAGGTATAGCAACCGGAGCATCTTTTCTACGAGGAAAGCATTACGGTGGTGATGAATATGATATTCAGTTGGCCATTGAGGGTGATAACTTTTGAAACAACCTTATACATGACTTCTCTCAGTCTGTTTAAAACGATGTCAGTGTCGGGTTACACAACCGTGTGACATCGATGCAAATTCGACCCTGACTATTTATCCAATTTCTACACATTTCTACACACATACACGTTGCTATGGATACGGTAATAAATAAAAAATTTCAATCCATCTTCGTCACTCAGAGAGTAACTACGTTTTATTATTCCGCTCCGTTTTCCATTATCCTGCGATAGGTTATGGGCCCAGCAGCGGAGTAAAAGTGATTTTATTAAACGGTTAATTATCGAGAAAAGTGATGGAAGGAAATCGATTCTCGCTGCAAAAGCTGAATAACAGCAACTATCCAACCTGGCGCTTCAAAATCGAGTTGCTGCTCGTGCGGGAGGATCTTTGGTACTACGTGGAGCCGGGAGTGAAACCGGAAACGGTGACACAAGCAACGTGGGATGCAGGTGACGCCAAGGCAAGGGCCACCATCGGACTACTAGTCGAAGATAACCAACACGGTCTGATTCGCGGATCGACGACGGCCAAAGCCGTCTGGACGGCGCTTCAAAACCACCACCAGAAAACCAGTTTAATGTCGAAGGTGTCGCTCCTAAAACGTATTTGCGACAAACGTTTCGTCGACGGCGCAGATATGGCGGAGTTTTTGTTCGAGATGGAGGAGTTATTCTCCCGTCTGGCCAATGCTGGCCAGGAACTGGCAGAAAACCTTACGGTTGCGATGATCCTAAGGAGTCTCCCTAGCTCATTCGACACTTTAACCACAGCCCTCGAAAGTCGTTCCGACGACGAACTAACATTGGAGTTGGTCAAGCGGAAGCTGTTCGACGAAGAGGCGAAACAGCAAGGTTCCAGTTCGAGTTCGGCATTGAAAGTCATTCACGACGGTAAGAAGAAAAAACAAATCGTTTGTCACTACTGCAAGAAGCCGGGACACAAGCAGAACAAATGCCGGAAGTTGGTTCGTGACTCGGAGAAGGGGTCCAAAAGTGCTGAGAAACCCTCCAACAAGAAGGAATCCGTGTCCTTCGCCCTAGCTGCAGGAGGAGCAATAGAAAGCAGTATAACCAAACCATGGATTGTAGATTCCGGCGCAACACGACATACCGTCGCTGATCGAAAGTTATTCCGAGAGCTGCGTGAAAGTGAAGTTAAATTTGTTAACCTGGCAGACGGCAAGCAAGCGGTCGTACGTGGTGAAGGTTCCTGTGTCATCGAGTGCGCAGATGAACAAGGTTTTCGTCGGGAAGTTACATTAAGTTTTGCTCTGTACACTCCTAGTCTATCTATGAACCTGTTGTCCGTACCGGCACTCGTCCAGAAGCAAGCCACGGTCGTTTTCGATGTCGCTGGTTGTCGTATTCTATATAGAGAGGTTGTCGTCGCCGTGGCACACCTTAAGGAAGGCCTGTACCAAATCAAGCAACCGGAAGATACTGTAATGGTGGCGGGCGGTCACCACAATAAAGATTGCAAGCACGTCTGGCATCGGAGATTCGGTCATCGGGACCCGAAGGCTATCGAACGTTTACAGCAAGCTGATCTGGCGGATGGTTTAACGATTTACGAATGCGCTGTTGACGAAAACTGTGCATGCTGTTTGAAAGGCAAAACTCCTCGCACTCCTTTCCCGAGCGAATCCAAATCCAGATCAAAGGCGCCCATGGATCTGGTGCACACGGACGTTTGCGGTCCGGTGGAGGTGCCATCGATCAGTGGTTATCGATATTTTATGACCATGATTGATGACCACAGTCGCTATTGTGTACTCTACCTATTGAGGGAGAAGTCGGAGGTCGCAGTCAAAATTGAAGAGTACGTTGCGTTTGCCAAAACTTTTTTCGAGTGGACGCCCAAGGCCATACGCTCGGATCAAGGCGGTGAGTACAGCGGAATGCAGTTGCGGTCTTTCTACAAGCGCGAAGGGATCTCAGTCCAGTACACCGCCGGCTACAGTCCGCAACAGAACGGGATTGTGGAGCGGAAGAACCGCTCGCTTATCGAAATGGTACGGTGCATGCTATTCGACGCACAACTGGATCAGCGATACTGGGCGGAGGCGATCAACACGGCCGTGTATCTTCAAAACGTGTTGCCTACGAAACCAGTCGACGTTACACATTGGAACGGTGTAAAACCCAAGGTCGATCACCTGCGAATCTTCGGTTGCACAGCGTGGGTCCACATTCCGAAGGCAAAGAGAAAGAAGCTGGATGTCACCGCACAGAAATTGATTTTTGTTGGCTATTCAAACGAACACAAAGCCTATCGTTTCCTCGACACAACCACACGGAAAATCCATGTGAGCCGCGACGTCAAGTTCATCGAGAGCGGCACGGACACCATTCCAACGGTTGAGCCGACACGAAGCAATCAAGCTGAGGAGGTGGAGTTTAATTTTCTGTCACGAAAAATTCCGAACGAACCCGAAGCACAACCCGAGACTGCAGAAAACGCTGAACAGGAAAGCGAGGTTGGGAGCCATTCGGATGACGATTTTTACGGTTTCAGCGATGAAGATACTCTACTTGGAGAGGAAATCAACATCGAGGAATCGAAACCAAAGCGATCTCTACGACTTATGAAAAGTTTCCCGCCCCAACGATTCGACGATGTCACCAACGTAACGAAGCACGTAAACGAAGAACCCCAAAACTACTCTGAAGCGATCAACAGTCCGGAAGCAGCTGCCTGGAAAGTCGCAATGAAGGAGGAGATCGATGCGCTAAAAGAAAATGGTACGTGGGAGCTCGTACAATTACCTCCAGGTCGAAAGGCGGTAGGTTGTAAGTGGACGTTTAAGAAGAAGGAGAACGAACACGGACGAGTGGTGCGGCACAAAGCACGACTAGTCGCCCAGGGATTCGCACAGAAATTAGGCCAAGACTACGACGAGGTATTCGCTCTCGTCGTACGTCAAACGACTCTCCGAACAGTCCTCGTTTTGGCCAGTAAGCAGCAGATGGTGGTCAAGCACCTCGATATCAAGAACGCCTATCTGTATGCGGAGCTGCAAGAAGACATGTATATGAAGCAACCCGCTGGCTTCGATCGACACGATGGCATGGTTTGCCACCTCAAGCGCAGCATTTACGGACTCAAGCAGTCCGCTCGAGCATGGAATAGGAAGATCGACGGAGTTTTCAAGTCCATGGGCTTCCACCAAGCTGAAGCCGATACGTGTCTGTATACCCGCAACTATGACAGAAAGGTGACCTACATCCTCATATACGTGGACGATATGGTCGTCGCCTGTAACTCCGAGGAAGATTTTGAGGAGATTCGTCAACAGCTCCAGCATCACTTCAAGTTATCCTGTTTAGGCGAACTCAAGCACTTCTTGGGGATTCACGTGACGAGAGACGGTGACCATTACACTCTCGATCAAACAAGTTACATCGAAAAGATGATTCGACGATTCGGACACGATGAAGCCAAGCCGTCGAAAGTGCCGATTGACCCCGGATACCTCAAGCAAAAGGAGGAGTGTGCATTGCCTACAAACACGTCATTCCGTAGCCTGGTAGGCTGTTTGCTTTACGTTTCGGTCAACACCCGACCGGACATTTGCGTATCCGTCTCACTGCTGGGCAGAAAAGTTACAAACCCTACAAACCGCGACTGGACCGAAGCCAAGAGAGTCCTTCGATATCTGAAGACTACAAAGAACCATCGTCTGCACCTGGGATCCGGATGCGGCGAGATGGAGTGCTTCGTGGACGCTGTTTGGGCCGGTGACGAAGGAGACAGAAAATCGCATTCCGGATTTCTGCTTAAGTTCGGCGGCGGTCTTGTCGACTGGGGAACACGGAAGCAAACATGTGTCGCCCTTTCCTCGACGGAGGCCGAATTCGTAGCGTTGGCGGACGGATGTCAGCAGCTAATGTGGTTCCGAAAACTACTGAACGACTTGCAACAAGCTCAAGCGAAACCTATCATCGTATGGGAAGATAACCAGTCGTGCATAAAGATTGTCGAATCCCAACGTCTTGAGAGACGTTCCAAACACATAGATACAAAGTATGCTTTCACGAAGGATCTACACCAGCAGCAAATCATTGATCTGCGTTACATACCAACCGAGCGCATGGAGGCCGACATCATGACGAAGCCGTTGGACCGTGTGAAGCTAGACAGACACCGAACTGCCATCGGAGTCAAAGATCCAACCGTGACATCGAACCAGCATCATTGAGGAGGAGTGTCGGGTTACACAACCGTGTGACATCGATGCAAATTCGACCCTGACTATTTATCCAATTTCTACACATTTCTACACACATACTCGTTGCTATGGATACGGTAATAAATAAAATTTTTCAATCCATCTTCGTCACTTAGAGAGTAACTACGTTTTATTATTCTGCTCCGTTATCCATTATCCTGCGATAGTCAGGTACCCATTGTCAACTAGAGAAATTCTTGGCGTAAATTGAATTGTCTTGTTATAGGACCTCTGTCTACCTGGTTTTGTAGTTGATCTTGGTTCACGAACTTTGGTGGACGAAACAATTTAAAGTACGTTTTGATTTGACGATTGAACATGGCTGGACCGGCGAAATCGATTTTTTTCCATTTCGATTTTTTGGATCGATTCTTTGTACTTCTAAAATCACGATGGTTTCTTTCGATTTTTTCGATCGTAGAATTTTTTTTGTATATTTTTATGCGGTACCGCGTAAAAAAACCAGTACAATATCACATCTCTCCCTCAGCTTACATTTATCTCTTATATATTACCAGAGCATATTACGGTTATAAGTGCTTGTAACGGAGCTTAGCGCTTATGAAGGAAATTAGTGCCGCACATAATCACGATCCTTACGTGGATTTTAGGTGGGTAACGGGGAGCTTACCGGGCGGTACCACGGGACGGGGGTTTCACGGACAGCGATTTGTGAATGTCTCTTCATGTCTACTTAGCTCTGGACGGTCCAACAGTGGTACTGCACGTGCATCGGCAGTAGGGTGTACAAATCACAAGGGAAGGGACAACAACAGATGACCTCATTCGTGAGAAAAACCGAACTATAGCTACCAGTAACCAACGAAATTGCAGAAAAAACTACGGGTTTTCGAAAGCGAGCAATATTAATCTTTTTACTTCCGTTCTACGTAAAGATAGTCCCATTTGATATCTATCATTAAGTGACATGGTTTTTACGCGAATTCTCGAATTACGCGTTTTTTTACGCGGATTTTCCAATTAAAGCGTGGTTTAGAGTTCCCGTTAACGTGTACATGAACAGGTGGTGAAATAGTACGATCATTTCACGGTGAACTACACTGCGAACATACAACTAAAAAAATCGTGGTGAATAGAACGATTTTGTTCACGTTCACGTACATATTAAAAGTTCGGCAGTAAACGTGAAGTAAATAAACATCGATCTTCAATAAAGTAATTCGGATAAAATATACAGTTGTTCACGAATCAACCCGAAGCAACGAAGTTTTTCAACCCGTGCAGAGATCCGATTGAATGAAATTGCATCCATATCAAAATTTTCATTGAAAACTTAATATATCCTTTCACAGTTCACGGTGAAATAATTTTCAGAATGCCTTGAGACATTCGAACGTGAACATGAACGGGGAAATATTTTGACGTCTATATTCACCACTGTTTTCACGTTCACGTTCAACGAAGTCGGTGAACTATGGTGATTTCACCAACATCTCGATTCCACGGTGGAAATTCAGAATCGTTGTGAAATATTGGATGAATCCATTTTTTATGAATATGATCTATGTTTCACTATGTTTTTCAACTAGAAAATGTTTCTTCCTACCGTTTCAAGATGTTCTCCTCGCGTTTTATATATGGAATGATGAATTATTAACAAAAAAGTGTTTGTTCGCGTTCATGTTCACGGGAACTCTCAATTTTCAAAGGCGACTGTGGTGAGATTTTTACCTTGAGTGAACTCTAATGAACACCGACTCAATTCTCCTGGGCGATGGCAGTGAATAAACTTGCCTTTTTGTGACCCTTTAAGGTAGGTTTAGAGTTCCCGTGAACGTGAACGCGAACAAACACTTTTTGGTTAATAATTCTTCAGTCCATATATAAAACGCGAGGAAAACATCTTGAAACGCTAGGAAGAAACATTTTCTACTAGAAAAACATGTTTAAACGCAATTCATATTGATAAAAGTGGATTGATTCAATATTTCACGATTATGAATTTCCACCGTGAAATCGAGATGTTGGTGAACTCACCGTAGTTCACCGACTTCGGTGAACGTGAACGTGGAAACGGTGGTGAATATGGACGTCAAAATGTTCATTCGTTCATGTTCACGTTCGAATGTCCCAAGGCATTCTGAAAATTATTTCACCGTGAACTATAAAGGTAGGTTTAGAGTTCCCGTGAACATGAACGCGGACAAACACTTTTTTGTTAATAATTCATCAGTCCTTATATAAAACGCGAGTAAAACATCTTGAAACGATAGGAAGGAACATTTTCTAGTTGAGAAACATGTTTAAACACAATTCATATTGATAAAAGTGGAATAATTCATATTTCACAACGATTCTGAATTTCCACCGTGGAATCGAGATGTTGGTGAACTCACCATAGTTCACCGACTTCGGTGAACGTGAACGTGAACCGTGGTGAATATAGACGTCAAAATATTTCTCCGTGTTCACGTTCGAATGTCTCAAGGCATTCTGAAAATTATTTCACCGTTATCTTAAAAGAATATGTTCAGCAATTCTCAAGTTTTCAATGAAAATTTTGATATGGATGCAATTTCATTCAATCGGATCTCTGCACGGGTTGAAAAACTTCGTTGCTTCGGGTTGATTCGTGAACAACTGTATATTTTATCCGAATTACTTAATTGAAGATCGATGTTTATTTACTTTACGTTTACTGCCGAACTTTTAATATGAACGTGAACAAAATCATTCTATTCACCACGATTTTTTTTAGTTGTTTGTTCGCAATGTAGTTCACCGTGAAATGATCGTACTATTCCACCACCTGTTCAAGTTCACGTTCACGGGAACTCTAAACCAGGCTCAAAAGGATATGTTTAGCAATTCTCAAGTTTTCCATAAAAAATTGATATGGATGCAATTTCATTCATTCACGGGTTGAAAAACTGCATTGCTTCGGATTGATCCGTGAACAACTGTATATTTTATCCGAATTACTTTATTGAAGCTCGATTATCATTTACTTCACCTTTATTTGCGAACTTTTAATATGAACGTGAACGTGAACCAAAACATTCTATTCACCACGATTTTTTAGTGATTTGTTCGCAATGTAGTTCACCGTGAAATGATCGGTGAAATAATTTGCAGAATGCCTTGCGACATTCGAACGTGAACATGAACGGGAAAATATTTTGACATCTATATTCACCACTGTTTTCACGTTCACGTTCACCGAAGTCGGTGAACTATGGTGAGTTCACCAACAACTCGATTCCACGATGGAAGTTTAGAATCGTTGTGAAATATTGAATTAATCCATTTTTTATGAATATGATCTATGTTTCACTATGTTTTTCAACTAGAAAATGTTTCTTCCTACCGTTTCAATATGTTCTCCTTGCGTTTTATATATGGAATGATGAATTATTAACAAAAAAAAGTGTTTGTTCGCGTTCATGTTCACGGGAACTCTCAATTTTCGAAGGCGACTGTGGTGAGATTTTTACCTTGAGTGAACTCTAATGAACACCGACTCAATTCTCCTGGGCGATGGCAGTGGATAAACTTGCCTTTTTGTGACTTTTGAAGTCGTATCCTCTTTTGTTATCGACTAGTACGAGCAATGGAAGCCAAAAATAGGATTAGGCATTTCCAAAGGATTTGATTCATTCGCCGTTCCAAACGGGCAATTGCTACTCCAGATTCAAAGAAGTCATCATATACATTGTGAAAATTTTCGGACAAAAATAGGCAATTTCGAATGCAATCCAGTTAAACTGTACATTTTGAAATAATTTATATTTATTATTAACATGTAGTCAGTTCAAGTATTTGGTATGCGATTACTAATGACAAGAATATACATCTTTTGCAGCCGTTATAACGCGGAACAAAATAAAAATGTATGTTTACAAGAGTTGACCATAACTGATACGAGAAACTCAATTCCGCATACCGTTTCCTTTCTCTAAAAACACATATCAGACTATCAAAAACTACGAAAAGCTACTCAAGTAGTTAAAAATCGTATATGTTTAATCGACTTCTTCCATGTGTGAGGCATCCTCGGTGTCATCCACTAGTGGAGGAACATCTTCACCGGTAGATGCGGCTTGAATATCATATGTGCTCATAGCTTCGTCCTCATCGATTCCAAGCCCCAGTTTGACCATACGATAGATGCAAGATGCGTGCACACCGAGCTCATCCAGTGAAAATCCAGACGATAACAGCGCAGTTTCGAACAGTAGCATTAGAAGATCCTTTACAACTTTATCATTTTATGTAAATTCTTTAAATGCGATAATAAATATATCCTACCTTGATGGCTTTTATGTGGAAAGACTATAAAATTGATGATTACGCGTATGTTAGAAAGAATAGTCAACCTTTTAACCAAACTTAGCGAATTTTTTACGGAATTAGCACCGGACACTAAGTCAAAACACGAATGCGGAATCAAAATACGGATACAAAATTAAAACAATTGAAAAAACATACAATAATATTAATGCAAAGGGACTATGAAAAAACAGATTTGAAAATATATTTTGTTTATCTTCTTGTCCCAGTGATATTATTTTTCATCAATTATAATAAGAGGAAAAAGATTATAAAGATGAACGAAATTATCTCCTGTACATATTTGTAACAAGGAATGAAAATTTTTAAAATCAGAAAAATATATATTCATAAAACACACTGAATGCATAGAGCCTTTGCAAAAAACACAAGCTTTGACCTATATTCCAATAAACACTCCACCATTTGTGATTCATTAAGTATTTTACTCCAAAATGAACCTCTCATGTCATGCCAATCGCCTTTGGTGATACAGTGACCTGGGTCATGTGACTTTGAGAAGTTCATCGCTGTCACATTCCATTCGCGCAGGAGAATCAGGCCCAAGGTATAACATTCCTAATAATCATATCAATGATGATTAATTGTTGTTCATAATTGACAAATATCCGTTATAGTAACGTAGGGTGGAGTCAGCTTTGTGGTAGATGCAAGAGAGATGCAAGATATGTAATATGGGTGGAACATAGCTTGAACCGTATAACCACTGTAGCCATTGAACAATCGCCACTTTGTCACAAAAATTCGATTCATCGTACAGTTTTTCAAAAAATCTGTCAATGTTGCGGATGAGCTCAAGTCCTTCTTCCTTCTCTCATTCTGGAGAGCTCAACACCAAGTTATCATAAAATTATGGGGAAACTTGACAAATAAGATCTGTTAATAGGGGGCCCCATTTCCAGATAATCTAAGCTTTATTCAAAATGGAAAGTTCCAGAAAAATATATTCTTCATTTTTTCCACAGTAAAAAGATGGGGAAAATTTATTCTGAAGCAGTTTCAACCATCGCTCTAAATCGGCGACAAAAATGTTACAGGTGCTTCCAAAAGAGTTTTCTTCTTTATTCTGCGCCGCGAGGTAAACTTTTTCGCTTGATTCTGGAAGCCACCCTACTTTTTATCTCCTATCTGATACCGGAGTCGATAATCGATGTATCGAAAAGTAGTCTTAAACATTTAACAAGGTATTACACACAAACGGGTGAACTTTTTTTGTCGTGCGATCAGAGCACGCTTTGTTTACATGTCAAAATTCGAAATACAAGTCATTTAGACGCGGGCATAAAGTTGTTTTCGAAATGTCGCGGATTGATTTAAAAATTTAAAAAAAAATTCTGGGTGTTACATACCACGAAATAGCAAAAAAAATCAAAGTTTGTCCAGAATGTGTTAAACGAATAGTCGCAACATTCGGTACTGAGTGTTCTTTCGAGGATCTCAGCAGAAGTGGACGACAACCCGGACCAAGTAATCCTAGGACCGAAAAGTTGTAAATTATATTCAGAAGAACAGGGATGCTTTTATTCGTGATTTGGCCAAGAATTTCAAAACCAGTGTTGGGATGATTCAGTGGATTAAACAGAGACATGATCTAAAGACTTATGAATCATGATGTGCAAGATCGCGCTAAAACACGAGCTCGAAAGCTACGAGGGCAGTCCGATAAGTACTTAGCCTATAAAAAAAAAAAAATTTGGAAAAGTGGTAATTTATTTCTCAACATAGTCTTCTTTTAGATCGATACACATGACTCAGCGAAGCTCCAACTTCTTTAATCCATCTGAAAAATACGTTTTCTCGAGGTCTGTAAAGTAGGCCTTCGTGGCGGCAATGACCTCCCCATTCGACTCAAATTTCTGTCAGGCGAGTGACTTTTTAAAGTTTGAAAACAAAAAAAAAGTCGCGTGGGACCAAATCTTGAGAATACGCTGAATGGGGCAGCAGTTCGTAGTGCAATTCGGCCAATTTGGCCGTGGCGACGGCGGAGGTGTGAGCCGGTGCGTTATCATGGTGGAAGAACACTTTTTCCTTCGCCAAATGGGGCCGTGTTTTCTGCAATTCGCCGTCGAATCGGCATAGTAGAGCCCTGTGACCGTTTTGTCCTTCTCCTGGTAGTCGATGTAGATCACACCTTGTGAATCCCAGAAAACGGTGACCATCACCTTTCCGGCCGATAGGACAGTCTTCGTCTTCGCCTTTCGACTGTTCCTTGGTCTCTGGTGTGTATCAGTGGATCCATGTTTCGTCGATGGTCACGAAACGACGCAGAAACTTCTTCTGATTGCGCTTAAACAGTATCGAACACTACTCTGAAGTGGTCTCACGGTTGCGCTTGTTGTCCGGAGTGAGCAAACGCGACACCCATCCCACCGACAGCTTTCTTATGTACAAAATTTCATGCAGGGTATGACCCACGCGGTCTTTTGAGACGCCTACTGTTTCAGCTATCTCGAGTACCTTCAATCGGCGGTCTGCCAATACGAAATCGTGGATTTTTGTCACGTTATCCTCCGTGGTAGCCGTTCTCGGGGCACCTGAGCGTGGCTCATCAAGAAACGACCACGTTGAACTCGTTTAACCAATTTTTGACGGTCGCCATCGAAGGAGAAGAGTCACCGTATACAGCATCCAAGCGCTCTTTGATTTCGCTGTGCGATTTTCTTTCCAAAAACAATAATCGAATCACCGCCAAATATTTTTTACCTGAGTCATCTCTCGTCATTCGACCGTACTCAAGAAATTTAAAGTATCAGCTGTTATATACAATTCGAATACACGTTTTGCCTCTATAAGATAAACAAAACAATATCCGTTTGAACTGGACAAATATTAATCATATTCAAGCATTTCAAATTGATTGATAAGTACGAACGTTGGTGCGGTTTTTTGCTAAATTAGTCTTATCAACTACAAATCCTTACCTCGGTATACAATGCTGCAGCCCATGGCGATAATAGTGTTCCATAGCGGTGACAACCACCTGTTTACGTTTGAAATGGCTATCCTCTATCTTAGATATGCACTGCAACGGCGGATCTTTCCATTCTTGTAGAAAAACTATGAAGCTGAAAAGCCAACACGAAACATTAATGTCGGATAACATTTACCCTCGGACGGAAAAATGGATCCTCACCTCAGCGGATCCGTTGAATCCGTCAGCAGCCGATCGATGTGCTGCAGCGTTGCGTCGATCAGTTCCTCACAGTATGGTGGATTCACCTGGAACGAACCCGATACCGGCTTAAATTCCAGGAACGGTCCTCTCGAACCGAAATATGAATCCGTATCGCCAAAGGCGGAACAGTACTGTCGGAAGTAGCAGTTAAGCGGACTGGCGAAACACTCGAAGGTCACCCCAAAATGTTGATGGAGACACTCGAAAACTACCGCTGGCAGGGCAGCCTGCGTCAGTTCCGGTTCCTGTTGGTTTGGACTCACATTGCATAGGAAGGTCGAGTAGCGCTTCAACATGCAGTATACCCGGCCAATGAAGAAATCGAACTTTTTGTCGTCGAAGCAATTAAAGCGGTAAAGTTGCTCCTGTAACAAAAATTTATGCCAAAATAAAATATCACGCGTCAAAAAAAAGAATAAGAAGACTCCACTCACCAACTTCTGAAGATGCAAGCTGTTGATCGTGTGGTTATCGGGTCCCTGGATGGATGCATGCATATACTTTATGCTCATGTGATCCCTATCCGTGTTGTACTCGATTTGAGGCATCCGAGGCGTCGGGATGGCAAACTGCACGGGATAGCACCAAACCTTCCGCACGAGGGGTGGCTGCAGAGGTTGTGTCAACTCCTGGATGCCACTCTCTTTAAGGATTTGACTGTGACGATCACGAATCGCCTTCGCGTGTTGTGCCGACAAATGGTAGATTTTTGTGCAAAGCTGTTCAACACTGTTCCGAACGGTTTCTACAATGTGCGGTTCGCACTGTCGCTGCAAGTGGGTCAATCGATCCTGGAAATCTTCATAACTCGCCCCCACGGTCTTCCGCAACCATTCGTAGGTTTCCTCGGCGTTCCATTTGACCACTTTTTTGCTTTCGACCGAAGCGGACCGTTGCTCGACAATTTTCTTGGCGGCGTCGCAATAACGTGATAACTGTTTCCGCGCATCACCAGTGAACTTTGGCTTAACGATCTTAATCGGAATGTCACGTATGATTTCCCTGTACATTTGCTGTGAGATTTCCGGCTGGCAGACGCTCGGAAGCATCGGATCGCATCCCCGATCAATTATCTTTCGCTCCATCAGCCAGCGGTTGAATGAACCCGCCGGGGGATTGATCGATTCTCGTTTGGTGCATAGATCTTCGTATGTCTTGTATAGCCGTATGGTGAGCAGCCCCCGCAGAGCTTCCACTTCTGGGTAGGGGTGCGCAAACATCGTTGGAATGCGATCGTACATAACAACGTTTGTCGGAATTTCCAAATCCCACGGTCCAGGCAGGACATATTTCTTCAAAGGTGGAGCACCAGGTACCTGCTGATGATGACTCTGGATGTCCTCGGATGCCCTTCTCTTTAGCGCATTGTTGTTGTTTGGCTGAGAAGTGGGTCCATTTTGACCAGCATGGCAAATTCCGAGGGGATCTGTTAAAGGATCAAATTGCTGATTAGCTCGATTCAACATCGGTGGCTCCCACAGTGATTCGCCAGTCAATTTGTTCCAAAAGTAGGGTCGCCCCTCGCGCTTGGACCAGAATTTTCTCCAGCCTTGATTAACCAACTCTGGATGAAGCTCCTCTGAATAGCCTGATGCTGCTGTCGATGGATTGGGGGCAGTCTGGGGTGTGTGTGACATATCCGGGGGCGTCGTTTTGGTCGGTGTCAGTGGCGCCGCAGTTGTCGTGGGACTTGTGGCCTGGTGCTGAAGTGGTTGATGAAGATGCTGCTGGAGTGGTGGCTGCGAGTGAGGATGCTGCAAAGGGGAGGGCGGTGGCCCATGTTGAGGATGAAGTTGGTGATGGTGTTGCATTTGATGGTGGTGCTGCGGTATCACATGCTGCGGTTGAGATTGCTGTTGCTGTTGTTGATGGTGTTGCTGCGGATGTGCATGCTGATGTTGGGAAGCGCCAAGATGCTGCTGGTGCTGCTGCTGTTGCTGCTGTAGCTGCTGGTGATGTTGCTCGGCCAATGCCGGATTCGTTAGCTGTTCCCATGCTGAAGGCCCGGCAAGCACAGTTTCCTTACTGTTGGTGCTTATGTCGTTCATGGTTCATTGGCTGGATTTACTTCAAACAGTACAAGAACTGAAAAAAGAATATGGAACTTGAATCACGGTGCGTAAACAATGGCGAGGAGGGGCGATGCAACATATGTTCTGGCGAAAACTACACAAATAGTTCTTTCATTTTTTCATATCCTCAGACGGTTATAAATGTATTCTTCCATATGAGTGCATTCATGGGACACAATTTTGTTATGCGCGTAGTTGCTTCGAAGTAATCCGAGGCAGAAAAATCCATATTTAAGCGAACGATAAGACGGATCTAAAATAACCAGGTCCCTTCAAGAAGAACTCGGCCTTAGATCTCGATTCCATCACTTTTGACGAATCTCTATAGCTATACATTGTACTAATATTTAAACGATGTGTCAAAATTAGTGATTAATAGTTGTTCGGCCGGATAGCCGGATCTCGAGCGACCAGATATTCGGCTCTTTATTAGCAAATACAAAATTGAGAGAAACGGCATGTGACATGGTGCAAATAAAGTGTTAAATGTAAGAAAGAAATGAACACATTTTTAAATAAAAATTTTGAACGAATATTACATTTTTCGTTTAAAATACGCAGTGTTGAAAAAAAATCATCTTCGCTAAGTTCAAATGCATAGATTTTCGGGCTATTGTTGAATCGAAAACCTATTTATTCCAAACGAAAATGAAAATGACTGATCCAGATAACCAGTGAATATGAGCAAATGAATTTTTGTTTTTCAATATTTTTTTTTTAAGTTTATTTTTCTACCTAGTGTCATTTTCATCTTGATTATTCAAGATGCCACAATTGAATATCAGCTGTTGTTTACTTTTAACCTGAGGTAGCTGTGTGAGGTTGGCTTTTATTTATACCGTTGTTACTGTCTCGCCAAACAAAATCCTGCGCGATTTCTTGCAAAGTTCGTTTCATCGAACTCTGGCGTTTTTGTTCAGCCTGACTTGTTTTATTTTTGAATTTTGACTCAAAATCAATGCCAGAACGAATATCGTTCCGAATGTGATGAATATCAATTTGTTGCTTTTGATATTCAAAGTATAAATAACAGCGAAGCTATGAACCCCTCTCAATGCCGCATTCATTCATTATAGCAAATTTGTTCATGCATCAGCGATATGAACAAAATGAACTCGTTTGCTATTGTCATCAATATAATGAGGGCAGTGTGTTTCAAGAAAAAAAAGCCATTTACACTGCAATAAAATCATATTCGTTACTCGTGAATATTTGTACGCAAAGCGGTTAAAGTTTGAGTTTTTTTAAATTTAACAATTTTTTTCGTGATAATATTAAATCTCGACAAGCAATGCAATTTTAAGACATTTGACATCAACAATTTTTTTTTGAAAATTCCGGTTTTCGGTGATCTTTCGTTTTTCAAAAAAAAACTCAAATTTTAACGTCTGTGTTGATGATTTAGCCCCACATTTAGCAACCTTGCCGTTATCACTGACGCAGAGGCTAGATAAGGGAACTGACACAGATACCACAAAAATGATATGAGGTCAATGCAGGTCAGTTGAGTGAAAAGGAAGATTTTTTGTACTTCAATATAAAAGAATAATTATTAACAAAATTTGGATTGTATTGTAAAGAACTGGAAATTATTCTAAAGTTAATTGCATTTTGAGTTGGAGGAGCTCACTCACGTCTGAATGAATAAATGTGATAGAACATTATTCAATCGAACTTATAAGTAAGTTTTATATAGTTATTAATTTCTTTATTCGATTGATTGAAATCATTATTAGGGCTTAGAAAGGAACCGAGAATATTTGTTCGAGGAAAAGAAAATTGAAAGGCGTATCGAATTTGAGAGTTAATATGATAACCTTCCTAAATACTGTATTAATAAATATTAAAATTCTAGCTTTAAGCACTACGCTAAAAAGAATCGGCGTTTTGATTCTATTCCCGAACAGTCTGTGACACTAATAAATGAAGTTCCAATGAGCTAATACTTTGCATATGGTATATTATCGTGCAAATCAACATTTCGCAACAAGTTCCGAATGAGAAATCGAGATAACTATTTTTATTGGCATTTGAAACCATACGTTTCATCTCGTGTTTTGGGAAGCTTAGATTTCTAAGTCCCAGAGTGTCGATTTTAGACAATTTTTTTTTTTTCGAGATGACACTAGATCTCGACGTTCCATGTAATTTTAAGACATTTGGCATCAACATTTTTTTTTCGAAAACCTCAATTTCCTTTACTCCTCTCTTGGGTGATTTTTCGATTTTCAAAAAACTCAAACTTTGACCACTTTGCGCCACTCTCCCTTAAGTCCGATTGATATTTTGCATAGGTTGTTTTTTCGAGGTGGGGAACATTTTTTATGGGGTAACTTTTTGAAATTCGAGATGATTTCATTGGCACCCTAGGGTACACTTACCTCACTACAAATCGAAATTATTATGATTGGCGACAAATTCACTAATTTGAAGACTCAACTGTTAGGCTTGGTGGAGAAGTACGTTGGGCTTTTATATATTCGAGGTAATTCCACATGTTCCTGCATTAAAAAAGTATTTGGAAAAAGACAGGACTGCACAAAAAACACCGAACATACTTCGTATGAGAACATAGTTGAACGCTTGAGATGTCGTTTTATCTATTTAGAAAAAGATTGAAATTATCTGATCGCAACCTTTTTAGACCCGAGGTTCAGGTCAGACCATTTAGGTGTTCTCGAAACGTAAATAGACAGACAAAAAATCATTAAAATCAAAATCATCTTACGAAAATATCTTGAGATGAATCTTTTGAGCTCATTGCCGTCTTCAACGAAACGTTAAACGAAACGAAAGCGATGGAGCTAAATAAAACATTGATGATATGACTTGATAATAATTCAATTTCCATAGCATTTTGACATGTCAGTAAACACACATTATTTTTAAACACGTGTGAATGATGTTTATATGCTATACTAGCTCGACATTTTACTGATGCCATCATTCCGATATGAAACGTAGCATCATAAAAACATTCGGTGTTGATGGAAAAATCCTCTCAGCGTTGGTATTTCCGCACGAGAGACCGAAGACCAATTTTACTTTGGTAAAAAGTTCCGTAAACTTACCCTTACCCTTAGCAATTTTTTTTTGTTTCTAGTAATATTGGTCCAATGCCGAGTCTGCTGGAGTTTCATTGATACGTACAAAATCCATCAATATAATCAAAAGCTTCTCTCGAAGAAGCTTCTTGGATGCACCATGTAAAATATGCAATCCGTAGCTACCCAAATTCAAAAGTTTTTCTTCTCCATTTTGAAAGTCCGCGTGAAATGACCAATTCTCTTCCATCGACGCCAGAAGACATTTGTTCAAACATATACTTACCAGGCCTTCTTTAAAAGCTGCAAATTGATCTGATGACGTCCCATGAACATTGACGTCATGTAACTTTTTATCGCCTCCTTCTCTTCTTCATTTCAAAATCTCACATTCAGATCCATCTGCAGCCTCTGTCAAGTCTTGTTCATAGACTCGCCGAAACCAACGCAAGTGTATAGCTTGCAAAGTTTCATCGAGCTCAGATTTAGAATACGAGGCAAATCCAAACATCATCCTTTTATAACGCCCTAATGAGACCTCAGCCTTTCTGGCTGTCATGAAACATTCTTCTCAATACAACCATGTCTATTTCAGCAGTGCGGAGTGATTTGTGACACATAACTTCTTTCAAGAACCCAATGGGATCTCAGCTTTGATAGTATGGTTTTCAAGCATGAATTAATGGATAGTCTCCGAAGAAAGAAAAAGGAAGGTAAGGCGTCGTGCACAAATTACGTAACGCGAGAACTGTAATGCAACCTATGTCACAGATAACAGTAATATTTTCTGTAAAATAGAAAGCATTTGTTATAAAAGAGATGAAAACAACTTAAAGATTTCATCGTACCAGCAAAAACAGTGCAAATGTAGAAACCGTCAACTTTGCGCTGTTTACCTTTCTGAATGGATTAAATTCACATACAGGCAAAAGCAAACAACGTACAGTAGAATCCCGATTTTCCGCGAGCGGATGATCCGCTGTGCGGTTATCTCCTCCACTAACAACTTTCCCTTCCTTGATAAGCGCTAGGGAACCACGCTATAGAGGCAATATCATACTAACATTCCTTCCCTTCCTCTTGTGACTGTAAGGACGTGGCCGGCGTCGTTATTGGCTATTTAATGCTCGAATCACCGAAAGTTGTACAATAAGAATGGTTTGCTACTCCCAAGCGTCATTCAGTGTGTTCTTTGTGCACGTTCGCTGGTTCAGGTCAATCACGGAGAGCAACTACGAAGTGTACAGTCTACCCAAGCTAAAGCTCAACCGCTCCTCTTAAAACTTAGAAAATCGTCTGCCAGAGCAATGCTGACTGAAAATAAATTGTCGTTCAAGGGGTTCAAGTAATAACCTGAGCTCAATTATTTCATTAACAATCGCAAATAAAATTACACAGAATACCTGTCTTGTTAAAAAAAACGCTGGACAAAAATGCCTAGCAGGAATAGGAGCATATGAGACGAGTTGAAGTAAATAACACGAAGTAAGTAAAACTTGTAAATTGCGAATGTCTTCTCTAGCAGTTATTGTTTTTGTTTTATTGTTTTACAATTCATCCATCGAACTTCAAGGTCTACATGAATACTAAATTTAAACTACATTTAAAATTTGATCACGGAAAACTTTAGTGCTTACATTGAAATCAAACAAATAATAAAAAGAATTAAAAAGAACACACAAAGATGAAACTGGTTCGTACTGAGCATAATCTGTTCGGTGTGATGGAAGTCGAAGGAAACTCCGCTATCTGAGTGGTCATGGTACGACGTTAATATTGATTCGAGTGAGAATCCATGGGGCATCGATCTCGCCAAGAAGTTCTCCGTCGAATGTGGCTTTAATTATGTTCCGTCTCTGGGAGCTGATTTTGGTTTTGCCATGGCAGAAATCTCAATGCGTACCTCAGAAACTTCGATTCTATTCTCCCAATCCTTTCGATCCATACCCTGCGAAAGGGGCTCCATACTACAACCGTTGTTTCCAATGTGGACCGAACTAAACTAAAATACAGAGATCTTAAGCAGTATGGGTCACGGAATTCTGCGGATATCCGGAAGATGAACCCTAAGTCTCGGTTGGCTTTGTTGATGGCATAGTCATAATGTTCACGGAAGTTCAGCTCTGAGTCCAGCATTAAACCGAGATCCTTCACAACGCGTGTCCTTTCCAATGGTTCATTCCCTATGCGACAGGTACAGATAATAGGGGGTTTCTTCCTAGTGAATGAGATGACTGTGCACTTCTTCACGCTTATGATCAGATAGTTGCGACTGCACCAACTCGCAAAAATGTCTATGATCGTTTGCAACATCCTGCAGTCATCGACAAACTTCACATGCCAATATATTTTGAAGTCATCGGCATATATGATTCGACATCCCTGGAGCACGGCATAGCAGACATCATTGAAGAACAACGAGAACAATAATGGTCCAACCTTGTGGGACACCGGAGGGTTTAGTAAACGGTTCAGATTCGGTAATCCCTAACTTAACGTTAAGCTGACGGTTTGTCAAGTATGGTTCCATCCATTTCACAAGATTCGTTGCCACTCCCAGGCGGTCTAGCTTGAACAGAAGGATTTTGTGGTTCACTCTGTCAAACGCAGATTTTAGATCCGTGTACACCACATCGACTTGCCCTCCCTGTTCCATGGATTTCAAGCACAACGAGGTAAATTGTAGTTCGTAGCTGTAGACCTCCCCGGGAAGAGACCATGTTGATCTTGGGAAATATATGATTTTGCAATTCGAAACATTTCATTGCTTATCAGAATTTCAAATAATTTGGATCCTGCACATAGTGACGTCACGCCGCGGTAATTCATTACATCATTCTTGTGGCCCTTCTTGAACGCTGGGAACATAATGGAAAAATCGTACGAAGACAGTTTTGATGTAGAATTTGAAATATAAAAGTTAGAGCAAAAAAACCGCTTTTTTCATGGTCACCCTAATGCAACCTAGGAAATAAAGAGCTAAATCGATTTTATTAAAAGATAGAAAAAAACCTTGTTCTACAAAGTTGTTTAAAATAATTGAGGTTATAACATTGTCGAACTATGTTTATCCCTGTCCATAAAGATAAGAAAGTTAGATTTTTTATTTCATCGAAAATTTTGGTGTCCCTATTTTTGATAACATAAAATTGAGCGCTCTATCATATGTAACAACTTTGTCGAAGACAGTTTTTGTCTAAAGAATAAGTATCTCCCACAAAGTTGTTTTTTTAACTAAGTTGCATTACGGTAACCATGAAAAAACTGTTTTTACACTAACTTTTATATTTAAAATTCTTCATCAAAATTGTCTTCGCACGACTTTTAGAGCTTATCAATACCAACATTTTGCGATGCAGAATTTGTCAATATATAATAATCCTGCTCAAAGTTATTGATTGGTTTTCACCCAAAAACTCATAATTTCAATTTTAATAAACTCAAATACATAAAATAGCATATCTTTGAAAATCACATATTATATAGAGTGAAATTTGTTCTTTCAAATTCCGTCAACAAACTTTTTTTATGTTTGCCCCAGAAAGAATGGCAAGCAATTGAAGAGAACGTATTTTTTGGGAAGAAATATCAATAACTTTGAGTGAAGTTGAGATATTGACAAGTTCTGCACCCAAAAATGTTTGTATTAGTATGTTCTAAAAGTCTTTCGAAGACAGTTTGTATGTAGAACTTAAGATATAAAAGTTAGAGCAAACAAACAGTTTTTTTCCATGGTGACCCTAACGCAACTTAGAAAAAAGGCGCTATATCAGTTATTTCAAGAGATAGAAAAAAACTTTGTTCTACAAAGATGTTTCAAATAACTGAGACTATAATATTGTCGAGCTATATTTACCTCTATCTATAAAGATAAAAAAGTTATATTTTTTATTTCATCAGCAATTTTGGTCACCCTATTTTTGATAACATGAAAATGAGCGCTCTATCATATGTAACAACTTTGTCGAAGACAGTTTTTGTCTAGAGAATAACTGTCGAGCTCTAAATGCTAATTTCAACTTGAATGCATCTCCTGGACCATTGTGCAATGGTTCTTGCTCATTGGTTTTTCCAGGTGGTCGACACGAGTGAACTGCAAATAATCGATCGAATCCTACTAAACGTAGATCTTAGGTATCATTGGAAATAAACAAAGAAGCGAGCGGTTTCGTGATTATTATTTTTTTCAAATGGATGTTAAGTATTATTTGAGCCGTGTTTAGTAACAGGGAAAAGTTGCTCTGAATAGCACAATGCGAACGTTCTTTATCAAAAAGCCTTTAAAACCCTGTCATCTTTTCGAAGGATGTTTTGAAATTTTCAATAATGAAATCCATATCCTTGAAACTAGGGTGCTAAACAGAAGGAATGCAGCTTTTGCAATTGAATCTTTTTGATTCAATTTAATGTATTCATTTTTGACAATTGCAATATTTTATGTTTCATATATCCACATAAAAACAATACAAGATAAATAAAATTCTCAAATTCAATTGAATGGGCATTTGTTGATGCGAAAAAAGTATATCTAAACAGCCCAAATTGTTGCGGAACCAACAGTGTATTAAACGCACGTATTTCATAAAACTAGATTATGAAATGATAATCTAATCCTGAACCACCTGATCCGGCCGGCCGTCAAGAACCAACTGACGCTAATCTTCATCATGCGTATGTCCGTTGCTCGTTGAAATCTAAAATTAAAGCAATCCGCACGGCGCTCTCCCGGTCGACTCTAGAAAAACAAGCAAAAAATGCATCAAAATACTAAACCACATATTCGAAGCGAAGAAAACAGAAACAAACAAATCCCGATCCGGAGCCGACCGACCACATGGGCCGGCACTTCCGGGAAGCTCTTCCTAAGGGCCTCCTTCCCAATAGGTATGTCCTGTTCGCTAGTCCGCGAGCGACTGTTCGATTTCTCTTTCGAATTCAGTTAAATCTCTGTGGCGTTTGGTGTTTTGTTTGGCTTCGTTGGGTGGTGGTTAGGCAGCAGCAAAAGTCTGTAGAAACAAAATAGATGACGATGGGGTGGCGAACTGTGAGCGTCCGAGACAACGCGTACACGGGTGTGTGATGGAAGGGAGAGCGCAGTGGGAGAAGAACCGCAAGCACAGGACAAGTTTGACGCGAGGAACAGTTAGCAATTTGCATGATTGCCAGTATTGTTTCGGAATATTTCGTGACTGAGAAATTTAAATATTACGCTGAAGTTTTCAAATCATTCACATATAATTTTCTGTTGTATATTGCCATGATCCAAGTTCAATGATGTTACATATAGCATTGATAAGTTTGGTTTTCGATTCATCATTAGCTAAACTTATACTTCTCCACGCAAGAGACACAAAACTACCAATTTAGCCTTGCACTCGGGACTGGCAGCACTGCCTGAAGAGGGACAGCAGAGCTGAATGACGAAGAGTGTTGTTTCGGTATTATAAAGATATCGCTACGACGCTGAAAGTAAGCAGAAACAATTTGAACGCTTCGATGTACGGAACGCCCTGTACGTGGCGAAGCCGTGGAGAGATTCTAATGCTGATTCCGGAGACGCCCGCGCTCACGCAAACTTGTAAGTTAATTTGTCGTTAAACAAATTGTATTCCATTTGCGATATCGAACATTTTGCTCACAACTTAATTCACACACAGCAAGCGATACTCAGATATATTTTTTATATTTTCCATGGAAAAAAATACCGAGTTTGCCATCAATACTCACTCTACAACGATACAACGCAAGGAACGGGTGCGATTTTCCGCAGCGGCTTCAGAAGCGCGAAAATTTTTATACTCCAGAGATCGATTTGCACTTTTTAACTTCCGCACAGCGAATTCTATAGAAATATTTTCCACTTTTCGATTATAGCTGTTCGGAATACACAAAAACACCCAGCAAGACCGTCCAGCTGCGGTTTTCGCGGAGTTCATTAAAATTTTCACTCGCTTGCACAAAAAAACTGCCTCTAAAGACGGGCAAATGTTTAACTTAAACTTTCCACTGCATACTGTACACTTTTCAGTCGTACTTCATCACTTCATCATTTCCGAACACATCAGCTTTTCACTCGCACTAAATTTTCCCGCTAATACATCGCGCAAAAAGTACTTTCGTACGAAAACTTTGCCAGCACAGAAAACCGCTGCGTTCTTCTGCCGTACGCCATTTGCATTTTCTGATCATTCGCGTTCCTCGATTGAAAAATGAAAACTGAAGTTTCTCTTGCTCAGACAGCGATGAAAAAGAGCGCAGCAACGTCGATCCAAGTCGCTCACGCGAGAGCTCACCAGCAGTCGAGTGAGCTAGAACGGGATGGATGCATGGATAAAAGTGTGGTGGGAGAAAGGGAAGACGAGAGATATACATAAACAACAGCATGAAGAGAAAATGCGACTGCGTCATCCCATTCGGGTGCGAGAGCGAATAATTTGTGTTTTGAATACAGGGCAGGGCCGAAGAAGGCACTTGAGTAACGTGTCGAAATACACCACCTGGTACTTTAGGAATAAAATAAACGGGTGCCAATTGTTTGTTGATTTATATTTTTTTGTGAGACAAGAATTGATAAGAATCTTCACAAAAAATATAAAGATACGATATTAAAGTTCAGATGTTAGAGGTTTCAACATTTTGCAACGTCGAGATTTTGGGTTATTTTTGATAGGCTAGTTCTGGAATATTCTACACACACATTTTTATCTTGCTGCATGCAGACGTATTAGATAAAAATAACTAAAATACTAACTAACCTTCCATCTTTGGTAATAATTTTTTTTCACAAGTAATGATCGTACCATAAATCGGAAGGCTGTTGCGAAAATTTTAATGAATACAAGGTTCATTTGCAGAAATAATATCTGAAGCACTTGTTTCAATGCATGAACTTCCTCCACTCGAAGAGTATAACTTTATATCGAGTTTGATTTACGAAAGCGCACTTCAAGCTCAAAAGAAACGTGTTCCTGCTACCACTTTCCGACGTCGTCCTCCATCACTTTGGTGGGACAAGGAGTGTTCAAAGGTCTACCTTGAAAAATCATCCGCTTTCAAAAAATTCAGGAAAACTGGATTAGTGGAATGGTTTCGAAAGTACCAAGCTCTAGAAGCCAAACTAAAAGGTCTGATTAAAGCAAAAAAGCGTGGATATTGGCGGAAGTTCGTCAATGGTTTGTCAAGGGAGACAGCTATGAGCACTCTTTGGAATACGGCTAGGAGAATGCGTGGCTGGAACCATACAAATGAAAGTGAGGAATACTCTGACCGTTGGATTTTCAAATTTGCAAGAAAGGTTTGTCCCGATTCCGTTCCTGCACAAAACGTCGTACGCGACATTCCGCTCCAATGCGATTATGAGAATTTTTCGATGGTAGAATTCTCAATTGCACTTCTCTCATGTAACAATTCAGCTCCGGGGTCGGACAAGATTAAATTCAACTTATTGAAGAATCTTCCCGACTTGGCAAAACAGCGTTTGCTGAACTTGTTCAACAAGTTTCTGGAGCTGAATATAGTCCCGCATGACTGGAGACAAGTGAGAGTGATAGCCATACGAAAACCCAACAAGCCGGCTTGCGATCACAATTCGTATAGGCCGATTGCAATGTTATCCTGTATTCGTAAATTGTTAGAGAAAATGATTCTACTTCGTTTGGACAAGTGGGTTGAAACGAACAATTTGCTGTCAAATACGCAGTTTGGCTTCCGCCGAGGTAAAGGGACGAACGATTGTCTCGCGCTGCTATCTTCTGAAATCCAAATCGCATTTGCTCGCAAAGAAATAATGGCTTCCGTTTTTCTCGATATCAAAGGGGCATTTGATTCAGTTTCCATGGAAATTCTCTCAGAGAAACTTCATAATCGTAGACTTTCACCAATTCTGAATAATTTCCTGTACAATTTACTCTCAGAAAAGCACATGTTTTTCAATCATGGCAGCTTGAAATCTTCTCGATACAGTTTTATGGGCCTTCCACAAGGCTCCTGCCTAAGCCCCCTCTTGTACAGTTTTTACGTCAATGATATAGATGATTGTCTAACTAGAGACTGCACGCTGAGACAACTTGCAGACGATGGAGTTATTTCCATCACGGGTACTAATCCCGCCGTTCTGCAAAAATCCTTGCAAGATACCCTGAACAACCTGTTCACGTGGGCTCTCAAGCTGGGTATCGAATTCTCTACGGAGAAAACCGAAATGGTCGTTTTTTCTAGGAAGCACGAACCCGCCCAATTCCAGCTTCACCTATCCGGCAAAGCGATCAGGCACTCGATGTTTTTCAAATACCTTGGAGTATATTTTGACTCTAAATGTACCTGGGGAATACACATTGCGTATTTGAAACAGAAATGCCAGCAAAGAATCAATTTTCTCCAAACAATAACCGGAACATGGTGGGGTGCCCATCCAGGAGACCTCATTCAGTTATACAAAACAACGATATTATCAGTGTTAGAATATGGCAGTTTTTGCTTCCGATCAGCTTCCAGGATTCATATTCTCAAGCTGGAGAGAATACAATATCGTTGCTTGCGTATAGCCATGGGGTGTTTACATTCGACACATACGATGAGTCTCGAAGTTTTGGTAGCAGTACCCCCACTTACTCTTCGGTTCACAGAATTATCCTACAGATTTCTCATCCGTTGCAAGATCATGAATCCATTGGTGATTGATAACTTCGAAAATCTACTCCAACTGACTCCTCAGTCAAGTTTTATGTCTTTATACCATGAGTACCTTACCCATGAAGTACACCCTTCACCGGGCATCTCCAACCAAGTTTGCTTCCCATACTTTTGCAATTCCTCTGTCAATTTTGATCTGTCCATGCGACAAAAGATCCATGGAATCCCAGATCATCTACGCTCCGATTATATTCCGGAGATATTTTCGGTAGAATATGGGAAAGTTAGATCTGATAAAATGTTCTTTACTGACGGTTCATGCATAAACGGGTCCACTGGCTTCGGCATCTTCAATGAAAATTCCAGTGCCTCTTTCAAACTCAAAGATCCTTGTTCCGTGTATGTCGCTGAACTGGGTGCGATATACTACGCTTTAGGGATCATTGAAACATTACCCATCGACCATTATTTTATTTTTTCAGACAGTCTCAGCTCAATAGAGGCAATCCGCTCAATGAAAGTTGATAAACGCTCATCTTATTTCCTAACAAGAATAAGACATCTATTGAGTGTTTTGGTCGAAAAATTATTCAAGATTACCTTAGCATGGGTTCCCTCTCATTGCTCGATTCCGGGGAATGAGAAAGCGGACTCGCTAGCTAAGGTGGGCGCTTCAGAAGGCACACTTTTTGAAAGGCAAATTGCTTATAACGAATTTTTTCACATTCCTCGTCAGGACACACTCGTTAGTTGGCAGCGCATGTGGAGTGAAGATGAGTTCGGTCGTTGGTTACACACGATTATCCCTAAGGTTTCGACGAACGCTTGGTTTAAGGGATTGAATGTCGGTCGTGATTTCATTCGCGTGATATCTCGGCTTATGTCCAATCACTACAACCTAAACGCGCATCTCTATCGCATTGGGCTCGCAGCAAACAATCTTTGTGATTGTGGCGATGGCTACCACGACATCGAGCATGTTGTCTGGTCGTGTATCCGGTTCTATGCTGCTCGCTCTCAGCTCTCTAGAGCACTGAGAGCAAAAGGCAGACAATCGGATATCCCCGTCCGGGATATCTTAGGTAGCCGTGATCCTGATCTTCTGCTTCATCTATACCTGTTCCTCAGAAACGCCGATGTCAACGTTTAATGATTTTTCCTTCGTTGTGTCCCTGTTTCGTATCCCTCCTATCCGATCTATAAACTTTTACTTAGTCGCGGCAATACATACACACACTCTTTACAGATACACGGGCCAAAGGTTGTGCAGTCCACTGATCATTCAACAAAAGCCAAAGGTTGTTCCGCTCATGACAACTCTACACGAGCTGATGATTGCGCCGGCTAGTGACCATTCTATCCTGGATTCCTCGAGAAGACGCACCACGCTAGATATGGGGTACAGACTAGGGGGGCATTGCTGATTAAT
The DNA here is from genome assembly GCF_029784135.1 of Toxorhynchites rutilus septentrionalis. Taxonomy (NCBI): domain Eukaryota; kingdom Metazoa; phylum Arthropoda; class Insecta; order Diptera; family Culicidae; genus Toxorhynchites; species Toxorhynchites rutilus. The sequence goes on from NC_073745.1 coordinate 49,016,476, forward strand.
GGTCAGCTGCATCCCAATAGGAAGTATCCCGTGTCGGGCACAGGTACAGATCATTGAAGACAGCAACATCACAATTACGAAAACACTTGTAATACTAACTTCGAGTCAACCGCGAGTAATCGGTTACATATTACTAACATAATTATAAGGCAAACATTGTCGAAATATTGAACTCCCGGCCCCGTCAGGTTGACGGATAAAAAAAAGGTTCATTTGTGCTTTGGCGGAAAAAATATTTGAATTTCCTACAGCGACCAAGTTTTCGTAGTGCTTTAGAAAACTGATTTTTTTGCAAATATTGCAGTTAGTATTAATGTGATCAAATTAGTTATTACCCTAGCGTATCCCAAAACCCCCGAATCAAAGTTTTGAGTAAATTAGCAGGGAAATTCTTCGCGAAATGCTAGAATTGCTAAAAAGTATAAACACGATTTGTTCAGTTAATATGATTTCAAAATAGTCCTAACCTGCGAGAGGAGCAAGCTCGCGTTTGTTTTGAATCAAGAAGAAGTATTGCATTCTGTAGAAAACTTAAACTAGACATTTTTATGTAGAAAATGATTTTGACGTCGGACTACTGTAACCGTTGGTTCCAAGTACTAATTTGGGCTCTACACAAATTCCAACATATATTTATTCATAACGGATATGTTTTAATAAAAATCGCCATAATTACCCACCGCCTGTTGCTTGTGAACAGTTGGCCCAATAGTGAACGGTGTGAGCCCTGGGTAAAAATGCCCACCGCGAAATACGCTTCATTGGACCATCTGTCATTCAACAGAGCTGCCAACTAGGCAAAACATAAATGAACTCACACAAAAAAAAAAAAAAAAAGAAAAGCTCGGTAAAGAATACTGCCGGCGAACGACTTTCCACCATCAAGGAAATAGGAAGTGCGCGCCGGAAGAAGTAAATTTTAATAGTGCCAGAGTGCATCGTAATTGAATAGAGAATATAGAGAAGGATTGTTATAAGAAATAAAAGAAATCATAAGAGAAAAGATAGGAGAGCCAAAAAGAAGAGGGGAACCGGAAGAGAGAAAAAAAGGTCTTTTCAGCGGTCCTTTTTTTATATTTCGTTTTTCTTCTTCGACAAGTGGGGTATCCACCATTTGGAAAAAGGACATTCCACTGAACTATCCGCCATTGTTATTCGGCGACGATTCAGAATACCGGAACCAGAAGAATCCGATCAACTCTTGGTGGCTACAGCGAGGTTCCCGTTAATACCGCGGAGAAAGAACACAGAAAGAAGAGAAAGAATACACGAAAAGTACTGCAAGTATAAAAGCATAAAATTTTGTGACGTTACAATTAGGACAGAGGAAAAAGGTAGGGCAAATAGGATAGGGTCAGAAGAAAATTAAAGAGTAGATTTAAAAGGAAGGAATAAAAGAAGAAAATTGTAAGAAAATTACATTTATCTCCTCTATTACGGTTTTGGGAATTCCCGTTTTTTCGGACTCGAAAGGAGTCGCTAGCCCTCGTCCTCGATTGGTCGACGGAGTTGGCTAGCATTGCTCAACCTTTGAGAGATAGTTGATTGTGGGAGTAGTTGGTGGCTTCAAAGGAATGCGTAGGTCTTGTGGAGAAGGATGAAACCGACACTGCTCCTTTTTGCTGGAGGAACAGCTGTTTGTAAGTGACCGGAAGCAGGTTAAACGACCCTGAGGAAAGGAAATTCCTAATTAGAGAGTTTCACTACGTCTTCCATTTTTATACTGAGGTGTAAGTTCAAAGTTTCGAAAACGAGACCGTTACATTGGAGTAAAGTTTGAACGAAATGGTATGATAACCACTTCAATCGAAAAATCAAATGTCTACGCGTTATATGCTTGTTACTTATTGATCCCAAACCATGCTTCAATAGTTCAAGGATTGCTTCGAAAGCGAGTTATTGAAGTTACAAAAATCTGTATATAATCAGATGCCAGCTCGGGAAGTCACTCAATTATAATTGTATAGCGTTTGAAGCATGTTATCGCGCTCAAGATTGATGTGGTGAAGCTAACTTTGTTCATCAAGAAAGCGTTGATGAACGGAGTCACCACCAAGAGCCTGTTTATGCAAACGAAGGGCACTGGTGCGTCGTGTTCGTTCAAGCTTCCCCCCCAGGGCCAAAAAGGAATCCAGCGAAGAGAATAATGGTACCGCTAAGAAGGCGCAGGATCGAAAAATGCTACCCTTTACCGGGAAGAAGGGCAGGATATAGAAGACAGCCGCTGAGAAGAATCCAAAAAAATGTCATCGCTGCTGTCGAATAATTTACCACTTCTACCGGGGAGAAGAAAACAGTAACCGCTGCAAACAAAATAAACTCGCTACTGTGAAGAAGGCGACCAGCAAGAAGAAAGCTACTGCTACTGCCGATGCGGCTGCCCGAAAGCAAAAATCAATTAAATTCTCAAAAATTACTGCACGGAAGTCGAAAATCTCGAAGCCAAATAAATCAGCAGTGGCTTCGGAAAGAGCTAACATCGCCACACATCATCACGCACAACACGAGAGGTTCTGTTTTGTTTTCAGCAAATCAAATCAAGTTCTATTCAAAACTCAAAATTGCTTTGAAGCGAAAGAGTGCGATCAAATACATTTTTTTTGTAATTTCTTCGATAAAGTGCGATTAACGTAAGATTACGTCTTTCTAGAGCTTTTTAGGGGTGCAATGGATCTTGAGAAAGACAATGCATTCCCGCTCGATGCAACAACATTATTTTCGATTAGAATTACATAATAGGGCCTTCTATTTTGTTTATCCAAATGTACGAGGGCGATCCGATAAGTACTTAGCCTCATCCCCCGAAGGTGTCATTATCGCAAGAGCGATAACTTATCGTGTAGTACAGTCTCGTAAACGGTACTGCCGTGTATGGAAGCGGGCGTGTCCGCTGATTCAAGAAAAATGGAAAAAATGGAAATTCCGCCGTCACCACCGTATTCTTAAGGTTTGGAAACGCACGGGGCCAAATCTGCCCCGTGCGTTTCCAAACCTGAAAAAGTCACTCGCCGGGCAAAAATTTGAGTCGAATGAGGAGGTCATCGCCGCCACGGAGGCCTACTTTACAGACCTCGAGAAAACGTATTTTTCAGATGGATTAAAGAAGTTGGAGCATCGCTGGGTCAAGTGTATCGAGCTAAAAGGAGACCGTGTTGAGGAATAGATCGTCATTTTTCTAAAATATTTGTTTTTTTTGTAGGTTAAGTACTTATCGGACTGCCCTCGTATATTGTCATCTGCACGCTACTTATTTTAGATTGCTTATTTGGAAATTCGATTTTCGTTAAAACAATTAATGCCCACGCTCCCATTACTTTTTTTTGTTGGTTCATCTCTTTCTCCATGGTGATATTTTTTCAATGAAACCACCCCTGTGATCGAGTGGTTAACGCGTATCTTTGGACTTGCCATTCAAATATACACTCGAGGTTTTTCAATGTACATGGAAATTTCAACTGAGTATTAATAAAAATGATGGTACTATCCTCATCCTTACAACCTAACCTTACTAAACGTGATTGCATGGGAAGATAATGCTGATTTTTTGAAAATGAAATGCATTATTTTCATGGGTAGAACAGACTTTTATCAATAACATATGCACCGTTTTGTTCCTTAATCTGTTGGCACTTTTCATGCAGCTTGAGAACTGAATTCTCCCTGTTTTTGTCCAGTTTCTAGTAAAAAAGTGCCCTATGTCGGACCCGATCGAATTCGAAGTTAGCATAATCTCAGGTACCAACTCACCCATATCTGTAATCTGATCGTATCAAATCTAATTAAATTGGGGAAATGTGGCAACCTGGCCACACAATTTGACATTGGTAATGATTTTCGGGCGAGATAAACACATCGACTGGTTGAGTGATTAAAGCTCATGATGCAAAATTCCTTTCACGATTTGCTTCAAAAACGGCTTGTTTTCGTTGCGTTTCTAACGCGAGTCGCAGTTGGAGAGGCTATCTATCAAAAGTTTAACCCCTTGCGGTCGTATTGAATTTAGACATGGGTGTCATACTGGTCGGAATTATTTTTACATGAAAGAGCAGTGGTACATAACTTGTAAGATTATGAAAGATAAACAATATTTTTTTGTAAACTTAGGATATATATTCACTGGAAAAATGTGTTTTATTGTGTATTTTTCACAAAAAAAACTTTTTGCATGTTCAGACCAGATTTTCGAATGTAATTTTCCACCTGTGAATGACGGATCTCTGTAGTAGCAAGTCCGAAATAATTAAGAATCAGACCAGACGGTCCAAAGCCCCTGAGAAGAATAGTTGTAATAGCTGTTATCCATGGTTATTAGTTCTTTCTTCGCATAACAACCATGGATAAACTCCTAATCACTCACCACAGTGAATCCTGATTCTCACCTCCCCCTACTAACAAATATCCCTTTCATGATAATAGCTAGAGAACCACGCTATAGAGGTGACCCTTCTGGCTTTCGGGCGGCGAATATCATTCTAACATTCCTTCCCTTACCCTGGTGACTGTATGGACGTGGCCGGCGTCGTTATTGATCATTCAAAGTTCGATTCGCCGAAACATGCACAATGAAAATGATATGCTACTCCCAAGCATCAGTCGGTGTGTTCTTTGTGCAATTTCGCTGGTTCAGGTCAATCACGGAGAACAACTACGAAGTGTACATTCTAGCAAGCTCGAGATCAAAATGTAAATTATTCTGCTTGAGACAGTTTTGAATTATATTTTGGGAAAAAAGAGTTACGTAATTTTTACTCTGATGTTTTTTGAAGAAAAAAAATCGTTCACGTTTTTCTATTTTCTCTTGGAGTTAGAGCCTTGGCATAACCAGAGAGGGTATAATCAATAGAAATGTCCAGCGCTAGTGTTTATGCATTGAATTATCAGGTATTTGGGGTATATGGGGAATTACTTTGAATAGAACGATAGCTTTAGATAGTCATGAAATTTTATGGTTGATAATAACATCTATCTGTATCATTTTTAGTGCTCGCTCAAGGTAATGCCATCACACATCGATGATAGCTTGTGAAATATTGTACAGATATATCAGCTCCCTCTCGTCGTTTTTGTACACATTTCCCTCCCCACTCTTCGCTACTTACCACTCCCTTCGCTAAGAGCATCACCACTAGTTACTAAATTCGGTTGCTAAAGACAATTAGGCACCCCTTCACCATAACTTGGCAACCACACCGGGAGTTGCCGTTCGGGTGAGTAAAATAACAACGCACCCCCAAAGTAGCAGCCCACATTCCGTTTTGCCTGCCAAGATCGGGTCGATGAAATGTCAACAATCGACCTCAAATGCTGCCACCTTGCAATCGAGTTATCGACCTTTCATATGCATTCATCGAACAACTTGACGCCACTTTTTCGCCAACATGTGCAAGGCGTCGACCTGCTTGCAGCGCTGCTTCCAGCACTGCTTGCCGCTTGTTTGTATTGGTTTGTTATTGAAAATGAAAAGGAAATACATTGATCGATTTTAATCATTTTATTGAAGAAAAATAATAAAAAACCATGTATAATAAAAATAAGGTATATAATGGAATCGGTGCATCCGGGTTGTCTGGATAGACGATTCAAATCCGACTGAGTACATTGATGAATACCTCCTTGCCCTTGATGACACAGATATGTGGCTGAGGAGGATTCTTCAATGTGCGTGAAGCACGGGATCTCCGATGGGGAAAATTGCTCGAAATACTATCGATGGCCAGGTCCTGCTGCTGTTGCTGTTGATGCTATTCCCCGGAATAGCACCCTGGACTTAAAGGATACTGCTGCGGGAAAGCTGATGCTGTTGGCCGTGTGTCAGAAGTGGAAATAAGCAATGTGGTGATGAGGGAAATCATCTTTCTCACTCGCCGATTGATTGAGTCGGATGTATTCATAGCTGAAACAAAATAAAATTATTAGTAAGTGAAAAGCAGAAATGAATTCCCTACTCACCAGTTGTATGATCCGGATAAAAATGCGAACATTAAAATATCATGCGACTACGTTCGCTAACCTCGCCTATTTTCATTCTACTATACTACGGAATCAGTGCATTCGGGTTCCTCCGGGGTGGTAATTCAGTGATAAATACCTCCTTGTCGTTGAGTTTTCGTGTCTGAAGAGGATTTTTGAATGTGCGCGAAGCACGGAACCTCTAATGGGAAAAGTTCTTCGCAATACCATACCATGGTCAAATTCTGCTGCTGCTGCTGTTAATGCTGTCCCCCGACATTGCCAACAGGGGTTGGAGGTTACTGCTGCAGGAAAACGGATGTTGTTGGCTGCTGTGATAAAAGTGGAAATCCGCACTGTGCTGATGGGAGAAATCATCTTTCTCACTTACCGATTGATGGAAGCGAACGAGTCGAATGTATTCATAGCTGATAAGACAAGATAAAATAAATAATAATTAAAAAGCCGAAATATATTTCATACTCACCAGTTGTATGATCCATTTGTTTTTGTTTGAGATGACAATTTAGCGGAGTGGAAAAAAGAACCACCAGTGATGCCATTTGGTTTGTTTAATTATTCAGTATTTTCGACTAACGAACTATCCGCGTTGACGATATTGGGAATAGGCATGACAGTATGGATTTGCAGAAGGAATGAATACACTTTTAAAATGAAAATTATGAATGAACATGATTTTTCCATAATCAAATTAGTACTCTATGTAAGTGAAAATCACCATTGCCTGCAAGTGGTGAAAAAACATCATAAAAAAATATGTTTTGAGATAATTTTATATTATAATGATTATAAGTTTTTTTGAGAATATCTGAACGTCTATAAAAAATAATTCAAATTAGGGTCATGACAACGTACTTTAAGTAGAAAAAATTATACCAAGAAAAAAATTTCATACAAATTTTAGCAAATATAAACTGATTCGGGCCGACTAATATGATAGAGAATAGTTTGCCTCACACAAACTAATGCCGTATCCAGATGTCGATACCTAATCGTCGTCATCGTGAATAGGTAACAGCGTTACGGTCGTTGTTAGGTCGATGTTTTTTTCGTCGATTGGATTGTGAGAGCCGATTCATCATTTTGGCAACCCAGTAGTTACTTCATCGCAAGGTTGCTATTTGTAACAAAATTCGGAATTTTGTTTCGAATCTCTCCGTCCTGCGTTGATTGTGATTAAGTTGAGTTGAGTTGAGTTGAGGATTGAGTTGAGGTTTGAAACGAACACCATCGTTTGATAACCGCCGGTGCGAAACAGAAAGTAGTAAAATGCAACCATGATACAAACGACCGGTGAGAAAATGGGCTGCTATACAAAATAGCAACGATTAAAGTTGTGAAATAACCAATGTTTATATCAACTAACCGGTGGGAATCCGCGTTGACGGCATTGAGCTTCGTATTACGGAATGGGGGAGTAAGCATGACAATATGGGTTTGCAGAAGAAATGAACACACTTTTAAAATAAAAATTATGAATGAAAATTATTTTTCCCAAATCCAAATAGTACTCTATGTAAATGAAAATCACGTTTACTTGCAAGTAGTCAAAAAATATCGTACAAAACTTGTGCCTAAAGATAATTTTATATTATAGTGGTAAGTTTTGGTGAGAATATCTGAAAATTCATAAGAAATAGATTAAATTAGGGTCAGAACGACGTACTTCTATTACGTAAATAACGCCAAGAAAAAATTTTCATACAAATTTTTGTAATTTAAACAGCCTTAGGGCCGACTAATCTGATAGGGAAGAGTTGGCCTCATACAAACTAATGTCATATCCAGATGTCGACACCATGCCGCCGTCAACGCGAATGCTCTAACTTACCAAACACTAAAGGGCTCACATTACGGTGAGGCCAGAGTGAACGCGACATGCGATGCGATGCGAAATGAACGCGATTTTTAAAGCGACATAGTGGCCAGAGTAGATCTAGTGGCAATAGTTACGGGCTGTTTTTGTTCTTTTCAACGAAATTAATTCACAATTCCTTGTTCTGTGCTTTCTAGGTTTCTGGCAATGAGATAGTCGTCAAATACACCTTAAAACAAGTTTCACGTTGGGACATCAACGGTCGCTGAAACTGTTAAAGAGACTTGTTTTGCTCCATGGGACATGTAAGTTATGGAAAACAAAGCGACGACGGAATCTTGAATGCATCCGAGCTATTCAAGTTGATGGAAACAGTACAATTTAGTATTCTCACAGAATGCAATCTCCTGGAACAACCGTATCCACGCCATATGTTTTTGTTGATAACAGCGTTATACACTGGTGGCTTTATTTAACAATACTGATGCTTAACCTATTGACAACGGTTCTTTTATACCCTAGTGGTTGTTATGCAGTTGTTATTAACATCATGCATAGTAACCGTTGTTGCTATGAAACTTATATGAAACAAACCTAGGAAACTAACTGGAAATCATAGCCTACCAAGGTTTTCAACACCCCCTCTCAGTTGTTTCCTTCTAATCCTAGCTTACTTCTTAAAGCATTGAAAGTTAGGTTGGGTAGCGACTTCGTGAGAATGTCTGCTAGTTGCTTCTGGGTTGGGATGTATATTATCTTAATCTTATTATCAGCAACTGCATTCCGGATAAAATGATATTTAACGTCAATGTGTTTGACTCGCCTTGTTTCTTCTCGTTCAGCCATCGCAATCGCTCCTTGGTTGTCTTCATAAATCGGTACCGGAAACAGTAGTCCATCTTGTTGGAGGTCGGAAATCAAACCAGTCAACCAGATCGTCTCACCTACGCAGGAACTCATGGCAATGTACTCTGCTTCAGTAGAAGACATCGCTACTGTAGGCTGTTTCTTTGATGACCATGCAACAATGTTCCCGTGAACCTTCAGCAAAAATCCGAAAACACACTTTTGGTCTGATTCATCACTTGCAAAGTCTGCATCAACGTAGGCAGATACTGTCGCTTCCTTCGGCTTCCTTCGGTTAACTAATCACAATTGCTTCGTTGCTTGTAGATATCGTAGGACTCGTTTTGCATGTTTCCAATGCTCATCTCCAGCAGCGTCCTGGAACCTTGCCAAATATCCAACGATGAAACATATGTCCGGTCGTGAACCCATCATGATATACATTAAGCTACTCACGGTAAGGGTGTGCACAGTTTGTATCTTCCCGCTTCAACTGCAGTCTTGATTCGGCAGGCGTATCAACAGGATTGCTGTTTTCCATGGCGTAACGCGAAAGTATTTTATCGATCTGTCCTGTCTGAGACAGCCTCGTCGTTCCACGACCCAGATCCCTGTTGATCTTGATTCCAAGAAAGTGGTGTAGCTGCTTCATATCTGTCATCTCGAATTCTCGCATTAGCTTGTTCTTCACACGTTCTATATCGTCTTCATTCCCAGCAGCAATCAGAAGATCATCTACATATACCACGATATATATCTTACTGTCCCCACGAGCTCGAACATACAAGCAATAATCGTGCTTTGATCGCGTGAATCCAAAGGTAATCAGGAACTCGTTGAAACGGCTGTTCCAACACCTAGGTGATTGCTTCAGACCATAAAGCGATCGATGCAGCAAGCAAACTTCATCAGAATGCTGCTCTACCCCCTCTGGACACCGCATGTATACCTTCTCTGTGAGAATACCATTCAGAAAAGCCGTCTTGACATCTAGCTGGTGAATCATCATTTTGTTCGTCGTTGCTAATGCCAGCAGAGTCCGAATTGTAGTCAACCGCGCCACAGGTGCAAATGTTTCCTCGAAATCAACGTGTCTCTTTTGTGCGTAACCCTTCGCTACCAACCTAGCCTTGTAGCGTATAGGCCGACCATCAGCATCCGTCTTCACGTTGAACACCCATTTGCACGGTACGGGTTGAACGTCAGCAGGGCGTTTAACCACGGTCCAAGTTTGGTTTTTGCGTAGCGCCATCAGTTCGTCTTGGATTGCTTGCCTCCATTCACGCTCGTTCGGATGTTCTTCAACATCAGAGTAACATTCCGGAACCTGTAGGGAATTTACACCAGCAGAAAGGGCTCTAAATGGAATATAATCGGAAAACCAACCTGGTCTCTTGCACTCTCGACCACTAGACCTCGGAACATCAGCACTAGGTTCGTTCCTTCCTGATTGTGGCGAGAGTTCTGTTGCGCCTTCCTTGTCGACTTCTTCCTTTTCAGCATTGGAGCCGCCTTCTCGAACATCATCATGAGCGTCCACAGTCGTGTTCACAATTTTCTGTTGTCTTTCGATTGCTCTTTCTTGCTCGGGAATTGGTGATACCTCCTCCGGAATAATCAATCCAGAATCGACGCCTTCGCCTTTGAATGGAAATGCTGCTTCGTTGCATCGGACATCGCGAGCCACAAACATTTTTCGCGATTCCTGATCCCAGAGACGATATCCTGTTGGTGCGTATCCGACCATAACGCACTTTCGTCCGGTTGGATCCAGTTTACCTCTTTTCTGCTTGGGTATCCAGGAAAACGCTTGATATCCGAACACTCTCAGCTTAGTGACATCTGGCTTCTCTCCATGCCACCGTTCCGCAGGCGTTTGGTTACCTCTAATCGCTTCAGTTGGGCTTCGATTGGTAATATACACTGCATTCAGGACCGCTTCTCCCCAGAGATATTTTGGTGCATTCGACTCCAACAGCATTGCTCTCATCTTTTCGACAATGGTGCGGTTGAAACGTTCCGCCACACCATTTTGTTGAGGTGAGTACCCCACCGTTGACTCTACTTGAATTCCCTTCTTCTCGTAGTAGGCCAGCTGCTCCTTTGAGAAATACTCGCGTCCAAGATCACACCGCAAGTTTGCTATTTTCGTTCCGAATTTAGCCGTCACCATCGCTTCGTAAACCTTGAAATAATCGTGAACTTGATCCTTTCTCTTTAGCAAGTAAACAACTCCGAAATGCGTGTAATCGTCCACGAAACGATACAAAATAACGATAACCATCCGTTGTTGCTGGAGTGATTTGCCCACACACATCCGTGTGTACACGCTCCAGTGGTCTTCGTGTCTGGGGTCTCGTGCCGTTGAACAGTTGCCTTACCATATTGGCTTCAACGCATGCATTACAAAATTCGGAATCGCCTTGGACATCGTCCAGTCCATTCACCATTTTGGAATTCTTCAGCTTGAGCAAATTCTTGTAACTAAGATGACCATAACGCTTATGCCAAAGCTGCAGCTCCGCGTTGCTATCGGCCGCTAAAGCCGATCCATTGGGTAAACTATTCATCCGCAAGTAAAAGAGATTACCCTTCAACGTCGCAACACCGATGGTTTCGTCATCTTTTGTCAATATTGCACGATCAGGCTTGAATTCGACGTGCACTCCCGCTTTCATAAGTCTCACCAGCGATAGCAGATTGTACTTCAGATTCCTTACGAACAATACGTTTCCGAAGGACAAAGTATATCGATTTCCTCCGACATTCAACTTGCCCTTCACAGTGCCTTCCTTATTGGCTACCAGCACCTCACCATCCTTCGCACTGTCGATGTGAATCGGCACGTGTAGTTCGTGAATATCCTGGAAATATTCTTCGTTGCTGACCATATGACAGCTTGCACCCGAATCCAGCACCCACTCGATTTCGTGCTTGTCATTTGACACCTTTGCACCGGAAACAAGAGCCACTTCCTTGTCAACTGGAGTCTTCGCTACTTGAGCTTTATCGGAACGATTTTTCATCTTGAGACAGGCAAACTTTTTATGCCCAACCTCTCCACAAAAGTAGCATTTACCGGGGAATTTCACTGATTTTTCACCACGCTTGTTTCGGGATTTGGCCGCCAACACTATTCCATCAGAGCCATTTGCAGCACTCGAACCAGATTCTCTTCCAGAACGCTTTGGTTCCTCCGCTAGAAGGCGTGCTTTGACGGTCTCAAGCTTGAGTTGTTGATCGTCCAAATTTTCCATCGCCGTGGTAACCGCATCGTAACTAGGTGGTAACGAAATAAACAACTGGCTCACCATGTCGAGTTCCGTTACCGTAGCGCCTGCGTCTTTCAGCTGTCTTCCCAGCTCGTCGAATCGTCGGAAATGATCAGCCAGAGACGTTCCCTCCTCCATTCGCAACAAAACCATCGACCGCCGGATGTACGTCTGGGCAGCAAAACCTTTATTCGCAAAGGTATTTTCCAATGACGTCCACATCTCTCTTGCTGTCTTCTTGTCGCGAATATACTCCAAATGGCTGTCCGCAATATACGCTACCAAAAGTGCTTTTGCTTTTTCGTCCTTCTCCAGAAATGCCACTTTCGCTTCCTGCTCCTCAGGGGGATCATTCGTGATGGCTTCTTTTACATCGTGCGCTGAAAGCTGAGTCTCCACTCGGAACTTCCACGTATCGTAGCCTTCACCGGCAAACTGCACGATTCCTGCTTTCCTCGCACTGGACATTCTGGAACGACTGTTGCACTTTTCACTTTACTTTCAGGTATGGTGTGACTGGGCCCATAACCTGTTGATAACAGCGTTATACACTGGTGGCTTTATTTAACAATACTGATGCTTAACCTATTGACAACGGTTCTTTTATACCCTAGTGGTTGTTATGCAGTTGTTATTTACATCATGCATAGTAACCGTTGTTGCTATGAAACTTATATGAAACAAACCTAGGAAACTAACTGGAAATCATAGCCTACCAAGGTTTTCAACAGTTTTTTATGCTGACGAAACATATTTTGCGATCATATGTCGACGAGATTGCATAGCTTCAGAAGAATATTTCAACTCTAGACTTTCCAGAGGAAGAATCGAATGTGCTCCCGGTGCCATCAACGCTAAATGGAGAGTTCTCTGGAAACCAATTGAAAGCGATGTAACAACAGCCGAAGATATTACTAAAGCTATATGTATTTTGCATATCATGCATATTATTAAAGGATATTCAGATGTTATGATGGATTATTGTTTATTGAAGAAATAAAAATGCATTGCATGAACTAATAATGAATTGAGTAGTATGCATATATTTTGTATGTTGAGCAGTATGAACTAATGAAAAGTATTGTTTCTTGTTTAGTCAATTAGAAAAAGGATTACCAACCACCTCATAAAATAAGATGAAATAAATCCTTTCTGAGAGGAAAGTCCCTGTTAAACGAAGCCAATTATTCATTCTACCATCAACACAAAATAATAAGTTTACGAATATTTTATGAACATAGTTGAACACTTTGTAAAACAACGGCATTTATGTTATTGATAAACTAATGATTTGTTGTCGATGAGATAAATTTCTACAAATTCTTCAATGTTATTCATAAGTCTCTGCCATAAGGATTTCGTGATTACGCTCGAGGAATATACATGTAAACACTTTCGGTATAATCTCTATCATATTAATAGGAACTTCAAATCAAGTTATCGCTGCTCTTATTCCAGAAGCCGTTCCGGTTTAGCATTCTTTCCGGAGTTCTGTTCTGTAATTATATTTTGTAGTCGAAACTCAGGCACTTGATGACAGTACGGTGTACGTTTCAAATTGACTCGGTGGAATTTCGAAAGAAACTTCCAAAACGTCGATGTATGAGTATAATTCCGTATTCTCGTTGTCGGTTATCAAAGGGGTTGCCACTGCACTTCCCGGGTTCATTTGTTGCTTCAAAAACAATAGACTGCTGAAGTATGGCCAGTTAGTGTAAATACTGTCATAATAAATGTTTCCAGATCTTCGACTCCGGTAACTTCCGCAGTTCACGACCAGAAGTGTCACGTAAATTTTACCGTAGAAGAAGTAGAAGAAAACTTTAGAAAAAAAGTCGCGTAGAGTCGCATCGCGTGTCGCGTTCACTTTGGCATCAACCTCAGAAATACTTACTATTCACCTTGGTTTTAAGAGAATATTTTTCTTCAGTGTATCATACTTTTCAATTTCGCCACCTGTGATCAGCAATGCATATCCCAGCCACGGCTTACAGAGACAAGGCTAGTTCTTTAGCGAGTAAACATTTTCTTTGATGACGTCATCCGAGTCGTCAGTGTAAACAGTCGCCAGTTGTATTTTGTTTTCCGACTTACGCGTAAATGTTCCTGAAATGAAAAATCGAAAATGGTTCAATGCGCTGTGAGCGGGTGTATAAATTATGAAAATGACATTATCGGACCAAAAAAGAGATTCTTTCGCTTTCCGAAAAACCGAGAATTATGTTCTTTGTGGATAAATGTTTTATCAAATTATTCATGGAGTTAAATATAATCAACTATATTATCAACGCACAAACTTACAAAGCACGAAAAATAAAAAATAAGAACACATTCGCGTTGACGGCAGAATGGTGCCGACATCTGGATACGACATTAGTTTGTGTGAGGCTAAACATTCTCTATCAGATTAGTCGGCCCTAAGGCAGTTTTAAATTGTTAAAATTTATATGAAATTTTTTTCTTGGCGTTATTTACCTTCTAGAAGTACGTTGTTCTGACCCTAATTTAAACTATTTTCTATGGTTTTTCTGATATTCTCACCAAAGCTCACCATTATAATATAAAATCATCTTTCGACACAGTTTTTGTATGATTTTTTTTCACTACTTGCAATCAAAAGTGATTTTAATATTCATGAAGTGCTAATTGATTTGGGAAAAACAATTTTCATTCATAATTTTAATTTCAAAGTGCGTCATTTCTTCTGCAAACCCATATTGTCAGGCCTACTCCCCCATTTCGTAATACGAAGTTCAATGCCGTCAACGCGGATTGTTTACTTCAACGACTCAGATGACGTCACTAAAAATGACTGATCCGGAGTAGCTAGCCTTGTCTCTGTAAGCCGTGTATCCCAGCTGTTTGTCAAAAGACAAAAATACGATTTGTTGTTGTCGATTACATATCACAAAAGTTGTTAATTCTGGTTGGAAATATTCAGTGAATTGACTACATTGAAGTATGTCGGACGGCAAATCGGAGCCTAGTTTAAGCCAATATTTTGCAAACGATCCCCCGAGTTTCTTTGACCACTTAGCGGAGAAAGAAGGTACATGGATTGTGTAACAGATTCGTTCAGCAACATCAACTCACCGTAAATTTATATCCCTCAGGCAAAACCAATTCAAAAATTCAGGATGTTTACTCATCGTACGATTTCCTGCAAACTGCTATGGTAGATGCCAATTCCAACATTCCAGACAGCGTACGGGATCTGTGGGAGTTTCCAATCGGGGCTGAAGTTTGTAACCCTCCTGCACTAACGATGCCCGGTGTTAGCGTTGCAACTGACTTGAACGATCCAGTGCGTGAGGCAGTCACCGAGTTCATAAGCCCTATTGAAGCAGACCATCGAAAGATACTGTCACCTGACGATGTTACGCAGGACGAGCGTGGCTTACGGAAACTGATTGAACACGGATGCTTCCGATCGGCTGTTAATTTGACTGCGAGGCTGCTGACTATCAAACAGCAAGGCTTTGGACGTGCCGGATATCCGGTTAAGCACTCGCCAAACTCACTGCAGCTGTGGTTCACACGATTGGCTTTGCTGGTCAAGCTGGGTCAGTTCGAAATTGCTCGCATCGAAGCTGAACCGTTTGGATCGTTGAACAAAGTCGATGTGTTTTATGAATTTTACCATCCAGATATGCATTCTGATAGAAAGGGGTCGATGGCTCCGTTCTCATTCAGGTTGCTGTTGGCGGAGCTTCCCATATACTTAGGAACGCCCAGAACCTCGTTGGATCGCCTGACTGAGTTACTGGCAGTGGCGTGCCAAATAAAGAACTATTTCGCGAGATTGCCCGATAGCACTGCTAGTAATGATGCCAGAAAATTTTGGTCTTCGCGTGAGAAACGCATTCTACATTCCATTGTAAATTGTTCCCTTCTGGTGAAGGATTTTAGCCTAGCTGACCAACTCATTAGACAACTCGTCGATGACCCGGCGGCCACTGTGGACGATAAACGCTCCCTCCTATCGGCATGGGGTCGCATTCGTTTGCAGTGCGGGGATATCTATGGAGCGGAGAAGAAATTCTCCGAGGCAAAGCGTCTCAGGGATGATCAAACCACACCCGACCTTCGTGAGCTTGTAGACCGCGGTCTGCTGGCAGTGGCCCAGAATGATTTCCAGAGTGCACTCAGTTTGTTCCAGAAAGCGACGGCTTTGGATGGAAACAATACCATGCTGTACAACAATATGGGCGTTTGCTTGTTGTATTCCGGGAAGCTGAAGGAAGCGATAAAACTTTTCGAGGAAGCTGTCCAGAAGAATCCGAAGCTGGCCCTGAACGAGTCACTGCTCGTCAATCTATCCACTTTGTACGAGCTGGAATCGAACAACTTCAAGAGTAAGAAGATAGCGTTGCTAAAGTTGATTAACGAGCATCGGGCTGATCTTAGCGTGGGACTGGATGTTTGTTTAAAGCTTCAATCAAATACTTAATGACATTATTTTTTCATTTTAAGACTTGAAAGACAGTATATTTAGTATAGGACGTATCTTTATGATATAATTAGCTGCAATATATAAATTTATTCTAACAGCATTTTCATTCAATTTTTATCTGACAACAATGATGACAATCAATCCTGTGCTTTGAACTAAAGAGGATCTAAAGCGTACTTATGCACCTCATTAAAACTGAGGCATGAAGCATGATTGATTAACTGAGAATCAATGTGGCTTGTTAGTCTGCTTTATCACACTGATAATAAATAGCAATATCCGTGAAATTCGAAGACGCATAATCAACGACTACGACTTGTACGATTATGGGCTCCATAAATCCCTAAGGTCCAACAAATTCCAACTCCATATAAAGTGTACCGTGTATAAATCTCTTATAAGATCGGTATAAAATAGAGAGTGTTTCGACCAAACTTTGGTCGATTCAAACTCGACGCATTGTGCATTGAAAAATACTAGACACCTCTCATTTTGGAGCTGTTCAAACAGAATGATGCCTCTATGTTCTCATGAAAAGGTGGACCAAGTTTATTAAAACTCCAATTGAGCCTGGCGAAATACTTATGATTACACTGAGGTGAGAAAATATTCATAAATAATCTTTGTGCTCGATTTTTGAGTCTCTTTCTCCTTCACGTAGTTTTTCGACATTATTTCACAATCCCTTGTTCTGTACTTTCTCGGTTTCTGGCACGGGATTATGCGCGACATAAAATTAATGAATCATATATGTTTCGCTTCGGGAGATCAACAGTCGCTGGAATTGTTAAAAAGTTCTGTTTTGCTCTATGGAAAAACTACAGCCCTTTCATATACCACAACTAACCGAACAACTCTCTGTGTTAAATTGCGCAAAATTATTGGAAATTTTGGAACATTCCCGATTGTTTTTTTTCCCATTTATTTATTTTAGGCTCATTAGCATTTTAGCTGTAACAGAGCCAAATTTTAATCGTGTACATGTCACATGGTTATCATATCCATAATTAGTACATTACACAGTTGCCATTCGCCAGTATTCCTTCTATACCATTACATATGGTACAATTACACAGTAGCCATTTAGGCGTAAGAGTTTTCTTTCTGTTCTTCCATTATCCAGTTGGACCACCGGACAGCGGAGACAGTTGAATGATCATTGTTGAGTTATTTATAGAACAGCAGCCCGATGTGTCTTGCAGAGCAGAGCAAATGTATGGATGAATCGATCTTATTTCGACCGTGGATCGATCTCCATCGCTGATTATTGTTGCGTGGACGCAGCTATTCTGTAACAACACAAAGATGGTCAATGAGGGTCCTGAGTTTTGAACTCACGATCGATCGCTTACTAAGCGAACGCGCAACCAATGTGGCTACGGAGACCCCCTATTCCCGATTGTTGTAACAACATTAATAGTAAACATAATCGAGTTCTTATATCCCCCGCTTTCCGGGAAAATGTTCTATAACTTTATTTTTTTCTGTGTTTCTCCGGCGAAATAAATCTGTCCCATGAAAAAAATCTTGGCATCATTCATTCTAGGGTAAATGATCTTGGTTTGTCCGATTTAGGGTGTTTTTACGCAACTAGTAAATGCGAATCGATTTTCTTCATGAAAATCACACATAATCGATACGAGTTTGGGTTTGTGGAAAAGCTCAAGTCTCTAGTTTCTAATATTACCATAAGGTGTTGAAATTATTCATATTTTTATGTTTTTTAACGATTTTCCTGAAAGAGCAATTATGATCATGGTATGATCACCTCTGATCTGTTTGCCCAAAAAATGATCATGGTTTGTCCGGTTTTAGAAATCACCATTTTTGAATGAAAACATCCGAATTCCCAAGTAGATGTTGCATTTATCATTGCTTGAGTTTACTATCATCATATTGATACATTCATAATTTAGGCTTCCTTCAGAATATTGCCTTTTATTTGGGCATTTTAAAGTGTTCACCTCAACACACTCAACATAGAGAATCTTTATTTCTGCTATGCGCGAAGGACACAATAAACAAACTGCAGCGCGCCAAGTGGTAGCCATAGAAATCATGTGGACAAAACAACATTATTGAATTGGACAACTCATGATCAGAATTGAGTTCATCAAAATGCGTCAATTTAATGGTTTAGCTATGTTAATCTGATACAAATGGTGTGCAAGCATGATGTTTACAATATTTGTAAGTGTTATAATCCAGAAAACGTCTGAATACCTGCCAAATAATCATCTGGTGATCGATTAAAAGTTAGCTCGAATGAGGGGTGCATTGACACAAATAGAAGGTGTATTTTATAGTCCTTGAAAACATGTGATTTCGTAAAAATATACTATAAAACTACTATAAATCATGTAAAAGACAATTTTTTATATGTTTTGAAACATTCGAATACCTTATTTGACACAGGAGCGTTGAATTAGAGCATTTAAAAAAGTGGGCAAACCATGATCATATTTTCGACTGGACAAACCAAAATCATTTACCTTACCATCAACACGAAATCATGAGTTCACCATAGTTAGATACAAACGTAAACATTTTCATTATCATCTCTAACTTATTCATAAGAACTTCAGATAATTTTACTACTGGTCTAATTCTAGAATCCGTTTTGCTTGACCGTTCTACCGTAGTAAAGGGTGGTCACATCAAATTGCATCACGGAAAAAACGCTGTAGAAATTCGCCCAGTAGACCGATCCTTTTGAAAATTCTAGACAGTAAAATAAAAACTATTAAACAACTTTTGGCATTTTCTTTTTATTCATACTTCGAGCCCAAGCCCGTATGCTCGCACCTTCCTCTTTACCCCGTCCATAAGGTTCTGTACAACGTCAGGTTGTAGTTTTTTTTGAACAAAAAATCCATTTTCTCTTGAAGTCCGCCTCCGATTTGACAACTTTTGGGTTCTTCCGGAGGGCCTGCTTCATAATCGCTCAATATTTCCCTATTGGGCGAAGCTCCGGGCGTTGGGCGGGTTCATTTCCTTTGGCACGAAGGTGACCCCGTTGGCTTCGTACCACTCCAACACGTCCTTTGAATAGTGGCACGAAGCGAGATCCGGCCAGAAGATGGTCGGGCCCTCGTGCTGCTTCAATAGTGATAGTAAGCGCTTCTGTAGGCACTCCTTAAGGTAAACCTGCCCGTTTACCGTGCCGGTCATCACGAAGGGGGCGCTCCGCTTTCCGCAAGAGCAGATCGCTTGCCACACCATGTACTTTTTGGCAAACTTGGATAGTTTCTGCTTGCGAATCTCCTCCGGAACGCTGAATTTGTCCTCTGCGGAGAAGAACAACAGGCCCGGCAGCTGACGAAAGTCCGCTTTGACGTAGGTTTCGTCGTCCATTACCAGGCAATGCGGCTTCATCAGCATTTCGGTGTACAGCTTCCGGGCTCGCGTCTTGCCCACCATGTTTTGCCTTTCGTCGCGGTTAAGAGCCTTCTGAACCTTGTATGTACGCAGGCCCTCCCGCTGCTTGGTCCGCTGGACGAATGAACTTGACAAATTCAGCTTATTGGCGACATCCCGGACCGAACTTCTCGGATCACGTCTAAACTGCTTAACTACGCGCTTGTGATCTTTTTCACTGACGGAGCATCCATTTTTGCCGTTCTTCACCTTCCGGTCGATGGTTAGATTCTCGAAGTATCGTTTTAGTACTCTGCTGACTGAGTGCACAGGATTAATTCACGACGCTCTTTTTCGTTCGACGACATTTTTCCAAATTTACGAAAAATTGACAGTGAAGCATGGCCAACGTGATCTATACACTCTTATCTGATTATAAGCGAAAGCTGAAGATATAATTCCTAAAAATTAAATTTCTACAGCGTTTTTTCCGTGATGCAATTCGATGTGACACACCCTTTAGTGATTCGATGTAACATTGAAGGCCCATTTATACGTTGCTAGTAGCTGACTTGACAGTGAGCAGCTACTTGGCCTGTGAACTCGCTTGACAATTGGTTGACTCGCCTTGTCCGTTCACACAGTGTGAGCTGCTGACGAGAAACTAGATACTGCAGCATTGGCTTACCAGGGATGCCAGATGATTTTTCAAATGTCCATCAAATAGTCAGAAACAGCAATCGGGTCCGAATTTGATAGATGATTGATTCGAAATTGACTTCTCAATTGACAGTTTTCGTCTCGGGTTTTCAGTTGCTTTTATCATTACACACTTTTATCGCGAAATACACGCTGACCGTGTAGAAAAATACTTTGAGCTGAATTTCTTCGAACTGAAGGTACTACCCGAAAAAGCAGGAAGGCAAAAGGCTGAATAAGGGGAAACACTGTTGGATTTCATTGGTCCAAAAATACAACGCCATGATACACTCATGAGAGGTGCTATACCTGCAAGAGTGAAAATAAAAAACGACATCGATGTGCCTTTCTTCTGGAATATCGTTCAGATTGTTGTCGATCTTTTTAGAATCTCGAAAGCATCCATATATAAGATAATTCCGGAAGTATGTGATGCTATAAATGGCAGTCTAAAAGATTTTTTTAAATTTATTTATTTTGCCTTGCCAGCAGCTTCGTGCTTTGTGAAATGATAGATAGTAGATTTGCAGGTGGAATAAATACGCGTCAAAAATTAAAATAATGAATGAAAATGTACTTTTCTAATTCGAATATGTATTCTGTTTCTTAGAATAATACTTTTTTTGCAAGTTGTGTGTGAATTTTGAATGAAAATTGTGCCTGATAATGATTCTATATTATAGATTCTCAAGAAAACTATCTCAAAAAGAAAGCGTGCCCGCCAGCATGCAGAATAAAATAACAACGATTTCGTTTAGACACTATGAGGGTTTTATTTGTTTTTCCAATCTTCGCATGTATTCAAATATCTTAAAAATAGAGACATTTCTTTACATTTCGCAACCCTGATTCGAGCGCTAAATTCTGTTTTTGACGTTTTGAGGTATGCGAATGCGAGTAAATTCAAAAAACGTTGAAGTAGCTCGTACGCCGAATCACACATGACAGTAGTTGGCATGATGTGTTCACACGGTGTAAGTAGTTGCACTGCAGTAACTGAAGGCTCATTTATACGTTGCTAGTAACTGACTTCACAATGAGCAGCTACTACCGGTGAACTCGCTTGACAAATGGTTGACTCGCCTTGTCCGTTCACACAATGTGAGCTGCTGGCAAGAAACTAGATACCACGGCATGGGTTTACCAGAGATGCCAAACGATTTTTCAAATGTCCATCAAATAGTCAGAAACAGCAATCGGGTCCGAATTTGTCAGATGATTGATCCGAAATCGACTTCTTTATTGGCAGTTTTCGTCTTAAGGTTTTCAGTTGAATTTATAATTACACAATTTTATCGCGAAACACATGCTGGCCGTGTTTACAAATACTTTGTGCTGAATTTCTTTGAACTGAAGGTACTATCCGAAAAAAGCAAAAAAAAAGAGGATTCAGGCCAAGAATTGGATGCAAAGAAAAGGAGCAACAAATACAATATTGAAGTAACTCCACGATGATGATCCTCGAGAGTACAGAGCAGTGTTGAGAATAACACCTGAAAAAGTGAAAAAGACTGTTGGATTTAATCGCTCCACAAATACAACGCCAAGATACACTCATGAGGGATGCTATACCTACAAGAGTGAAACTAGAAATGATGTGCGTTTCTTCTGGAATATCGTTCAGATTATTGTCGATATTTTTTAGAATCTCGAAAGCATCCATAGCTAAATTAATTCCGAAAGTATGTGGTGCTACAAATGGCAGTCTAAAAGATTATTCAAAATTTTATTTATTTCGCCTTGACAGCAGCTTCGTGTACCAATTTGTGAAATGAAAATGATAGTAGATTTGCAGGAGGAATAAATACGCCTCACAATCTAAAATAATGAGTGAAAATCTACTTTTTTAAATCGAATATGTTTCTTATAATAATATTTCTTTTGCAAGTTGTGAGTGAATTTTGAATGAAAATTGTGCCCGATAATGATTTTATATTTAGATTGTGGAGGCGATCTGGCGTAGTGGTAACATCCATGCCTCTCACGCTGAAGGTTACGAGTTCAATTCTCACTCCCGACATTCTTCCAAAAATGGAAGTAAATGTGACGAACCAGCCAAATGAGTTGAAAGTCACTATAATAAAGATAATAAAAAAATATTTAGATTCCCAACAAAATTATCTTAAAAAAGAAAACGTGCCCCGCTAGCGTGCAAAACAAAATAACAACGATTCCGTTTAGAAACTATGAGGGTTTTATTTGTTTTTCCAATAAATTTCAAGTCTATAAATATCTTCGCATATTTTCAAATATCTTAAAAATAGAGACATGTAAAGACAATGTAAAGATTTGGCATCCCTGATTCGAGCGCTAAATTCAGTTTTTGACGTTTTGAGGGATGCGAGTGCGAGTAAATTAAAAAAAAAATTGAAATAGCTCGCACGCCGAATCACACATGACACTAACTGGCATGATGTGTTCACACGGTGTGAGTAGCTGCACTGCAGTAACTGACTAGACCGTCTCGTATGCTTAAGGCCCATTTATACGTTGCTAGTAGCTGACTTCACAATGAGCAGCTACTGACCCGGTGAACTCGCTTGACAAATGGTTGACTCGCCTTGTCCGTTCACACAATGTGAGCTGCTGACAAGAAACCAGATACCACGACACGGGTTTACCAGAGATGCCAGGCGATTTTTCAAATGTCCATCAAATAGTCAGAAACAGCAATCAGGTCCGAATTTGTCAGATGATTGATCCGAAATCGGCTTCTTTATTGGCAGTTTTCATCTTAGGTTTTCAGTTGAATTTATCATTACACAATTTTATAGCGAAACACACGCTGGCCGTGTTTAAAAATACTTTGTGCTGAATTTATTTTATACTGAAGGTACTATCCGAAAAAAGCAGAAAGAAAAAAGGATTCGGGCCAGAAATTGGATGCAAAGAAAAGAAGCAACAAATACAATATTGAAGTAACTCTACAATGATGATCTCCGAGAGTACAGAGCAGTGTTGAGAATAACACCTGAAAAAGTGAGAAAACTGTTGGATTTAATTGCTCCACAAATATAACGCCAAGATACACTCATGAAGGATGCTAAACCTACAAGAGTGAAACTAGAAATGATGTGCCTTTCTTCTGGAATATCGTTCAGATTATTGTCGAAATTTTTTAAAATCTCGAAAGCATCCATAGCTAAAATAATTCCGAAAGTATGTGGTGCTCCAAATGGCAGTCTAAAAGATTTTTCAAAATTTGATTTATTTCGCCTTGACAGCAGCTTCGTGTACCAATTTGTGAAATAAAAATGTTAGTAGATTTGCAGGAGCAATTAATACGCCTCAAAAACTAAAATAATGAATGAAAATCTACTTTTTCTAAATCGAATATGTATTCTGTTTCTTAGAACAATACTTTTTTGCAAGTTTTGAGTGAATTTTGAATTAAAATCGTGCCCGATAATGATTTTATATTTAGATCCCCAAGAAAACTATTTTTAAAAAACGTGCCCCGTCAGCGTGCAAAACTAAATAATAACGATTCCGTTTAGAAACTATGAGGGTTTAATTTGTTCTTCCAATAATTTTCAAGTCTATAAATATCTTCGCATATTTTCAAATATCTTAAAAATAGAGAAATGTAAAGACAATGTCAAGATTTGGCATCCCTGATTCGAGCGCTAAAATCTGTTTTTGACGTTTTGAGGGATGCGAGTGCGAGTAAATTCAAAAAACTTTGAAGTAGCTCGCACACCGAATCACACATGACACTAGCTGGCATGATGTGTTCACACGGTGTGAGTAGCTGCACTGCAGTAACTGACTAGACCGACTCGTATGTTTACTCGCACCGTCTGAACCCGGCTTTACTCGCACCGTCTGAACCCGGTTTGACTAGACCGACGCGTATGCTTACACTGAGAGAAAAATTTAGTATATATGACGAATTTTTTTTGTAAATGTTACAAATTCGCTAGTCATTTTCTACCCTACTAATCATTGGTACATCTTATAAATGAAAATTGGTAGGCATTATTTTTGTAGGATGGTGACCATGTTGGCCCACCATTGGAGCAACATCAGTGAAAACGTTGTTTTTTATTTGTAATAGATAATGATAAGGGATAATGACATTATGTTGTTGATAATTAATTCTTATTTATAAAGCTGTCTTCAATCCTACATTATCTTTTGCACAGTAATTTCCTACATCCATTGCTCGTGCTCGTACATTGCTCGTGCAAATAGACAGATTTAATCGCAGCCTCGACCGAATCAGTCTCATATGTTTTTTTTTCAAATCCTCGCTCATCAAGGTTTTGCTCCTTTTCCTGTTGCACATTTTCATCCTTTAGGACGGGAACAACTGGTTAGTTGGCAGTTGATGGTACCAGATCGCAGTACATTTCATCCGCATTATTTGCTATCCCGTTTCCTGATGTATGATTATGGTTAGTTATAAATATGGGTTTGTGATGAAATATATGTGATTACCTGACATTTATTTGTGTTGCAAATGCTTAGTCTAGTATACATTGAATATTCCACCAGTAAACTGTGCAATTTTAATCCAAGGTTAGAAACTGAAAATTAAAAGGGAAAGGATTGTGTTGAAGTTTTTTTTTTATAAGATTCGGTCTATTAAGATTTCAATACAACGAATTGAACTTTTGTTTTCCCGCAGCGAAAACAAGTTCTCGATATCTTTGTGGTCGAGAATTTGTTTTGAACGAAGAGAAACAAAAGCTACATATATTTTAATCTAATAAAAACCAAAAAACCTTACCTCCGAATGGCTTTGTTTCCTCAAGAAGAGTGACGACTGCGAAGTACGCACATTACAGTTCCTAGAAATGAAAACAATCAAGGTTACACATGCTATGAAGTAAAATGTACGAATCTTTAGTAGGGATGTATATTGCATAAGACATCCGTTTTACAAAGTTTTGGTAATATGTACAAAAAATGCGTACATTTTACCAATGTTTCAACTACTAAAGATTTGGTAGCTGCATTTACTAATGTTTTCCTCCAGTGTACTCTCACCGTGTGAACCCGGCTTGTGGTTGCCACTGTACTTTTTGGGCTTCATTTGTTGCTTTAAAAACCGTAAAATGCTGAAATACGACCTGTAGCAAAACTGTCATCACCAACATCCCCAGATATCGACTCTGGCAGTTTACGGCCATAAGTGTCTCGTAAGTTTTTTCCATTTCTTTCAGCAGTATAGTCTGAAGTTGAAAAAAAAAACCTTTCAATGAATTATTAATCAATTTAATACTTTGGCGTCCGGCGACTCCACAGTGGTTACGTGTGCATAATATCTCAGTGGCCAGCGATAGCACTTTAGTATCGTTTGCATTCTGTTGGGGTTTTGTTTAAGTAACAATAACTTAAGGCCCATTTATACGTTGCTAGTAGCTGACTTGACAGTGAGCAGCTACTGACCCGGTGGACTCGCTTGACAATCGGTTGACTCGCCTTGTCTGTTCACACAGTGTGAGTTGTTGGCATGTAACTAGATACAACAGCACGGGTTTACCAGGGATGCCAGGTGATTTTTCAAATGTACATCAAATAATGAGAAACAGGAATCAGATCAGAATTTGACAGATAATTGATCCGAAATCGACATCTCTATTGGCAGTTTTTATCTCAGGTTTTCAGTTGCATTTATTATCACACAATTTGATCCCGAAATACACGCTAACCGTAGTTTATACCGTATACAATGTTGTCCAGCAAAACACGGCTGACTGTAGTTCGTACCGTGACAAAAGCGGTTACAAAAATACTTTGTGCTGAATTACTTCGAGCTGAAGGTACTATTCGGAAAAAGCAGAAAGGCAAAAGGATTTGGGCCAGGAATTGGATGCAAAAAAAAGGAGCAACAAATACAATACTGAACGAACTCTACGATAATGATCCCCGAGAGTACAGAGCAGTGTTGAGAGTAACACCAGAACAAGTGGAAACACTATTGGATTTAATTGCTCCAAAAATACAACGCCAAGATACACTTATGAGGGGTGCTATACCTGCAAGAGTGAAATTAGAAATTACTTTGGTGTACCTCTCCTCTGGAATATCGTTCAGATTATTGTCGATATTTTTTAGAATCTCGAAGGCATCCATAGCTAAGATAATTCCGGAAGTATGTGACGCTATAAATTTCAGTCTAAAAGATTTTATTAAAGTAAGTAGCTTTTTTTATTATCTAAGTTCTATTGTATGGAAAGTGATCCTTAAAAATAGTACAATATTGCATGACTTGGTTATAGTATTTGCGACTGTTGATTTGATTGTGAAGATGTAGGACGTTAGGGTGATCTTGGTGGAAAACCTACAGTCGCCTGTGATGTTTCAGTATATTCGTGATCAGAATATGTGTATTGCATTCTACTGACGCAGAGGGCATTCTTACGGTATCTAGAAAGAATTGCATGTATTTCATCTGTCGCATCAATTCTATCAATTGGGGATAACTGTCTGAGCTGCATTATAACATGTCTTCCAATTGCCTCACATTCATCTTCTGGTTCTCCCATACTCGAGGCAGACACTGTTAAATTATTATTCAGTTCCTTCAGTTCATTCACGGCCGCTTGTATTGTAGACTGCTCAGTTGACAATTTCTTCTTCGATCTTCTGTTCGATGGCTTCTTTGGTAGGATTTCATCAGCGTTGTTTTCATCAGTAGCATCGAGGTACTCCTCATCGATTATTGTAATTTCTTCAGCAAAATCGCTCCCAGATGTTGATGCATGAAATGGTTCCTGAAATTGAAAATATTTTATTTTATGACACTATTCTAATTGAAATCATAACTAACAATTATATTTTAATTTTTCAGATGCCGAATAAGGAAGAATGGCAAGATATAGGAGTAGGATTCCATTCAAGGTGGAACTTCCCAGGTTGCTATGGAGCTATTGATGGGAAGCACATCACAATTCAAGCACCACCTAATTGTGGTAGTGAATATTACAACTATAAGGGAACGAATAGCATAGTGTTAATGGCAATCGTGGATCACGATTATTGTTTTAGATATGTTGATATAGGCTCATACGGTCGTAACGCAGATGGTGGGATATTTCAAAAATGCTCTTTATATTCTCATCTAGAAAACAATATTCTATTGCCTGAAAATGGCGTTTTAGTAGGTGATGATGCGTTTCCATTAAAGCCGTATTTATTGAAGCCCTATAAAAATACACCGACTAAAGAAGAAAAGATTTTTAACTACAGATTGAGCAGAGCAAGGAGAATAGTTGAAAATGGATTTGGCATTTTAGCATCTCGTTTTCGTATTTTGGGAAAACCAATCCAGGTTAGAGAGGATACCGCAATGAAGATAGTTTTATGTGCATGTACTTTACACAACTGGTTGCGTATGTCTGCATCGAAAACGTATACTCCACCAGGAACAATTGACTATGAAGACATAATAAATTTTGAAATTAATTTAGGGCAGTGGAGGTCAGAGATTGAGGGTTTACGAAGCATTCAACGCTCACGGATGAATAATAGATCAAAGGCTATTGCAGAGAAAATGAGAGATAAATATAAACATTACTTTAATAGCGAGGGAGCGGTTACTTGGCAAAATAATATGATTTATTAATTAGAGAATACAGTATAATATAGTGTAGTATAGTTGCAGTATAGTATAATATCGAATCATTTAGTAATGTATATATATATTTAGTGTTATAGTGCATTATATAATAGAAGAAAATAACTTACTAGATTACTTATTGTTTGTTTTTCCTTCAGATGAATAATATTCATGATGTAATCCATGGCATCGAACCATTGGACGGAAGGTTTATATATCTCATCAGTACCACATCCGCTTCGTTTGCTTTTCTCAATTTTTAATTTCTCCTGGTTGTATGTAGAACGTAAATTTTTTATTTTTTTTGTAACTTCTTTCGTATCCGATAACCCCACTTCTGAACGAATGTATTCAAGCGAGGCTTTACGCAAATCTCTGTTTTTATAATTGGGATCCATACAGTTCCACAAAATGGTTTGTTCTTTATATAATTCCACAAAGTGTTCATTTTGTTCCGAATTCCATCTTTGCGTCATTTTTTTGCTTTTAACTGCTGCTGCTAACACGAAAAAACATGCAAACAAACAGAATGCACACGGACTACTATCTCTTCGTATTTCGCCTTGACAGCAGCTTCTTGTGCCGATTTGTGAAGTGAAAATGATAGTTGATTTACAGGTGGAATAAATACGCGTCAAAAATTGAAATTATGAATGAAAATGAACTTTTTCAAATCGAATATGTATTCTGTTTAATAGAACAATACTTTTTCTGCAAGTAGTGAGTGAATCTTGAACGAAAATTGTGTCTGATGATAACTTTATACTATAATGATAAGTTTTGGTGGAAATATAAAAAAAATATATAGGAAAATAGTTTATTGAGGATCAGGGTCACGTGCTTTAAATGGTCAAATAATGTATGTATGAAATTTTCATTCAAATTTTAACGGTTTAAAACTGCCTTCAAGTATACTAATCTGATAGAGAAATTTGCCTCACAAACACGGATGCCGCCATTTAATATAGATATTCTATCTTTGATTAGGGATGCCAGGTATCTTTCTCAAATATCCTTGCACGGCATATGGAATTATCATCTGATGTCTTCACTCATGGATGGCTTATGTTTTTGTTTTCAAGAAAACTATCTCAAAAAGAAAGAGTATAAAACAAAATAACAACGATTTTATTTAGAAACTATGTGGGTTTTATTTGTTTTCCAAGAATTTTCGAGTTTGTTAATATTTTGAAATATCTTCAAAATGGAGACATTTCTTTACGTTTGGCATCCCCGATTCGAGCGCTAAATGCTGTTTTTGACGTTTTTAGGGATGCGAGTGCGAGTAAAATCAAAAAACTTTGAAGTAGCTCGCACGCCGGATTACTCATGACACTAACTGGCATGATGTGTTCACACGGTGTGAGTAGCTGCACTGCAGTAACTGACTAGACCGACTCGTATGCTTACTCGCACCGTCTGAACCCGGCTTTACACACACTATCAAGTTTATTGTTTTTATAAGTAGGGAAGGTGGGGAAAAACGGACATATTAAGAAGAACTTTTATTATATCTTTCGAAACTCATGTTTTACCAAACTTAAATGCAGTTTCTTGCATTTCAATATACTCTTTTTCGAGATAATCGGCCGAAGGTTTTCAATGTATTTACTCAAATTAAAACATACCGAAAAGTAAAGCATTTTTTCGATGATTATCCGCATGGGCATATAGTGGGGATAATATGGA
Organism: Toxorhynchites rutilus septentrionalis; assembly: GCF_029784135.1. NCBI lineage: Eukaryota > Metazoa > Arthropoda > Insecta > Diptera > Culicidae > Toxorhynchites > Toxorhynchites rutilus. The sequence continues at coordinate 49,046,145 of NC_073745.1, forward strand.
CAGGTTTGTAATATTTACGTATGTATATCTTCGAAATTTCATGAAAGTAGGGGAACAGGGTTGAGAACTTATGAAAACTAAGAAATCACCATTTTTGAATGAAAACATTCGAATTTTCAAGTAGATGTTGCATTTATCATTGCTTGAGTTTACTGTCATCATATTAATCCATTCATAATTTGGGCTTCTTCAGAATATTGCATTCATAATTTGAGCTTCTTCAGAATATTGCATTTTTTTGGGCATTTTAAAAGTGTTCTCCTCAACACACTCAACATAAAGAAACTTCATTTCTGCTATGCGCAAAGGAAATCATGTGGACAAAATAACAATTACTATTCTATCGATGCACAACACATGCCGCATTTATCGGCGTAAGAATATTTCTATTGTTCGAATGTTGACAGTTGGACACAACGGGACTGTTGATATGAGGCTTTCATTGTTGTGTTTATAAATAGCACCAATTACCGATACAACAGATCGATCGTATGTGGAGTGAGCGGCTGGGATCACCATCACATGATGATTGATGTATGGACGTAGTAGCTAGAATAACACACAAAGATGATCAGTTGAGGGGCCCTAAGTTATGAGCTCATGATCGTTCGCTTGGTAGCGGTCACGCAACCAATTAGGCTACGAAGACTCCCTTTCACTATCATATCGGAGGAAACTAAAATTCATAACTAACTTTTGAAAAAAGTTTGATAATTTATTCAATGTTTATTCAAAATTGGAATTGTTATATAGCGCATATCATTAAACAATTTATTCCAATAATTGTGAACATAGAACATATTCCGCAACTGCGAACTAAATTTTATGAGTTTGAGAATGTTGATAAACCGTTGAGTGAATATCGTCACAGTTCTTCCACAAAAATGGAACTGTGATAACTAAATTTGTTTATCTCAGCTTTGAAGTTTTGGTTTTAACCAAAACCATAACCATAAAACTAATTATTGAAACGGTATGTAACCGGAAAACCTTCGATTTGTGAAGTGGTCGTTTGGGAGATCCAGATTATTTTATTGTACAGTATGAGCCCAAAATAATAAAAATACAATGTCACAATACTTCGAACTCTCGAGTGCAAGTAAACTAATGTCTTCTTGAGACAATATGTATTCAGACCCCTTGAAAAATCTGGATCAGGGTTGCCATAATGAAATCTGTGTTTTTGGTCTGGAACAATCTTTTCATCTAAGTTTTTTCTCAAAAAAACTCCATTGAAATCTGTGTCTAATTTGTAAGTCCAATTTTGAAGCATAATTTTAGCTTTAGTATTATTGATTGTCATGGTTATTATGAATTAGACGATGTAGGTGGTATTTACGGAAAGCCAGCGAGCATATACACTGCAGTAAAAATACAATACTGCATTGAGGTGTAATGGAAGATTATTCAGTTACCAGGATATGCTTGCTTACATTGCGTAACTTAATTATAATACTAGCTGACCCGGCGAACTTCGTCCCACCTAGAATAGATTTTTGATATGAAAACATTCGAGCATTTATATTTTCTTACTATGCACGATCATGGGTTCAATCCTAAAACTATTCATTAATTGGTCTTTTTATTGGCCGTTTTAGAATTTTCTCTTTTTCTAACGATCCATCACCATCTTTCACTGACAATCAACTACCATTTGCGCTTCACACCAACGCAACATGAAAAACAATTCCGTCAACTCGAATTTCAACGCCTTCAACGATGTTACTACAGGACATATGAGAATTAAATTTTACGATTTTTTCCCTTTTTTCATAGAAGTTTTACATGACGGCGCCAGTGGTTGTATGGTTAGCGTAACAGCCTCACAATCCGATCGGCCTGGGTTCAATCCCAGCTGGCGTCGTTGGGATTTTCTGAGGCGAAAAATCTCTGGTTACGTCTTCCTTCGGAGCGGAAGTAAAAGAAGTTGGCCCGGCTCATGAGTTGTTGAGTCTGATAGGTAGGAACAGGTGGAGTCGCCTCCCTGATGTCGGTGATTGGCACTAAAGTGGCGGAAATAGGCCGACGAAAAATAAGCGAAGATAAAAAAAAAAAATAGAAGTTTTACAAGAAAAAAAATCCGATTTTTTGCCATAACATTTGATCTATGGGCAGAGACAAATACAAGAAAAATAAAGACGGCTCAAATCGGATGATTCCTTCCCAGAGTTCTGCGCTTAGCATACCATTTGTTGAATCTTTTTTACTTATATAGATATGAAATCACTATCAGACACAATTTTTGTTCAAGATTTTACCCGACCTGCAGAGAATGTAAAAGAGTAAGCCTTTTACATAGAACACGTATTCGATACGTTAGAGTTAATTTTAATATATGATTTTTGTTTCAAAAGCGTGCTTATTCCACCTGAAACCCCATTACCATTTTCACGAATACATGCTGTAATATCATGAAAATGAATTGCGTTTTGACATGACAATAGTAAAGGCTGTGTCGGCGTTGCTCACGATAGTGTCTCGCAAGACAATGTATTCCTTCTTACCCCGCTTCTGTTGATTGCTTCGTAGGAATTGCAGTCGTTCGCTCTTCTTCGCGTACATGTCGACTATAAATTGTTGACAGAGCTCTTGACAACGTAGAATGACGTTAAATCATTACATGATACAAATAGAAATCCATCGAGCGCACTCTCTTGTTTGTTTCGTCTTTTCTGTTCATAATGTTCATAAGCATTAATTCAAAAAGAGTAATGATCTTTATAGTGAATGATGTTCCTATGGCAGGATTGTTGTTGTTAAATACTTGTGCATTATCCGTTTTATTCTTTCAAAACAGCTAGGGGATTTTTCATCGAAGAAATTTCTTCTGATTTGCACATTGCTAACACATATTGTAGAGCTTGTCACTCAGAATACATCCAACGCGTGTTGCTTGGCATAAAATTGTCAACAAAAATGACGCAAGTAATACTACGTTGAGACGTTAGTGCCATTGAAGAAGACGATGGAGAGTGTGTCTCATCGCCGACTCCAGAATGTTATTTTATTATAGAATTCCACATTATCCACAATTTCTCGCGTTGCAGTGCAGTCGCTTTCCGTCTATAAAAACATGTGCATTGGAACTACTCACATGCTCTCCAGTTGATGTTGGTGTGCAATCCGAGCATGTATGATTTGATGAATTTCAACAATTCATTTTGCTCATTCAACAAGGCTTCCTTCTCGCCGGTGATGCGTCAGGCTTTAGGCTAATTGAGGTTACTTGGGTATATGTGGATGGAAGTTCTATGAGGCAGAGTAGCGCCATTTTTCATTTAACAACGTAAATAAATTCGTTTTGTTTGAAAAACGAACGGCGGATAGTTGTATTATTTTTAATAGGGGAATAGGTGTTAGAGAGTGAAAAATTGTGGTTTTATGTATGTTTGGAAGTCAAAATTAAAAAAATATACAGAAAAATAATTAAGAAAATTTTTTGACAAAATTTTTGTTTCGAGATGACACTAGATCTCGACGTTTCATTCCATTTTAAGACATTTGACACAAAAAATTTTCTTTCGAAAACCCCGATTTCCTTCACTCCCCCCTTGGGTGATTTTTCGATTTTCAAAAAACTCGAAGTTTAACCGCTTTGTGCCACTCTCCCTTAAGTCCGATTGAGCTGATATTTTGCATAGGGTATTTTTTCGAGGTGGTGAACATTTTTATGGGGTATTTTTTGAAATTCGAGATGACCATTTTCATTGGCACCCTAGGCCACACTTTTTTTTTTTTATCTTCGCTTATTTTTCGTCGGCCTATTTCCGCCACTTTAGTGCCAATCACCGACATCAGGGAGGCGACTCCACCTGTTCCTACCTATCAGACTCAACAACTCATGAGCCGGGCCAACTTCTTTTACTTCCGCTCCGAAGGAAGACGTAACCAGAGATTTTTCGCCTCAGAAAATCCCAACGACGCCAGCTGGGATTGAACCCAGGCCGATCGGATTGTGAGGCTGTTACGCTAACCATACAACCACTGGCGCCGTCTAGGCCACACTTATCGGTACTAAATATACGGTACTAAATATAATCGGTATCCTAGCGGTATCATATATAGTTTTCGACCTATTCTTATGCCTAACAATTTTTGACGTGGGACTACGTCTAACCGGAGTATATGGGGGGTAAAATGAAAACCTAAACACAGAACATGCAGGAAAAAATGAAAGATTCCGAATGCTTATAACTCGAACATTTCTTACTGGATCGGAAAGATGTTTGCATCAATTGACAGGGAATATTTCTACGCATCTATCGCAATTAATAAAATGTTATTTTCATTAGATAAACAATTAAATAACTGTAAAATGTTAAGCGCTATCTAAACGCCCTAACTACCTCGTTTTGATTTACGGTTTCCCCAACACAGCCATCATAACTAAGCAGCCTTGAGGAAATCGGCAATGCAAACACTTGAAAGCATGGGGATTATTGTTCTCAACGAAACGTGTTCCCTAACACAGAGTTAAAAACCAAGCAGTGTTGGAGAAATCGGCATAGGAAATACATGAAAGTCGGGGGTATTTTTGTTCCGACTGAAATGTGTTTCCCCTACACAGACTTCAGAACCAAGGTGTCTGAGGAAATTGGCATTGTAAATTCATGCAGGTCTGGGGTGTTTTTGTTTCGACTGAAATGTGTCTAACTAATACAGACTTCTAAACCAAGGTGCCTGGGAAAATCGGCATTGGAAATAAATTCAAACTGCGAGTACTTTCGAACTCGCTTTCCTTTGTGCAGACTAGAATATGTTTCCTTAACATGCTCTTCTAGACATAGGAACCTGGAAAAATCTAGCAGACATTAGAGGCGAATGAACTGAAAAGCTTAAAACATCTCTAATTAATCAGTTATCGGTCAGTCAGCAGACATTAAAGGCGAGTGAACTTTCAAGTTTAAAGGCTCTATAATATAAAAAGTATAAGTTGAAGTTATTGCTTCATGCAAGGGGGGTACTTTTGCACCCGCAGGTTTTTTTGCACTCCGAAAAGTGTTTTCCTAACACGGATTACAAAAACCGGTACGAACACAACGCTTTGGTTCGGTTATTCAAGATTGTATTGAAGGATATGTCTTCATATCTTCTGCTCATTGAATTTCTGGCACGGAGTGCCAGATTCGCGGTTCGAGAAGTACGTACACTTGCAAACTTGCAAACTTCAGATGGAAGTACAAAATAAAATATTCGTTTGATAATTCTTCCGTTCACATATTTTGTCCTAGGAATCATACCAAACTCTGTCTGTCATTATTTGTCAATTTATTTGTAACGAGGAACGAAATCTATCACAATGCATGAATTGACCCTACATGATATTCAATCAATCTCTTTACTCACAAAGCAAATATATTGAATTCGATGAAATCCGGAAATTGTTTCATTCAATCAAAAATTTAATCAATACAAACAAATGATTGCTAAGCTAAGCTAGTCCCACGTCAACTTTGCGGTTATATCATAAATATAACCCACCCATTTTTTTGACGTAGAACTACGTCTTTCCGGAAGGGTGCCAAATCAGAAAACAGGTCACGTTTTTATGAAATAAAGTTAACGTTAATAACTGTGAACCAATTCTCATGATTTGCACACCAATCGAATCGGAAATTCTCTAAGATTTGTTTGATATGCTATACATTACAATTCGCTAATCTCTAAACGGTTTAAATTCATGACAACTGGAAGAACTTCCTTTTTTCTCATACATTTGTTCTGCCGACTTGTGTGCTAACCCTACCCGTATTTCGAATGCTTATAACTCGAACATTTCTTAACAGATCGGAAAGATGTTTGCATCAATTGATAGGAAATATTTCTACGCGTCTATCACTAATAGAAAATAATTAATAAAATGATATTTTTCATGAGACGAACAATTGAATAACTGTAAAATGTCAAGCGCTATTTAAACGCTCTAACTGCCAAGTTTTTATTGGCCCGATTTACGGTTTCCCCAACACAGACTTCAAAATCGATATTCCTGTGGAAATTCGCTCTGCAAATATACATGCAAGTCGGGGGTATATTTGTTCCCACTGAGCTGTGTTTCCCTAACACGGACTTCAAATTCAATGTGCCTGGGGGAATCCGCTTTGCAAATACAGGCAAGTCGGGGGTATTTTTTGGTGTTGAGTACTTTTGTACTCGCATGTCGTTGTGCAGACCGGAATAGTTTTCCCTTAAGCTTACTTTTTAAATGATAAGCCTGAGAAAATCATCATTTCAGATACTAGAGGTGAATGAACTTTCGCGGTTCGAGAACTACGTAAACATGAGATGTGCAATAATTTCAGAGTGAAATGTAAAATACAATGATCGTTCGACAATTTTTCCGTTCACATATTTTGGTAGTCCTAGGCACCATATCAAATGTAAAAGGACGTTCATCAAAATTATTTTTAACGAAGAACATAATCTATTGCAAAAATTTCGATGCATTCTAAAATAATATTCGGAGTGGAAACAAGTGGATTGCATAATATAATTGCGTAGTTCTACGTCGAAAATATGCGGTCGTGTCCTACATACAATCTCTTAAAAAAAATTTTGCGCATAATTTCATTGAAATCGGTCAAGCCGTTTAGGAGAAGTTCGACCACGAACATCGTGACACGAGATTTATATATATATCATTATTTCAGGTACACACAAAAATATAATGGTGGGGGTCTCCGTAGCCACATTGGTTGCGCGTTCGCTTAGTAAGCGATCGATCGTGAGTTCAAAACTCAGGGGCCTTATTGACCATCTTTGTGTTGTTACAGAATAGCGCAACAATCATCAGCGATGGAGATCGATCCACGGTCGAAATAAGATCGATTCATCCATACATTTGATCCGCTCTGCAAGACACATCGGGCTGCTGTTCTATAAATAAAGGCTGATTAAGACGATGCCAGTCAGCGCTCTAGTTGAGGTATACAGTGAACAGAGAACAGACACTCTGTCCAAGTTACTTGTACCAGTATCGAACAAGTAATTGGCCTCTATCTTGAACAGAGTGTCTGTTCTCTATTCACTGGATACTTCAACTAGAGCGCTGACTGGCATCGTCTAAATCAGCCTTAACTCAACAATGATCAATCAACTGTCTCCGCTGTCCTGGATAATGGAAGAACAGAAAGAAAACTCTTACGCCTAAATGGCTACTGTGTAAATGTGTACCATATGCCGAAAAATGGCAACTGTGTAATGTGCTAATTATAGATATGATAAACATGTGACATGTACACGATTAAAATTTGGCTCTGTTACAGCTAAAATGCTAATGAGCCTTAAATAAACAAAAGGGATAAAAAAATTATATAATGGTTGTGATGAATTAAAAGGTAGCATAATAAGGCGACAATTCAAAAACTGGAAAATTGTCAACGCTTGAGAAGGGGACATAAAGTTACTCTGAAGCTAATGGTTAGCATTCGGACATGATATATAATTTTGACGTAGGACTACGTCTTTCAGGAAAGGTGAAAATCAGAAAACAAGTCACATTTTTATGAAATAAAGTTATCATTAATAACTATTTCAACAGCGAACAAATTCTGATGATACGCACACCAATGAAATCGGATATTCTCTAAGATTTGTTTGATATGCGATACATTACAGTTCACTAATCCTTAAATAGTATAAATTAATGAAGCATTCTCATTTTCCCATACATTTGTTTTGCCGATTTGCATTGTTGTTTGTCCGATTGGATTTTGCGTTTGCGGAATTAGGCTCCGTGTTCTGTTAGCATTAAGCGAAAATAATTCTCAGATGGAAAATAAAAATTATGAATGAAAATTTACTTTTCTGTATCAAACATTTATTCCATGTAACGGAGAATTGTTTTATTTGCAAGTGAATCAAGAATCTTGAGCGAGAATTATGTCTGAAAAAAAATTTATATATTCAGTCATCTGTAATCTGTATCTAGAGAATCTTGGTTTAAAAAAGTCGAAAAAATCTGTAGAATTCTGTAGATATGGTAATCTTGACTGGAAACGACATTGGTTTGTAGGAGGCAAACTGAAGGGTGTCTCACATCAAATTGCATCACGGAAAAAACGCTGTAGAAAATTACCCATTGGGTATTTTCTTTTGAAAATTTGGGTAGAAGTAGATTAGAGTGTATTGTTTACACTGTATTTTTATCGTTGGCAGTTTTTCGAAAATTGGACACCCGAAAAGCAACGTCGCGAATTGATTTTGCGCAAGCACGTCGTATGATTAAAGGTTATTGCGAAACTCTGAGCATCGAACGGAAGGAGAAATGCGGTCAGAATGGATGTTCTATTAGTGAACAGGATCACAAGTATGTCGTGAAAGCGTTTAAGCGGAATCCCATAGCTTCGGACAGAGATGTGGCCAAAAAGTTGATTCTGTCCTTCGCTGTCCTTCTGGCTTTCGTTCAGAGTACAGAAGTACAGAAGGCTCCGAACCGTGACGAAGGAACGGGTAGGATTTCTCGTCGCTTGGTATTTCACGTACTATAGGTAACTAAGTCAGTTATTACCTATCCTCAGCGTTTTTTTGCATACCCGGCCTGTTTTACTGTGGATTTATTACCTGTAATGTTGCTTCGAATGATCGTATATAAATTCATACCTGTTCGATCAACTGCATGTATTCCTCGACTGACCATTGAATGTATAACAAATGTTTGCTGCCACGATCACGCTCACGTATTTCCTGCTCGCCGTTCCAGCGACTCAGGGGTTTTCGACAGCCTCCGGATTCTTCGTAGACAATGGGATGGGCCAAATGGTACGTGATCCGAGCCGTTCCTTAGGAAATCAGCTGGAAATCGAACGCGAGATACTGGATCTGTTTGGGTTACACGAACGAGTTGCGTCGGACAAGCATAATTCCGGATCGTTGAAGAAATCCGCATCGCAGTTCTTGCTAAACGTTTACAATAAATTTACCGATCAAAATGAAAACGACGATGCCCAAACCGATGATCGTAAAAGGAATCGACAGAAACGCAGTGATAATTACTTCAATCGACACTTGTTTACGGTTGCGGATGAACGAGCAATTGAAGAGAGCGACGTCGTTATGTCGTTTTTGAACATGGGAGTAACCGAGTTATCCAATAATAATCATAGAAGACATAATCAGCGGTTGTGGTTCGATATCAATGAGAATGGAAAGGATTGTGACTCGCTGTTGTATGCCAGCTTGCGAATCTACAAAAATTCTTCAATCGACGATTGGTATGCTATTGTCAGCGGGCGATTTATCACCGTAATAGTAACGGTCGTCGGGGCGTGGGATTCGGAACAGGAGGAATATTATCAGGAACTAATGATAGAGCAAACGATTCTCTACAATTACGAAGGTTGGTTGGAAATTAACGTCACGAATGCGATGGCCAGATGGATGGCTAACGCCATCGGTAATAATGGAGTTTACATAGACGCGATTCATACCGAAAGACCAGCGAAGAATGTTCAGCCTCAAGATCTAGGACTTGTACTGACTAACAAATTTGGTCGATTCCAGCCGTTCGTGGTAAGCTACTGCCAGAACCATAATATGGTTAAACCTTCTGGTCACGAACGTTCCAAAAGAAGTGTGAAGAAGAAACAACACTCGAGAGCCGCAAAGAAGACCATGAGATTGAAGAACCCCTTTTCGGATCGTTGGTCGCAGAAGGAGAAAAGTTGTCAAATTCACACGCTTTATGTTAGTTTCCGGGATCTCAATTGGCAGGAGTGGATCATTGCGCCGAACGGGTTCGAGGCGTACTTTTGTCACGGAGAATGTATTTTCCCGCTAAACTCACATCTGAACGCTACGAACCATGCGCTCATCCAAACGCTCGTGCATTTGATACAACCATCCAGCGTTCCGAAACCGTGCTGTGCCCCGACGAAGCTGCTTCCGATTTCGGTGCTCTACCATGTTGACGATACGAATGCGATCTTGAAGAAGTACAAGGACATGGTGGTGAAGAGCTGTGGGTGTTTATAGAGAGGCTACTGTTTCAATAAAGATGCTTATTGACTACTACATAGGCTGACCAAATAGTACATGATTGAAAACGAGCCAAAAAAATATTCTAATTGAATCGACGAACTTCGTCCCGTCCAAACATTTTTGTTTATATGAATAAATTTGAACATTCACGTTTCTAACTAAGCGATCGTTCGTGGGTTTAATCTCGGAGCTGAACTTTGTAGTCTCTATAATAAAAAATGAAAAGAAATGTGTTATTCCGCTTGAGAATGCATTACTATTTTCGATTCATAGCAACGTAACTCGAATTTAAATTCCGCGAATTTCAATTGAACTCAAAACATCACTGTAGAACATCTGGGAATTATTTTTTCAGAACTTTTAATTCGTTTACGTTTTACTTCTAAATTTTCCAATATACAGGGTGGGCCATTTAAAGTGGAAGGATTTGTTTTTGCAATAGCAAAGTAAAGAAGTGGAATTTTAATTTTTTTTTAAAATTCATTTATTTTGGTCCAAGGAGATTTGTTCTAACTACTTTTTGATTATGATATCTCGTAAATGACCGCCTGTGATCTTGACCGCAAAATGTGCCCTTTTTTCGGCATTTTCCATCACTTTGCCCAATGTTTCGGCCGATATGGCAGCAATTTCTTGTCGGATATTGTCTTTCAGCGCAGCCAGGGTCCTTGGTTTACCTGTGTATACCTTGGATTTTAAATATCCCCATAAAAAAAAGTCAGGAGGCGTCAAATCAGGTGATCTCGGTGGCCAGTCATAATCGCCGTTTTTCGATATTAATCTTCCGGGGAACATTTCGCGCAATAATTTGGTCGTGGCAGCCGCTGTATGGCATGTAGCGCCGTCCTGTTGGAACCAGTAATTGTCCAATTCATTTTCACGAACAAATGGCAATAAAAAGATGCCTAACTCTTGCGAACGATGGCGACCTGATGTCGATGGAGTCTCTGCAACACTGGCTCGAACGGCATCAATATTCTCGTCGAAACGTCTTGGTCGTTGTCTGGACAGATGACTGGCATTACCAACACTACCAGACGATATAAATTTGGCATATAATCGACGTATAGTGTTGTCTCCAGGCGATGTTTTAACTTTATTTTTATTTTTCCTCGCACGTTTAGTTAACACAATTGAGAAGTTATTTTGAATGTACAGCTGAACAATTTCAGCGCGTTGTTTAGGTGTGTATTGTTCCATGGTTAAAATTGTACTGAAATGACGCTTCCAACGCGGTATGACATTTGTTAATCTGACATCTCTTTCAAAAGTTATGGGGTTGCCAGATGCTTCCACTTTAAATGGCCCACCCTGTACATACGAATACGGAATGGTCCCAGTTTCAAATTAGCTTTAGTAAAAAACTCCCTGTTCATATAGATGAAAACATTTCGTTTGGTGAGTGAAAAATTATTGAAGGAAATAAAACCTTAGCATCTACAAGCAGAGACAAACACAACAAAATGGAACAACTTAAATCAGGCAACCGTTCTCGAGTTTTGAACTTTTTTGGTGATTCATTTTCACTTATATAGATATAGAAGTGCATTATTTTACCTGAAAAACCATTGCCATTACATTGCACCTCTGTTCTCGAGTTTTGTACTAACCACAACATTTGGCGATTTATTTTTATGTATATGGATTATATTTTTTGAAGAATTTTGTTGAGTAAATGATACCAAGAATAAAATCAAGCAATTAAACATTTTAGACGTACTAGTTTTATTTGTATGACGAAGATTCCTTTGATGACCAAACGACTTTGCAAAGAAGATGAAGATTTTTGGAAACCTTATCATAAAATCTGTCACATTCCAGGTCCATAGAAAAAGTGTTTACAAAAATTAATTTATGAAAAAGAATTTTCAATCATTTTTCCACATAAATTTGAGGATTTAGTGGAGGGGGACTATTTGTGAAAAAAGTTGAAGATCGCATGCCACACGTGCAAATAGCTTGCCAAATGAAAAAATGATCGAACCTTAGATTTAACTCAACTCATCAAATTCTGCACAGTCCAATTGCAGACCAATTCTTCTTGAACTCTGACATATTTTTAGACACTGTACCTTCCTTCTTGAATTTGGCCTTGACAATTACCCACCGATGCCGATGCCAAATCTGGCCAGAATAGAGGAGGAACCTCGCGCTTTCTATGAAGTGGAAGCAATATCATCTTCAAGCATTTTTCCGCATAAATTTGAGGATTTCTAGTCCCATTTGTGAAAAAAGATGACGATCGCATGCCACACGTGCAAATGGCTTGCCAAACGAGCTCTTTTTGGTCGAATTTTTCCATCGCAACAGTCGTATCCGCAAATGGTACATTCTCTCCAATCGATTTGGTATAAAATTGAGGTCCCGGCAGCGTTCTGGAATCTTCTTCGACGTATGTTTCATCATCCATGAGAATGCATTGGTTGGGATTGTTCAAAATGCGCTTATATAGCTTTCGAGCTCGTGTTTTAGCGCGATCTTGCTGCTACGATGTTTGTTTGAACATTTTTTGATTTTTATATGTCTTTAGACCATGTCTCTGTTAAAGCCGCTGAATCATCCCAACACTGGTTTTGAACTTTTTGAAAATCACGAATAGATGCAGACCTGTTCTTCTGAACAACTTTGATTTTTTTTGCTATTTTGTGGTATGTAACACCCTCTTCGGTGCACTAATTATGCAGAATTTTCTTTTTAGTTTCCAAATCGATCCGTGACATTTCGAAAACAACTTTATGACCGCGACTAAATGACTTGTGTTTTGATTTTTGACATGTAAATAAAGCGTGTTCTAATTACACGACAAAAAAAGTTCACTCGTTTGTGTGTAATAACGTGTTAAGTGTTTAAGACTTCTTTTCGATACACTCCTTATTCTGCTGTGTTTTTCTTAAAATAAAATTAAAAATAATTTTTCAGTGTACTCCAACGCAGTATCGAAAAAAAATCCTGTTTTTAGAAAATTAGTCTCCTGTATTCACTTGCATTAACTAGTGTTCTAAAAATAGTTTCCCCCCTCAGTGATCAAAAATACAACATCCTCTTTATGTTTAGAATTCTAATAAATTGATGAAAAATCAACCGCAACTGCAGCAACATTCTTCCTCACAAACGCCAATAAATGTTCGAAAGGGATACGATACGGGTTTCCAAATCGATCGCTTAGTACAACAATACATTTATCTTGTGAAATGTAATGCAATCCGTCAAAAATACTGAACCTCTCGATAGAAGGCCAGAGAGGAAAGAATCGTGTGTTGTTACGCTCACGCAATTTTGTATAATATTCACCGATGAAATCACAAAAACTTTTAATTGTTCTACAAAATTTTATGTTCATTCGAATAAATTTGTTGAAAATAATTACGTTGAAAGAAATATTTTTTCATTCTACTCTACATTTTATACCCAGAATACGGTACAAATTGTTAAAAAGACGGGCCAATGAAAATAGGTCGAAAAAACGGTACTGTCCCGTTAAAAACGGTACGTTTGGTCAGCCTACTACTACATGGGATTATTCATAAGATACGATACGATTTGAGAATTTTATAAAATAGTATTATAAAACGATAGTATTGAAAATAAAAATTATGTCATGTCACCATGTCAAAAAAAAAGATGCGTTATACCGTGTTTAAAACACTGAACTTTTTTATTTTTTAAACACGGTATAGCACATCAATTTTGTTAGATTGATTCGTCGTATTTATGATCTGTAATGGAAGTAAGGGCAATTTCGGACAACTACATAAGTTCAGCACAGATTCTCAAATATCATTCGTTTATTACCTAGTATCGATTATAATAAAATGATGTTTGTCATAGAATACACATCGTTATAATTATAATTATGTTCAAGGTACGATACGCCCTCAAAAGCTACGAACAAAACAGAATCACCGTCCGTAACTCCAATGCCCCAAACACAAATTTTCGTTGTGTTTTACAGTTTTTTATTATACTTTTCACTCCAATTAGGCTTCTGTATTTATTATTGTTTCTTCAACGTTCCTTCCTGTAAATATCATCCGATAAAATCAACAATATTAACAGCTAAAATGACACAACCTCAATAATTCATTTAACGTATTTGTTTTTCATCTGTTTTAGGCACAACGCCTGTCGCGTGTGCTTTTAGTGTGTGCCGTCGTTACTTTTTTTTTGCGAGAACGATACTTTAATTAATCACCATTTTCTGTTTCGTTTTCGAAAAACGATTCGTGGAAAGGCTCAAGGCTTTGAACAAACGATCGCTTCCACCACATTCATTCGTTCGTTTGTTTGTTTGCATTACTGTGTAAGCACTAACCATCAATGCGTACCGGAAGCCATGGACCATGGGAAAGTCCACAAACTGATTTTTGTGGAATAAAGTTTGTGCGAAACTATTCATTTAATTTGATACTGTTGGGATGGAAATCGATCTGCTCTCGGGGAGGCATTGGTTAGTTTTTTTGTGTGTGGTCTCGTTACGGTTGGATATTTGTTTTTGTTCCTGATAGATTTACTTCAAATCGTTCGATAAGTGTAAACAAATGGTTCGATTATTGGAAGCTTCTAATGTACAGCGCATTAAAATTGAATTTGAATTGATATACTCGAAGAAGGTAAGTTTGTGGATTCGTAATGATAATTTGCTATTAAATGCTAAGACCAATTTTGACTATCAACGGAATTATTTGATGGATGGATGGAACGAGTAGTTATACAATGACTTCGATGAAACTTAATATGTTGTATTACTCTAGGATGCAATTATGGGGCTAGAATCAAAATTCACTTGTTATAAGTTCTGTTTGTTTTCATGTTGTTTGATCACAGAATAGAGTTACTTGTCAATTGTTTGTCATGTGCAAATCAATTCGGTATTTTTTAAAGTTTATATCTATTAATCAATCGCTCTACAATAGAAGTTGTACACTACAAACTTTCATTTTTCCTCGTATTTCCCTGCCCATGCCATACTCAGTCGTCTCGATAATACTGATAGAAAAAGAAAAAAAAAATACAGCAGCAGCAACATACTTTGAAATGTTTTAAGAGTAAATCGAATGATATTTCTTCACATGTGGCATCTCTGCTTAACACTTGCATTGAAAAAATGGACAAATTTTACCAATTTTTCATGCGTTTATCTTATCACATGGTGATGAGATCACTTGTGCATCGTCATGATAGTAACCCATGGGTT
The DNA here is from genome assembly GCF_029784135.1 of Toxorhynchites rutilus septentrionalis. Taxonomy (NCBI): domain Eukaryota; kingdom Metazoa; phylum Arthropoda; class Insecta; order Diptera; family Culicidae; genus Toxorhynchites; species Toxorhynchites rutilus. The sequence continues at coordinate 49,061,317 of NC_073745.1, forward strand.
TTCAAACTAAATTTGACAGCGCTATCAGTTGATCTGTGGAAGTTATGCGAAAACAGTAAAATAACTGCGCTCCATGGTTTGTGCATACTGGGAGCTCCACCGTCAACATCGTCAAGTACTTTGAGTCCGCCGGATAATCCTAAACTTGCCTAAACTTCACAAATATGAAGAATTTTTTTAAATTTTTTTTTCAAATTTCTAGACTAGAATACTGCCTCAATACTTATGAGACGACCAAGTATCACATATCGATAGTTTTTGTATCGAGAGAATTTCATTTCTCTGGGGTCGAGCATAGTTTACCAATTTACTTCATACTATCTACCACAGCATTATTATTGACTGGTAAGTTGGATTAGTTTAGGTATGTAACGCTTTTTGGATGCAGCTATTGCTGTAGGACTTTAATTCACTTGGGTTTCTTGATAGTTATAAGACAAACGAATTTGTTTTTGTTGTGTACATGATAAGATTGTTCTCAGCTCTAAGGTTTCTTGATACTCGATTAACCTATCAGTCGAATTCGGTTTGGTTGTTTGTTGATGTATGTGGTTATGACTAGGCGCATCGAGGCTCTACTTTCTGGAAAGGTGTTGCATTAGGGGCTTGATGTAGGAAACACAGCAAAAACATGGAACGATATATAAACTTAAATAAGAAAATAACAATAAAGAAATTAACAATTTACTGAAAATTACTCGTAAACAATATTCAGAAAATGTGTTCGAACGAAATGGAAATGGGCACCCATTTTTTACGTCGGTTTGATGTCTTTTATTTCTGTACTTGGATGTTTAATTAAAAGTTTGAGGAAGCTGTACGTGTAGGTAGCAGCTTGAAAATTTCAGTCACGATTGGTAGCGGCAGTCTTCAGAATGCAACTCGGTGCTGATGCGCAACAAGATTTTTGTACCCAGTTGAGCTCCCACTCCTTGTGCACACATGCGCTCTGGCGAATGAGCACGCTCCGAAACACAGATGAAATGTTTGGTTGTCAGCACCGTTCTTACGCAGAGATTTGCGCCCAGTATTAAGTTGAGTTTTACGCTGAAATTTGCGTAAAAAAAAAATTCTATACTGCGCGCTTGAAACTGGATTGCTCTCTCTGTTGAGATATTTTTCTTCACACAAGCGTATACGGTTCAAATGGGGCGCTCTGTTGTTTTTATGCTTTGCTTTGAACGAACGAAGACAAAGCGAGCGCTAGAATTTGATGTGTATATGTGTGTGTGTATAGAGAAGAAATGTTTAGTATCTGGGTTCTGCGTCGGGTACATTTTGCGCTTTCGTGCTTATGAATTTTGTGCTCTTCGCACCAAGATAGAATACGAGTTTTCTTTGAGCGCGCGCTGATGAAAATTAAACTCAAGCGCAGCGCTGCGTTTGTTTTCTGAAGACTGGTCAGCGGTTTATGCATGGCTGGCAGCAAACATACTAAGAATTAATTGTAATCTATATTGCTATTTTGCTACCGTGTTGAACGAACATGCAAAATGTTTCACCTCACAATGTATTCTCAGAATATGCATCAAACAAATATAGTGCAGAGCTTACACTGTGCAGAAGAAAAGCAAAAGCAAAGAGATACAAAATAGGACGTAACGTGCAGAGAGATACAAAATAGGATGTAACGCATCGGTTTTCATACCGTCAGATGAGGAGTATCTAGAAGAAGAGATGTATACCGAGGGCGCTACGTGCATTGGCAATAAGGACGCAACTCTCGTGTATCGTTCTCGCGAGAACAAGAAAGAATCACGAATCAATCATTTCCAGCTGACGAACGATACATAAAGAATTTCTAACGTCATCATTCGGTCATCATCAGCTGGGAGCGGCGAATAGGGAATCAACTTTAACGAGAAAGGTTTTGTTTCCACTGGATCGGTGTTGCTAGTAACCTTTTTTGTGGTCTATGGAGGAGGCGATCTGGCATAATGGTAATGGCTAACGTTGAAGCTCACGAGTTCAATTCTCACTCCCGACATTCTTCCTTCGGAATGGAAGAAAAGCCGTGGTCCGAGTGACGAGCCAATCAAAAGTGTGTTGATATCGTGGGATACCGTTGTCGGTGGTTCTATTGCTTGACACGCGAAAGTGAATTTTGTTTGCGATATCCAAACGTGAATACAATTGATTTTGGCTAGTGATTTTCAGCAAGCACCACACTTTAAATGACCCTAATGGAATCATTCGTTGTATTCGTTCGTGGTTATTTCCATTTCCAGCACCAACGAGATACAATGGATTCCGCTCTGAACAGCATTGGTGTGGGGAGATGAGCCAAAAAGTAAGTATAGTAGGAAAAGGCAAGGGATAGAAGCGTTAAAAATTAAACTATAATCTGACTACCTTTCCCTGAGTATCTAGCCAGCTGTTCGTTCACCTAGTGTTATACTAGGTGACAACTATGGGTCGGGTTCAGTTGTGGTAACAGAGTATGAATATCATTCGCCTCGCGTTGTCCGCATGGTTCATGCTTCATGATGCATACGCGGCGAATGAGAGGCAAAGAAGAATATAAACTTTTGGCACCGAAAGCGATCATTACGCTTTGGTTCGTATGCTTATGTACCATGGAGTGCCAATCGAAGCAGAGTTTTCTCGATCTCGCTTGTGTCATGTAACAACAAACGAATATCACTGGGGAAATGACTTCAGCTAGATTCTATTTGAACAAACAAAACGAGTCATACGTAAAAAATGGGTACGATTCCGTGACCCGTTTGACTGAATTATCTCGTGGAAAGGCACCGGTGATTCTGATTTAGAACTGACACATGAAGGTTCTCACAGGCAACAACACAATTCGTGATTTTAGAAAAGCTGATTCGCTGTCCAAATGAACAAGCTCACATCGGGAAGCATTTAATCTACCGGGATGAAAGTTCATCCAGAGATCTGATAAAGCTACTGATCACTTATGATTAATAAAAAAAATCATAAAGACATTGGAAAACGAATATTGTTCAGAGAGGAGGGTTGATTGTAATTATCCTGATGTACCTAATTTCATTCATTAATGGTTGGGATGCACCTTCAACTAATTTTCAGCTAATAATATGATTACCGTCAATAGATATCATTCAGCTTTTGGGTTAGCTAAAATATAGTTAAAATATCAAGTGTAAGTATGGAAAGCGAAGAAAATAGATGGCTAACAAATGTAGTGTATGTATGGTTTTGCTCGCACGTCACATGGATGAAAAGTGGATTTATTTTGAGAATCCTATGTGCAAAAACATGGGTAGACCTGGGCGCTCCATCTAAACTGCTCGTAAAAAGATGTTGCAGTCGACATAATTATTATGAGCGTTCGCCTAGTAAAAAACGAATATATACCTTTCAGATACGAAAACACCCTATGGTTGGTTTGGTGTGGTTTATTCAAACCCACTAAAGTTTGGTATAAAGATCTATAATGGACGTTATCAATTTGAATCATCAGATGTTCAAAACATGACCAGAATACCAAAAGAAGTAATATTTTTTGATAATTTTTTTCGAGAGAATGTTCCATCACATAGGCCAAATTCTGAGTTAGGAAATTCTATCTCATGCACATTCATTCATCAGATTGTCATCTGAATTAGAGTGTTTTTGGCGAAAATCCTCACCTACATGGGATAGAATAACGAAAATGTCCGATTTAGTGATCCCAGTTCGGTATTCGGTATTCGTGAAACATGCTCGAAAATAGGCAAATGAGGAGTACTTTAACACAATACCTTCCCAGAAGTGGAGCGAGTTCGTACTGCTTCATTCCACATCAGACGTCGTTTCAATAATGCATATATTTGACGAAAAAATCTACCTACCAATGAACAATTTGTTTCGAAACCGATTTTTCTGAATATCTCTGCCTATATGTTACCTATAATATTCCTTTTTGTTATTGAGAAGGTGTTACTTATCAGTAGATTTATTGATTATGCACTAAACTAAGAAATATCTAAAGTGGAAACTGATTGGAAAAGTGTTTGATTATCACTAATATTTATATTGTTGAACTAATTGAATGATTGAACGGGCGGATAATGTTTATGCAATACTTAAATGATAGCTCTGTCTGTGATCGACAATTGATACGATATCGGATGAACCTATAGTCGTTTCAAAGTGCGTTATTTTAAAAGATGGTGCAAAAATTTGGAAGATGAAAATTAGTGCGACGGATTCCGTCTGTCGAAACTAATGATTAAGAAGTTCACTGCACTTCACTTTTTTTTTCATCTCGGAAATTCAATTCGTATATTCTATGTCATAAGATAAAAGCTTGTTTACCGAAAGCGCCACTTCCCCTATTTGTTGTGTTTGACACCGACTATCTAACATTAGTTTTCTAGGTTGAATAGCTTCCTGACGCCCGACGCTAGCGTTCTGTTGGCCACGTGTTGATATGAAGCGATCGTAGTGGTCGCCTGTATCGTGACCTCGGTCGGGGCCAGGAGCAATCCTCACGTCCGCACGTACTTATACACCACCAGAAACACCAGGAAGCTAACCATCACTAGAACACAAGCGGTAACCACCTTGGCAAACGTGTTCAAACCGGACTCGTTTGGGTTGAGTGGCCGGGTTGAGCTTTGCTCCGTGGAAGTGCGTCGTTTCGCAGCCAAGCCACGAGCCAGTGCCGGAAAGGCGAGCGATTGGGTGAAGGTCAGCTTGTGGAGCGACTCGCTGAGTGAGTATGGCCCCACTGAGCCACGGGCAGCCGCACGAAGGAGCGCGTACTCGAGGTCCAGGGCGTCGAACAGTGAGAGACGGGCGGACATCATAGATGAGCGCCGTTGGTCCAGCTCGAGGTGATCCTTGTCCCGTTCGGGACGCAACCAGGGGTCGGATGATCTAAAATGAAAAATAGGCAGCAAATTTAAACGTTTGTCACAGATATCACAAAAGAGATTTACCGCTGCGGGTGCTGTCCAAGGGTTGCGACTGCTACCGAGGTTAATGATGAGGTTGTGCTAGAACTCGCCGTGCAGATATGGTTCCCTGCAATGCCGTTGAATTCCGTATTGTCTTCTAGTGATGTCTGGAACGAAATGACACGCAAAAATAAGAGACTTGGATTGATAGAAATACAGCCAATGATCTTACTTGGTCAGGTGATGTAGGTTGTCGCAATGCCAGTATCCGTGCATGGTCCGGGTGCAGCAGTGTCGTCGATGGCCGCCGGTTGCGTTCCACCGAAAGCGTCGGTGAGTTCGCCGTTGGCGTTGTACTCGGTGAAATTGCATTGGAAACTACCAGGGGGTGGCAAGGCATGGCGACCGGCGACGGAGACGCCTGAACCGAGTCGATTCCAGAGTCGCCGGCCTGCAGCTGATCGACGAACAGTGAATTCCGTCGTAGGTCACTGCTGCTGCTACTGCTAGACTGATGGAAGGTACCCGCGGGGTGCTGCAGAGAGGTCTGCTGGTACCCACTCGGATGGGGATCGTCAGCTGCCAGCGGGAAGACGAAACTCTGACCGTCCGCCTCGCCTCGTGGTGAGTCCTGGCTGGGCCAAACCTGCAGCAGGGGCAGCGAACATGCTGGCAGATTCCTAGGCGGACTGTGGATGCTATTTGTTTGCTGCTGGAAGGCCTTTCGTCCTAGTTTTGTAGGACTTTCGCAGCCGCCGGAATCCTCCGACGAAGTGGGGGGTTTGGTCGATGTGCGCCAGAACCTTTTCAAACGCAGCTCGCGTCGTTTCTCTTGTTGCTGGAAAAAGATGTGAAGAATAGGAAAACTAAGTATAGGGTGTTTTTCGGAGGCATAGAACTTTAAATTCGAATAAAACGCAGATAAATGGTGGTAATTGACATGAATTTGGATTCAATCAATCGAAAGATAATTCTTTGCGATTTTCATAGGAATATGATATATTCCTATGATTTGATTTTTGGCATATACTTCCTATGTTCCTCCGATTGTGGAACATCCATATACAGAGGTACCTCAAAGATTCCTGACTTCAGGTACAATCTAGGCATAACGTAAATAAGTTAACTATTTTTGTATCCATAACATCCGGTTAGGGGGTCTTCGTAGCCACATTGGTTGCGCGTTCGCTTACCCTCATTGACCATCTTTGTGTTGTTACAGAATAACTACGTCCACGCAACAATCATCAGCGATGGAGATCGATCCACGGTCGAAATAAGATCGATTCATCCATACAACCGCTCTGCTCTGCAAGACACATCGGGCTGCTGTTCTATTTATAACTCAACAATGATCATATCAACTGTCTCCGCTGTCCAGTGGTCTAACTGGATAATGGAAGATCAAATGGAATACTCTTACGCCTCAATGGCTACTGTGTAAATGTACCATATGCAATGATATAGAAGGAATATTCTTACGCCGGAAAATGACAACTATGTAATATTCTATTTATAGATATGATAAACATGTGACATGTACACGATTAAAATATGGCTCTGTTACAGCTAAATGCTGATGAGCCTAAAATAAACAAATGGGTTAAATAAAGCATCCGGTTGAATCAACGAGGTGTATTTGTGTTATTGGGATTTTAATTCTACTTGAAAACCGTTTGTGTTTTAATTGTGAAACACGAATGATATTTTAAAAGTATGTATTGAGATAAAAAAATATATTTTAGTATCGCTACGTTTTGTATTAACCCACGTGTATTCACATGTTTTTCAACGTAACTCCTAAAACTATATTTTTACCATAATGATGTATTTGGAAAAGTTGTTTGAAATAATAAGCACGTTCATAAAATTTCATGAACATGACGGTATAATACGGCAAACATATTAAAAGAGCATATTTACTATAAAAAAGACAATGAATTAGAATATTTTTTTCAAATATCTCGAGAATGGCTGCATTTAGAAGGAGATTGATAATGACCTTTTTTGTTTTAAATCACATCAGGATTCATAATTTGTGGCTTACAATAATTGTAAACATACAAAAAATCGAAGATTCGAGAATTCCTAAAAATCCGATGTTCCACAAAGTTTATCAAAAATAGTTTTACCATCTTGGACTCATTTTTTACAATTTTCTACATGACTTCTATTTTATATGAAAAAAAAAAATAAAAAAGTATTAAAAAATACATATTCTGGATATTGCAAATTAATTTTTTTTCAATTTTTTTTCTTAGTGTATATTTCTTTCACGTTTAAACATTAATACTCTTTTTAAGATACTATTTGAGATATAAATTATCAGATATTTTTCTTACACACACAGGAAAACTGACGCAGCTCTTCGGATCGCGACACAATTTGCGAAATGTTGAAGAGATGTAGGAATTGGTGGATGAATCGGTGGATTTGACACTGGCTTCCAGGGTGGTATCCACATTTATTTCTGTAAAAATTACTGAAAATGTCTGTATATCTGTATCTTTAACAAAAAATTTGAATCGAAAAATTAAGTGAAAAAATTAAAATAAAAGTTTATTTTCATTTTGAATTTATTTTTATTATTTTTGGGTTGTTAAAGTCGTATCAATACAGCAAAAAAAAATCCTTAAAAAGATTTTCTCATAATCCTCTGATGATGTTTATACACGGTTTTGTTGAATTTTACCTTCAAATTCTCCGTCAATTTCATCCTTGATGCTCCTCCTTGAGCCGATACATAGTTCTTCGCTTTCAAAATAGGGTCTATTATTGTGGGTGCCAACCAATTTTCGGACTTTGTTTGGTGGTATTGTAAAGCTCGACGCACGTTGATGAATGTTGACAAAAAGTGTCTTACAAACGACCTCAGCAATGAATACAAACACTCCTCATCACGCCTTTTGATAACCAACATATCTGAGTCGCTCAACTTTTGCTCCATAAGATTCGTCTTAAGTAACCTACATTCATTATCCAAGCCTTGTCATTTACCATCTTCAACGAATTGGGGAAATTGGCGCATCAAATTATTGAGGTTTAAAAGCTTGACAAAATTTCCAAATCGCTTTGAAATCAGTTTCACGAGTTCATTATAGAAGTCACGATAAATCGATTTGAAGATCAGCTTCCTAGCTGCATCCAGTCCCTATTCAGCTTCTTCTGCATCGATACCAACGTAAACATCCTCAGACTTCTTTGGAAAGTCTTCACATCCAGTTCAGCATCAGTGAATCGTTGCACGTAGCTCTACAAACATAAGTTACCCAACAAGATTAACAATAACATTCTTGTCTCATTATAAAATTCGAAAGATTGATTAGCAAAAACACGCGAAACCGTACCAAACCGTATGTTTTCGGAATGCAATGGTAAATCATGGAGTAAGAGTCAGGATTTCGTGCTTTAAAAATAAAAAAAAATCAAGTTATTAGTTTTCATTCAAAATATAATTATTTGAAACTGCCTTCGGGTGTGCTAATTTGATAGAGTGTCGCCAAGTTAAATTTAAAAAAATGTCGATTACATATCTCCGATAACGTTGTAGATTCTTATCACAGCTCTCATTTCCAAACAGGAAAACTTTGGCAGGAATCCCAGTACATAGCAGTATGTTTTATTCTGATTAAGTAAAAGGTACAAAAATCAGGTTTATTTCAGTAAAACCAGGCAAAATTGAATGTTTGTCAGGATATCAGGGAACGTGTCAAAAAGTCTGGGAAATCATAAAAATTCAAAAAGGTTGTCATCTTTGGCTACCGTGGTTTGATTTTATGCGTTGTTAACACATTCGTCGCCCCGCCACCCAGATATGGGTGACACTTTCCTCGTTCAAAATGAATAGAATTTTTAAAACGATTTTGATAGAATAGGCACGTAAGTGTAACTACAGGATACGTAGAAAAATAATAAAATCATAACCATATCATTATGATGTTTATGCTATACGTTTTATCAGTTTATAGTGCGAATGGTTTGTATTGTAGCTTTTTGCGAAACCCATATAATATTACTTTGGCATGTGTTATTGTTGTCAGTTCATCTTCAAATTAAATATCATCTTCAAATGTCTACAAACTAAGTTTGATCTTCATTTGAAAGTTTATCCGCAAGACTCCGCAAGAAAAGCCGAAAAGTCGCTTTGGGCGACGAACGTGTTAATGGTAGTGATAGAATTGATACAGAATCGCCTGTGGCTGCAGTGTATTATTTTCGCAAGAACTTTAATTAACAATGAATCAACCATCGGTTACTATCATAAATCTATGAATACTATGTGCCACTAAAACATTCCACTAAAGAGTTATTTATAAAAGTCCGATGCATATCTGAAATAATCGAGAGCGAATTGATTTCTATAATTCTTTTACAGACAAAGCTTGTGTGAACTTACGAGTGTTTTTGGGCTGGTTACTTTTTCCGATCGTCAATTGGCTTCCGATCGTGAATTTGAGCATTGTTTCCGGATTGAAATTGACGTTGAAGTGACGTTAAATATGAAAACTGAATGTAAAAATTGGTTCAACTACGGTTGGTATCGCCTCCGCTGTCACACAACAATCGAATTACGGATTTTATTTTATTTGTGGACTATTTCTTTGGCACTGATGATTTTGGAAGAGGTGGAGATGTGATCATGCTCAAACATTTCTCATTTCTTGATAAACTTTTTCGATGTATATTTCTATGAGCTTCACCGATGGTGTCAGTATCGCAATACACCCATACCTCGCTATACGGCCGCTCTTTATACGGAATTTCGCTATAACGGCCCTCTTCAATTAAGTTAGGTTTTCGATTTACGGCTTAAAATGATTCGTTATAACCACAGAAAAAACTTTAGACATAGGACTACGTCTTTGATTTCTATATAGGGGGTCACTCTACGAAAAATGTAACGATTTATTAAGAGTTTTTAAACGAATATTACTCAAAATTGTTATTGCGACATATGTTGTGTTATATATCATTAGACAGGAAATTTATCCAGAATTTTTTTTGCTTGAAACAGTGAATATAGTAAAAAAGTTAACAATTTGACGATTTAATTGGGTATGTTTTCTTTCGATTGCACTATCCACTCGCTTTCTCCTCGACGCAACGAGCAATCTTTTTGCCTAGATTCGGGCGTTAGCTCATAATGTGAGTTGATGCGTAAAATGAATTATTCTTCATTTACCGATAATAGGCATTAATTCTATATTATATTGTATGTTGTCCAATCAATTTGTACTCAATTCATGTTTCTATCGTGTAGGTCTCACTACTAACAATTTGTGTAATTATGGTCCAGGATGTCATAACATCGAGTATGTTGTTTGGTTATGTAAAAATGCAATAAATGAATTTAAATGGCTGCTGATTTAGCAGATCGAAAGGGTATACCCAGATTATAATAGCTTGAGTAGTCGTGATCTTGCAGGGCTATAAAGTTATTACAAACAACGTTCCGGACAACTTGGTAAAGAAGGAGATAATGCTATTTTTATATATAATATATTTTTGTAGTCATAGATTGATTTGACTGAGGCTTATATTTATATGGGTTTTAACTATTTAGACTAGTGTTTAAAAATGATACATGATGACTCTTTGTCTTCTTCTGCATGGTTGAATAAACAGAAGAAAAGGGTAGTAATGGCTTTAATGATATTTTTGTGTACATTTTTGAACAGAATGCGGTACCGAATTTTACCACGTTATGTCATCTAACCCGTTTGAAGGATACAAGTACCTACAGGAAACGGTTTTTCCAGGGCATCCATTTGATGTATCAAAAAAGAAAAAAAAAGATTTTGTACAATGAAAAACTCAATTTAAATGCAATTACTACACACACACACAGTCCTATGTCAAGATCCCGTCCGTGCCCCTAGGCTCAGACCCATCAACTATTTTTCGATGTCGATATACAGCCATTTCATCTCAAACCGATGTAGTAGTTCTCAGATTTTCGTGAAAAGAGGTAATTTTGTTCCTTGTCGGAAAATAGTGGTCCCGTATTTCTTATTTTTCATAGAGGTGCCTATTTACATTTTAGGGTGTTCCGAAAAATCAACTTTTTCCCGTTTTTCCAAAAATTACTCTTTTCAAAAATTCATATCTTTTACACTTCTGAACTAATTCAGATGATCGATGTATCGATATAGTGGTGGTTTGGTATGGAATTGCAGTATACATACACATATTTTATGTAACATGAAGTTGTTTCATTTTTGTTTATGGATTATTGTTGATTTTCGGAGTCTGTTATTATATACTGTACAAATGTGTGTACTTGTTATGTATGTAGTTTCGATTCTGAATGAAATAAAAAGATAAAATGACAATTGAATAAGCCATGTTACATATTTTATAAATTTGGCACCGATCCGATTGAATTTGTATTTTAATAATTGAATCCCTATACGGCTTTTCGCTTTGCGGCCAAATTTCGTGGAACGGATCTAGGCCGTAAAGCGAGGTATGGGTGTAGAGATTACTTATCGTATAGTACGGGGGTGGCCAAACGGTAGTCCGTGGTCTTGATTTGCTTGTTGCATTCCTGATATTTTGTATTGGGAAACATTTCCTCAACGTTTCAAAATATGAAATTCGCAACACATGACGATCGAGAAGGAACTCGATTTAATAAGATTCTATCGATTTACAAAATACGAAAATTTGCTCGGGATCGAAGCGACTGTTCGATTCAATTTACTTTTTTTTTTTTTTTTTTTATTAATCCGTTTATTTTTACAGGCTCAGTTACATAAGTTTAATGGAGCCAAACTCTTAACTATATTTCAACTAGCATATATCAACATGTTGTTTCCTTAATTCTATGGTTAATGAAATAGGAAACCGATTACTCGCGGTCGACTCGAGTTTAGAAGGGTGACACATTTTCATTAGGAAAAGGATGGGATGTAAGGAGATGTGTGTTTACACTCGCACTCACATTCACATTCACATTCTCATTCACACTGACACTTCACACTCAATTCTTAAAACTATCCTTACATCTAATATGTATTTACAATTTAACTTATTCTAATGTTAGTAGGAAGGGAACCGATAGCTCGCGAAGGACGAAAAGGAGGGGAAAAGGATGTATGAACAATCACACTCGAAGATCGATAGCTTTAAGGAAAACATATATTTGGGACATGTAATCAAGGTCTAACCGAGCCAACACATCTCTCACCGGCACATTGGACTGCTTTCCTCGATCCCGAAGGGAGTTTTCTAAATTCGATCTGGCGACAAGATACAACTCGCACGACCAAACAACGTGTTCGATATCGTGGTAACCATGGCCACAACCGCAGAGATTGCTGTCGGCAAGATTAAAACGAAAAAGCAGCGCGTCTAACGAACAGTGATTGGACATGAGTCGGGAGAAGGTGCGAATAAAGTCCCGACTCAATTCCAGACTTTTGAACCACGGATTGAGGCTAACCTTAGGGATAATTGAGTGGAGCCACCGGCCCAATTCATCTTCGTTCCATTTGCGTTGCCAGTTAACGATGGTATTTTTACGAACTAAAGAATAAAATTCATTGAAGGCGATTTGACGCTGATAAATTTCGCCTTCAATCGCACCTACCTTTGCTAATGAGTCAGCCCTCTCATTACCCGGAATTGAGCAATGAGAAGGGACCCAGACAAAGGTAATGACATAACAGCGTCTGGATAAAGCACTCAAAATTTCTCGTATTCTCTCAAGGAAGTACGGCGAGTGCTTTTCCGGCCTCACTGAACGGATAGCTTCGACAGAGCTAAGACTATCCGTTACAATGTGATAGTGTTCAACAGGTCGTGAGGCGACGCTGTCCAGCGCCCAGTGTATTGCTGCCAATTCAGCAATATACACTGAGCAAGGATACTGAAGACTGTGTGAGGTGCTAAAAAATTTGTTGAACACTCCAAATCCTGTGGACTCATTCATAGAGGACCCATCAGTAAAGTACATATTATCACAATTGACACGCCCATACTTTGCTTCGAAAATCGTAGGAACGATCCCCGATCGATGATAATCTGGAATTCCATGGATATCCTGCATCATGGACAGATCAAAATGTACAGAGGAATTGATGTAGTCAGGAAAACAAACACGGTTGGGAATATACGAAGAAGAATCAACCTGCATGGAGACGAATTCATGATATGAGCTCATGAATCCAGAATGAAAATTTAGCTCGATCAGCTGCTCAAAATTTCCGATCACCAATGGGTTCATAACCTTACACCGAATGAAGAACCGAAGAGATAATAAATTGAAGCGATCTTTTAGTGGGAGTACGCCTGCCAAAACCTCGAGACTCATGGTATGCGTTGAGGGCATACATCCCAACGCAATACGGAGACAAAGATACTGAATTCGCTCGAGTTTAATGAGGTGTGTTTTGGCAGCTGATTGAAAACAGAAACTGCCATACTCCATCACTGAGAGAATAGTTGTTCGATACAACATTAGAAGATCTTCGGGATGGGCTCCCCACCAGGTGCCGGTAATTGTACGGAGAAAGTTTATTCTTTGTTGGCATTTTTTACTCAGATACCTAATATGGGCCCCCCAAGTACATTTGGAGTCGAACCAGACCCCAAGATACTTGAAAGACATAGCATGAGTGATCGGTTTACCCAAAAGTTGAAGCTTTGGTTTTGCTGGTCTATGCTTCCTAGAAAAAACCACCATCTCTGTTTTCTCCGTGGAGAATTCGATCCCTAGCCCAATGGCCCAGGTTGAAAAATTGTTCAAAGTATCTTGTAAGGGTCCTTGCAGTTCGGATTCGTTTGATCCTACGACAGACACCACTCCATCATCTGCAAGTTGTCTTAGGTTGCAATTTTGTGTAAGGCATTTGTCGATGTCGCTTACATAGAAGTTGTACAAAAGGGGGCTTAAACATGAGCCCTGGGGGAGTCCCATGTAGGAGACCCGACTTACTGTCGAATCCCCGTGAGAAAAATTCAAATGTTTCTCACAAAGCAAGTTATATAACATATTATTCAATAGAGGCGGCAGACCCCGAGAGTGTAATTTGTCTGACAGGACCTCTATTGAAACAGAATCAAAGGCCCCCTTTATGTCCAAGAATACTGAAGCCATTTGTTTTTTTTCGGCGTAAGCCAATTGAATTTCTGAAGAAAGCAACGCAAGACAATCATTCGTCCCCTTGCCCCTGCGGAACCCATATTGTGTATCTGAGAGTAGGCCATTCGTTTCAACCCATCGATCAAGGCGAAACAAGATCATTTTCTCCAACAATTTCCGTATACAAGACAGCATTGCTATTGGGCGGTACGAATTGAAGTCGGACGCGGGTTTTCCGGGTTTTTGAATAGCTATAACTCGTACTTGTCTCCAATCATCTGGAACAATATTATGCTCCAGAAACCGATTGAATAAGTTCAACAAGCGATGTTTCGCCACATCAGGGAGATTTTTCAGCAAGTTGAACTTAATTCTATCCGATCCCGGAGCAGAATTGTTACATGAAAGGAGAGCAAGAGAGAATTCTACCATCGAAAACTCGGAATCAAGATCGCACCTATCTTGTGGTATATCTCGAACAAATTTTTGCACAGGAGCTGAATCAGGACAAACCTTTCGTGCAAAATTAAAGATCCATCGATGTGAATATTCCTCGCTTTCATTGGATGAAGAGCGATTTCTCATGTTTCGAGCCACTTTCCATAATTTTTTCATTGACGTTTCTCGTGACAAACCTCCCACGAAATTTCGCCAATAAGCACGTTTTTTCCCTTTGATCAAATTTTTGAACTGATTCTCAAGGGCTAAATACGTTTGAAAATTTTCAGGAGTACCACGTTTCCGAAAAGCTTTAAATGCATTCGATTTTTCTACATAAAGCTTGGAACATTGGCTATCCCACCATAGATTGGGAGGCCTTCGGAAAATGGTGGAACCTGGATTGGGTTTCGTTTGAGCGCGAACTGCGCTGTCATAGATCAAACGAGAAAGGAAGTTATACTCCTCCAATGGAGGCAAACCATCTCTGGAATTGATGGCTAGAGCAATCGCGTCCGCATATTTTTTCCAGTCAATGTGTCTTGTGAGGTCATATGCCATGTTTATAGATTCAGAAGAATTCGACCCAATGGTGATGGAAATTTCGATTGGCAAGTGATCACTACCGTTGGGGTCCTGGATTACATCCCACTTGCAATCTAACGATAGTGAATTCGAGCAAAGCGAGAGGTCAAGAGCACTTGGGTTAGCAGGAGGTTTAGGTACACGTGTTGTTTCCCCAGTGTTCAAAACGGTCATATTGAAGCTGTTACAAAGGTCATATATCAACAATGAACGATTGTCGTCGTACTGTTCCCCCCAGGCAGTTCCGTGAGAGTTGAAGTCTCCCAAGATCAATCGTGGCTCAGGAAGGAGTGAGCACATGTCAACAAGTTGCTTGCGGCTAACCGCAGCTCTCGGAGGCCAATACAAGCTGACAATACAGAGGTCTTTGCCTCTGATGTTTGCATGACAAGCAACAGCTTCAATCCCTCCAATAGGTGGAAGGTTAATTCGAAAAAATGAGTGGCACTTATTGATCCCCAATAGCACCCCTCCGTATCTGTCATCACGGTCCAAGCGTACAATATTGAAATCATGGAAAGAGAGATCATCTCGCGAAGAAAGCCAAGTTTCGGACAGAGCAAAAACATCACAATTGAACTTATGAATTAAAAATTTGAATGTATCCAATTTAGGGATAAGACTACGACAATTCCACTGTAAAACAGTGATATCTCCGACCTCTCTATTTGAATTAGACATCAAGAGAGATAATCATTGCAAGGAGGGGCCATGTTTGCATCAATTGTTGCAAAATTGTCTTTAATACTGGAAGCATTGAAATGACAATGGTTCTGATGGAGTCGGAAACGTTAAAACACTTGAAGATTTGATCCAAAAGGTCAGACAACTTTATAAATCCCGATTGGGAAGTTGAGCTGGACGGAAAAATAGGGACAGTTGGGGTTTTTGATGTCCCCTCGAGTGCTGGGTCGTTCGAAGGTGAACTATTCCCACGGAAGCCAGGAGGAACCTGATTTTGCTTGTCCGCTGCACTCGTTTTTTTAGGCAAGCTAACAGGGGATATCACCGGAGGGACTTGTGATTGAATTTTGGGAGTGGTCACATTTTTGCGCCGGGGATTCCCTTGGGAAATAAACGGTGTACCCCCGTGAGCTGTGTCCGCTTCCATTTCGTCAACTGGCAACGTGGAAAAGATATTGTGTGAGGAGATTGGATGTTGTTGTTGTTGGGCCTGTGGAGATGCGCCCTTTAAAATTTCCGCAAAAGTGCGTTTCGAGCGTTCCTTTAAAGAGCGCTTCTGTTTCTCCCAGCGACTCTTGTAATTTTCACAAGCTGAGAGCTCATGTGGGGTCCCCCCGCAATATGGACACTTATGCTCAGTCGCACTGCAGGATTTGCCCACATGTTGCTCTCCGCAAGTGGCACAGCGCTCCTTGTTGGCGCAGTAGTCTGCTGTGTGACCAACTGACTTGCATTTGTTGCAAGTCATGGGCTTTGGCACGAAGAGACGCAGCGGAAGCCTCAATTTGTCCACCATAACGTAGTCAGGGAGGGCGGAACCAGCAAAAGTTACTCGAAACGAGTCGGACGGCGTAAATTTTGTTTTTCCCTCTTCCTGGGACACTTTTCCTAATTGATGGCAGTCCAAAATTTTAACTTTCGTCAAAGGGAGCTTTTTAAATCTGCCATCTCCCTCTTTTATTAATGCGCTCGTCAGACCCGTTTCTGTGATCACCCCCGAAATTTCTACGTTATGGCAGGGCACATAGACGCGATATTCTAGTACGAACCTATTGTCGACAACAATCTCGTTAGCTTGCTTCCGATCAGCCACGACAACACGCAGTTTGTTCGGTCGAACCTTTCTAATTTCGACCACGGAGGAATAATTTTTTGTCAGATCTTTCATGATCTGAATGACGTTGAGCGATTTCCCGTTGGGTTTTGGCCGGAAGAAAACAACCCATGGGCCAGATCCAGATGCATCTTCTGGATAGACCTTGACACGCGGAGAGGGGACAACTGAGGGGGAGGACGAGGTCGATTGTTGAGCGGGAGCGGGAACAGTTGGGCTGGGAGGCAAGTTCGGGAGATAATCGGAAGCGGGAGCGGGAGATTGAGGGGGCGAAGTGGAAAAGTTTGCCAATTTTCTTGAAGGGGGCTTGTTGAGGTTGATTAACTCTTCCTCTGAAAAGACATCGTCTGAGGGGGGAACGCGTTTAAGCGACTTCCCAGTAGTTAGTGAGGAGGAAACATCAGATTCAATGTCCATATCAAGAGGATCGCACTCTGCCATTATGGCAGATATACAATTATACTTTTTCTTTTTTTTTTTTAAATCCTTAACCTAATATATATATAAACTAAAATACTTGAAGCGCACGGTGCGGATGATTTGTAACGGTGCTCCAATCGAACCACGTGATGATCGCTTGGCACAACAGCAATGGTGTATCGCACCACAATACGATGACGAGGAACGGCACACGCTCACAGCGCCCGCAGTGGAGGACTTCTCCCTCCCGCTGGTTGTGATTACTTATCACTTCACTCTCGCAATAAAGAAAACACCGTTAGAGCGACACAATCACTTCAGCGAAACCGATAACGGTATTGTTCCAACACAATAACGGACACGAACAACTTTGCGTCCGGCGGCTTCGGACTGCGCGAGCTGACTGATTCAATTTACTTAATAGGGGGCAATATTTACGATAGATAGTTCTTATACCTCTAAGTAATTGAGGAATATCATAATCATGTTGGGTGTATTTTTATAAAAACTGAATGTTTCGTAGGTTTGCAAATCACAATTTTCTTAAAAGGATCAACGATATTGATTGATGAAACTTTGAAGAAAATAAAGTATTATCAATTATTAAGTGACTGATAATTATTTTCATTTTATAGAATAATTTATCATCGAATACTTATTAGTATGGCCTATGTTTTTCTTCAATTAACCCTCCTATACTAGAGCATGCGGTCTCGCAGACCG
The DNA here is from genome assembly GCF_029784135.1 of Toxorhynchites rutilus septentrionalis. NCBI lineage: Eukaryota > Metazoa > Arthropoda > Insecta > Diptera > Culicidae > Toxorhynchites > Toxorhynchites rutilus. The sequence continues at coordinate 49,079,234 of NC_073745.1, forward strand.
GTAATCAATAAAAATAAATACACATTAGCAAAATGACAGAGACAGGCACAGTCCATGACACCATGACATACAGGAAAGTTAAAATTTGGTTTTATCGTTTAATCGTCTAATTCACTTTCAATAATTTTTTGATACAGCCACGTTGGTAGACCGCAGCCCAACATTTGAACAATTAGTCGCCCGTAATGGTCAAAAGATCGGTCACATCTGGTATAGTACATTCTCGTAAACGGCTGTTGTCAAAATTTCAGCCGAATCGGACTCGTAGTTTTGTTTTGAACGTGTATGGAAGCGGGCGTGTCCGCAGATTTTTGAAAAATGAAAAAAATGGAAAAATTTCAGTCGAATGAGGAGGTTATCGCCACCACGGAGGCCTACTTTGCAGACCTCGAGAAAACGTATTTTTCAGATGGATTAAAGAAGTTGGAGCACCGCTACGTCAAGTGTATCGAAAGGAAAAAAATGTTGAGAAATAAATCGTCAATTTTCCTAAATTTTTGTTTTTTTTGTAGGCTAAGCACTTTTCGGAATGTCCTCGTAAGCCAGGGTAAACTTCTTATTGGTGAGAAAGCACTAAAGTTGACCGCAATTCTACTTTAGGTAAATAAACTCACCGATAAAGAGTGAAACGACTCATTCCTTCTTACCTTCACTCTGACTCATAAAAAATTAAATATGTCTGTGTATGGGTGATTAGAGAATGTAAACAACGCTTATTTTCAAATGTATTTTTTCTATCAATTTCTCTCTGTCGTCGGTTATTGATTTTTGCCATGGCCGATAAAAGTGATAATAAGAATGGGTGGCCGTTTCTAGCTGTTTCTTCAAGTGACAGGGTGAGAAACGGTACAAGGGATATATAATTATATGTAAACTGGTTGTATATTCATCACAATGGCTTAAAGAAATTTATAAGTATACTAGCTAACCCGGCAAACTTCGTCCCGCCCATTTACTAGATTAATTCTCGAGTAATGCAGAAATTTGTGTTTTATTTGTATGGCAGCCACCCCTAAGAGAGGGGGGAGGGGTATCTAACCACCATAGAAACATTCATTGCACCCTAAAGTTTCCATATGCCTAATTTGGTTTAATTTGCTTGATTAATTCTCGGGTAATGCAAAAATTTGTATATATATATATATATATATATATATATATATATATATATATATATATATATATATATATATAGAAGATATATAGAAGATTCATGGAATAAATCATTGGAAACATGTGATAACTGAAAATCACAAAATCTCATACGAATATCTCACAGTTGTATGCCCATCATAAGCTGATTTCTCTCTAGGAAATCACAAATCGGAAGTTATATCGAGTATGATCGATAATCATCGACTCATTGGCACCCGCCGCAAATCTGGCATATTGTGTTACAAATCGATTCATTGAGTGTGCCATTAATAGCCATATCAAGCATCGTTTCGCAGTCCTGGAGGCGGTGTTCACGTCCACTCTAATGTTTCCCAAGCAGATTCATTTGAATTCCGAACCACCGAGAATGTGATTCCAATCCAAACCAAAATACCCGGTGTCGGGCGGCAGTAGGTCCTAAATGGGCAATTCATTAGGTAAATTGCCGCAAATAATATGGAAACGGTGCCGTCAGAAGCTAAAAGGCTTGTATTTGGGCGGTGGTAGTAACGTTCCAAAACCACCGCGAAACATTAAAATGTGGATAGCTTTAACGGTGAACAGTGTCGTTCAACTGGATCAAAATGTTCTACGGCTTTATGACGGTAATTGGCTCACTCCTTTGGACAAATGATGCAAAAACAATAGTACCATGTTGCCATTCGGTAAAACAAATGAAACAAATTGGATTATATTTTCGCCTCGCTACGATCAATCACTGCAATTGAACACGATGCCAAACGAAGCAATATGAAACTGTCAATGAAACTCAAACCCGCTTAATGCTGGAAAGTTTGCCCCGTAATGGAGCTTAATTTCCCCCGGGAGCGATAACTCCTCGTGGTGGCATCTTGGATTCGTTTGAATGAATGATTTGTTGCGGGAGAAAAATATTGCGAAATACAGAAAACGGGTATGCGTTGTGTGTTAAATTTGGGGAAGAACTCTGTATCACAACGTTGACAGATGCGTAAAAAAAGCAAATCTGAGTACATTGTGTATCTGTGTTTCGATAACAAAATTGCCCACCATCAGATACGTTAATGAAGATACCTAAAATCGCAAGCCCACCCTCTGAAAACACGTAGGTGGAAGATAATACATTTTAGCGATTTGTGTACCGCAGTATATATTTACTACCCGAGACCGCATTAGCAGTAGCTGTAGTATTTTCTCTGCCCTTCGTTTGGTGGCTGGGGTTGATTATAATATTATATCCCAACGTTCCCACACTGGAAGCAGAGCGATGGGGAAGAAAATGACATTATATGTTTACATCATGTCGCGTTTTTATCCCTGCTCGTCAGTTCCCACCAGGTTCTATATGAATGTACACTTCAATGCTTCAAGATACTTATGAGTATAATTTTTTTGTCAAATTTAATTTTACAACATTTTGGTTTGCTCATCAATTCGTTAAGCTTCTACATCTAAATGAAAATTTAATTCAGCTACATCAATTATACCGTTATATCTATTGACGAAGCAGATATAGTTACTAAAAAGTTTTAAAATTCTCACTTTACACGATTTGTTCATTCCTGCTAAAGCAGGTTTAGCCAAGTCCTCGAAATCGAGCCTCCTCCTTCAATTTGGCGCCGGCAGTTCTCTTGAAGCGAGAAAACAACCCATTCATCGTTTCAATTTTGCTCGTAGATGTGACGATTACACTGATGTCATCCGCATATGCTACCAGTAAATCGTCGCCGCACACCCGTTCGAGCCTGTAGACTAGCGGATGAAGATACAGTACGAAGAGGGCCATAATAACGGGTCCCCCTGTCGTACTGATCTTCGTATCTCGAAAGAACGAGAGAGATGACCGTTGATCAACAGCCGAGAAGTGGATCGACTGGCGATGCACGAGGATATAGCAATGAGATCATGGTTAAAACCGAGCGCACGCATGGTCTCGAAGAGGAAAGAGTGCCGAACCCGATCGAACGCATGATCGAGATCAAAACTAGTCAGTTTTCCGGCACGACGATTATGACGGAGACTCGCTATCCGATCCTTCAAAGCAAGAGTGGCTTGGAAGATGTTGTGCTCTGAGTTCGAGCATTTCTGCCCATCGCTTAGCACGTGGTGTTCTCTCATCACTCGTTCCAATCTGGATTTGAGGATCCGAGACAAGAGCTTGTAGTCGTTGTTTAGTGGTGTAATGGGACGATATGATCGAGCCGTATGGTCGCCGCCTCTCTTCTTAACAAGCACGATGATACCTTCTACGAAAGCTGGAGGAATATTGCCGCTGAGCGCCTCGTTTAGCAACAGGTTCAGCTCGCGGTGGATGACGTCGAACATGCGGTGGTAGAACTCTCTCGGTATACCATCACAGCCAGGAGATTTTCGTGGTGCGCTCGCTGTTATTGCAGACCAGATTTCTGCCGTCGTAATTTCACTCATGCACGTTTCGTCGTTTGGTGGAATAACACTTTCGCAGACAAAACTGTTCTCATTATTTCCACTCGCTTCTTCTGAGTAGAGGGTCGAGAAATATGTCTCCTGCCACGTACGTTTCATTGATCCGCATGAATGTGTGAGAAAAACGTCGCTGAAGTGCTAACATTTCGCCTTTTAGACGATTGATGGTGGTCAGCATTTCTGGATGCTGATAGTACCCGTCGTAAGCTTGCCGTAGCTCACTATAGAGACGCTGATGTTCGCTGTGAAGTGCATCGAAAACGGTTCGAGACTTCCATTTGAAAAAACGTTTTATTTTTGGTTTAGCGAACAAGATCCACCATTCAACCCATGAGTCATAATTTCTGCGTTGACGGGTCCAGTACTGCCACTTGTACTGGAATTCCGCAATATTTTCGTCGGTCAGAAGATATGGTCTGAGAGACCAAAAGCCATGGCCATGCTCTGAACCAAGATGGGGGAGGCAAAGTCGGAGTGTCAGTGCCTTGTGGTCCGTGAATGAGCAAACGTGGGCGTGTGCTACTCGCAAACGGTCGCGCAAACCACTGCTGACATAAATGCGGTCTAGACGCGACTGAGCGTTGCGACAGACGTATGTGAAGCCATTATCACGAGGGCACAGTTTCTCCCATACGTCATGCAGCTGTAATTGTTGGACGACTGCTTTGAGAGCGGGACTCGCATTCGGGCTGCTTGAATCGCAGGTTCGAAGCACGCAGTTGAAATCGCCAGCTAAGATTACATGCGGTGTGTGATGACGAAGATAGTAGGGAAGCGTTTCGTGAAAAAAGTTCTCCCGAACGGCGCGTTGCGAAGAGCCGGAGGGAGCGTAAATATTGCAGATCGTCGTGTCTTGCACTCGTAGCGCGATCAGTCGGCTGTCCAGACTTCTCTCGACATGAGTCACCTGTATATGTTCCTTCAAAGCGATAGCCGTTCCTCTTCTCGTGTGGTCTACATTAGAGAAAACGACGTAGCCGGGCAAGGAGAGCTGTTCGTTTTCCACTTCTTGCAGACACACGATATCTAGACTTTGACTGTTGATGAAGCTTCGTAGCGCATTTAGTTTCGTGGGGTTCGTAATAGTGGCGATGTTGATAGACGAGATGTTGTACGACGTGAGAGCCATTCAAATGAGCATTACCTCAATCCTATCGTCGTCTGTGTCCTCCCGGCGGGGTTTTTTACCAGCCGGTCGTCCTTGGTTCTGTTTGCTGCTTATGGATGTGGTAGAATCGTCAGTTTCATTACCATTGCTACTCTTACTTTGCGATCGTAGCGACGGCTTTTTGAAGAAATCGTCGACTGCCACGACAGCCTGTGGTGGCGCTAGTAAAGACGATGAGGCTTTGTTTCTTTGCGTTTGAGCTACAGGCTGGCTGCTTGTATTCGCTCTCGACCCTGTGACGGTTTCGGGCTGGCTATTTTTGAGCGTTTTCGAACCTGACGGATCATCTTGGTTCGTGGTTTTCGGTAGTTCTGGGAAATCTTTCGATGATGTTAGTGGTGGAGCGGCGGACTTATGATCGAGTAGCTTCGTGTCTCTTAGTCTCGCCCCAGCTGATTTTCTGAGTTGTTGACCAGTCGTTGGCCTGTTAACCTTTCTCGATTGCTTCGTCACGTTTGCGTAACTCTTCTGGTATAGAAGTTTCTTATTTTGGGCACATGATATGTCTGTGTGCGCTTGTTCTTTGCAGTGGCGGCAGGATTGCAGCTGCCCCTTGTACACAATAAACGCCTGTTCTCCGTCGATAGTGACCCACGAGTCGATGTTCTGCTTCAATAGCATTCGAGCAGACCAAATGCCGAGTGGTATGCCTTCGGCCTCGGTGTTTTCGCTCCACGACACTTCGCGGATCGAGAATACTTCACCGAATTGCGTTAGGAAATTGACGATCTTTTTTTCCGATACATCTTCGGGGAGGTCGTGAACACGCACTTCAACACTACCATCTTCCAATGTGATTCGAAGTTTGTGTTTTTTCCCCTCACTCTCCACTTCATGCTTCCCGTCATGTTCGTCGACGATTTTGTGTGCAAGCGCCAAGTCACTGACCCTTACGAACGCACAGCCTTCACCTCTGTGACATTGAAGTCGTTTGATGTTTTCTCTTTTTAAACCGAGAACCGATGTACAAAAACCAAAAAGTTTCTCAACTGACGGTTTCACGACGAGTTGAGAGTAATCGATTTTAAATGTGTTTTCTCGCCTCATCGCGGAACACTTATCGCGCGACGCGGCACAGAAACTTTCGACGGTGGATGCTTTACTTTGTGATAAGCGCAATCGATAAAATACGTCTGCACGTCTCAAAAGCTGAGCGAGTTATGATCATTCGCAATTTTCCTTTATTCCCCTGACAATGGCGAAACTTTTCAACGGCACTTACCAAGGTGGCAGATGCCTTCAGCAACATTAACACAATTGAATGAAAAATATTGTCTTGATCCGGCCGGGGGACATAATCAGTGTATGTCGGCGAAAGAACGCTTGAAAGGCTAAAATTTTTCTCATTCAGTTATCTAGGTGTTATTCAACCGTGTTCTCAACTCAATATTCTCAATAAATGGTTCTTTAGAAAATATCCATATTTTTTTACAAATTCATTAATTCAAATTATTTATCATACTGGTATGATTTGTTTGTAACGGAAAACAAATGTTTAGGACTGTACCTCTAAACGGTTGGAATCCGGAATCTCAACTTGTGCTACAGTTGCACTTCCAGTGGTCGTTTCTGGAATGTTTTGACAGCCTCAAAAATGTTCATATTTCATTGTTGAAGTTTCATATACAATACATATTGATTTTGGATATGTGATACCAGATGGAATACTAGAGACAAGATTTTTAATTAAAAAGCATCATTTTTATGGACTGATGAATGTACGGTTGTGTTTCCCAATCATTTGTCATTCCCAGCACACCAATTTTATTCGTATAGCATTCGAATCAGTATGAATGAGAGTCATTTTGGCATTCATGTGTAGCGTGTAATACTGCTTTCTCATGTTCAATCTAAGGCGAAAAGATGTCAAAGTCTGCTTCATCAGCTAGCTTTACAATAAATGAATATCACTGTTACTGAATATCTATCTGTTATCCTACTAAATTAAAATGCGTAAATGCGAGTTTTTCACGTGGATACCATCAACATCGTCAAATTCATAATATGTATGCCAACCAATGATACTAAAGCTAAGATTCAAGGTTTTTGCCCACGTACGTATAACTCATCATCACAAGAGAACGGCTGATCAGATTTGAGTCGTCTTTATATTGTTGTGTCTGTCTCCACTCAAATTAGAATGATAGAATGCTTCGAAGAATATTTTAAAAAAGGAAAACTTAAAAAAAAAATGGGCTAGGCACATAGGCATATGAACTGCAGTGAAAAGTGAAATCGAAAAAAATGATTACGCATTCGTTCAACAATGATAAGTTTGTCCGATTGGAGTTAATTTATTCAATTGGAATTAGTTTTGACGATATTAATATTTATGTTTCGCCATTCTGTAAATATTAATGAATTTTCAGGTGGAAAATGAATCGCCAAAAAGGGTTATCAAATTCGAGTAAAGATTGTCTGATTTGAGCTGAGATCCCTCCGTAGATCAAATTTGTTTTTTTGGAAAATGTTGAAGGAAAAAGGAAAAAAAATCGGAAAAAAACTGAGCAATTTGAAATTGCTCTCGAGCTGGGTAATCAGATAGAGTGAATTGCAAATTATAGATCGATATTTATTTTCTATTATAGAGTTCCAGACTTTAAAATCCATTTGTGTCTAGCAATGACAAATGCCAATTGAAAGATTGATCAATTAATTTTGTGGAATTCAAGCCACGAGCGTTCGCTTTCTGAAAGAAGTATTCATATAAAAAATCAATGTTGGGCAGGACAAAGTTAGCCGGGTCAGCTGAATGAACTTACAAATTTAACCCTTTGCGGTGGTCTTAAATTTCGACATGTATGTCGTACTGATCGCAATTATTTTTACTTGAAGAAGCAGTGATGTATAACTTTGTAAGATGAACAAGATTCCTTTATTTTCTGTAAACTTCTGATAAGTATTTACTAAGTATTTACTACAATGTTTTTATGTTTATGATTTAAAAAATATTTGCTTTAATTCTTTTTCGCGTGATATCTGTATTACCGAAATAGTTAGTTTGTCGTCTTTCGCCTTTTATCTTTCTGTTTGAACATACAAAACAATGCTCTTTACATCTATACAGTGCCGCAATACATGGATTTTTCCATTAATCCTTTCCTCGACCACGGATGACAACTTTTGTTTATACTGAGTACATTCAGGTTTACGCGAGGATATGTACCTCGTAAAAAAATCCGAGTAAAAAAAACCGCGTTAATTGGAAAAACCGCATAAAAAACCGCGTTAATTGGAAAATCCGCATAAAAAAACCATGTCACCTAATGATAGATATTAAATGGGACTATCCTTACAAAGAACGGAATTAAAAAGTTGAGTGCTACTCGCTTCCGAAAACCCGTAGGTTTTTCCTGCAATTTCGTTGGTTACTGGTAGCTATAGTTCGGGTTTCCTCACGAATGAGGACATCTGCTGTTGCTAGAAGATTCCTTTGTGATTTGTACACTCTACTGCCGATGCACATGCAGTACCACTGTTGGACCGTCCAGAGCTAAGTAGACAGGGAGATCCATTCACGAGTCGCTGCCCGTAAAAACCCCGCCCGTTGTACAGCCCGCTGAGCTACCCGTTACCTAACACCTAAAATCCACGTAAGAATCGCGATAAGGTGCGGAACTAATTTCCTTCATAAGCGCTAAGATCCGTTACAAGCACTAATTACCGTAATATGCTCTGAGGGAACATAAGAGAAAAATGTGAGCTGAGGGGGAAATGTGATATTGTACTGGTCTTTTTTTACCGCGTAAAAAAACCCGCGTTAATTGGAAAATCTGCGTAAAAAAAACCTCGTAAAAAAATCGCGCAAAAAAAATCGCGTAAAAAAAAACGCGTGAAAAAAAACTTGGGTGTACCGTTATCTATTATTCATAGTCGCACAGTTTTGGTTCGTGAATAAGTTCACTAGACATAAAAATTCGTTTAGAAAAAGTGTGAACTGATACATTGTTACATAAATTTTAATATTAGTATACTTCTTTGCTGTGGTGACTGAGAGCAGACAAATGACCGCAAAGAGTTAATACAGATTTCGGTACAGATTTTCTGAGAAAAAACGCAGATAGAAAGATTTTTTGAAACCAAAAACACAGATTTTAATATGACAACCCTGGGTATGACATTCCTCGGTCGGTATTTTCAAGAGAAAATATCTAATGGGTAATTTTCTACAGTGTTTTTTCCGTGATGCAATTTGATGTGGGACATCCTTTATTCTTTCATTTCTCGATTTATTAACCCTCCTGTAATCGCGCGCTAAATCGTAACTCGTATACTCACGAATTTTGCGAGTTTGTGTAATATTGCTATTGTGTATTTTAGGCGTTGGAAATGTTGAATGGAAAAACTCCAGAAGATATTTTTTTTTCGACTTCATTCGGCTTAAATAGCCATTTAATTCAGCAACCTCATTGATTCTTATGTGTGAAACTAAAAAAACGCTTCCGCTTCAATCGTTCTGAAAATAACTGGATTTGATTTGCTGAGAACAGAACCTCTCGTGTTGTGAAATAATGTGACTGATGTGATGTTTTTTTTTATTTATTTATTAGACTAAAATACCCGATGGACCCGACGCACCAGTAACCCTAACCTTTGCTTGCTAAAACAGGTGATACAGTTCTTTTGGGTTTTCTTGAAGAACGCAATTAGCTTCGCCACGAAGGTTGAAAACGAACTAAACTGGACGGGACTTTTAAGACGGTAGTGACTCCAAATCATGAAGATAAATAAAACAAGACGATCAAAACACGATCCCGGAAGTTGTACAAGATGATGTTAACGGAATTTGATTAATTGTTAAGACTGCGACGAAACCTACGTCAATGCAGCTTCCTGGGCAGGAATTTTCAGTAGAAGAGGGAAAAAAGTAGCAGGTATTTTCAAGCATATAGATGTTAGCTAGGAAAAATCTGGCATGGTACCGGTACCGGTCAATCAGGTCACCGGGTCAATCAGGAAACAAACGAGAGCTAGTGTCTGGAAAAACGTCTGCTGCCTTTCCTGAAGCAACACTATTATTCTGTGTTGTTTCGGCCTGATTATTGATCTTACGGAACAAGGCCATCGAGTGGTATGCCACTAACAACACGCAGTATATGTCCAAAGACAAGAATCCACACACAAGAGCTCTTACAGAAATAATATAAAATATCGTCATGGCCAAATAGAACTTGAAGAAGGCCCAAGAAACTATAAGTTTAAGAGGCACTGGGATTCGGCGGAAAACAAAGTGTCCGAGGATGCTGTACAAAATCTGATAGCAGAAGTTTAACGAAAGGCTCGGGAATACGGAATAAGTCAATCAGTGGCATAGATGATTTTTTTCCTGTATTTCATACTAATTGAACCTCAAAAAAAATTAATTGACAAGCATTTGGAGAACTTTTTCTAGAAACAGGAAAAAAATAAAAATTCATTTCTTTGCGTAATCATTTCTTAATAGTTCCATTCCAAAGTTGCAATTTTCGATGGTGTTATTCAAAGCCTTGTTGACCGAAAATATATCGCCACTTTTCTGCACGTTGAATAAACATATCATTATTCAATGTGTCATGCATCATTGAACGCGGTCGATGACATCAATTTTTTCCGCTTTAACTGTTAAAATATGGGCTTCGCTTTAATTATATCGCGCGCATTGCAACATTTTTATTCAATTATTTCGTAATTTATTTTCAATTAACCGAACCATCCGTTGAAACGCGTGACAGGATAATATGTGATTCAAATGGGAATTATTTTTTTTTCCCCACAACGTTATTTTTTGTTCGATTTTTTTTGTGCCTGGGAAACTGAAATGGCAGTGCGGGAACAGAGTATACTGCAGTGCAGTTTTTATGGCGTTTCACAGCGGGGAAAACTTTATGCATTCTCAAAAACATAACAAACTGCATGCCCCATTCGTAGGATCTCCCGAGGCTGTAGTCAACGGCGGCAAAGTATGCAACATTCAGAAGCCGAAGAAAAATGTTGCACCAGAAACGATTCCCCCCCTGTGCGGAGCCCCGTCCGTTGCCTCTGTCGTGCCAAACTCATTCATATTCTATGCCAGAGCACACAGTTCTGGGAAAACATTCTCGTTTATGTGCTAAATTTTCTTCATGATGTGTTCTGCTGATTCACACGATGATGAAAAATGAAGGATAATGTGAACCTGTTCCAAATTTGATTATTCGGTCATAGTAATTAATTATTATTTAATGATATACATAGGAAATACATTCAAATCAGCATTCAAAACGAGAATCAGATACCAGCAGCTGTGGCTATCGAATAACATCTGCAAACGTTGGCCGAGAGTTCATTAAATCTGGAGCTTTCGTGCGGCGAATTCATGTCACGTATTTAATTCCGACAAATATGATAACGTCAACTGTGCTGTTGCACATCATAATCGCCTATCGGAACCGCATAACGGATTCGAACTGTAAGTACACAATTCAATTCAATATGCAATAAGCAATTTGCAATCATTTACCGGCGCACGCAAACACATAAATTGTTGCGCTCTCTCCGTTCCATTATCCTTCCTGGCAGATGTGACACCTGCTTGGCCACCAGTTGATACGGAAGGATCATGTCGTTGAATGATTGCTGCTTGTGCAGCATTGTGTCTCGGAAAGCCGCAGAATCGTAACCTTGTGCTTCCGTGCAGTATTTACTTTTCGAATTTCGCTGGTTATTATAATTATTCGAGACAGAGCGCATAATACCTTACAAAAGCATTGCGGATAGAATCCTTCGATTTCTCAAGTGGAGGCAAAATTCATAATGAATATGTTACGGTAGCCTATCTTAACAAGCCTCTCACCCCCTTAGCGTGCTTAAACAAATAATGCGACGTTGTATTCGCCCGCAAGCCTATACAGTATTCAAAGATCGTCGTAAAACAGACGCCAGCACAAAGTTAGCATATTGCGGTTAGAGCTGCGTCAAAACGGCATCTGTCGGATCCGAGAAAAGACTCGCTTGTCGTTTTCACTTGACCGATTCACGGAAGAAGCTATGGACCGTACAATTTACACAGCCACACTCCAAGTCAACTGCCTCCGGAGTGGCAATTCAAGTCAATTCCCAGCATAGCAGCATGGGAGCAATATTCGTCCGATTCAGTTGCAGAATCTATAATATCGCTGCTGCTGCTGCGATGGCATGACATATTGCAGAAAGACTTTCATGCCTTCCGAGCTGCAAGTGGAAATCACACGATGCTTGTGTATCCGTAGAGAGATTGAGTGCTGAAAAAATACAATTCGAAATTAATTTAATTCAATGCGTTATGTTAATTTAATGCGACGAAAACTGTGGTCTTAGAGCGCTCCGATGTGGTTTAGTCGAGTAGCTGAGTTTCGCATTCATGTTGAGCGTGATTGCACAGACAGAATATAGTAAAGTCATTAATGACATGTAGTTCAAGCTATTCAATAGATTGCTCATTTAGGTACTGTATGATCAGATCTGTCAATACATTCTGTCAAATATATACGGGGAGTTTGTGTTTTTGAAAGAAATGCTTGATTTATCATTTAAAGAGCCTGGCTGGGTAAGGGAGTAAAAAGTGACCTCAAACCAAATTACCAGCTCTATGGAAAATATTATATAAAGTACAAAATAAGAAATATCATCAAAAAATTTTCATCAAAAATTTAAGTACTGAAAAAAAAAAATTAAATAATGATTTTTTTCTCGTGCAATTTAGAGATTCAGTACTATTCAAGTTCGTATATAAATGTGCTCCTACACCTTTTCTAGATATGTGTGATTTTTCCAGAAATTTGAACATTGTTGTGAGGTACAAAAATATATGTGTCCAATTTATTTTAGAACGTTTAAACTAAGTACTAGTTTAATTTATATTTGAATGTTGTGATTTTTCCTCAGAAAATTTCAAGAACTGCGTAGTACGAAAATAAATAGAGTTCTAAAACAATATTTCGTTTTTATTTCTATTTTGATTCTAATATTTTTTTATTTTCTTAAAATTTTTAATTGTATTGTAATCATGTGTCTATAAAAAGAGCCCCACATCTTATCACTAGTGTTATGGTAAATATTGTATAGGGTACCAAATTAGAAAATTAGGTAATTTTTCTGAGTCTCTATATGGTTCACTTTGGGAGCTATGCTGCCGTTCTACGCATAGTTGTCCCATGTTACCTTTTGACAATTTTCATTTTTCTTCAGAATACAATGTTTTCATGCATAATCTTTCGGAAAAACACCAAAAAACTTATTGTTATTGCTCCCAGCTTTTCAAAAAACAACTGGGAGAAATAACAATAAGCTCAACTGTCCCATGTTGATATTCTAGACATAACTGTCCCTCTATCTATTATTCGTAGATTCATAATAAATGAATCGGTTCAAGCACAAGAATTGTATGTCGCGCTTTCAGCAGGACTAATGCACTATTTTTTAACAGAACACGTTAGCGAATGTCTAATAACAATGAGATTTATATTCTGCAAAGGTGTTGCAGATCACTCCCTTCTTCATAAAATGATGTTTTTATGCATAATATTTCGGAAAACCACCAAAAAACTTATTGTTTGTTCCCAGTATTTCAAAAAACAACATCAAGTTCAATTGTCCCGTGTTGTTATTCTAGGCATAATTGTCCCACCATGTATTTTCGAACTGTAATCAAGCTTGATTGATTCAATTGAGGGGAACTCTTCACATTTCATTAAACAATAGTTTACTGCTCATAAAAACCCGGTGTATTGCCAAACTGAAATACTCAAAGCTTCTGGTAGACAAATATGCTAGAAAACTTTGATTGCGTTTTTCTCAGTTGCTGATTTTGGAACATGGGACAACTATGCGTAGAACGGCAGCATGTATTTATGAATATCCAAGCTATTTATCTTGTGTTCAAATCGCACTGATAAATGATGGCTCCTCCCCGTTTAAAGGATAAAAGTAAATGTAAGAAACTGTTTTTCCAGGACCTCCGTTTTATGTATCAAAAGATTAAAAATAACAGATTTCTGAACAATTGAAAAACTCAATTCAAATGCAATTACTACAAGCAATCTCAGTTCTACGTCAAGCTTCCGTCCGTGCCCCTAGGTCCAGACTCATCTACTTTTTATTTGAAGCCATCTATAAAGCATGTGATCCATTTTTTTGGGATTTTATGGCACGCTCCCCTCGCAGTATTTTTTACAAGCTTTTTCATGTGATTTATGGTCTTTGAGCACAAGCAACCACATTGGGTGTCCTGCCTATTGAAAAGATTACGTAGTTTATGGACGAACCCTCAAATCAAACAAATTCTGCAATGAATATAAGTTTTTGTTAGATTACAAATTAAAACACCTTAGTAAATACAAAAAAAATACATATCAAAACAATCATCATCTTCTTATTATTCTCTTCTTCTTCATAACTGTCATCAGATTTATCATCATCTTTTCCTGATTCAAAAATTTTTTTGACGTAGGACTACGTCTTTCATTTCTATACCGGGGTGTAAAACCAAAGTTTCGAGAACGAAAGCGTTACGCTGGAGACCGAGATTTTGAGCGTTAATAGCTCTTAAACAACTGAACGAAATGGTATGATAAACACTTCATTTGAAACATAAAATGTCTACGCGTCATATACTTGTTACTTTTTCATCCAAAAACTTGTTTCAATAGTCTTAAAATTGCTTTCAAAACAGGCTATTGAAATCAAAAATCGGTATATAAGCGAGCGCCGCTCGTAAACCCACTCAGTAATGATTGAACAGCGATTGGAGCATGTTGTCGCTGTTGTTGTGAAGCTAATTTCGTTTATCATGAAAGCACTGATGAACGGTGTCACCAAGAGCCTGTTTGTGCACCTAAGGCCAAAAGGGAATCCATCAGGAGGAGAGTGATGCCACGGTTCCGCTTGAAACATCGGAGCAGCCGCCACACACACACACACACGCGCGGAATTCTCGTTGCTATCATCGTTGCTGAAAAATAATCTGCCAGTTCCCCTGGGAATTGAAAAATACATTCATGCGAAATAGTTTATTTTAGTGTTTTCTATCCATATAACACTGCAACCAAATACATTTGGTTTTGTTATTTTTCAATCAATCGCAATTAACAGGAAAGCTTCTGAATATTTTTTTCCCCATCAGTGGAAATTTTCGTATCCAATATTGGATGCATAACATGAAAAACGGAAAATGTTTCACATCTCGAAAATCAAGTCATTTTCGAGCGATTATTTGCTTTCTACTCATATAATGCTTCGACCAAATATATTTCGTTTTGGATTTTTTCAATCAAGTGCGATCAACGTAAGACCACGTCTTTCGGCAATTTATTAGAGGTGCAATGAATCTTTAGGAATTCCCGCTCTACGCGCACTGGCAAACAATGTTTACTCAACAATTTCTCAAACTAGAAATGGGTGTTGTGAGAAAGGATTAGCGAACGCAAAAACGACAAACGGGAGAAAGAGATGTTTGGAGGTTGAAGGAAATTGGCAGAAAACATCTTCATTTTATCTTTCGAATAATGTGATTCATACCACATCGTTTTGCCAGAAAGAGATTATTAATGCTCAAAGGAGGAATCGAGTCCTCCGAGGAAATTACCCAGCGCAAATTAGAGTCGACTATCGATTGCGGCATTCGTACACAAATAATTTCATAATGCAGTTTCACCAAAGTGATTTCTTCGGATATATTCACTACATCATGTCATGTATTTCATATTCTTCATAAGGATTCCATATCCATGGCACCTATCGGTAACGAATTATTATCGAAACCACGATTTTCGCTAAATGCTAAATGTACTCTAATCCATCAAATTTGGAGCCCTGAAAAGGGCCGTTGATTATATGCTAAGCTAATATAGCACGCTCTCCTCGGATACGATGGGCCAGCTGGATGTCCTTGGACATGATGTGACGCGTTTTGCATGGATAGCACACAAATTGGTATCTTCGAATAAGCCTCCTGCAGCGTCATAACCGCGGAACTTTGGAAGCGCAAGTCGGTTTTGAAGTCCTGAGCAATTCCACGAACCAAATGCTGCAAAGGTAGCTTGCGGATCAGCAATTCGGTCGATATCTGATAGCGACGAATTTCATGCGAAGTTCCCGGTCGATAGCGATGTGGCTTCTCCACCTATCCTGCTACTGGTGCGCTTATCCGAGCTGACTTCGTGTGCCTTACCATCGAATGACTAACGAGCTGTCTGCGAAAGACTAACGAGCTCGAGTCCTCACGGTGCGAGAGTAGAGTAAGAAATGAACGAAAGCAAAGGAAGCGTCATTTTATAAACCATAAAAGTATAGAATCTAAATCCCACCCTTATTATATTCGTGAGTATACAGTAAGCTTATACAATAAATAGGGTGGGGTTCACATTCGATTCTTTTATGTTAATACAGAGTGTACCATACATATACATATACATATACATATTATAACCGGAATTTTTTTTTTCAAATGGATCATAATAACCGACATGCCACTGAAAGGAAGTTATTATATCCCACCTTTTGTACAAAGAATTTTAAACGAAAATAAACTTCGTTGTGTAATAACGTCATAATAAGGGGCAGTCCACATACCACGTGGAAAACTTTAGGTGGTGGGGGGGGGAGGTTGTTGTAGGGGTTACGAAAATGTCCACACTTGTCCACGGTGAGGGGGGAGGGGTATAGATAATGCCCACGTAGACACGTTAGATACATAATTTGTAAAGAAATCACAACTGTATTTAACAATAATAAAATTCAAATAAAATGAATTCTGCATTTCCGAGAAATTTATCGGTATTTATCAAGGTTGAGCTGTCTGATGCTTCCCTTTCGAAAATCCATATTTTTTGACGTAGAACTACGTCTTTCAGGAAGGGTGCCAAATCAGAAAACAGGTCACGTTTTTAGGAAATAAAGTTAACGTTAATAACTATTTTCACTGTGAACGAATTCTCATGATTTGCATACCAATCGAATCGGAAATTCTCTGAGATTTGTTTGATATGCTATACATCGCAATTCGCTAATCTCTAAACGGTTTAAATTCATGAAATCTGGAAGAACTTCCTTTTTTCCCATACATTTGTTCTGCCGATTTGTATGCTAACCCTATCCGTATTTCGAATGCTTATAACTCGAACATTTCTTAATAGATCGGAAAGATGTTTGCATCAATTGATAAGAAATATTTGTACGCGTCTATCACAATTAAGAAAATTTTATTTTTATGAGATGAACAATTGAATAACTGTAAAATGTCAAGCGTTAACTAAACGCCCTAACTGCCAAGTTTTGAATGGCCAGATTTACGGTTTCCCTAACATAGACTTCAAAATCGATGTATCTGTGGAAATC
Organism: Toxorhynchites rutilus septentrionalis; assembly: GCF_029784135.1. Classification (NCBI taxonomy): domain Eukaryota; kingdom Metazoa; phylum Arthropoda; class Insecta; order Diptera; family Culicidae; genus Toxorhynchites; species Toxorhynchites rutilus. The sequence goes on from NC_073745.1 coordinate 49,096,311, forward strand.
CGCTTTGTAGATATACATGCAAGCCAGGGGTACTTTTGTTCCCACCGAGCTGTGTTTCCCTAACACGGACTTCAAAATCAATGTGTCTGGGGGAATCCGCTTCGTCAAAACATGCAAGTCGGGGATATTTTTGTTCCCACCTAGTTGTGTTTCCCTAACACTGACTTCAAAATTGATTTGCCTGGGGGAATCCGCTTTGCAAATATATGCAAGTCGGGGGTATTTTTGTTCCCACCTAGTTGTGTTTCCCTAACACTGACTTCAAAATTGATTTGCCTGGGGGAATCCGCTTTGCAAATATATGCAAGTCGGGGGTATTTTTGTTCCCACCTAGTTGTGTTTCCCTAACACTGACTTCAAAATTGATTTGCCTGGGGGAATCCGCTTTGCAAATATATGCAAGTCGGGGGTATTTTTTGGTGTTGAGTACTTTTGTACTCGCTTGTCGTTGTGCAGACCGGAATATGTTTCCCTAAAACTTTTACGTACTTTTAAACTGAGAAGCCTGGGAAAATCATCATTTCAGATACTAGAGGTGAATGAATTTTCGCGGTTTGAGAACTACGTAAACAATGATCGTTTGACGATTTTTCCGTTCAAATATTTTGGTAGTCCTAGGCATCATATCAAGCGTAAAAGGACGTTCATCAAATTTATTTGTAACGAAGAACATAATCTATTACAAAAATGTATTCTCAAATAATATTCGAAGTGGTAAACGAGTGGATTGCATAATATACGTCGTGAATTGCGTAGTTCTACGTCGAAAATATGCGGTCGTGTCCTAGATACAACCCTTTACATTTTTTCATATCGTTGAACTTCTTTGTTAAAATGTGTATTCTGATAGTAACGTACATCAACCAAGAGCAACCGATTTATTATCATTAGTTTAAGAGGATAACGATGAAATGACAGGATGAAGACACCGTAAAAGTATGTTAGAATGTTGTAATATTGAAAATACAAGTCATCGTTTTCCTAGATGGGGTTTTCGGTTCAATTTCCGCTCTTGATGAAAAAATCGTTTCGCTTTCATGGCTTCCAAGACTTTGCGGAAATGTAGTACAAACAACAAATTCTTTTATTGACACGCAATATATCTCTCGAGAAGTGTTGTTAGCAGTGATGTTCTACTTCGTTCTGAAATACGCTTCTATTGCGTTGGTCAGAAAGTTCATGCCCTCACTAATGATCAGGGCTCGACAATTTCGAAACTAAAAGATGAAAATGATTTTTTACTTTTTTCTTTATCTTCAGCCAATTTCAATTGCGATTGTGTGTATTCACTACGCATACTGAAACATCGATGTGATAGGATAATCATTGCTTTCAATCGAAAGTATCATCCGATATCATTTCTTAAAATTAGATTTTAGATTAGTGGAATTAAAAGGCGCATATGAGGATATATTAGTCTTACAACCAGATCTCATAAATTATTACGCCTGCTGGCATACTGAATATTCTATCATATAGTCATTTTCATTACTTTTAGTGAATACGATTCGAGCTCCAATGAAATTTTCATTCGAAATAAGACATTTTCATTCGATATAAGAACCTTTCATTTTCAATTGCCGATTTGATAATTTCGCTTCAGTATGATGGATGAAGGAAATGAACGTGAAATGAAACGAAACTTACGAAGCTGAAGTGATATTCTCTTGATTGAGCGTGAAGAGAGAATAGCACTATTGTGAAATTGCCCTGCTAATGATAATCAAATCGAGGCGCTGATCAAGAATAAGAACACATGAATTAGCAGCTTCATTACAAATACAGTAGAACCCCGATTATCCGTGAAAGTCTGGCAAGGTCACCGCGAATAACGAAAATCGTGGATAAGGCGTTAATGGACTAAAAATGAGGTGCAAACACGAAATAAAAATATTTCAGAAAACATTTTATGGATCGTATTTCCAAACTAACAGTTTTGAAGCAAATCATGACTGGTGATGCAAAATCTAAGCATTCGTAACAATATCGAGTGAAAAAAAATCTTAGAGCTAACCAAATGACCTCCGTTAGCTATCCTCGAAGCCTGTCTTCACTTGGAGAAAGTCTTCCTTTGTTTCAGATATTGCATCTTCAAATTATCATTTGTTCGGGCCGGTGGAACAAATAATTGAAGGACAAGAATTTCGATTCATTGGACGATTCGAAGCACCTTGCGCAGTCTTTTGACGAAAAAAAAACAAAGAAGTTCTGCGATGATGGAATTTTCAAGTTGCATGAAAGATGACGAAAGATTTCATAAGATATAACGCGGACTCGATTATATACAGTCCAGGTTTTTTTTACTGTGTATAATCGAATCCTGAATGTAATCAAGTCAAAACCCATTTTTTTTATTCGCTTTTTATGCATATATTTTTCGTTATTTGAATATAAAAGAAGAATTTAATTTTTGATTCATCCCCTTAAAGTCAGAAAACGCATTTCTCACATGAAAGAAGCTTTTCGAATATATCATTTTCAAGGCTGATATCACACATACATTTGGTCTATACAATGGAAGATATTGCAAACCAGCAGGACATTTTTGTTCGGTGGAAGGAATCAGTTTTCACGTCTGCTGGAGAGTGCTTGTGTATTTTTGCGGTATACGCACATATTGTTGCTGTTTTTATGCTCTGCCAAAGGTGTACTGAAATGGTTATGAAATGAGGAATAATGATACTGGGGGAACAGAATATAATCGTCTGTGACCGAGTGTGTCAACTGGGAAAAAGAATTGATTCAGAAATTCAGAAGTGTGCTCGAACTCATTCCGATCGATTTTCGTGTATTCGAACACATTGTTTCTGAAAAAAGTGACATCATAGTGTAGCTCATTTCAAGCCGGATGTGAAGAACGTTTTTCACAGCGGTGAGAGCTGTGTTCATCGACGATAAACTGAAGGTGAAAACCTAATCGCTTCGGATTTTGTATTGCCGTTTTGCGAAAGGCGCATAGCATAATTTATGGATTATTTCGTTGGGAAATGGTGCTCCCAGGGAACGTAATTTTTCCAAGAAATGCTGAAAAACTGATTGAATATTCAATTAGTTTAGTGTTTCGTAGTCACTCTAGATGGTATGCAATCAATAGTACACGCATGGAATTTGACAACCTGTTGAAATCGATTTTTTTATTGTTTATTGGATCATTCGCGCCTCTCAGTGCAATCATTAATTCATCGACCCTTGTCAGTGCAAGGAATATACAAGTCTGGAGGCCTCGGTAAATGTCTGTTGTCATCTTTAATCCTGCATAACAAATTATTTTGGTCGGATTTAGCTCCATTCTACTACTCCAAAATCGTGATGATATGAGACTAATTCGGTGCATTTCGTTTCAAAGCTTATGAATCCCCCAAAGCCCTTCTATCTGAGCTGAGCCTACCAACGAATCCGATTTCGAAACTAAAACACTGTGTTCCGATAATTAATTCTTTAACTCATCGCATGCGTTACGGAGCTATACCTAGTTGACAAACCTGATCTCCCAACACAAGTTTCGTTGAACACCAGTGCACTCGTTCAATGTTAAGTTGCACAATAACAAAAACTTTATGAATACTTAGTGCTAAAATAAAATCTCACTTGTTTTACACATTTTATGGCACTTTAGCCTAGACGTTCATTTCAGGAGCGCATCGCTGCGACAACATTTGCTCGGTTTAAGTGCGCTGCTGCGGATAGAAAGCCCAAGAGAAGCGACGGAAGAGTTCAAATGAATGTCAGTCGGCAGACATTCTGCCTCCCCGATCAGAGGATGCTGCGAATCACTAGCTGTTTGATGTAATTGGCGTTTTTAATACTCAATCATAATTAGCACACTTTTGTCAAGGCTCGTGCCTTGCAATTAGTTCATGAAACGTCACGATGAAAGCTTCCCTCGGGAAGAGAGAGAAAAACTGAGAAGTTGCACAACTGTTGCACAATCAGCACTGGCAATGATATTGAAATGAATGCAATATAATTTCATTCGAAAGGGCACATGAATAATAAATTTATTCCGATTTATCCAATAGAAGGCTGTACCAGTTAGAGCACAAAATCCCCGCCAGATCCGGGATCCGGGCGTCGTCTGGCTAAGGGTCGAATTGATTGTATCGAAAGCGACCGATCGTAAATTATTTATGCGAGCATCATCATCCCGTCTCGGATGTAAAGCGCTTTCAAATCGAACTCAAATGCAGAATTTTCAGAAGAGCCCAATTATTGGTTTTGGAGTGGTTCCATTGGGGCTCCGGGAAATACGTACCTGCATCGTTTTGCTGTCGTTGATGGTCACTTTCAATTGTTTTCATCCCCAATCGCTGTAATATTATTGGTCAGCAATAGAAGTGGAACAACCTGTGGGTAGAGAAAGAAATAGAATAGAAAAAATTACTATCAAATGTTTAATGGAGTGGAAAACTGCCCTTTCCCTGTTCATTTACGCGAAAGCTTTCGTCATTCGCTTCTTTTCCATTTGAAGTGGTTATGAGCAGCGATAGAACTGAAAAATCAAATCGGGCACGGCCTTTATTCTACTTCATTCCATAAGAAGAGCAGAGGATGAATAATTTGTTCTTTGATATGAGAAAAACAACTATCACTGTGCATCTTACGAGACTGTGATTGACTTTCTGATGGCTGTAATTCCAGGTGGAATTTTTGATAATCCCTTGTTTGCCATGATATTGGAACAAGAGCTATTATTTGTAATGACTGATTGAAACGAAAACCCAGCATTATACAACATCCCACAGCACACACATACACTCATCGGGGAGCACATACTCTAAAGGGGAGCTGCTCGTCGTATATCAATTTATTATTTTCACCCGAATGCTTACACCCAGCGTGTCGATGCCTTGTGTACTGCCAAGAAGCGTATAAAACTTAACGAGAAGGATCATATCGGGATGCCATGATGCACACGTTAGGGCTGCAGCAGGATTCCTCCTCCAACTTAAGCGCTCGGATAATACCGGATATTGATGTAGAGTAAATTGATCTGTGGTGAAGGTCGAAATCTATGATGCTGTAAGATGCGAAATGGAAGATGTACGGCAAACGGGCAGAAGGCAGGTGCATTGCAAAAAAAAACGCAAGTGCACATTGATGAGGAAGGATTGCAAAGTTTTTCCGAGCCATCGTTAGATGGATAAATGTTCATACTATGGATTACAGTGGGATGCACTGATGAAGTCTTCAACGGTGCTCTATATTTTGTTCCCCAATGGTGCTACGTGCCATAGAGGGATTACGCTCCCTCAACGTAGTATTTGTTTGTGCAATTTTTATTCCCACTTGGAAAAGATTATGCTGCCAGTAACACTTCTTGGTTATATTTTAAGTAGCACGTTTAAAAATACGCATGTGTTTTGCGAATTATTCTTCGACAGAAATGGGCATGAATCACAGACTTCAGTTGAATCGACGCTTCCATTTTCCATCCACTTTTATATTTTTATTTATTTAGTAATTATAGTTAATGTCTGTAATCTGTTATACCTGTAGGACTGTGGATGTTTGGAAGTATTGTTTTTGAATTTAGTTCTTTCAATTGTTCAAACCCCCATTATTTTAACCCTCTTAATACTCCAAGTGGTGGTCTTGAAAAGAGACGTTTGTTATATGAACTGGTATATTTGGAACGGGTTGTAAGAGTTGGCGTAAAGAATCCAGAACCATTAGGCTGTCTATCTTCAATAGTAAATTATCAATTTCTATGAGACTATGACTAAATTTCTATGACTTCTATGAGAATGGTATTATGAAGCTACTTTTAGTATGGAAATCAGATAATCCGGAGCATATTGAAAAAAAATTGGAATTCAACGCGAAAATAATGGATTACTTTCTCCCCAACCTAACAGAACCTCCACCTATTGTGACAAACGAGATTTTTGGATTTTTGTTTCTTCGACTGGTATCGACCAATGTGCGATTTCGCGTTTACATAATCACATCACTTACCTCAGTGAATATTGATTCTTACCTTTCCCCACTAACAACTATCCCTTCCATGATAATCGCAAAGGAACTACGCTATAGAGGCGATCCTTCAGACCACGAATATCATTCCTAACATTCCTTCCCTTCTCCGTGTGACTGTAAGTACGTAAGTAATACGTAAGTTCAAAGTACGAAACACCGAAATATGCACAATGAGAATGGTTTGCTACTCCCAAGCGTCGTTTGTGCAATTTTGCTGGTTTAGGTCAATCACGGAGTGCAACTTCAAAGTGTACAGTATACCCAAGCTCAAGCTCAAAATGTAGTACTTTTGCGTATTTATATGTCTGAAAAATAGGGTATGAACACAAAACAAGCCGCTTAAGAATGACCCAAATTATTATTTTAAACATGAAAAGCAAACGGTCCTTAACTAACCTTTGCAAATTCTATTCAATAGCGAGTAAAGCGAGTAAGTATGTGCCTGGAGACACGAACAAGTTGTTGACGAAATGAGTCCTTCGTTATTATTTCTCCATAAAACATAAAGTGGCGTAATGCGCACTGTTTATTTTTTAAAACTCCCTTAAGATTCTTCTTCTTAAATGGCACTAACGTTCCTAGAGGAACTTCGCCGTCTCAACGTAGTATTACTTGCGTCATTTTTATTAGTACTTAGTTGAGATTTCTATGCTAAATAACACGCCTTGAATGAAAATATTGTTACCCGGACACATACAAAAAATAGAACGCTCGGTAAAAAAGCGGCAGTTCCGGCAAACGACCTCAACCAATTACGGAAGTAAGAAGTGCGTGCCGAAACTCATTGAATTGGAAATAATAAAAAAAGATAAAGTGTGAAAAGAGATGGAGGAGGAATACCTATAGAAATATCAGAGTTTTACGGAAATTAAGAATAGAGAAAAGTTTTCGAATGAAAAAGGAAGGTTAGACTATCAGAAGGACGAGAGACGAAGAGAAAGTTAGAAAAAAGCTTAGCCAGATATTTAGCTGCATCACTCATGAGGTACTAAAGGCACGTGCGGAATTCGCCATCTTCTGAGTACTGTTGGTCGACCGTATCCGCCATTGAGAACAGACGTGGATGAAAGCCCACAAAGGGTCAAATATTCGAAACCCCTTCATGTTATAGTCGAATCTTCTATCTATGGAGCGTATATGTGGTGGAAATATATTACGGCGATTATAACTTCAACTACAAAATTCGATCGTATTTTTTTGGATGTTCTGCGAATTCGAGTTTTTGGCTGGTTCAAAACTTACTTAACTTAGGTTACTAACTTACATTGAAATTTTTGACGCATTAAATAAGCTCGATGTCTCGAAGGGGCCAGGTCCTGACGGAATTCCACCGGTTTTTATAAAAAATTTGGCATCTGAATTAACTCATCCACTTTTATGGCTTTTCAATACGTCATTGGAATCAGAAAGGTTCCCAAAAATATGGAAAAACTCTTTTCTTGTACCAATATTCAAATTCGGTAATAGATCCGATGTAAGAAATTATCGTGGAGTAGCAATTATTTCTTGCATTCCAAAACTCTTTGAAGCCATAATAAACCAAAAACTTTTTCAACAACTAAAGACACGAATTACGAATAAGCAACACGGTTTTTTCAAAGGACGATCAACAACAACAAATTTGCTGGAATTTGTCACATTCACTTTGAATGCAATGGATAATGGTAATCAAGTTGAAGCTCTATACACTGACTTTAGTAAGGCTTTCGATCGTGTTGATATACCCTTACTCCTTCTTAAACTTCAAAAAATAGGGATAGAAGTCAAGCTATTGAAATGGCTAGAATCATATTTGACTGACCGCACCCAAATGGTAAGATTTAATGGGGAAATTTCAAAACCAATATTTGTTACATCCGGAGTTCCTCAAGGCTCTCATTTGGGGCCATTTTTGTTAATTTTATTTGTTAATGACGTTTGCGTTTTTCTTAACAGTGTTAAGGCACTTATCAACGCAGATGATATGAAACTGTATATGGAAATAAAGAATGAAGAAGACTCTCAAACATTCAAAAATGAAGTTGAATAATTGGTGCACTAAGAGTTTATTACAGCTCAATGTTAGGAAATGCACTTTGATTACTTTTACAAGAAGAAGAACACCATTGGACAATGGTGTTATACTGGGTAGTCAACCCATCAGTAGATGTCAACGAGTAAGAGATTTAGGTGTGATCTTGATTCGAAACTAACCTTCGTGGATCATTATAATACATTCATCCATAGAGCAAATAATATGTTGAGCTTCATTAAACGTTTTAGTTACCATTTCCACGATCCGTACACAATAAAAATATTATATATTACATACGTCAGATCAATTCTCGAATACTGTAGTATTGTATGGTCCCCCTACATAACTTCACACGAAGACAGAATTGAATCTGTACAAAAACAATTTTTGTTATTTGCACTTCGTAAACTAGGCTGGTCTTCATATCATCTACCTCCATATGAAGCACGCTGTATGCTAATCAATATTAAAAGCCTAAAAGAACGTCGGAACTCTGCCATGATTCTATTTATTATTGATATCATATCACAACGAGTGGACTCAGAAGAAATATTAGGAAACCTGAATTTTTACGCACCGATTAGGAACCTGAGAAACCCTAACATTTTTTACATAGATTATCGAAGAACGAATTATACCAAATATAGTCCTATTAATCGTATGATGAGTCTCTGTAACGAACACAGTGAAACAATTGATGTAACCATGTCAAGATCAATGCTCAAAGACTATCTGAATAGTATAAGATATCGTTAAATTTCACTGTAATATTTGGGCAGCATATTTAGTCTACGCTGGTTTGACGAAATAAATAAATAAATAAAAAAAATTGATTCTGTAACTTGTTAAAATCGTCTTTTAAATTAAACGAATAAATTATCCAGCCAGCTCTCTTTAGATTTTTAGTTTTAAGTAAGTAGTTTTAAGTAGTATTAAGAATGTATCGGTCTACAATTTAGATTGACGACAATAAAATAAAAAAAAAATAAAAAAAATAAAAAAAACTAAACCAGCAAAAAAAAACTGTGGCCGTGTAAGCAGTGGATGTAGGAAAATCACGCACAGAAGCATCGACAACGGATCATCTTGACGAGCTGATCGTTCTATCCGAATCGGTTGTGACTGGCGCCCATTCAAGAGCAGCCGTGACGAAGAGGAATCTTCTACCCTTGAGATCCTGCTGACGAAGCCCGGATTAGTCCCATTAGTGTCATTCTGCAACGTAATCCTACGTCAACTATGCGTTCTTGTCTTGAAAACAACCGTCCAGCTTTTTAGTGAAAATGTAATTCTCTCGTAGTTTTTAATAAGCCAATGTGATGACTGAACTATTTGTTCAGCGTTATATGGCGTTATACGAAACAACTGTACGGATCTTCCCGCAAAATTGATTTCTACCAAAGACTAAGATATGGTGGTTCTAAGCCGGCCGATATCGTTCCTCGTTCCCAATGGTTCGTTGCTACAGAAATCGTCAACCACTGTCACTGTCACTAGCATTAGCATTCAAATTTCGTCATCCATGAATTAGATATCATGGTGTGACCGTTGGGTTCAATTCTACCAGAAATTCAAGAATATTTGCGCCGGAAACATATCTCACTGCAAAGAAACGCTCCGCACAATGTTAAGTGGAATAATAAAATCAAGGTGTGATAATAGGCATTCTGAGTCTGAACATTGTTTGAAAGAGTGATACTCGTCTGTTGAATGTGTCATTGGGATGAAACCGTAAAATCCAGTACCTCCCTGGCAGAAATTTGTAAGCATCATAGTCTTTCGCACATAAAAAGTTTGTTCATTACTAAGATAAGTTTCGCTTTGCACACCTAATAAAAGCTTGTTGATCTTGAGCCCCCAATGAGTCAACACAATATAAGTTCCACACATTTTCGTCGACACTCGAAATTTACGACGCCATTATGCCATGCCATTTCGGTTCATCCGTTCGGCACTCGTTAAGTCCAGAGCATTGAGCAGACTCGAATATGCTTATTAAAATCTCAGCATAAAAGACGCATGCCTTTAGGTAAGATACGGTGATGTGGGCAGGATTCACAGCAGCATTAGACATCACACTCCCACGAGACAGAATCCCCGCCGGCAGTTCGACATGTGTGATTTGCAAACCCACCCAACCACGAAATTGTATATTCGAAGAAGGTGTGGTTTCCTCCCTTGAGACTACGTTCACGCCACCTGAGGCTGTGGATTTTATAAATAATATTCTGTATCATCGATAAACCTGTCGGCTCTTTTGGCAGACTCAACGCCAAACACCGGTGTCTATAAAGATTGATGGTGGAACCATTATTGCTAGTTTATCATAATCTGTCATCGATGGACGTAATAATAGTAATAGCGATCGAGCTGGCAGCAGAACTATTTTTTACACGATGACCAACGTGTTTTACAGCAAACGAGTTCGAGGGTCCCGACATTGACCATCACCTTGTGCCCAACCTTGTTAACCGGTGGGAGAGAATGTTTAAGGTGTGCATGTTCGAGTGACTTTGATTTTTTTTTTGTGCGGAAATGATGAAGAACAAGTAAGAACCTTCAGAAATGTAAATATTGAAACCCCAGTGCCTTCAACATTTAATCAAGCAAATAGGTCCATTATAATACACGGAGAATCTCTCGGCCTGTTCAAGCACTATTCATAGCGCTTATCATTTCCTTCATTTCTCCTCTTTTTGTTAAAATAATTTCAAAATGTCTCGGTGCAACAGCCCGACCCCAAGGGAATTTTCATTCGCTGTTGATGGCCTCGGGGGTTTCTGTCTCTCGACGCAGCAAAACGGCCGCATGCCGGCTGATTACATCAATTTTTTATTACTCACGAACTTCCTGTTTTCCTCCTGCCAACCAAACGTCGACGGTTGGTTATCAGTGCTGAAAATCTGCTATATAAACCCCGGAAGACATTGAAAAGCGTATTGGCCTTGGTATTGCGGAAGTTCTGCCACGGGCCATAGAATTTGTGTTTTTTTCTGAGTTTTTCTATTTTCGGCGGGCATTTCACGTTTGAAAGAAAATTCATTCCGACTTCAACTTTGATGATTTATTGCCCCCCGTGATTGTATAACATCTGTGATGGCACCCATCAACGCCATGTCAAGCCGGAAAACTTTCAATCGCTCCTCGTCCCCCGCCTTCCCGAAGCCATCCCGAGACGTGACGTAGACCGTTTTTGCCGTCGCGTCAAATTGAATCGACTGAAGAGACGACAGGCAAGGTATCACAATGATGCTATGGTATGGTGTCGGAGTGACAAGCCTGTTGGCAGTGCGCGTATTAAATGCTACATGCGATGCTCGGGCCGTGCGTGGGTGTGAAAGTTTAGCACCGAAGGCGTGTAAACAAGCTGATGTGATCAACATCGATGGCATCCGGGTGACAGGCGATGGGTTTGCTAAACTAAATGGGGCGGGAAACTGCTGAAAGCAGTGTTTTATTTACTTGTCATAGATTCTGTTTATTGAGTACATTCCAGTGACATGTTGCCAGCCAATAGTTATTGCTCTTGCTTATATTTTATTGGTTCAATTGTTGCAATTTGTTGTTGCAACTTATATGGAGCTATAGAATAAGTCTGCGAAGGTTTGGGGCTTCTCTGGGAAAACGCCTATACAATCCCTTGCCAATTCTCGTTTTATAAATGTGCAAGGATTAGTCAGAAAACATGAAAACAAATATATTTATATTTGACAGTGGAATTTATTCAGTTTTATTACCCCGTTGTTGGGGTTGCTAGCGGACATCGGTGAAACGGGTTAATGAATGATAGATGAACTTCCTCGTCAAATGCAACAAGTTACATTTTGAGCTTGAGCTTGACCTTGGGTATACTGTACACTTCGTAGTTGCTCACCGTGATTGACCTGAACCGGCAAAATTGCACAAAGAAAACACTGAATGTATTGCTTGGGAGTAGCAAATCATTCTCATTGTGCAAGTTTCGGTGATTCGAGCTTTAAATAGTCAATAATGACGCCGGCCACGTCTTTACAGTCACCAGAGGAAGGGAAGGAATGTTTTTATGATAATCGCCACCCGAAGATCAGAAGGGTTGCCTATATAGCGTGGTTCCCTAGCGATTATCATGGGAAGGATGGTTGTTAGTGGATAGGTGGATTCACTGATGTAAGTGATGTGATTTTGTTCTCGACGAAAAGTGGTTCATCGTTTCGCGAACCATCTCACTTTTTACTTATTTGAACACCCAACGTGGAGGATATCCATAGGCATCCTGAAAAGGATACCAGGAAAACACTTTTGCAATATAATTGATCATCGATGTATTGCCTGGGTTCTCATGTCGTGAACTATTCCATTTTATCATATTTGAACACCAAACGTCGTATCCACTGACTGACTGACTGACTGACTGAATACTGGGAAAACACCTTCATAATATAACGGCTCATCGATGTACTTCGTAGTTTATCGTGTCACGAAATATTTAATTTTCACATACGGCTGAAGATATCCATAGGCATCCTGAGAAGGATATCGGGAAAAACTCTTTAAAAAATAACGATTCATCGATGTGCTTCGGGGTTTGTCGTGTCGTGAATTATTTCATTTTGAAAATGCTTGAGGATATACATAAGCAACCTGAGAAGAATACTGGAAAAACCTCATTTAATACAGGTAAACTTCGATATAACGTACATTTCACTTTCAAAATTGTACGTTGTAACGAATTGTACGTTATATCGAAGCATAATAAAGTACTCACAAACGTAGTCTATAATACATTACTGTGTTGCTGTTTTAGTCAAGTTAATGAATAACTTCAATCAGAAGACGAAGCCAGCCTTTCTCATGATGTTTCCCTTCGTACTGTTGATTAAAGGCTGATTCATTTAGAATATGGAATCATTGTTCTATCAGAAAAAAAAAATTGAAAAAAAATTTCCTTTACATTTTGAAAAGGTGTACGTTATATCGAGGTAAAATGTACGTTATATCGAGTGACGTTATATCGAGGGTACGTTATAACGAGGGTACGTTATATCCAAGTTTCCCTGTACAACGAACCGACGTTGTGTTTTCGGCTTGTCGCATCGCGAACTTTGAATTTTTTACATACACGCGTACACATACAATCCTATACAAATATTCACATAAACATACAGTATTCACATAAATATGAATGCGAAGTTACGAACGACTATAGAACACTTTGACGCGCTTACTTTAATGAAGACCAGGACCTATTTAAAGTAGAACAGAAACACATGCACCCAAACTTCTTTTCATATGGAGCTCAAGAAGTTTTTCTAATCTACACACCGACGTAACGTTGCCGCTTCCTTTAGAATAACGACACATGAACAAATCAGTGTTTGTAATCAGAGTATCAAAGTATGTAATACAAGGTTCAGAAAAGTGTTAATAAACTTAGCGTGTAGTTGCATCGTGCCGCTCCTGCGAGATGAAAAATAGAAGGTGGGAAGATTCACGGGTTTTGCTTGTGTTAAACTTTGATTGTAGTAGTAGCCAGGAAGATAAGAAGTTCACATATCAGGCATAACAGTCAGTTACTCAAATGGTACAAAATTTAATGTGTCAACGAATAACGTTGAAAGAGGATATACAGAAAATAATTACATATTTCCAAAAAATATTTTTCGCGTTACATTGATCATTTGAAAAATAAACAGAACATGTCACGAACCAAAATGTTTCATTTTTGTTATTTCTTCTTATATCAGAATTAGTATTCTAATTTTTACTATGTTTGGATTTTAGAGTATCTTCATGGCAGTTTATCTCTTGTTAGCAATTGTAATTTCTTTTCCCACAATTAGGGTGCTGAACACTTCATTCGTCTAAAACTAGGACGGAAGCAGAAAACTTTTCGTCTCAATTTAGGTCATATGGAGTCTATTCAATTTATTTTTCAAGTGCATTTTACGCGGAAAAAACTTGCTACTTTTTTCTCATGCGCTGTAAAATGTTTTCCGCCAAAGGAAAAAACGATTTTGTAACTCTGACTTTGTTCATTTACGTTTTTGGTAGATGTAACGAGAAGTAAAATAAGACTGAAATTTCAGTTTCTGCTAAAATTTCAGTTGGGCCCCTATGATTTTGAACGCTAGCATTGATTTAAGAAAAAATACTAATTTGTTCATTTCATCAGCTTATTTTTACTTTTAATAACAACACTTTTCGTATGTAGTGGACTATTATAAGAAAAGTAATATACATAAACAAAATCTGTGACGTCACAGATTTAAAAATCTTTCCACCTTTCATTTTCCATCTCGCCGCTCCTGTATGCGCTCATTTTAACGATCGGTTATACTCTGGCTGCAAACTCTCCCATTCGAAACGAACAGCGCCATTGCACACACAGATGCGTGTATGTACACGGAGAGAAATCTTAACCTCACTTGAATATCACTTCAGCTTATTCTTGCGAGTAAAGGTCGTTTTATATTATACAGCACGTATCGACACGAGCAGACAAATACATGATGTATTTATATTATCAGGCATAGCAGCTTCTCTGTACGGACCGGCAGCGCAGACGGAGCGGAGAAATTTGTTTTCAGAGCAGCAGAGTAAATTCGCGTTGACACGAAATTGAGCTTCGTATCACGATTTTGGGAAGCGACAATCACTGTAATGGATTCTCAGGTGGAGTGAACACACTTCAAAATTAAAATTATGAATGAAGAAATAACTTTTTTACATCGAATATGTATTTTATTCACACGAAAACCACATTTTGTTACAAGGGGGGAACATTCTTTTACAAAATTACGTATGAAGAAAACTTCATATCATAATGATGTGTTTTAATTGAAATGGCCGAGTAAATATTAGTACTATATGTTTTAAATAACCAAATAACATGAAGTGAAAATTTTTATTCAAATTTTAACAGGGCCTTCTAATTCGATAGAGAGTACTGTGTATGCCCGGAGCCGTTCCGCTATATATACGCATACACATTTGAAACACACGCAATAATATTTGTCTTGCATGAAACGTGCCGTGCCGGTTTCGCTACGTGCCTGATAGTATAATATTACCTTAATTATCACACACCGCTGCAATGCATTGAACTCAGGAGAGTTGCGCTTCTGACACTGTGCTTTACTAATGTATGTACACATAAATCAGAACTCATGCAGCATAATGAACGAAACTAACACATTTAAACTGTGCACACTTTTCACCGTCAGCGCAATTTTTTTATGTCCACATTCTGATTCACTCTATATTCATAGAATTATCGAACGAAAGACTGTGAATTTCGTTGGGAAAATATTTCGAAGCGGTTTCGAAAATGCACGTTCAAATCACAGACTCACCCGTTTAGTCACTATTCCCAACTACTTATTTTAATATTGAACCTGATTGAACCTGATGTTGTTTTATGTGGTTTTCCGGGATAACTATGCGTATAACGGCAGTATTCGACAAATAAAAGTAGCTACCACAATGTACACAAAGAGATAGTTTTAGTTTAATTTTGACGTAGGACTACGTCTTTCATTTCTATACTGGGGTGTAAGTTCCAAAGTTCGAGTTTCGAAAACGAAAGCGTTAAGCCGGAGAACGAGATTTTGAGCGTTAATAGCTCCTAAACAACTGAACGAAATGGCATGATAAACACCTCATTCGAAAGATAAAATGTCTACGCGTTCTACGCTTGATACCTTTTAATCCAATAACTTGTTTTAATAACCTTAAAATGCTTTCAAAACATGCTATTGAAATCACACCAATCGGTATAAAAGCGAGTGTCGCTCGGAAATCCACTCAGTCATGATTGCGCAACGATTGAGGTACCATCGCTGAAATGAATGGATGTGTTCCTAACACAGACTTCAAAACCATGGAGCCTGCGGAAAAGGGCTAGTGAGATGCAAGCTGCGAGTACTATTATACTCGCTTGCATTTTTGCAAACCGGAATGTGTTTTCCCAACAAAGATTCCGAAACCAATAAGTTGGGAAAACCGGCATTACAAATCTCGGCAGTACTTTTATACCCCCATGCATTTTTACACTCCGTTTTGCTAAAACGGTCTACAAAAGCGGGTATAAATGCAACGTTTTGGCTTGGTTATTCAAGACTGCATATCCCTTCATGTTGCCATCTCACTGATCTTCTACGCATACCGTTTGATGATTAGGCAAAATGTTGATAACTATTTGCTTCGATAACCTTAATGCATGAATTGATCTAAATTGGATTTTTTTTGCAATTGAATTCGTAAATTGTTTCATTGATTCACTAGTGTAACAATTATACGAAATGGGATGAACCCACAGTGAATATAACACTTACACAATTACACTTTGTCCAAAGAATTTTTATATATATACTACCTAGAAATAAAATGGGTCAGTCTCTAAAAAGTATCCCGTGCGAGTTGATGCGTATAATATCCGAAAACTGTAGTCTTGATCGATCCCTCCTTTACATACTGTAGACAGGATCGATAACTCGGGTAATGCCGAACTAGAGCGTGTAAAACTAGTCGGTGGTGTTAATCGCGAGTATATTCCGTGTGGGAATTTCGCGGTGGTGATACGCTAGAGTGCGTGTGAGGCACGGGATCGAGACTGATGAGCAAAACCGCATGCCGCTTAATCATTCTAAGTGGTAGCAAGTGCAATATAGCTAGAATCGCGCGGTGTAGCTAGCTATTTGGTGTGAGCGTAAAGCTAGTTGAAGTGGTGGATTTAGTAGAGTTAGCTTCTTGCTACTAATCGCAGACCAACGACCGCGTGGTCGAACTAGAGCCGTGTTATTCAGTACAGTTGAGTACTGGCTGAAGGGTTATTGTGCGTCGGAGACAATAGACGGATAGCTCTGACAGGGTAGTATTCATCCGTTAAGTAACTCTGACACTAACCGACGGTGCGACACGTTAGATGTTGCAAGTGTGGCCTGCACGTGAAGGCTGTGAGAAGAGTTCGTCACGCTGCACTACTGCGGAGAACTCGCGTTGGAGCGAGGGTTATGAGTGACAGTGATCCTGAGCCTTTCTTCGAACAAGCGTGGCTGAATTTGAGTATCGCGAGTGATTCCGATGAACACTTTGAATCGACAGTGATCCCGAAAAAACTTAATAGAGGTTTACCACCGAACGTAGTTGATCGAAAGGAGAAATACAAACGTGCGAAGAGCTGGAAGATGGAAGAACAACTACGAGCCCAGATTGAAGCACTCAAGTTGGAGCTTGATCAGGTGAAGCAGGCGACACAAGGTAGTTCGCAAGTAGTGGTCAGCGGTAGTAGTAGTGCAAATGCGGCAAGAGTACCCGATTTTCGTGAGCTGAAAGAGTATGTGTCCACGTTTGACCCGAAGATACCGTCAAGTTTATCGGCCGATACATGGGTAAAGTCTATAGACGATATTGGTGATGTGTACGAGTGGTCATCGGCCATACGATTACACTGCGCTAGATTGAATATCGGTGGTTGTGCGAAGTTGTGGTTGGACGGTTGTCCGAAGGCTTGGCGAGAGTGGAGATCGTTCAAAGCCGAAATCGTCAAGGGGTTTCCGTCGAAGAAAAACCCCATCTACTATCACAATCTGCTATCCTCTCGCAAATGGAAGTCCGGAGAGACTGTAGAGGAGTATGTGTATGAGATGCTGGCATTCGGGAGAAAAGGTGGCTTCGACGAAGAAACCACGGTGATGTACATTACAAGTGGACTTCGTCAATATGTGAAACGTGCGGGAATGACGATAGGCAAGGTAGATACGGTGGAGAAGTTGCTTGAAGAGCTGCGGTGGATCGATCGTGTTGAGGCAGTAGTGCTCCCCAAATTCGAACCTAGCCCACCTGGGCACTCTAGTCAACGGAACAGTGAGTCTTCTGTTGATGTTTGCTTCCAGTGCCACCAACCGGGGCATATTGCACGACGTTGTCCTAATGTGGTGTGCCATCTATGCAAAAAAGAAGGTCACATGAAGAAAGAGTGCCCTAAGGCTAGCCACAAACGGGATTCAAAAGGTCTAAACTATAAGGCGATGCAGATGTTGGACCAGAAGAATATTTTCGTCAAAAATGTGCTGGTGGATGGTGTTACGATGAAAGCACTCATTGACACAGGAGGAAAGGTGTCGACCATACAGGAAAAGATGGCGAAGAATGTGGGAAAAGTGAAACCTAGCCAGAAAGTCCTCCGAGGATTCGGGAAGAGAGAGATCAACGTTACGTCGAAAGTGTGCGCTGATTTGCAGGTAGACGGTGTGATTTTACCTGTGGAGCTTCAGGTGGTGCCGACCTGGGCCCAAGATACGGCAGTGATTTTGGGCGAAGATATCATCGATCGTGACGGACTTGTGATGGTGAAACGCAAAGGGGACGTTAAGTTTGAATGGGAGGCTGCAGCTAAACCCTCATCACCATCGAGTGAACACTCTCGGGCAAATGGTAGTAATGATGACTCTGTGGTTCGCATGTATACGATCGACGTTGAATCCGAAGTAGAACCAATAACCGAAGAGCAGATAAAAAGTGATGGTCCGGCTAGCTACAATGTGCGGTTGTGTCAGTTGGTCAACAGCTATCGAGACTGCTTTGCCATGCGGATGAGTGGGATAGGTTGTGCTACTTCAACCGAAATGAAAATCAGTTTGATCAGTGATGAGCCTGTATACGTGAAACCGCGGAAGCAGGAGTATGTCCGAGAGAGTGTTTTATCGAAGTTGGTACATGAGATGCTTGAAGCTGGAATCATAGCCGAAACCGAGTCGCCTTACAATAGTCAAGTTGTTTTGGTTCCGAAGAAAAACAATGAATTTCGGCTGGCAGTTGATTACCGCTTGTTGAACTCGCGTACCGTGAAAGACAAATTCCCGATGCCAGACATAGAGGCGTGTCTCCGAAAACTGGCAGGTGCGAGACTGTTTGTGACGGTTGACCTCTACAGTGGATATTATCAAATTCCACTAGAGCCCGAAAGCCAAAACTATACGGCGTTCTCGACGGTAGATGGTCATTATCGCTTCCTTCGCATGCCATTCGGTTTGTCGAACGGGTGTGCAGTGTTTCAAAGGGCGATGAATAAGATCGTGGAGAAGTTACGGAAACATAAAATCGTAGCGGTGGCATACATTGACGATTTGATTCTGCCGGGCAATAGTGGAGAAGAATTGTTGACTAAGTTGGAGAAACTGTTACTTGCATTGCGAGAAGAAGGATTTACGATAAACTTAAAAAAGAGCCAATTCTTTAAATGCCAAGTCGAATTTCTGGGATTCGAAGTGAGTGCGGAAGGTGTACGGCCCGGTGAGAAGAAAATTAAGGCTGTCTCTGAGTTCCCTGTTCCGGAGAATGTGCATACGGTCCAGCAGTTTCTGGGGCTGTCAGGGTTCTTCAGAAGATTTGTGCAGAACTACAGTATCATTGCGGAACCCTTGTTTCGCTTACTGCGGAAAGAGGTTGAGTTTGTGTGGGCAGCAGAACAACAGCAGGCGTTTGAGCGGATAAAGAGCTTGTTGGTGACCCGACCTATACTGGTGCTATACGATCAGAATGCAGAAGTAGAATTGCATACGGTTGCTTCGAGCGCAGGAGTGGCAGGGATTTTGCTGCAAAAAGTGGATGAGTGTTGGAAGCCGGTGAGCTACTTTAGCAAGAAAAACTCGAAGACAGAAGCGGTTTATCACAGTTATGAGCTCGAAATGGTGGCTGTGGTGGCGAGCGTTGAGCGTTTTCGACAGTATTTAGTTGGCAGATTTTTTGTGATTAAAACGGACTGTTCGGCCATCCGTGATGCGTATTCGAAGAAAGAACTAAACAAAAGGGTGGCCCGATACTTTTTGAAATTGCTCGAGTATAATTTCCGTATCGAGCACCGAGTTGGGCCAAAGATGCAGCATGTCGATGCCCTGAGCCGGTCACCGATTGAAGAACCGCGAGAAATCGAAACCGTGGCCGAGTGTATCATGGTTCTGGAGCTATCCAACATGGCTTTCCTCGTCAGTATGCAGCGGCAAGACAGTCGGCTGACGGCCGTAATTGATAAGCTGAATCGTGACCCGATGTGTGATGAAGACCGTCAAATACAACAGAATTATGCATTGGAAAATAATCGACTGTATCGAATAGTGGGGAACAAAAAGTGCTGGGTAGTTCCGAACAATGTACGTTGGCGTATAGTGAAAAGCTACCACGATGAGAAAGGACATTTTGGTGAGCAGAAAGTGGTGGCTATGATGCAGGAGCTGTTCTGGTTCCCGAAGATGCGGAAGTACGTACGTGCGTATATCGCAGCGTGCCCAAAGTGTGCGTTTTTCAAGTCGAAGCAAGGCCGTCCTGAGGGATTCCTCAACCCGATCCCTAAGACGCCCATACCGTTCTATACAGTGCATATGGATCACTTAGGACCGTTTCCTAGGTCCTCGAAGGGAAATGAACATATTCTGGTGCTAATCTTTGGCTTTACAAAGTTCGTCCTGATGAAGGCAGTGAAGTCAACCAATGCTCAACCAGTGGTGTGGATGCTAGAGGAAATGTCGAGTGTTTTTGGGTTACCGTCTCGAATTGTGACCGATCGAGGAACCGCATTTACCTCGAATATACTGCGGAAGTACTGTGGAGACTATGGCATAGACCATGTGTTGGTAGCGGTAGGAACCCCGAGAGGAAACGGGCAAGTAGAGCGCAGTAATCGCACCATACTGACCGCCATTCGTACCATGGTGGATGAAGCTGATCGAAAGTGGGACGAAAAGGTGAAATCAGTGCAGAGTGCGATAAATACAGCGCCGAACGCAACGACTGGAGTTTCGCCAACTTCTCTGGTGTTGTCGTACCGGCCTAAAGATGTCGTCCAGAACGAAATTGTTGCGGTAATAACTGTGGAAAGTGACGATGTCTGGATGCCGTCAAGAGAGCTACGTGAACGAGTGCAGCGCGCCACGCAGATGAATCAAGCGCGGCAGAAGAGATACTTTGACGACCATCGACGTGAAGCAGAAAGGTACCAGGTAAACGATTTGGTCCTGGTGGCTAAGGATCAGTACGTTCCGGGTGGTAGTCGAAAATTGGAGCCCCGGTTCAAAGGTCCTTTCATCGTGTCCAAGGTGTGTGCTAATGACCGTTACGAAATCAGGACTGTTCCTGGTTTCGAGGCGCCGAGAAAGTTCACTACGGTTTACTCGGCGAACCGGATGAAACGTTGGTGCAATGTAGCCGATTTGGAGGAAACAGTGCGTAGCAACGATGACAAAGAGGAAGAAGAAAACATTGTTGAAGATTAAATTACTCGTATTTTTGTGAACTATTTGAATTCGATGAGGACATCGGTGAAGTCTGGGTGTCCGGATGTAACAATTATACGAAATGGGATGAACCCACAGTGAATATAACACTTACACAATTACACTTTGTCCAAAGAATTTTTATATATATACTACCTAGAAATAAAATGGGTCAGTCTCTAAAAAGTATCCCGTGCGAGTTGATGCGTATAATATCCGAAAACTGTAGTCTTGATCGATCCCTCCTTTACACTAGTTTAACACGTTGAATGCCACGGTTTATAGCGATTGGATGGACATTTCAGCATTAGGACCATCGTTTCTTATCGCTTCTATGCTTACATTATTTACCTTTATCATCATATGTGGCCAATTAAAAACACAAACGATTATTTAGTCAACGGCAGCCCTACGTCAACCTTGCGGTTATATCATAGGTATAACCCATCCATAGTTTTTTCTCTATTATAGTGACTTTCAAGACAGTTTTGGATGGTTCGTCACTTTTACTTCCATGTCGGGAGTGAAAATTGAACTCGTTACTAGTGATCCCCAATTTTTGAAATTTATCGTTTGTTGTACGTCGTACGTCGTTCGTACGTCCCGTCGCACATTACGAGGCATTTCGGATTTCACCACACGTGACACGGTTGAATGATCGATTCAAAACAGTTTCGCGGCTCACCTCTGTGACTGGCTTGGATTTTCCGCGACCGACTTCTTGCGTGGAAGCCATCTCGATAACCACTTGACAGATTGTGACGAAAATTTGTACAAATAAACATTAAATTCTAAACTAGTTTTACCCGAAATTTCATCAATTTTCACCCATGCAATAAAAAGATATACACAAAAGAAAGTGTTGCGTTTTTTTCGAGTACAATCATTCAACGCGAGAAACTAAGTATTCTCCGGTTTTCTTACATCGATGTGAGAAATGTATACAATCAGACAGGGATGAAAATATTGATTTTAAGAGAAATAAAGTTGAAGATTACTAATTAATACAGGTGTCAATAGGAAATAGCTACTCTGAAATATGTGATCTATTAACACCAAAATGACGGGAGTTGACACAGAAAGACCGTCAAAGATTATAGTGATATGATTGAATAGGCAGAACAAAACATATTAATAAAACAGTTTATGATGAATGCGAGAGATTGCTATGAGAAAAACTCTGCAACAATAGTTTCGACACGTTGTATTATATTCTATTACTAGCTGACCCGGCAAACGTTGTTTTGTCATATAAATTATTTCTAGTGAATATTTTGTGTGTTAAATAAAATATAACTAATGTATTGTAAATGTGTTTGAATGTTTTAATGATCTATAAAATTAATCGAATGTGTTCGATAAAAAAGAACGAATTCGATTTCAACTTGATTCAATGCATTTCATAACGGAACTGACATGTTTGATCTCTTTGAAGTTTAATGTTAAGTGAAAAAAGTAATATAATTTTATTGTAAAGTAGAAAAATAAAAAAAAGGATATCAATATTATTTTTGTTCAAATTCCGTCTCGTTGGTGGAAAATACGCGCTTGTCATTTTCAAAAAGGACGGCTATATTTATAGCTGCTGGGTCTCGTTGTTGAATTGGGAAATCAACGATACGCCAGGTAACTTAAATGGAGCTGATGTATCATTCTGTTTGGAACCGCATTATTCTGTCGTTGTCATTCAATAAGCCATGGACCATGTTTATGGTAACCGTATCGAACAGTCATTTACATTTCGGAATTGAAACTTTGGTTTCAAACTCGATTGAATTTCACGATTTGATCGGAATCGATTTTCGCATTCTTAAATCCGCTCGACTCAAATTCAACCGTTCTATGCAAATGTCAGAATGCATTGAAGACGTGTTATTTGGCATAGAAATCTCAACTAAGTACTAATAAAAAATGATATAAAACCAATCCTAATCCATATTCGTGGAGCAATTTATTCTCTATCAGATTAACAGACCCGAAAACAATTTTGGATTGTTGAAATTTGAACGAAAAATATCACTCGATGTTATTTAAATGCATAGAAAATATTGTCCTGATCCTAGTTTAACTGTTTTCCTTTAAATTTCCTTGCATTTCCACCAAAACTTAATCCATAATATAAACTCATCATCAGACACAATTTTCGTTCAATATTTTCCTCCAATTGCAGAGAATGTGTTCCTTTTTTACATAGAGCACATTTGATATATGGAGCTAATTTTCGTTTGAAATTTTTGTTTTAAAAGCGTTTTTTCCGCCTGAATAGCCGTTACCATTTTTGCTTCACAGAAATGGAACACGGAGCTCAATGTTTTCAATATCGAATTGCGAATTGCGAATTGCTGCAAGATTTGCACAACTCCATTGTACTTGAGTCGAACGGATTGTAGAACGCAAAATTGCAATTCGTTCGGGTAATTTTGACTCGAACGGGTTCCAGAATACAGGTGAGTAGTTGATCAGTTGGCAAACCTGGAATCTTCGAAGAAATTACAATATCGATTTCACAAGGCGTATATTGTGGATACCCAAACTAAAAATGTGTGGATGAGGTAAACCTCGCTTCTTCCATTCCAACCGAATATATCCAGCAATAGGTGGGATCGAATCCCACATGATTTTTTTTTAACACACGCTCGCGCATATATTGATTACAAATTGTTGGTTCAGCGCACGCTCCTAAGCTAGTCACTTCGAATACATTCAAGGTGTATTGCTTGGCATGAAAATCTCAACAACAACACTTCTAAAAATGATGCAAGTAATACTACGATGATAAGGTGAACGTTGGGAACGTTAGTGCCATTGAAGAAGAACATGGAGAGAGCAGTATGAGCGGGGTGCGCAACGAAGAATCCCATATTATTGTTTTTTCTCCGAATCACAGTTTCTCGCGTCACAGTGCAGTTGCCTTGTATCTTTCTAGCCTTGTATCATTCTGATAATAACTATCAGGATTGATGACAATAGCATGATTGTCATTTTGTAAATCGAGCTAATGTGATTTGAAGAATTTCACTAATTCGTTGTGCTCATTCGAAAATTCTTCCAGCTTGCAGTCGATACGCCTGACATTAAACGAAGTGAGGTTATTTGCGGATGACCATCGGTCATTTAACAACATCAATAAATTCGTTCTGTATGAAAAACGAACTTAACGAACCGTTATTCGAATATTTTTTATACAAAAAAATATACACAATATGAAAATATTGTGGTTATATGAATTGTTCGAAGCCAAATTTAGGAAAAAAAATATTCAGATTTTCTTTATGCATAGCGCCACCCTAATCGGTATCAAACATAATGCGAATGTTTTTTTTGAGCGTGATATAATCCAGACGTTACTGTATTATCAACGCTACGTTATTTGCTCGTTATTGACAGCATGGATAGGTTAGCACAAAAATGGACAGAGAAATAGAAATAGACAAAATAGGAATGCTTCCAGTTTTTAAACTCACCATATTTAATTTAAACCATATTTGAACTAGAGAACCGTCATAAATGGCATATCAAACAAAGCTTAGGGTATTTCCGATTTGATTGGTTTGCAAATAATCAAAATTCGAAAGCATTGATTGATTATTCCTACGTCAAAAATGAATGATATACCATCGAATGTCAATATATGGAATATGTATCGTGTAGCGATGTTAGTCAGGATGCGACTATTGAACATATTAAACATCGGACAACATGGGTAATGCCGGATAGAACAATGATTATTATATCATCAGTCCATTTATAAAAATGTCCCTTGCTAAAGTCAGTACAACAAATCGAAATAAATGGATAAATAATAGGTGTTGGATCCGATCATTAACATAAATCTTTCTCAGCAATCTGTGTGCGCTGTTCAAGACATATGACTGTTGTCGTAATTATTTTGTAATTATTTCGAAGCGGAATATATAAATCAAATCATAACTTCAAGCCATACCTAAATCTGAATCGGTACAACATTCTGATTTATTAATGACTGTACTTTAACACGTTCGACGCCCAACGCGACGTTTTTGAGTTTCTTGCAGAGCCCAACTTGCGATTAAATTATTAAATGAAGATCAAACATAGTTTATAGATAACTTTTACATGACCTAGCAATGTTTGTTTTCAATTGAAGACGAATTGATGACAATAACACATGTCAAAGTCATATTATAGGGGTTTTGCAAAAAACTGCAGTACAAACCATCCGTACTATAAATTAATAAAAAGTATAGTATAAACAGTATAATATTATGGTTATGATTTAATTATTTTTCTTTATATCCTATAGTTACATTTAATTGTCTATTCTATCAAATTCCTTCTAAAAATCCTACTCAATTTGAGCGAGGAAAGTGTCACTCATATCTGGGTGACGGGGCGTCGAATGTGTTAAAGGATGATTTTGATGGATTCGTTTCAATGCATCTCATACATTCGTCTCTAGGAAAAGTGGAGCGCAGTCTCCTATCTCTGTGGACATTATAAATCTTTCTGTATAGTGGTAGACATTCGTTTAGCCGCACCCTATTTTTCCTCAATATTTTTATAAATAAGTCAATTCTTTGTAAAGTTTTGTTCATAAAAGACTATTATTGTTTATTTCCATCGAATTCATTCTAAAAAAAAGTATAAATTCACTTTTTGTTTTCTAAGTAATTCAAATATGTGGAATCAGGGTGGATATTCGTTTAACCGCATCTTAAAATTTCAATAAAAGAAAATTTGTGCGGCAAATTTCGAGTCCAATCGGAAGCTAATATTTAGTATGTCCACCTTCATTCCGGATCACTTTGAAAACTCGATTTGGCATCGAGTCAAACAGCTTTTAAAGTGTTGCCATATTGATTATAGCCCAACACTCCTGGATTATTGCCTTTAGACTGGAAATGTTGTCAAATTGTCATCCGTTTGCATAGACCATCTCGGCCAAGATTCTCCATAGGTTCTCTATGGGATTGCAATCGACTGCAAGCAGGTCATTCAAGAAGCGGAATGTCCTTCTCGGCGAACCATGCCTTCGAAACGTGGATCTATGCATTATCCTGCTGAAAAAAACGATATCCTCGGTAGCGTTATTCTCAATATGGCCAATCAAAACGTCCTCCAGTAATTGAAGATACTTTTCGGAGTTCATTCGGGTGAAAATGAAACAAATGAGAATCTTGCTGTGATAGGAAACGGCTCCCCACACTGTCAAACTTCCGATCCCAAAGTTTCGCTTCGATCTCACGACATTCCGTCTACTTGTATTGTACCAATAACAACTGTAACAGTGCGGGCCATCCAAATTGAACTTTTTTCGTCGGAAAATACAATTTCTTCATTCTATTTTCCATTCCATGTATTGCCGGGCGAAAATAAGATGGTTCTGCTTATGGGTGGCGGTCAATTTCGGCTGAGGTTTCTTCTACATGATGTTTGGTGACTCGTTCAAGATGGGCGCAATATGTCTCTTCGTTACTGGAACAACCGATTCTGCCTTAATGTATGAGCAGGACATTGTTTCCTGGTTGCATCGTGTCTTATTCGACCTGTCAGATGCAAAGTAACTTTGGTGTTCCCATTTGTTGGTCGTTATATCCCATATTTCTGGCTCTATTCAAAGAAATTTCGTACCACTTTCTCAGATCGACCAATTTTTTGTTTAGAGCGATTAGAAAACTTTTGTTCACTGAATATCTTTATTTTTTTCTGCCCCTATTCCGTCAATAGAATACCTTTCACCATTCCTTTAAATTCTACGTAAATCACTAATCTGACCAACTTCTTACGTTGCACATCTAATATTTATCTTGTAAATTGAACATTTCCAAGTATTTTTTCAAAAAACACAGGTAAAGGTTTGATGATTATGCGGAAACTCAATTTTTATGCCCTGCGGCTAAACGTATGTCTCGGGAAAAAACGACGTTCCAATGTTTATATCCACCGATGCCGCCTTGTGTGTGTGTGATTGTGACGCACGTCCTTTCAATAAAATTGACTTAAATATACTACCACTATAGCAAAAAAGTATCCCGATAAAAAGAACATTCCTAGTTGTTTTGTAAGTGTTTCAAGCCATTTTCAAGTGCGGCTAAACGAATGTCTATCACTGTATGGACGAAATGTGACAATTGCTTATGTTTCTTTTTTTGCGCTGAATTCGTCACAGGTCGCTTTCGGGGACATTCCACATTCATAATCATTGACAGTTGTCTTCCAATGCAAGGCTGTTTGAAGCCATCTGAATGCTATCATATCCATCATCATATTCATGAATGTTCACATAGAGTTTTGTAGGAAAACGTAAAATCCAACACTTTATTTGGACAACAAAGCACTTTCCGCTGATTTAAGCACTTTGATCTATAATAACAATAAAGTGTAAAGTTGCACGTGGTTCGCCAATTCAGTGATAGGCATAAACAAGTCCACTTCGGATGTTCAGAAACTTTTCTCAATTTCTGGATTAATTTATCAAATACTATCACCATAATTTTATAGAATTGTTTGTTGAATATTACTTCTTCAAGTAATTTTAGCAATTTTTGCGATTTTTGATAGATTTTGTTTTTCTCCCTTACTTGACTTCTTTACTATGTGCAAATATGCATTGACAAAAAATATAAGCCCACTTCCCAAAAATTATATTGAAACCACTCAAAACCTTTGAGTAACCCAACGTTTCTTCATGTTATGACAGTTAGAGCTGTGCGGTATTGTTGGCAATCGATATTGAAGCGATATAAACAAAGTGTTGTTTACATTAAATTAAAAAAGTATTCGATGACGATTTTCTCAATTTTATTTGAATAAAAAATAATTTTGTCAAGTGAAAATGGCCGTTTCATGAGTCTTTATTATAAAAACAACATTTTTCATTGCATTTCCGTCATGTTTAGCTGGATTCATTCCATAAAACTTAAACTAAACATTTTATTTAAATGGCACGTAAAACAAAAATGGAAAACAAGTATAAAAACCCGAGGGAAATAACAAATCGCACAATAAAAGCAAAAAAGTTTTATTTAATTTTTAATTTGTTTATTTGGACTATAGGCTGTAAGCCCGTTAGCCTTCTTAAAATTAAACGTGAATACAGAAAACATAAAACATACAAACTTAGAACTTATACATTCAGTTGGTCTCTAAAATATAATCTTAATCTTCTTCGAATTTCTTCTGATGTCATATTTACAGAAACAACAGTTTGCAGCACGTTGAACTCACGCATAAATCTGGCTGTCGGTTCATGCTGGATGTAATTTCTGTTCCTCAGGGGTGGGTCAAACATCCTCCGTCGACGAAGAGAAACGGGGCTGGTGTTAAAACGAATCCTGTCGTAGAGACGCGGGCTTTTGATCCGTCCGTTCAGTACGTTGCAAAAAACAGGAAGTGGGTTATATCTATGGTATAACCGCAAGGGTGACGTAGGACTATCGTTGATTTAGAGATCATTTGTTTGAAGTTGAATCTAAATCCATCCTGAATGAATGAATAAATAAATATTTGGGTGACTTCAAAAACGAGAGTGTTACGTTGGAAACTCAAGGTTTTATGCATCCAATATTGGATACAAAAAACCTTGTTCTGAAGAATAATCTTCAGAAGCTTTCCTGCTAACTGCACTTGATTGACAAATCACAAAACCAAATGTATGTGGTCGCAGTATTATATGGATAGAAAACATTAAAATAAACTCGCTTGAATGTAATTTTCAATTCCAAGGGGAACTGGCAGATTATTTTTCAGCAACGATCATTTTTTTTCCAGGTTTCCTCTCGATAACCAGCAAACGAAAAGAGTTGCGCGCGTGTATGTGTGTGTGTGGCGGCTGCTTCTATGTCTTCCCGAGAAACCGTATTTCGATGCTGATACTCTCTTGGTCACGAGAGTATCAGCATCGGCTTTTCTGCGCTCCCTCACAGTTAAAACAAACTGATTGCATTTCAGGTCAGGTCAGGCCAGGTAATGAATCCCTCGATCCCTCGCCGTTCAGCTCGTTCAGTAACGATGTTGTCTTGTCGATGTCCTCAGGCGTCGTGCACAAATTACGTAACGCTAAAAATCCGAATTTTGAACCACCTCTCCCCCCCCCCTTCGTAACGCAATTTCCTATCTCTAATAAACAGAAAGTAACGCAACATCTACCCCCTCCCCCCTTATCGCGTTACGTAATTTGTGCACGACGCCTCACGAAAAATGAATCGGTTTCACCACCAGAATATCATTTCAGTATGCTTTTCGTGCGTGATTGAATCGAGAGAAGGTGTGGTTTACGATGGCAATTTGGAAGGCAAACTAGAGGAGAATGAACTCTCTGAGTATGAAAATTTCGGCGACTGAGCAATAATCGATTGAAAATTATATAATTTTCGAGATACGAAACATTTTCCTTTTTTCATGTTATGCATCCAATATTGGATACGAAAATATCCTACTGATGGGAAAGAATAATCTTCAGAAGCTTTCCAGCTAATTACACTTGATTGAAAAATTACGAAATCAAATGTATTTGGTCGCTGTGTTCGCCATATAATTAGAAAACATTAAAATAAACTCTTTCGCATGGATGTATTCTTCAATTCCCAGGGAACTGGCAGATTATTTTTCAGCAACGATTAGATCTTTCCGGAATTTTCTCGATGCTGTATGGCATCCAAACGAAAATTCTCGTTTCAGTTTGGCCTGCAAAAAACTTTTCTAAACTCTAATCCATCAAATTTGGAGCCCTGAAAAGGGCCGATGATTATATGCTAAGCTAATATAGCACCCTCTCCTTGGATTCGATGGGCCAGCTGAATGTCCTTGGGCATGATGTGACGCGTTTTGCGTGGATAGCACACAAATTTGTATCTTCGAATAAGCCTCCTGCAGCGTCATAACCGCGGAACTTTGGAAGCGCAAGTCGGTTTTGAAGTCCTGAGCAATTCCACGATCCAAAAGCTGCAAAGGTAGCTTGCGGATCAGCAATTCGGTCGACTTCCGATAGCGATGAATTTCACGCAAAGTTCCCGGTCGATAGCGATGTGGCTTTTTCACCTATCCTGCGGCTGGTGCGCTTATCCGAGCTGCTTTCGTGTGCCTTACCACTGAAAGACTAACTATCTATCTGCTTGGTCCCAAACAAACGAGTCGTCACGGTGCGAGAGTAGAGTAAGAAATGAACGAAAGCAAAGGAAGCGTCATTTTATAAACCATAAAAGTATAGAATCTAAACCCCACCCTTATTATATTCGTTGCTTAACCTGAGAGAGAAACGAATAACATCGAAGTAAGTATACAGTAATGTATTTGAATCCGGACACTTTGCGTTACATTTAATACCATACCGCAGCCACAACATTTCCTGCATGTTGAATTAATGCGATTGATAAGTAACTATCAAGAAACTATCAGTAACTATATTAGTAACTATTAATCGCATAAATTCAACATGAAAAAAATGTTATGGCTGTGGTATGATATTGAATTTAATGCAAAGTGTCCGGATTCAAAAGCATTACTGTAAAAAAGAGTTAACTCGACTGAAATTTTTTCGGTTCGGCCTGCAAAAACGAAATTAAGAGCCCCCGCCGACTGCAGACTGACTTGTCGACCGATAGTTCGGTCGGCTTCTTAATCAGTACGGAGAAAAAAAGTCTGTAGTGTACAGCATAATGCATAGACGTAAGTATGAGCTTCCCCATCTCACATTCCAATAAGATTAATGGGTTTCCAAGTGGGCGCGCTACATACGGATACGAATGATTTCAATAACCTGTTTTCGAAGCTATCATTAAGCTATTGAAACAATTTTTCGACTCAATAAATAGCAATCATATAACTCTTGGACATTGTATCTTTTGTATGAAATGATTATCATACTGTTCCGTTGATCCGAAGCAGAATGAATCACGCTTAAAGAAGGAATGGATTTTTTCTTGGAATTTAGTCAGCAGAAATAATGCCCTTTCCCAACAATTAAAAACGACAAACGGTAAACAGTTTCATCAAAGTGATTTCTTCGATATGGGGATATATTCACTACATCATGTCATATATTTCATATTTTTCATTATAAAATCCATATCCATGGCACCTATCGGTATCGAATTATCATCGACACCACGATTTTCGCTAAATGCTCCTTTCAGTTCGGCCTGTAAAAAACTTTTCTGAACTCTAATCCATCAAATTTGGAGCCCTGAAAAGGGCTGTTGATTATATGCTAAGCTAATATAGCACGCTCTCCTCGAATACGATGGGCCAGCTGGATGTCCTTGGGCATGATGTGACGCGTTTTGCATGGATAGCACACAAATTGGTATCTTCTAATAAGCCTCCTGCAGCGTCATAACCGCGGAACTTTGGAAGCGCAAGTCGGTTTTGAAGTCCTGAGCAATTCCACGAACCAAATGCTGCAAAGGTAGCTTGCGGATCAGCAATTCGGTCGACTTCTGATAGCGACGAATTTCATGCGAAGTTCCCGGTCGATAGCGATGTGGCTTCTTCACGCTTCCTGCAGCTGATACGCTTATCCGAGCTGCTTTCGTGGTGCCTTACTACCGAAAGACTAACGAGCTGTCTGCTTAGTCCCGATGAAACGAGTCCTCACGGTGCGAGAGTAGAGTAAGAAATGAACAAAAGCAAGGGAAGTGTCATTTTATAAAACAGAAAAGAATCGAATGTAAACCCCACCCTCTTTATTGTATAAGCTTACTGTATACTCACGAATATAATAAGGGTGGGATTTAGATTCTATACTTTTATGGTTTATAAAATGACGCTTCCTTTGCTTTGGTTCATTTCTTACTCTACTCTCGCACCGTGAGGACTCGAGCTCGTTAGTCTTTCGCAGACAGCTCGTTAGTCATTCGGTGGTAAGGCACACGAAGTCAGCTCGGATAAGCGCACCAGTAGCAGGATAGGTGGAGAAGCCACATCGCTATCGACCGTGAACTTCGCATGAAATTCGTCGCTATCAGATATCGACCGAATTGCTGATCCGCAAGCTACCTTTGCAGCATTTGGTTCGTGGAATTGCTCAGGACTTCAAAACCGACTTGCGCTTCCAAAGTTCCGCGGTTATGACGCTGCAGGAGGCTTATTCGAAGATACCAATTTGTGTGCTATCCATGCAAAACGCGTCACATCATGCCCAAGGACATCCAGCTGGCCCATCGTATCCGAGGAGAGCGTGCTAT
Organism: Toxorhynchites rutilus septentrionalis; assembly: GCF_029784135.1. NCBI lineage: Eukaryota > Metazoa > Arthropoda > Insecta > Diptera > Culicidae > Toxorhynchites > Toxorhynchites rutilus. The sequence continues at coordinate 49,128,710 of NC_073745.1, forward strand.
ATTAGCTTAGCATATAATCAACGGCCCTTTTCAGGGCTCCAAATTTGAGGGATTAGAGTACAGAAAAGTTTTTTACAGGCCGAACTGAAAGGAGCATTTAGCGAAAATCGTGGTTTCGATAATAATTCGTTACCGATAGGTGCCATGGATATGGATTTCCTTATGAAGAATATGAAATGCATGACATGATGTAGTGAATATATCCGAAGAAATCACTTTGGTGAAACTGCATTATAAAATTATTTGTGTACGAATGCCGCAATCGATAGTCGACTCTAATTTGCGCTGGGTAATTTCCTCGGAGGACTCGATTCCTCCTTTGAGCATTAATAATCTCTTTCTGGCAAAACGATGTGGTATGAATCACATTATTTGAATGATAGAATGAAGAAGTTTTCTGCCAATTTCCTTCAACCTCCAAACGTATCTTTCTCCCGTTTGTCGTTTTCGCGTTCGCTAATCCTTTCTCACAACACCCATTTCTAGTTTGAGAAATTGTTGAGTAAACATTGTTTGCCAGTGCGCGTAGAGCGGGAATTCCTAAAGATTCATTGCACCTCTAATAAATTGCCGAAAGACGTGGTCTTACGTTGATCGCACTTGATTGAAAATATCCAAAACGAAATGTATTTGGTCGAAGCATTATATGAGTAGAAAGCAAATAATCGCTCGAAAATGACTTGATTTTCGTGATGTGAAACATTTTCCGTTTTTCATGTTATGCATCCAATATTGGATACGAAAATTTCCACTGATGGGGAAAAAATATTCAGAAGCTTTCCTGTTAATTGCGATTGATTGAAAAATAACAAAACCAAATGTATTTGGTTGCAGTGTTATATGGATAGAAAACATTAAAATAAACTATTTCGCATGAATGTATTTTTCAATTCCCAGGGGAACTGGCAGATTATTTTTCAGCAACGATGATAGCAACGAGAATTCCGCGCGTGTATGTGTGTGTGTGTGTGTGGCGGCTGCTCCGATGTTTCAAGCGGAACCGTGGCATCACTCTCCTCCTGATGGATTCCCTTTTGGCCTTAGGTGCACAAACAGGCTCTTGGTGACACCGTTCATCAGCGCATTCATGATAAACGAAATTAGCTTCACAACAACAGCGACAACATGCTCCAATCGCTGTTCAATCATAACTGAGTGGGTTTACGTGCGCCGCTCGCTTATATACCGATTTTTTATTTCAATAGCCTGTTTTGAAAGCAATTTTAAGACTATTGAAACAAGTTTTTGGATGAAAAAGTAACAAGTATATGACGCGTAGACATTTTATCTTTCAAATGAAGTGTTTATCATACCATTTCGTTCAGTTGTTTAAGAGCTATTAACGCTCAAAATCTCGGTCTCCAGCGTAACGCTTTCGTTCTCGAAACTTTGGTTTTACACCCCGGTATAGAAATGAAAGACGTAGTCCTACGTCAAAAAAAGTTTAAAGCATCAATATTTAGTGTGGCCTCTTGAAGCTTCAATAACCCGTTGAAGATGTTTGGGCTATCGACCAAGTTCTGGAGATGCTGAGGGTCGATTTCGTTCTATGCCTACTGGAGAGCCGCGAAATAAGTGTCCTTATTAGTGACACCATCTTTCACCACTTTCTCAATCGGGTTGAGATCAAGACTTTGTGATGATCTTTCAAGGGGTTTTATTTGGCATGAACGAAAATAGGCTTTGGTTTTCTGAGCAGTATGCTTCGGGTCGTTGATTTGTTGGAAAACGAAGCTGATTTCGTGAATTCGAACCAGATTCCAACATCAGCCCAGGAAAAGCATTCCCACACCATTACATTGCCTCCTCCGTGCTTGACTATGACCTGCAAATCACATTCCTGCAATCCTTCATCATCCTTCCGCCAAATTCTTTCGCGCCGTTTCTTGTTGATAAGCTTAAATTCCGATTCGTCGCTCCAAAGTACTTTTTCCAAAAGTCTTTGGGTTTGTTAACATCTTTCCGGGCCAATTCCAACCGAACTTCTCTGCAATCTTTCGCTGTGAATTCTGCTGCAAATGTCAGGATCAACAAGATCTCGTTTCGATATTCAAACAGTTTTTGTTTACCTTTTTGAACATGTAATGGTTGTGTATGCCTTATGTGGTCTAAATCCTGCTGTCATGATTTTCTGATCAATTCGACAACATTAGTTTTCTTGGGCGATTCAAATCAAATCAAGACAATTATCTTCAGTTCTTTCCTCTTGTAGAAATCACCGATTGACTTCTCTCTTCAACCGTAAATATATTCCATTCTCAGGGTACAGAAAATTCCAACCACACAATCTCGAAAATGGAGACGCCCGTTTCAGGACCATTTCGATGGAGGCGCGTGTTTGATTATACAGAATAAAGATTAATGGCTGTTAACCCACAAACTCCAGGAGCGGATAAAAGATGCCTCCTCCTCGGAAGCAACTTTCAGTTCATGCAAATTTTTTCAACATCATTAATTTTCCGATCAAATTCAATGAATAGGAACGATCTCAATCGCAAACCGCAACAACATTGACGGGTGCGCTCGCTTGAAGTTATCCCCCCGGGTGTTTCGCAGCTGACTTCGGCGTTTTGCAACCGGCGTATCGAATAGATAATATTTTTATTCACGCTGGCACGCAGCTGACAGTGGTGACCTTTTGGACTGACCCAAAATGACGCTCTATCGTTGTCTGTGCGAAGATTAGAAGATGCTGACGGTTCGAGTCCCGAGGGTGAATTTCAGCGAAACGGGTGGGGTGGAAGCGTGCGAACGCAAAATTTAAATTTATTTCGTTATAAAACCGACCCTTACCCGGTGCTTGTCACGCCGTCTGTGGGCGGCATGCCTTTGCCTAGTTTCTCTTTCTCGGGCACGAGGAACATGAAACGGACGGACGGACGGACGGACGGAGGTTCTTTGTGATTAAGGTTTCACATTTTATGGACATACAGAATGTGGCCGTTATGTCATTTCACATTTGCTCCTGCCTGTTGTCTTTTGACTATCTTTTCAAAGCACCTTAATCAACTTTGACTTCCACTGTGTGCGTGTGTCGGGTGTAAATATCGTGCGGATGATCTTTATTCTAAATATTCGTGGAATAATTATGAAGTTAGATTTCTTGGTAGATATCTTGCATGTCATATAAATAGCTATTGAAATAATTTCTTCTGAACCTATCTTAAATATTGTCGGTTTTCAAACATTATCTATTTTTTTATGTTCCGATAGAATGGAAAGAAATTTTCCATGCTTCGCAGCTATATTCATATGATGCTTTGGTTCTCTTCAGGCCAAAATCTGGGTTAACGAAAGTTTACGCTTCCCATGAATCTAAAATTAGGCCATATCTTTTATCGCGCGCTAAGCTTCATGATCCTGCTGCTGTTGGGTAACTATCGCTACCACCCGCTAATGAACCTGGTAATGGAATGAAAGATATGCTAAACTCACACAGTTTTTTTTCAACCATTAATAAAAAAGTGTTTACTCGAGCTTTCCCTGTGGCTTGCCGTATCGCTGGATAATGTTAAGCTAGTGGAAGGAAAACGAAAAAAATGAGCCACATACACACAGCCGCTCAAACACCCCCAAATATATTATTAAAACTTCACGCTTCCAAGAGTGTGTGGGAGGAAGGAGCTAGAGAGAGAGAAACAAATATGGTGAATGTTTCATAACCGACTCGGCAATGTTCCTGCAACGAATTTTGTGAGAAACATCGTTTCTGTAATGGACCTCGAGTACGGCTCAGTACCAGCCGCTGATGGACTAAAGTTTACTGTGGAAATTAAGCAAACCAACTTCGGCGTTTATTTGTTGTAGCTTTTTCTGCATCTATTTGTTTCATTTCGGTTAGTGTTAGCTTCTAGTCGAACGTCAAGGTCACGGTGGGAGTGGAAATGTGTTCATTCCGCTGCAGAGACAACGGCCAACTAATTACATCTCGAGGGGTGGTGGTTCAGTGATTTTTCATTCCATCTCTGCTGGCGCTCAGTTTCGCTGAGTTAAAATACAAATTCGTGGTGATATCGCAAGTTTTTGATTTTCGATTGACTGCTCAATTCGGAGGAACGGAAAGCATTCTCTCACTCCGGGAGCTTTGGTCGCCAGTCTTCTCGTTGGTTAGCGGCCAGAAAAGCACTTTGAAACGCTATTTTCACTCGGGTATTTCGCAATCTTTAGTTTTTTTTGCCCTGTGTAATCTACTATCCTGCGTTGCGGAGATGAGAAAAACGAGAGAATCATAATGTAATTAAAATGTTTAACAAAAGTAGTTATACGAAGCTGTTGCCGCGTTTTGTGTGTGTGGGAATTCTTCCGAAATAGTGAAATAGTAATTAAGGAAACTATAGTTGTTTGAAGCTCGTTAGAACAAATGGGAAAATGTTCATTTTTAGCGGCAGTACCCGAGTGTTTCGAAACTCGTTCAACAAGCAGTGAGAAAGCCCTAATAACATCGGTGTGAATAGCCACTGAAGCGAATCTTCTGTGCCGTCGTTTAACGGCGGTGGAAAACTTTTCGTAAAGGAAGGTGATCCATAACGTTGGGGATTCGAGAAGTGCGCTGATTATTGTCCAGGGAATAACTATTCAATAATCATTTCCCGAAGTAAACTCAGTTCATGGAATGATGAGACATAACACGATCGATAAAGTTACGCCGGTTATTATTTCCTTTTTCAATAATTTCGATTAGTTCAACAACTTGAAGAATCAAATTTGTAGATCTTTCTTGTAGAAAATTAAAAATATTTACAACATGAAAACCAGTATGCAAACCAGTGCAAACTGGATTTGTTGCGGACACTGCATACAACTAACTCTGCATACTAACTCTCTCATAACCTTAAAAAGGCATTCTTAAAAAGTTTGGTATTAGCAGGCTACACAACAGTAGAAATTGTGTGGTCGAGTGGATAGCGTCATACCTATCATGCTGGGGGCTCGGGTTCGGTTTCCATTCAGGCAAGGGGTATTTTCTTCAAAGAAAATTTCTTTTGACTCACACTATTCTAAAGCTTGTCGCAAAGATTACATTCAAAACCCGTTATTTGGCGGTAGAAATCTCAACTAAGTGTTAATAAAATGGCGCAAGTGATGTTGAGATGGCTAAGCTCCTCACGAACGTTAGTGTCATTATAAGGAGAACCCTCTAAAAAAGGAACAAACGGTTGAACATTCTGGCAAATATATCGGGAAGGGCGGTAAAGATGAACACCTTAACCCATTAACGACCAAGCTGTAGAAATTATTTTTTTGACGGAAGCCATTGGTGTAAAGAAACCCCAATGTTCAAGAATTATTTTTTTCCCATTTTCCATTTTCTGGGAAATTACTGTTCGAAAAATCGAACATTGGCCGAACCCCGCACTTGTTTTTGCAAGCACAAACATACCGCGAACTGAAAATCAGTTCAATTAGCAAATATACGGTATTCACAAATGCATCAATTTTATATTCACGAACGAACAAACACAGGAGGATAGAGGTCTCTAAGTATAAACCTAAGTTAATACACCTAAGATGAGATGTGACATTTCTTATTTAATGTAATTTTACCTCATTAGTGGCAGGCATATACTGTTGTTTTTATTGTTGGCCGTGGACAAATGTCTATGCTTAAAAGTATCCATTTCCCGAAAAAAAACATTTTCCAATACCTGCAAAGTGCCAGAATGATGCGAAAAAACAATGGAATCGAGGATTTGATGGTTTTTATTCGGTCCGGCGAAAGAATATTCACATCAGCAATTTCATTAAAATCCTCGTTATACGTACTAATCATTTCCTCCAGCTCCTCTACACACGAACTTCTACGGGCCACCATTACCTAAGGTTATTACGAACAAAAAATTATACAGATTTTCAATTATACTTACTGAATTAATTGATATTTGCAAACATTCACAAATGAGAATACAAAAACAAATGAAAAAACTTCCGTCTTCCAAAGTAAATGAACCAAAACGCGCTGTAGAGAATAGATGGGTTGGTATTAATTCATCAGAAAAAAATGTTCGTTATGGCCAACGTTCGATTTTTCGAGCACTCAATTTTCCCGGTTGTTATTTTCCTGTATGAGGATCAATCGAACGATTTTTGCCCCATATTTCAATGTAGGGTCTTTTATAAAAGTAATACATTAGAGCATAATCACATAATTTTGTATTTTATTGGGTTTTTAGTTGAAATTAAAAACACGTTCCAAACATACTTGCTTTGAATCGAATTTATTGGTCAATAAAGTTATACAAAACTGAGTGAACTTGATAGTAAGTGGTAGCTAATATATTAAGCTATCTTTTGATGCAAAAACCTAAAATGCTTGGCCTAAAATAGGTTAAGTAAAGGTTGATTTTTTCGGTAATTTTACGAAAAATATATAACTATCTCCCTTCGAATCGATAGTCTAAGCCTCTTTTAGTAATAATAATTGTTTTTAGGCAGATATTTTACAAAATTAATGTGTCCGGAATCTTTGAAAAAAGTAAGAAAGAGTCGAGAAAGATGGACACATGAAAGGAAAGATGAACACTAATTGAAAAGTTGTATTTCGAGATTCAAGTTGATGTACTCAACAGGTTTTGGAGGTCTTTTGAACGGTTTTTTGAACGAATTCTTCAGTCCATTTTCGGCAAGTTCGAAACTCAATTTTCCGATTTCCGTCATGGACTTCCCATTGAATCTCTTCTCTAGGTCGAGGAGATGTCGCATTAGCTCTTGTTCCCACCGCTAACTGAAAAATGTCGGAAATGGTCCTAGCTGTGCTTAAAAATGGGAATGTTTGAGGTGCCGTATGAATGTTGTTCTTGGAATGTTGGAATTCAATGAAACTGTGTTCATCCTCCCTTAACAACTTTTACAGCTTCTTCTATTCCCTGGTTCGTTCCAAGACGGGTCTATGGTACTAGGTGAGGCCGTTTCGTCACTAAGTGGGTTAGGGGAGCGGTATATGAAAACAGTACGGAAGAAAGCAGAAGGGGAATTATTTCCTTGAAGCGTGAAAGAGACAGACTGATCACGAGCGAGCTTGGACACAAGCGTATTGTGTTTTGTTTACAAACAAAACACAGTAGACTTCCAAGATGGCTGAAGAGTAGTTTTAGCAAGTTGGCCCACCTTAGGATATACTTCTACGCGCCTTGGTTCGTTCATAACCTCCGGTTGCTCTTACAAACGTAGTTAGTGGGCATCTGTTGAAATAAGAAAGAAGAACTAATCAAAAGAACATGTTCGTCTTTTCCTTCAGTGGGGTGTCCGTCTTACCCGACTTGATTAGAGTTTCAAACATCAATATTCCTGGAGAAAAAAAACGGAAAAATTACCGCCGGTACGATGGAAGAAAAGTGATGGTAAAACACTAACTTAACTAAAAAAGCAAAACATTACTTGTAAACATGAAGAACCTTATTTTCTGCAGACGAAAATTTACATCGAATTGTTTTTTTCAGATCACTTTTATGGTTTTATTTACAACTAGATGACCCGGCGAACTTCATCTTCGTCTACAATCCAGAACCATTCATTGATTGATCTTTTTATTGTTCGTTTTATAACTTTCTTCAGACTTTTCCGAAAATATTCCGATTGATTGACCTGTTGACTGATTGATCTGGAATTTGGGAGACACCTTTAATTCTGCTGTCACTATAAAACTGCGTATTTCATGATCTGGAAATATTCAATTTGGCCGTCGCTAAAAAAATGGCTTAATGACTTGATTTGGAGAACACAAAACATAATAAACAACATAAATTCAAAAAGGTCACCGCCACTAAATGGTCGACTATGCATTTTTTGCCTTCCCCTCAATATCGGTATTAATTTTCATGATCAAAGTTTTGATTTTTTGATCCTCTAAAATCTTCCAAGGGAGTAAAGAAAATTTAGAAAATCGAAATTTTTTTTTCGGTGCCAAATGCTTTAAGAATGCATGAAACGTCGAGATCTGGTGTCATCTCGAAATAAAATTTTTGGCCGAAAATCGACTTTTTGGGGCTTAGCCTGACTGACCAAAAAATCAAATCTTTGAGTACTTTGAGGCACCCTTAAATCATGTCCGATTGAGCTGAAATTTCGCACAGGTCATTATTTTGGACCAATGAACAAAATGTACATGGTCGGTTCTTTAAATTCGATAATTAAGTTTTTTCCATACGTTCATCGCTTCTCAGGTTTTCTCAAGTTCCCAAAAGGTCGATTTTCGGCCAAACATTTTTTTTCGAGATGACACCAGATCTCGACGTTTCATGCATTTTTAAGTCATTTGGCTTCGAAAAAAAAATCGATTTTCAAATTTCCTTTACTCCCTCTTAGATCATTTTTTTGGGCCAATAAACAAAATGTACATGGTCAGTTTTTGAAATTCGATGATGAAATTTTTTAATACATCCATTACCACCCTAATACACATATTGATGGGGTTCTGAGAAAATATGTAATCCGCCATTTTGTAGTGACCGCCATCTTAGATTTGCATTTTCCATAAATAACTGTGTTCTATTAGCCAAGCCCTTCAATTTATACCCATGTTGATTATTATACAAACTATTCAAAACTTCCGATCTAAAAATAAGAAAAATCAAAAATAAAATACTCGAGTCCGACCTGTACTTCCACATTCCCCAGCATTGAAATTACGGCTTTTATTTCAATTCAATCTGAATAAAAAACAGGAAGTGGGTTATATCTATGGTATAACCGCAAGGGTGACGTAGGACTATCGTTGATTTAGAGATCATTTGTTTGAAGTTGAATCTAAATCCATCCTGAATGAATGAATAAATAAATATTTGGGTGACTTCAAAAACGAGAGTGTTACGTTGGAAACTCAAGGTTTTATGCATCCAATATTGGATACAAAAAACCTTGTTCTGAAGAATAATCTTCAGAAGCTTTCCTGCTAACTGCACTTGATTGACAAATCACAAAACCAAATGTATGTGGTCGCAGTATTATATGGATAGAAAACATTAAAATAAACTCGCTTGAATGTAATTTTCAATTCCAAGGGGAACTGGCAGATTATTTTTCAGCAACGATCATTTTTTTTCCAGGTTTCCTCTCGATAACCAGCAAACGAAAAGAGTTGCGCGCGTGTATGTGTGTGTGTGGCGGCTGCTTCTATGTCTTCCCGAGAAACCGTATTTCGATGCTGATACTCTCTTGGTCACGAGAGTATCAGCATCGGCTTTTCTGCGCTCCCTCACAGTTAAAACAAACTGATTGCATTTCAGGTCAGGTCAGGCCAGGTAATGAATCCCTCGATCCCTCGCCGTTCAGCTCGTTCAGTAACGATGTTGTCTTGTCGATGTCCTCAGGCGTCGTGCACAAATTACGTAACGCTAAAAATCCGAATTTTGAACCACCTCTCCCCCCCCCCTTCGTAACGCAATTTCCTATCTCTAATAAACAGAAAGTAACGCAACATCTACCCCCTCCCCCCTTATCGCGTTACGTAATTTGTGCACGACGCCTCACGAAAAATGAATCGGTTTCACCACCAGAATATCATTTCAGTATGCTTTTCGTGCGTGATTGAATCGAGAGAAGGTGTGGTTTACGATGGCAATTTGGAAGGCAAACTAGAGGAGAATGAACTCTCTGAGTATGAAAATTTCGGCGACTGAGCAATAATCGATTGAAAATTATATAATTTTCGAGATACGAAACATTTTCCTTTTTTCATGTTATGCATCCAATATTGGATACGAAAATATCCTACTGATGGGAAAGAATAATCTTCAGAAGCTTTCCAGCTAATTACACTTGATTGAAAAATTACGAAATCAAATGTATTTGGTCGCTGTGTTCGCCATATAATTAGAAAACATTAAAATAAACTCTTTCGCATGGATGTATTCTTCAATTCCCAGGGAACTGGCAGATTATTTTTCAGCAACGATTAGATCTTTCCGGAATTTTCTCGATGCTGTATGGCATCCAAACGAAAATTCTCGTTTCAGTTTGGCCTGCAAAAAACTTTTCTAAACTCTAATCCATCAAATTTGGAGCCCTGAAAAGGGCCGATGATTATATGCTAAGCTAATATAGCACCCTCTCCTTGGATTCGATGGGCCAGCTGAATGTCCTTGGGCATGATGTGACGCGTTTTGCGTGGATAGCACACAAATTTGTATCTTCGAATAAGCCTCCTGCAGCGTCATAACCGCGGAACTTTGGAAGCGCAAGTCGGTTTTGAAGTCCTGAGCAATTCCACGATCCAAAAGCTGCAAAGGTAGCTTGCGGATCAGCAATTCGGTCGACTTCCGATAGCGATGAATTTCACGCAAAGTTCCCGGTCGATAGCGATGTGGCTTTTTCACCTATCCTGCGGCTGGTGCGCTTATCCGAGCTGCTTTCGTGTGCCTTACCACTGAAAGACTAACTATCTATCTGCTTGGTCCCAAACAAACGAGTCGTCACGGTGCGAGAGTAGAGTAAGAAATGAACGAAAGCAAAGGAAGCGTCATTTTATAAACCATAAAAGTATAGAATCTAAACCCCACCCTTATTATATTCGTTGCTTAACCTGAGAGAGAAACGAATAACATCGAAGTAAGTATACAGTAATGTATTTGAATCCGGACACTTTGCGTTACATTTAATACCATACCGCAGCCACAACATTTCCTGCATGTTGAATTAATGCGATTGATAAGTAACTATCAAGAAACTATCAGTAACTATATTAGTAACTATTAATCGCATAAATTCAACATGAAAAAAATGTTATGGCTGTGGTATGATATTGAATTTAATGCAAAGTGTCCGGATTCAAAAGCATTACTGTAAAAAAGAGTTAACTCGACTGAAATTTTTTCGGTTCGGCCTGCAAAAACGAAATTAAGAGCCCCCGCCGACTGCAGACTGACTTGTCGACCGATAGTTCGGTCGGCTTCTTAATCAGTACGGAGAAAAAAAGTCTGTAGTGTACAGCATAATGCATAGACGTAAGTATGAGCTTCCCCATCTCACATTCCAATAAGATTAATGGGTTTCCAAGTGGGCGCGCTACATACGGATACGAATGATTTCAATAACCTGTTTTCGAAGCTATCATTAAGCTATTGAAACAATTTTTCGACTCAATAAATAGCAATCATATAACTCTTGGACATTGTATCTTTTGTATGAAATGATTATCATACTGTTCCGTTGATCCGAAGCAGAATGAATCACGCTTAAAGAAGGAATGGATTTTTTCTTGGAATTTAGTCAGCAGAAATAATGCCCTTTCCCAACAATTAAAAACGACAAACGGTAAACAGTTTCATCAAAGTGATTTCTTCGATATGGGGATATATTCACTACATCATGTCATATATTTCATATTTTTCATTATAAAATCCATATCCATGGCACCTATCGGTATCGAATTATCATCGACACCACGATTTTCGCTAAATGCTCCTTTCAGTTCGGCCTGTAAAAAACTTTTCTGAACTCTAATCCATCAAATTTGGAGCCCTGAAAAGGGCTGTTGATTATATGCTAAGCTAATATAGCACGCTCTCCTCGAATACGATGGGCCAGCTGGATGTCCTTGGGCATGATGTGACGCGTTTTGCATGGATAGCACACAAATTGGTATCTTCTAATAAGCCTCCTGCAGCGTCATAACCGCGGAACTTTGGAAGCGCAAGTCGGTTTTGAAGTCCTGAGCAATTCCACGAACCAAATGCTGCAAAGGTAGCTTGCGGATCAGCAATTCGGTCGACTTCTGATAGCGACGAATTTCATGCGAAGTTCCCGGTCGATAGCGATGTGGCTTCTTCACGCTTCCTGCAGCTGATACGCTTATCCGAGCTGCTTTCGTGGTGCCTTACTACCGAAAGACTAACGAGCTGTCTGCTTAGTCCCGATGAAACGAGTCCTCACGGTGCGAGAGTAGAGTAAGAAATGAACAAAAGCAAGGGAAGTGTCATTTTATAAAACAGAAAAGAATCGAATGTAAACCCCACCCTCTTTATTGTATAAGCTTACTGTATACTCACGAATATAATAAGGGTGGGATTTAGATTCTATACTTTTATGGTTTATAAAATGACGCTTCCTTTGCTTTGGTTCATTTCTTACTCTACTCTCGCACCGTGAGGACTCGAGCTCGTTAGTCTTTCGCAGACAGCTCGTTAGTCATTCGGTGGTAAGGCACACGAAGTCAGCTCGGATAAGCGCACCAGTAGCAGGATAGGTGGAGAAGCCACATCGCTATCGACCGTGAACTTCGCATGAAATTCGTCGCTATCAGATATCGACCGAATTGCTGATCCGCAAGCTACCTTTGCAGCATTTGGTTCGTGGAATTGCTCAGGACTTCAAAACCGACTTGCGCTTCCAAAGTTCCGCGGTTATGACGCTGCAGGAGGCTTATTCGAAGATACCAATTTGTGTGCTATCCATGCAAAACGCGTCACATCATGCCCAAGGACATCCAGCTGGCCCATCGTATCCGAGGAGAGCGTGCTATATTAGCTTAGCATATAATCAACGGCCCTTTTCAGGGCTCCAAATTTGAGGGATTAGAGTACAGAAAAGTTTTTTACAGGCCGAACTGAAAGGAGCATTTAGCGAAAATCGTGGTTTCGATAATAATTCGTTACCGATAGGTGCCATGGATATGGATTTCCTTATGAAGAATATGAAATGCATGACATGATGTAGTGAATATATCCGAAGAAATCACTTTGGTGAAACTGCATTATAAAATTATTTGTGTACGAATGCCGCAATCGATAGTCGACTCTAATTTGCGCTGGGTAATTTCCTCGGAGGACTCGATTCCTCCTTTGAGCATTAATAATCTCTTTCTGGCAAAACGATGTGGTATGAATCACATTATTTGAATGATAGAATGAAGAAGTTTTCTGCCAATTTCCTTCAACCTCCAAACGTATCTTTCTCCCGTTTGTCGTTTTCGCGTTCGCTAATCCTTTCTCACAACACCCATTTCTAGTTTGAGAAATTGTTGAGTAAACATTGTTTGCCAGTGCGCGTAGAGCGGGAATTCCTAAAGATTCATTGCACCTCTAATAAATTGCCGAAAGACGTGGTCTTACGTTGATCGCACTTGATTGAAAATATCCAAAACGAAATGTATTTGGTCGAAGCATTATATGAGTAGAAAGCAAATAATCGCTCGAAAATGACTTGATTTTCGTGATGTGAAACATTTTCCGTTTTTCATGTTATGCATCCAATATTGGATACGAAAATTTCCACTGATGGGGAAAAAATATTCAGAAGCTTTCCTGTTAATTGCGATTGATTGAAAAATAACAAAACCAAATGTATTTGGTTGCAGTGTTATATGGATAGAAAACATTAAAATAAACTATTTCGCATGAATGTATTTTTCAATTCCCAGGGGAACTGGCAGATTATTTTTCAGCAACGATGATAGCAACGAGAATTCCGCGCGTGTATGTGTGTGTGTGTGTGTGGCGGCTGCTCCGATGTTTCAAGCGGAACCGTGGCATCACTCTCCTCCTGATGGATTCCCTTTTGGCCTTAGGTGCACAAACAGGCTCTTGGTGACACCGTTCATCAGCGCATTCATGATAAACGAAATTAGCTTCACAACAACAGCGACAACATGCTCCAATCGCTGTTCAATCATAACTGAGTGGGTTTACGTGCGCCGCTCGCTTATATACCGATTTTTTATTTCAATAGCCTGTTTTGAAAGCAATTTTAAGACTATTGAAACAAGTTTTTGGATGAAAAAGTAACAAGTATATGACGCGTAGACATTTTATCTTTCAAATGAAGTGTTTATCATACCATTTCGTTCAGTTGTTTAAGAGCTATTAACGCTCAAAATCTCGGTCTCCAGCGTAACGCTTTCGTTCTCGAAACTTTGGTTTTACACCCCGGTATAGAAATGAAAGACGTAGTCCTACGTCAAAATAAAATAAAAATATACTTTCAACGAAGCAATGAAAGATATAGAATAATGGTTAGTGAAAGTATTATTTTAGAACATGTCAAAAAAAGTCAAATAGAACGTTTTTTGTGACGTAACCGATATTTAGTTTTTCAATTTGTACAGATTTGTACAATATGTTCCCGAAAGACGTTATCCTACGTCAAAAATAATCATAATGGTCGTAAGTTCCATATTCCCTCGAATTGTCCAGAGCAGCAAAGTCACGACAAAATGCTACTAAATTCATTTGACATCCGCTACATTTTTATGGTGAATATATGGAATATGGTTACCCACTTAACCCCTAACTTTATTATGTCCACAGCCCAAACGAATCACGGAATACTTCAATTAGCATTCATTTGTCTGTTGACTCACCCGAAGTTAATTGTGGGAGAAACCCCGAGCAAACGGACCATGCTACGGACCAAACAACAACTGAATTCGCCTCGCCTCCCCATCATACGTAACTCGTAATAACATAATGTTCTACAATGTGATTATTAAGACGCAGTTCCCAGCCTTACTTCGATTTAAAGTCACCCGGTGGTTGAAATTGGAGTTCCTTCATCCGTCCCCTCTCGTAAACAAAACTGAGGTGTAGAAGGTCAAACTGTGGTCTGGTCTGTGGGTGGACGCAATAATTGCCACCAAATGCGAGTGAATAAATATGAAAATGTTTCCCTTTCCCAGTGTCGAAAGTGTCGCAAATTGTGAGGCGCTCCGAGAGACTGTGAACGGCTTTCCGTCGCGAGGGGTAGGGCTTTGATTGATGTGCGGCTGTCGAGAGGTCTGGGCAACAAACCGGGCGACGTAAAACCGGCTGGCTACCCGAAGTCATCAGTCCAAATTGTGGCAAACAGGCAGGCGGAGTATGGTAATGAATAATTTTCGTCAATTACATGCTCGAATGGCGCGTTCGTTTTGGGGCCTGTTCGAAAAGTCATGGGAGGGAGGGGAAAATACTCCGTAAAAGTCGGCATGGGAACCTATGAATAATTTTACTATGAACTGCCGAAAATAGAGAAGAGGGTGTTTGGTTCGAGGTTCAGTGTTTCACATAAATGGAACTACTGCGAAATGGTTCTATTTTTCTGCGCTGCAATTTTACTCGGGTGAATTGATTGGCCAATTTTACTGCCAATTCTGTTTGGAACATTGCGGGCGAATTGGATGTATCAATTCGAGCACGCAGCAGATGCAGCTTTGGGCTGGAAACAAATGGGTTGCCATAACCAGGCCATTAGGGGGCGGTCTGGGTGTTTGTTTTATTCGCCACCTAAAAACTTAGCTCTGGGTGAGAAATGAACCGAACTGGTTCACCGCTACATCAAATGGTATATTGGTATTTGCTGCTGTTTACTGAGTCAGAGTTCAATGAAGGTTTGCTCTCAGCAGAGAAAGATTATTTTTCCCGTTATTGCAGATGAATATGTGATGTG
Source organism: Toxorhynchites rutilus septentrionalis (assembly GCF_029784135.1). Lineage (NCBI taxonomy): Eukaryota > Metazoa > Arthropoda > Insecta > Diptera > Culicidae > Toxorhynchites > Toxorhynchites rutilus. Next base: position 49,144,064 of record NC_073745.1, read on the forward strand.
AGTGAATGAATGAGAATGTTGTAGTAGTGATTCTTGTTCAGTAGAACAAGCACTCCTAGAGTTCTTTATGCGAGAAAGTGTCCTTATTATACAAATATGTAAGTATTTTAAGGCGAGAAATCAATAGACAGCTGTCTTTGTAGGTGTCTACAGATCGTCCTAGGGCGTGACTGACAGGTACAAAAATGAGTAGTTAACAGAATATACCTCGTACTTCGCGTTCATTTCAGAAAAAAGATAATGTGAATATGGAGGTTTATACGGGAACTCCAATTAACTGGGTTAAAGAGTGATAGAGACCATAACCAACCAGATTCCAGCAAGGCGAGCCCCATGTCGCACCTTGATTCTCACCAGATGTGGCTTCAGTTCATGTTCAGGAAGAATAACCGTCATCAAGTCCAGATTTTTATCCGTTGGATTTCATAGTTTTGCGCATGATAGCCAAGCTATGCTCCAGATGAACCTGAAGTACAACAAAACGAACATTCACGAACGTACCTGGTGACAATAATACAAATGTGAATAATACAGAAATTTAGTGATTCACTGAATCGAATGAAAATATTATTGCCATCAGAATACCATTCAAATCTTGAATCTGAAATGTAAGCTTGCATCAAACACAGTACAATCAATACAGTTAAGTTGATAGTATAATTTTAATTCTGCGCTTAATGCCACTCCAAAGCAATAACAAAACAATAACACTCTAGGACTAGAAGTGGCAACGGTGAACTCAGGTGCTGGTTTACAGAGAACTGAATGTAGTGCTTTCAGTGTTTGGTAAAAGAACTCTGAATTTCATTCCAGTTTCATTTTCCCATTTTCCTTCCCAATGGGTGGTGCGCTTTCTTCTTTCAAATTGAAAACCTCTGTGAAAATTATCATTGCAAAGCGAAAGGTCCGACGACTGAAATTAAATGCATAAAACAACATCGCACAGTTCTGGGCTGTGGCAGGCACAGAAATAGATTCTAAGGACCATGTTTATTATTTCCCCGTTACACAATTTTGATGAAGGACAATAACATCGACGAATGCCACTGGGTGTACAAAACAAATCAAATAAAACATTCGACAGGCGAATCAGTGCGGGTGAATGAGGGTGAAGATATAAGACTTTCTAGGCGAATGGGATTGCTTTTATTGGGATTGTTCACAAGAAATGACAAATGTCAACAAAATGCTATCGTAAATGTCAATCCCGTTACCTCACATAAAATCTGTATTGATTGATTTTCTTCTGCATGCAGATCATCTCGGGAAGCTGGAGTTGGGATTGAGAGAAAGGCGGAAATTTACGGCACAATCACAATCTTCAAAAGGAATGTTTCTAGTCATTCTTCCGATTATGCGTCCTCAACAGGAATTGAGCAGGGGATATTTTTATTTTAATCGGAACAAACCTGTATGGTAGCAATGATTTGGAATGGATTTTATTACCGAATTGTGCTTAATGTTTTTACAAACAAGTGAGCATGAATGAAAATACGTATCAAATCTAAGAGATTAAATCTTTTTGACTGCGGCGTTGAGTACGTATCATTAGTAGCAATTCTGCATAGCAAACAGTAGCGGAAAACACGAGCCTATTCAAACGGGAGATTATCAGCTTACCGATCTTTCGGGCAGCGGGAATAAGTCGAGGAATTTGTTTTGTTGCAGAGTGCTGCAAAATCAAATGCTGGAAAATATAGGAACCCTATGAGTGTTACAGATTCGTTCTAATCCAAAATAAATACTCTAAGTAATGATATGGCAAAAACACCATTCTTGGTCAATAGCAACTCACTTTGAAAGCATTAGGAAACACCAGAATTAAGCTCTACATGATGAAGCTTGAATGGAAGTTTGAGAGCAAATTTCTACTGATATGCTTCGTTAATTTTATCAATCAAAGCGTCTTCTTCCAGCATTAATACATTTTTATTTTAAAAAACAGGAAGTGGGTTATATCTATAGTATAACCGCAAGGGTGACGTAGGACTATCGTTGATTTAGAGATCATTTGTTTGAAGTTGAATCTAAATCCATCCTGAATGAATGAATAAATAAATATTTGGGTGACTTCAAAAACGAGAGTGTTACGTTGGAGACTCAAGGTTTTATGCATCCAATATTGGATACAAAAAACCTTGTTCTGAAGAATAATCTTCAGAAGCTTTCCTGCTAACTGCACTTGATTGACAAATCACAAAACCAAATGTATGTGGTCGCAGTATTATATGGATAGAAAACATTAAAATAAACTCGCTTGAATGTAATTTTCAATTCCAAGGGGAACTGGCAGATTATTTTTCAGCAACGATCATTTTTTTTCCAGGTTTCCTCTCGATAACCAGCAAACGAAAAGAGTTGCGCGCGTGTATGTGTGTGTGTGGCGGCTGCTTCTATGTCTTCCCGAGAAACCGTATTTCGATGCTGATACTCTCTTGGTCACGAGAGTATCAGCATCGGCTTTTCTGCGCTCCCTCACAGTTAAAACAAACTGATTGCATTTCAGGTCAGGTCAGGCCAGGTAATGAATCCCTCGATCCCTCGCCGTTCAGCTCGTTCAGTAACGATGTTGTCTTGTCGATGTCCTCAGGCGTCGTGCACAAATTACGTAACGCTAAAAATCCGAATTTTGAACCACCTCTCCCCCCCCCTTCGTAACGCAATTTCCTATCTCTAATAAACAGAAAGTAACGCAACATCTACCCCCTCCCCCCTTATCGCGTTACGTAATTTGTGCACGACGCCTCACGAAAAATGAATCGGTTTCACCACCAGAATATCATTTCAGTATGCTTTTCGTGCGTGATTGAATCGAGAGAAGGTGTGGTTTACGATGGCAATTTGGAAGGCAAACTAGAGGAGAATGAACTCTCTGAGTATGAAAATTTCGGCGACTGAGCAATAATCGATTGAAAATTATATAATTTTCGCGATACGAAACATTTTCCGTTTTTCATGTTATGCATCCAATATTGGATACGAAAATATCCTACTGATGGGAAAGAATAATCTTCAGAAGCTTTCCAGCTAATTACACTTGATTGAAAAATTACGAAATCAAATGTATTTGGTCGCTGTGTTCGCCATATAATTAGAAAACATTAAAATAAACTCTTTCGCATGGATGTATTCTTCAATTCCCAGGGAACTGGCAGATTATTTTTCAGCAACGATTAGATCTTTCCGGAATTTTCTCGATGCTGTATGGCATCCAAACGAAAATTCTCGTTTCAGTTTGGCCTGCAAAAAACTTTTCTAAACTCTAATCCATCAAATTTGGAGCCCTGAAAAGGGCCGATGATTATATGCTAAGCTAATATAGCACCCTCTCCTTGGATTCGATGGGCCAGCTGAATGTCCTTGGGCATGATGTGACGCGTTTTGCGTGGATAGCACACAAATTTGTATCTTCGAATAAGCCTCCTGCAGCGTCATAACCGCGGAACTTTGGAAGCGCAAGTCGGTTTTGAAGTCCTGAGCAATTCCACGATCCAAAAGCTGCAAAGGTAGCTTGCGGATCAGCAATTCGGTCGACTTCCGATAGCGATGAATTTCACGCAAAGTTCCCGGTCGATAGCGATGTGGCTTTTTCACCTATCCTGCGGCTGGTGCGCTTATCCGAGCTGCTTTCGTGTGCCTTACCACTGAAAGACTAACTATCTATCTGCTTGGTCCCAAACAAACGAGTCGTCACGGTGCGAGAGTAGAGTAAGAAATGAACGAAAGCAAAGGAAGCGTCATTTTATAAACCATAAAAGTATAGAATCTAAACCCCACCCTTATTATATTCGTTGCTTAACCTGAGAGAGAAACGAATAACATCGAAGTAAGTATACAGTAATGTATTTGAATCCGGACACTTTGCGTTACATTTAATACCATACCGCAGCCACAACATTTCCTGCATGTTGAATTAATGCGATTGATAAGTAACTATCAAGAAACTATCAGTAACTATATTAGTAACTATTAATCGCATAAATTCAACATGAAAAAAATGTTATGGCTGTGGTATGATATTGAATGTAATGCAAAGTGTCCGGATTCAAAAGCATTACTGTAAAAAAGAGTTAACTCGACTGAAATTTTTTCGGTTCGGCCTGCAAAAACGAAATTAAGAGCCCCCGCCGACTGCAGACTGACTTGTCGACCGATAGTTCGGTCGGCTTCTTAATCAGTACGGAGAAAAAAAGTCTGTAGTGTACAGCATAATGCATAGACGTAAGTATGAGCTTCCCCATCTCACATTCCAATAAGATTAATGGGTTTCCAAGTGGGCGCGCTACATACGGATACGAATGATTTCAATAACCTGTTTTCGAAGCTATCATTAAGCTATTGAAACAATTTTTCGACTCAATAAATAGCAATCATATAACTCTTGGACATTGTATCTTTTGTATGAAATGATTATCATACTGTTCCGTTGATCCGAAGCAGAATGAATCACGCTTAAAGAAGGAATGGATTTTTTCTTGGAATTTAGTCAGCAGAAATAATGCCCTTTCCCAACAATTAAAAACGACAAACGGTAAACAGTTTCATCAAAGTGATTTCTTCGATATGGGGATATATTCACTACATCATGTCATATATTTCATATTTTTCATTATAAAATCCATATCCATAGCACCTATCGGTATCGAATTATCATCGACACCACGATTTTCGCTAAATGCTCCTTTCAGTTCGGCCTGTAAAAAACTTTTCTGAACTCTAATCCATCAAATTTGGAGCCCTGAAAAGGGCTGTTGATTATATGCTAAGCTAATATAGCACGCTCTCCTCGAATACGATGGGCCAGCTGGATGTCCTTGGGCATGATGTGACGCGTTTTGCATGGATAGCACACAAATTGGTATCTTCTAATAAGCCTCCTGCAGCGTCATAACCGCGGAACTTTGGAAGCGCAAGTCGGTTTTGAAGTCCTGAGCAATTCCACGAACCAAATGCTGCAAAGGTAGCTTGCGGATCAGCAATTCGGTCGACTTCTGATAGCGACGAATTTCATGCGAAGTTCCCGGTCGATAGCGATGTGGCTTCTTCACGCTTCCTGCAGCTGATACGCTTATCCGAGCTGCTTTCGTGGTGCCTTACTACCGAAAGACTAACGAGCTGTCTGCTTAGTCCCGATGAAACGAGTCCTCACGGTGCGAGAGTAGAGTAAGAAATGAACGAAAGCAAGGGAAGTGTCATTTTATAAAACAGAAAAGAATCGAATGTAAACCCCACCCTCTTTATTGTATAAGCTTACTGTATACTCACGAATATAATAAGGGTGGGATTTAGATTCTATACTTTTATGGTTTATAAAATGACGCTTCCTTTGCTTTGGTTCATTTCTTACTCTACTCTCGCACCGTGAGGACTCGAGCTCGTTAGTCTTTCGCAGACAGCTCGTTAGTCATTCGGTGGTAAGGCACACGAAGTCAGCTCGGATAAGCGCACCAGTAGCAGGATAGGTGGAGAAGCCACATCGCTATCGACCGTGAACTTCGCATGAAATTCGTCGCTATCAGATATCGACCGAATTGCTGATCCGCAAGCTACCTTTGCAGCATTTGGTTCGTGGAATAGCTCAGGACTTCAAAACCGACTTGCGCTTCCAAAGTTCCGCGGTTATGACGCTGCAGGAGGCTTATTCGAAGATACCAATTTGTGTGCTATCCATGCAAAACGCGTCACATCATGCCCAAGGACATCCAGCTGGCCCATCGTATCCGAGGAGAGCGTGCTATATTAGCTTAGCATATAATCAACGGCCCTTTTCAGGGCTCCAAATTTGAGGGATTAGAGTACAGAAAAGTTTTTTACAGGCCGAACTGAAAGGAGCATTTAGCGAAAATCGTGGTTTCGATAATAATTCGTTACCGATAGGTGCCATGGATATGGATTTCCTTATGAAGAATATGAAATGCATGACATGATGTAGTGAATATATCCGAAGAAATCACTTTGGTGAAACTGCATTATAAAATTATTTGTGTACGAATGCCGCAATCGATAGTCGACTCTAATTTGCGCTGGGTAATTTCCTCGGAGGACTCGATTCCTCCTTTGAGCATTAATAATCTCTTTCTGGCAAAACGATGTGGTATGAATCACATTATTTGAATGATAGAATGAAGAAGTTTTCTGCCAATTTCCTTCAACCTCCAAACGTATCTTTCTCCCGTTTGTCGTTTTCGCGTTCGCTAATCCTTTCTCACAACACCCATTTCTAGTTTGAGAAATTGTTGAGTAAACATTGTTTGCCAGTGCGCGTAGAGCGGGAATTCCTAAAGATTCATTGCACCTCTAATAAATTGCCGAAAGACGTGGTCTTACGTTGATCGCACTTGATTGAAAAAATCCAAAATGAAATGTGTTTGATCGCAGCATTATATGAGTAGAAAGCAAATAATCGCTCGAAAATGACTTGATTTTCGCGATGTGAAACATTTTCCGTTTTTCATGTTATGCATGCAATATTGGATACGAAAATTTCCACTGATGGGGAAAAAATATTCAGAAGCTTTCCTGTTAATTGCGATTGATTGAAAAATAACAAAACCAAATGTATTTGGTTGCAGTGTTATATGGATAGAAAACATTAAAATAAACTATTTCGCATGAATGTATTTTTCAATTCCCAGGGGAACTGGCAGATTATTTTTCAGCAACGATGATAGCAACGAGAATTCCGCGCGTGTATGTGTGTGTGTGTGTGTGGCGGCTGCTCCGATGTTTCAAGCGGAACCGTGGCATCACTCTCCTCCTGATGGATTCCCTTTTGGCCTTAGGTGCACAAACAGGCTCTTGGTGACACCGTTCATCAGCGCATTCATGATAAACGAAATTAGCTTCACAACAACAGCGACAACATGCTCCAATCGCTGTTCAATCATAACTGAGTGGGTTTACGTGCGCCGCTCGCTTATATACCGATTTTTTATTTCAATAGCCTGTTTTGAAAGCAATTTTAAGACTATTGAAACAAGTTTTTGGATGAAAAAGTAACAAGTATATGACGCGTAGACATTTTATCTTTCAAATGAAGTGTTTATCATACCATTTCGTTCAGTTGTTTAAGAGCTATTAACGCTCAAAATCTCGGTCTCCAGCGTAACGCTTTCGTTCTCGAAACTTTGGTTTTACACCCCGGTATAGAAATGAAAGACGTAGTCCTACGTCAAAAATGTATTTTGACAAAATAACTGTAAATCAAGACGTGTCATGCAATTTTGAGACATTTGGCATAATTTTTTTTTTTGAAAACCTTGATTTCCAGTGATTTTTCGGTTTTGAAAAAACTCAAATTTTACCGTCTGCGACACTAGTAAAAAAATCCGAATGAGCTAATATTCTGCATAGAGTATATTATCGTGCAAATCAACATTTCGCAGCAAGTTCCGAATGAAAAATCGAGATAAATATCTCGATTTTTTATGCAATTTTAAGACATTTGGCATAATATTTTTGTACGATTGTATAACCCTGATTTCCTGATTTCCCCCTTGAATAATTTTTCGATTATCAAAAAACTTAAACTTTGGCCGCTTTGCACCACTCTCCCTCAAATCCGATCGAGCTGAAATTTTATATAGCATTTTATATAGCAGAAACATTTTGTATAGGGTAACTTTTTGAAAATTGAAAAATGAAAAAAATACACAAACACCTAAATTTTGCTGCTATTCAATAAATATAGACACGAATATTTTTATCTGGTGGTAATGAATAATCTCCAGGATCCCTCCTATTAACACTTTGATCGCCCGTCACCCAGGCTCCTGGAAGGCCCCGTCACCCAGATGTGGGGGACATTTTTCTCGTTCAATTTGAATAGGATTTTTAAACGGAATTTGATAGAATTGTAAATATAGGTTATGTCGAATAATCGAAAAATCAAAAACATATCAAAAAACATTTTCATACTATACTTTTAAACGGTTTTATTTAGCAATTAGCATTAGCTACTGTAAGTATGTTTGTATGTTTATCTACAGGGTTGTCCCACATCAATAGAAATTTAACCTCCTTCCTGTTGACCGATTGATTTGAAATTTGGAGCACGCCTTTATCTCTGCTGTCATTATAAAACTGCGTATTCTATGATCTTGAAAATCCAAGATCGCGGCCGCTACAAAATGGCGGACTACATATTATATCAAAACCCCATCAATATGGGTATCAAATGAAAGGGTATAAAAAATGTAAATACAAAATGACGGCCATCACAAAATGGGAATTTTTTTACAATTCATCAATATGGGTATCAAACGAAATGGCTTGACTAGTAGAACATACTTATTTGTGAAAAATCACATTTTAAATGTACTGTTGAAAAATCAATATCTTTATGTCGTTTATAGCTAGTTCTTCTAACATATCGTCCAGGTCTTCACTTGCATATAGTTCCTCAATATCCTAATTGGAACTCGATGAGATAATACTCGAAACTTTTCTTCTAACGCTTCGGACTATTTCGTCGTTACTACTTTCCTCGCTTTCAGATTTACTATTACGCCGTCCGGTGAACATTTTAAGGACGACAAAAAACACATGTGTGTCTAAAAAAACATACATAATAAACATATTGTTTTTTGGAATAAACAGGGGCTTCTCCGCGTTGCGAAATTATTATTCTCATTCTCATAAAAAAAATTGCAACTTGCTTCTTCTTTTAGCTTTTTAACTACCAAGCGCAAAGAACGATGGAAAAAAATTACGTGAAAAATCGGAGTTGCCAAATGTGATATAGCTTATGACGATTATTTTCCCACAAATGTGACATATGTTCTCAGCATGATACATTCACAGAATCTTCGTAATCGATTGAACAGAATATTCCATATTCTCCTTTAAAATTGAAGTTATTCATCGCCATCGAATATAGTATATAAAGCAGGAACGTTCGGTTGAATTTTATTTTTTATTATCATTTCCAACACTGTATAATTGACTGAAAACTTATTTTTATAAGTTTTCTAATTAGCAGTCGGTTGATTTCGTTTGGATTCAACAGAAAAGTAGCCCTGAATCGAACCCGAATTCATTATTATCGTTGCCTGCTTATTTTTCTAGCGTACCGACAGTTGAATTTGGGCCCCGCAAGAAACTAATCGCTCTGGGCGACGAAGTTGTTAATTGCACTTAATTGAAAAATTACAAAGCAAAACGTATATGGTCGCAGTTTTATATTATAAATGGAGAGTCGTTAGAGAGTCGTTAGGAAGAGGAAGAGGAAGAGGAAGAGGAGCACGTTGTTGGAGAAGAAAGGATTGTGAAAGGAGCTTGTGTGAACGTGTGTGATAACTTTTCAACTGTTGACAAATTTATTTGGTTAGTACAAAAACATACTCATAACTAATATTATTTAGTGCAATCAACATCTAGAAAAAACGTTAACAATAATGCTAATAAGCCAACAGCCAACAAAGAAACAAAACAAATAATTAACATAAATCCTATTTTTTACCAATATGGACTGCTTTTTCTGTTGCGCTGTAACTGTCTTTTAATTTTGTTCGATTGTCTCAGTTTAGGGTTGTGCTGTCCAAATTAGTTTATTGATATTTCTAAAACGTGACCAATATATGAAAATAGGTAAGCGCACAAAAAGTATTGCAAATAATAACACTTACAAAATAAGCAGGAAATTTCACTTATGCTAACTAAAGATACACTAGAATAAAATTAAAAATTCTGTTTCGCTGTAACAGATAATGACATTTTCTTTGGAGGTTACGACAATAAATTAAATATAGTTAATGAATTTATGATTCGTATCGGATGCTCGCTGCTGTAAATTTAAAGAGCATTTAGACTGAGTGACTGTAGTCTTTAACCCAAAATATTCGTTTCATTAAAGCACATTCAGTGTTAGTACGACGAGGCCAAGAGTTCCATATTTTTAACAATCAAAAATCGATTATTCACGTTTCGCTTCAGGTTAGTTTGCAATGATTGTCGGTTGTTCGTAATTTAACGAATCATTTTTATAACTTGTTATTAAATAAATAACATCCTATTCTGTTCTAGCTATGAAAGACACAGCTATTGAAACTTCATATTTTGATTAAAAGGGTAGACGATAACAAATTGGTATACTTAAATTTCGCCTTTTTATTTCGAGTGCTTGTTCGAATAACCTGAACACTCCTTATATAGAATGATTCCTCTACTTTGATTTTGACGTTTGCTCTTCAATTCTGGAAATGGCGTCTAAGCAAGAGGAGAAAAGACTACAAATTTGCTCGTTAACACTTTCGTCGCCCCGTCACCCAGATGTGGGTGACACTTTCCTCGTTCAAATTGAATAGGATTTTTAGAAGGAATTTGATAGAATAGGCACCTAAATGTAACTGTAGGATATGAAGAAAAATAATAAAATCATAACCATAATATTATACTGTTTATATTATACTTTTCATTAAGTTATAGTACGGATGGTTTGTACTGCAGCTTTTTGCAAAATCCATATAATATGACTTTGGCATGTGTTATTGTTATCAATTCGTCTTCAATTGAAAACAAACATTGGTAGATCATGTAAAATTTATCTAAAAACTATGTTTGATCTTCATTTCATAATTTATTCGCAAGTTGGGCCCTGCAAGAAACTCAAAAACGTCGCGTGTTACCCAAAATATTTTTGGCAGACCAGCTGCATTTGCGGCTGGAAAAACTATATTTTCATCGCGACCGGGAGCATCTATCAGAATATTTACGGCAAGGAATGTCTAGCTCCACTTGTTTGTAAGCCATTTTGAGAACTGAGGAACAAACGTCAAAATCAAAATTCAGGAAGCATTCTACACACATCAACAAAAGCTCAGGATATATGTTCAGATCTATTGAATGTACACACAAAATTAAGTTGATCAAAAATGTTTAAACATGAGTGAATTTTTACTATGAATATTATCCAGTATATCAAATACTGCAATCTCACTTTGGTGCCACAGTATGTCGTTAGCAAAACCTCTAGAGTTTCAATCAGTTGCCTACAAATACTAACGAACCACTTCTCATGAAATTTGAAACGAGGGCCGTCGAATTATGTTTTCCAGAGATTACATACACCTGTTGATATAACCCACGATATTTCTGTGTAAGCCTATGGACTTTTTGATTCCATCGTTCTATGTTTTTCCATTGCAGCTTCGGCCGATTAAATGGAACAACAATTTCATATGAAGGGGAGAAGCAAGTGCACAATACAACAGTATCGAATGGCGTAATTTTTCTCAAGTGTCTATTGTCCCGACAGAGACTTCGGAAACAATAAAAAAGGGAGAAAGTAAATTGTTGATGTATTCATCTCGATCTGACGTAGCTGTGGGTGTATTAAGACTTTAAAAGTGAATAAGTCTTCCTTGGAATATTAAACGTGAAGTAAAATAGAACTCGCAGGAAAGTTTAATAGTTTAATAGTCATTTAATATTAGTTCAATACCTAGCATAATAAAAACTCCCTCTGCAGTACTTACCAGCAGGGCTCGGCCAAGTAATATTCAACTGAGGTTTGCAGCAGACTATGAAGAAATTCGCCTTCGTATTCAATTGGAAATGAGTTTGTGCTTCTTCCAGCAGTTTTTCCGTCAACATGACTCAACAGTCATTCGGGCGTTTGGTTGCTATCTCGCTCTACGACTCGACTATCTCAATTCATTCTTTTTCGTCAAATGGACTTCATTGCACATTAAAGTGACTACCCCCAAAAAGAATTTTTGTCTCTCTCTTTTTTGGTATCGTACACGAAAATTACTCACACATATACAGTGACATAGCATGACCGAGTGACACCCGGGCCGGTTGTTTGAGGTGTCACACCTTAAATCAAACTTTGTTATTAAGTTTGTTTCGGTTTTAATGTAAAATCAAATTTACCGATTCATTTACAACATTGAGCCTTGCGTCGGTCCATGGGGACTGACACTGAATTCTCCGTTAGATTTGCGCCGGTCCCGTTGGTCGGACAGCTAGAAAATGATTTTAAGAAAAGTCCTCTATCGTTACATCGGACCTATCTATCGGAATTTTGTAAGCCTTTAGCTCGGCTGGAGCTTAAGTCGGAGTGTCAAGCATGTCTAACCATCCGTTGAATGCAGACAGACTTTGAAGAGCCTCTTTCAGGAGATACCACAAAAACGCAAACGGTTAGTAACAGCTTCAAACTAACCTAAAAGTTTGGAAGCGTTCCTTGGAAATCCCACAATTTCCATTCTACACTTGGCAATTGGAGGAACAGAGTGCGAAGCCGAAATTTTTAGGTGGTTTTTGAAATGCTGTGACTTCGTGAAAAATCAACGCATGGAGATGGAATGTACGTCATTTTAACGCTCAAACTTTCAAGTTTAGGAATATTATACGAACGTATTTTTATCTTGGCGTGTGTAGATTTAGTGGACAAATATATCGGGAAGAAATTAACAATCGATTTCTTTCAAAGTTACAGCATTTCAAAAATTGCCGTAAAGTTTCGGCTTCGAACTCTGTTCCTCTATTTTTTTATCAGGTGTATTATACACAAACTTATGTATGTGAAGCATCGCGAAAATAAACTATTCGTTATTTAGTTAGTATTTCAGTGTGTTTTAATTTTCAAAGTGCTCTATCTATCCAGTGCAAGCTGTATCCAAACGGTCCTTCACAAGACCGAAGTACCAGATTTATACAATTCTTGAATTTATCCAAGGATCCGCACATTCCCATCAATGGTCAGATCCGCTAAATGGTCTTTTCGATCAGACTGTCTCATGAACTGCTAGTAGAAGGAATTCGTGTACTCGATCTATTATTTAGGCTTTCGGCAGGATCTCACGAAACATTGGTCAGCCCTCCGTTGTGCGCATAAATATCCGACGAGTTGGGTCTATAAACCCAATGAATACTCCTTTATATTTTGCCATCTCAACAAAACCGTGAGCTGCTTCATTCGATCCTGACATCGTTGGAGCGTCGTCGAACGATTGCGAAATGCACTTCATGAACTCTCAACCGTTACTCTCCAGGTCGTGAAGAATCGGTACTCAAATCAGCAGTCTTTTTCCATCCAAAACGAAGAAAAACTCAAGACATACTCTTTTGCATAGACCATGGTGAAATTTTGGATGCAGCACTACGTCTACATTACCGCTTAGCTTCCTCAAATCCACTTGTCCCATGGTTCCATGCAATAAACCGCTCCTTCAGAGCCACCATTTGGTATAAAAGATAAGTAAAATCTACGAATTGCTGAACAATTTAAGAAAATAAATTCAAAAACATATTTTGAACTCTCACAGTCCTACGTCAAGCTTTTGTTCGTGCCATTGCACAATGGTTCAAGAGATTTATTTTAGTGGAAATTAGCATTTGGAGCTCGACAATTATTCTCTAGACAAAAACTGTCTTGGACAAAGTTGTTACATATGATAGAGCGCACATTTTCATGTTATCAAAAATAGGGTGACCAAAATTGTCGATGAAATAAAAAAATATAACTTTCTTATCTTTATAGATAGAGATAAACATAGTTCGACAATGTTATAGCCCTAGTTATTTTAAACAACTTTGTAGAAAAAAGCTTTATTCTATCTTTTTATATAATCGATTTAGCGCTTTTTTTTTCTAAGTTGCATTAGGGTGATCATGAAAAAACGGTTTTTTTGCTTTCACTGTTATATTTCAAATTCTACATCAAAACTGTCTTCGTATGACTTTTAGAGCTTATCAATTCCAACATTTTGCGATGCAAAACGTTTTTTACCCTAAAACTCATGATTTCAATTTTAATTTACTCAAACACGAAAAATAACATAGTTTTGAAAATCACACATCATGTAGCGTAAACTATGCTCTTTCAAATTCCGCCAATAAACTTTATTTATGTTTGCCCCAGAAAGAATGACAAACAATTGAAGAGAGCGTATTTTTTGGGAAGAAATATGAATAACTTTGAGTGAAATTGAGATATTGACAAGTTCTGCATCGAAAAATGTTTGTATGTATAATTTGAGATATAATGTGAGATATAATGTATGTATGTATGTATAATTTGAGATATAAAGGTTAAAGCAAAAAAACAGGCGCTATGTCGTTTATTTCAAGAGATAGAAAAAAAACTGTTTCTACAAAGATGTCTTAAACAACTAGCGCTACAACAATGTCTAACTATGTTTACCTCTATCTATAAAGATGAGAAAGTTATTTTTTTTACTTCATTGACAATTTTGGTCACCCTATTTTTGTTTGCATGAAAATGAGCGCTCTATCGTATGTAACAACTTTGTCGAATACAGTATTTGTCTAAAAAATAACTGTCGAGCTCTAAATGCAAATTTCCACTTAAATGCACCTCCTGGACCATTGTGCATTGGGTACTGACGCTCATACTTTTTCACTGTATAATATTATCAATCACTCAAACATCATATTCATTCAAAAACTTGAAGGATTCTTTTTAACTTATCGTCGTGGGTGTCACCCCTCTGAGGGTGAAACGCCCCCTCCACCCCCACCCCCCTACACTACGCCACTGCACATATAAAATAGCTTGAAGTATTGTGTTCAGAACCACTGACGTTTTTCTGTATGTTTTTTCAACAAAATTGAACTCTGAGACGAATTGAACTAAAGTTCAGAATTCTTCCCAAACTGTACGCTATTTTGCACGCTATTTACTTATATACTAACACGAGGACCCCTTTATAGCATACCTGATAACTATCTGAGATCGTTGAGTTTGAGTTGAGGTACGGTGGGTAGAGAATAAACCGTCCATTAATGGTGTAACTACTTTTTTTGCATCAGCAATCAAGTTTTCGTTTCACTTAATATGGACGTAAAACTAAGATTGTGTACGCTGGTAGAGATTCTTGTCAGTTAGAAGTAGAAATGTGGATTGAAATCAGTTGAATGAAGAGGCAGATTTATATTCATTAGTCACGGCAATTAGAATAATCGTTAACTAGAATAGTTCATCAGTCATCTTCACTCTCAACGCTCGTCAATTAATTTTCTAGTCAATTCAAATTATGTTGACTACTGAGAGGAGAATCGATTTTCATTTTTCATCTTCGAAAATTTCGCACCCTGCTTACCAGTGTGTAAAAGATCATAGAAACGGTATCATAGGTATGGAATGATTGGTTGTGAAAGACAGATGAATTTCATATATTTAATTAATTGAACTAATTCTTCATTCCAAAATGAAGTACTCTAGGAGAGATATTCTCCATTTTGGCGCAAGGGATTGTACCTCATTTAAAAAAAACTGCTTCCAAATGACCAAGGATCCATTACGGAAAATTGCCTCGATGTTGAAGAGGGTCAGGTCGGTCCGATTACTGAATTGAGATGGAAATGCTCGATAGCAAACAAACCTATTCACTCGTTGTCGATAAACCACCACGCCAACCAAAACAATGCAACGATAAACTTGTGATATTCGACCTCTCCTGACTCCAAGACCTTTGAAATTTGCCCCGATGGATAGCAAAGTTGTCTTCCACGCCAAGTCGACCCTCATCGAACGCTCTCTATCCGAATGCGAGTCATTATTCACGAAATGATATTCAGTCCTACCCTCGGTCAACGATTCGTTGGTTTTCCACGCTGCCACAATGGGACTTTGCGCGGAGCCCAGAAGAAGACGGGGTGGTGGCTTTTTTGGATCTATCGGTCTTCCAAATTGCCATGCCCCGAATCGATTTGTTTTCCGGAATGAATCGTCTCTTGCTTTGTTGGAATTCCAAACTGATTGCATATTCCAAAGCGGGACTGATTGGCGGGACAAACTTTCGGACGAAAGAGGGATGGGTTCGCCTGACTGAACTCATCACGCAGTGAGTTGGCAACTTTTTTGATTTTTCCACACTTTTGTATCGTTGACAGCGATGGGGAAAGCGGGAGCTTGATGGCAATTGGTTCTGATAGACCACTCTTCCGTTGTGACACAAAAGCAGCGTATCGTTTACACGCTGATGAGTAATGACGTTAGGAAACAATTAAGCACAACCCATTTGCTAAAAGTACATACAACGTATACAAAACGGTAGCAATAATTCAATTTAAGCTTTCCAAACAACGAACCTCGATCACCGAAAAACAACGAGAATACGTTAAGTTTACTCTAGTTGACTCGGAATTCGCTTTCCCGTGAAGGAGACTACCCTGCCATAAGTTTCATTTTGAAACTCAAGCTTCCGACCATCGTTATGCAATTCCGTCCGCTGCTGATGTAAGAATAATAAAAACGAATCGTGCTGTTGGTCACAGGCGGGACCTACTGCCGTCAAGTAGATACGTTGTGCCACGGTATTACCATTTCGAATAATGGTTCCACCATGTTATCTTCGTCAGCCTCGGGGGGAAAAGCTCCGAATTTATGGGGAAATGCTTTTAATTGCTGCAATTGTGTAGCTGCGAATCTGGAGAAAATTGCAGCATGTAGTAATCCGAAAAATGCTATCGTTCCATTACTGGAACAAGTCGAACGAAAACATTCCTTTATCCTCCTCCCTCGTTGATTCAACCGATAGTGAGTGCGATGCTTGCGGGAAAGTTGTCTCTCGGGGAAAATTCGGTTTTACCTTTCTATTACTGCTGCAGATTGTTTCGCTTGAGAAACACATATAATTTCATGACGATGCGAGAAACTGCCATCCGAAGGAACGTGACGATAGAGGAGAGTGGTTGTAATGATGATATGTGCTAAATTGCCGGTCTGGCTGATAACGAGCAGTTTCGAGCATTGCAGAGAGGGCTACGTACTTAAATTTTTGGTTTGGTACAATGAGGATAGAAGAAGTGTTTCTTAAATTATCTGGCAATAAGCTCCTTCTGTTTACTATAATATGGCAAGGGCATTCCTTCTGAAGGAGTGATAGAGGATGGCGAAAAATGGACAGTTTTCAACAGAGCGAGCCTTTGCAGATAAAAGCCGAAATTGGAAGGAGAAGAATATTCATTCCATTTAAAACAATATTTAATTTCTGAAATAATATATGTGAACTTAAAGAAACTATGTATTTGATTGTATGCTTTACATTATGATGTGGCCTATCGATCAATTCACTTCTGAGCTATTGCTGGGCGAACGATGTTTTCTTAAATTTTATTTTTGTATTTTTTCTTTGGGCTCAAAATCTGCAGACGCATTCTTTATGTCCTAAAAGGATAATTCGCATCATCGATTTGTCATTTTGACTCTAGCCTCACTTTTGAGAAGAGCCTGAACAAAAATTGCTTGAAAATTTTCAAAAATATATTACACAAAAACGGTTGGTTCAGCTGATTTGGTGTCTTCTGCAATAATTTAGGTTATTATAGGGGCTATATGGAGAAAGTATGCACTGTTGAAAAAAAAAATTAATTTACATTTTATTTCGAAAATAACATTCTTTTTATATGCCGTTGTTTGGGGTGAGAGTGTCAAAGAAGGAAGTTTTCGAGTTGTTTTTTGATTAATTATCTTAAATTAGAGATCGCATTATGTAGATTATGTATCTCTCGAATAATGAATTTACCAGTGTTTTCTGAACTGAGTTGAATAGTATTCATTTTTCACTGAATTGTGACTAATGGAAGTCAACGGGTCAAAGCAATGAATATTGCTTTCTTTTAAGAATTATGTTTAGAAAGCAATTTTCCAATAAATTCAGAATAATTTGTAAGTAAGCTTCCAGTCTACTCCTTCATCAATAAGCAGTAGATAAGCTTGAAGTGTAGCATAATAAAGGGCTATACCACAATAGTTCAAAATAATGGACGCATTGGTTCACACCCAACAGGTAGTAAAAAAAAGTAAGCGTCTTATAATAATTGTTTTTTTTTCATTCATACATTTATTCAATCTTCCTGATGTGGAAATAACAATATTTGGTTATGCACTTAGTTCTAACATAATAAAGTATTACGTTTGTTATCAATCCTTACAGTTTAAAATTTCACATGTGTGCTGGAGCACAACACTAACGTTTGACCACGTTCAACTAATTAAGGTTTTTTTCTTCAGACGTGTTACCATAGGTTGACCGAGTCGCCTTGCTAGTGGATTTGGGTGAATCTTCACCTTTTCCGCATATTTCCTCCTCGTTTTATGAAGTTCTTCTTTAACCGTCGCCATCCCTAAGTCTCGATGTGTGACACTATTGCGGATGTACCAAGGGGAGCCAGTAATTAGTCTTAGCAGCTTATTTTGTATTCTTTCGATGATTTCGATATTACTTGCTGAATCTGTTTGCCAAAGTTGACAGCCATAATGCCAAATAGGCTTCAGCATGGATTTGTATAGAAGTAGTTTGAACTCCAGTTTTCATTTCGACTTCCTCCCGATTAGTCAATGTATTTGGTTTGCTCGCAATTTCAATTGCGTTTTCTTTACTTCTATGTGTTTTTTCCTGGTTAGACGGCAGTCTAGGTGTACACCGAGATATTTAATTTCATCCCTTGAACTTGATTTGTGGGCATGTGTTCTGAATAAGCGTGAACGTAACGTGGACACATTTTGTTTCATTTACTTCAACTCTCCATTTTTGAAGTCACTTTTCCACGACCGTTATGTGGAGATCCCGTTAAGGGGGTATTCTAGTCTAGAAATCTGAAAAAATCGAAATTTTTTTTTTACCATATTTCTGTAGTTTAGGCATTCAAGAATATACTCTAGAAAGGACTTATCGAAAATCCTATTATTTACCTAGTTAGAGCCATCTTAGTGATGTGGTATCTAACCTGTTACGGCCATCACAATGAACTTCAAACGCGTTTCTCTCGGAACTAGTTTTTTTCTAACTGGCGTACACGATATCTCAAGTTCTACTGAACCGATTTATGTCAAATTTATATGAAAATAATCTGCATACATCTCTCTATCGCATGAACCAATAAAAAAATTATAACTTTTTAATTTTACTATTTTTAATAAATCGGTAAACGCAAAAAAAACGTTTTAAACAGCATTTTTGTTTTCAAACGGCCGCCATTTTGTTAAAACCCATGTTTTTGACTTGTCCGAGGTTCATGCCATAGCGACATCTTTACTGATTCAGAATTTGTTCGATTTTTTTGTTTCAGATAACCAGAAGGACTGGAATCGTGTACGCCATGGCACAACTTTTTTTTGAACACCCTCACTTCACCAGCATGTAACTATTCTAATTATGAATATTTTTTTTCCGTCCTATTTTTGTTTTATTGTTGAAAGATAGATAAACGAATAATGATATAATGGATAGTAAAAATATTCTTTGTTTTATTTTTACGGAGTTCGAAAAAACGTCCGAATTCGTGTCTCTACACTAGAATACCCCCTTAAGCAATCGTTCTGTTTTCGTGACTGCTGAGAATAGCTGTGTTATCTGCGAATGTTGTAGTCATTAAGTTCCGCGCGGTTGGGAGATCAGCTGTGTAGATGAGATAGAGAACTGGTCCAAGAACACTGCCCTGAGGAACGCCAGCATAAATTTCTCGCTCTTTCGATAGTGTTTGGTTATACCGAACATGAAACTTTCTTACCAGTAGGTAAGAACGCATAATTTCATATACTTGTGGTAGCATATTTTTAATTTTATAGAGCAGTCCTTCGTGCCAGACTTTATCGAATGCTTGAGCTACATCAAGAAATAGCGCTGAGAAATATCCGCGGCCTTCATATACTTTACGAATTTCTTCTATCAATCGGTGCACTTTATAGTGCCATGTTTTGCTCGGAATCCGAATTGATGATTCTGGATTAATCTTTCAATCTCGGGCGCTGATTTTATTAGGATAATTTTTCCGAACACTTTTGAGAAGATTGGAAGGATGCTGATAGGTCTATAAGATTCCACTTTCTGTGCGTCTTTCCCTGGCTTACGAATCATAATGATGGTCGAAATTTTCCATGCTTGTGGGAAATATCCTATATGAGTCATTGTGTTGAAAATTGTCGTGAAATGTTTTATTTCAAGGTCTGGTAGTTCCTTGATCATATTTCCGTTGATGTGGTCGATACCGGGTGACCTTTTCACATTGATATGATTTTTGATAACATGTCTCACCAGCCGATGTTTGATTTTCATTTTGTTTTGGTTTGTAGCACCAGAAAATTCGAGCGTTTCTTGATTAGGTCCCGATTGATTCGGAGTGAAAACCTTTTGAAGATGGTTTGCAAAAGCTTTTTCATCGTCACTTCTGGCCCAATTACCAGGAGGCATTCTAAACGGCGGGACCTGTAACTGAGGTCGTTTTAGATTCCTAGTTGCCTTCCGAAGTGAGTAATTAGTATCTTGATTTGGCGACAATTCAGTTAAGTAATTATGGAATTATTCATCTTTCTCGTTAACTGCGTCCTCGATATGATGTTCGTTATCCAGAGGTAGATCGAGAATGTTAGAGGAGATATATGTCTTATATTTTGTCCAGGTCGTTGAAAAGTTAGTGAGATTAGATGACGTCTGCTTCACTTTTTTTTCTATTAAGTATTCCAGGAGTATTGTAGAGTGATCAGTCCAGAAGAAGCTTCGATCTAATTCGTTTACTCTTTAATATTTTTTTGTGACAGCGAAATCTAGCAGGTCCGGAAGTCGTGCGAGATCCTCTGGCCAGTGTGTCGGTTCGCCGCATGATGCAATGTCATAGCCAGAGTCAGTGATGACGTTGTATAATACGCGACCACGAGTGGTAATCAGCCTTGATCCCCAAAGGAGTGTTTTGCGTTGAAGTCACCAGCGACGATAAATCGGTACCCTTGGAGTGAGAAGAAGTCTTTCAGTTCCTTCTCCGAAGGGTGGTGGTTCGGTGAAGAGTAGAGTGCTGTTAGTATTAATTTCTCTGATATACTCTCGATGCAAACAGCCGCTGCTTGGATATTTAGAGTATTATGACGGTGCCATAAATGGTGTGGAATATCTCGTTTGATGAGGACCGCAGCCCCTCCTCTTGCTGACCCGTGCGGGAGATTTGTACCAAAGAAATCGTATCTCGTGACTCTGATGTTGTAGTGATCCGTCAGATGAGTTTCATTGATGAGAAAAACGTCAATGTCGTGTTGGTTCAAGAATAGTTTAATTTCATTCAAATGGTTATGTATCCCGTTTGCATTCCAATAGCAGATTTCCAAAAAAAATATTTTGAACATTGCAATTTTTGGATGAGAAGTTGCTGGCTGCGCAACATTTCTTGCATTATTGTTTGCATTGATGTCATGTGTTGCATAATTGAACTCATAAATACTTGTAATTGGTCCGCGGGAGGAATTATTGGTGTTGGAGGTTGGGAGAGTAGAGCCTCCCTATACGATGTGCTAGGTGTAGGCGTGAAACCAGGAGGTTGGGGTTTCGGGTGTGTGACTGAGTTTACCGTTGGTTGCAGGGTTGGCTGATAGTTTGCAGGCCTGCTAGTTGCAGCTTTTTGTCGAGATTCTTGCGGTTTTTTCTTCAATGTTGTGTATACCCGGCACCCCCTGTAGTAGCAGAGTGGTTGCCACCGCAGTTGCTGCATTTTTTTTTGCTTCTATCGCTGTTCTTGAGACTGGGCATTTTTATGTCTCATGAATACCACTGCAAACTACGCAGACTGCTGGAAGGTTGCAATACCCTTTAGTATGCCCGTATTCTTGACAGTTGTGACACTGTACAGGGCCAGTTCGTTTGTGCGACTCTTCAAACATCACTACACGATTTTAAACTCGGGTGACTTTATAAATTGGATGCACTTCACCCGGTTTCATTTTTTTGTTGATGGCTCTAGTTCTACTCTATAGAGCGGCTGTGATTTTTTAATCGGTTCAACATATTAGTAACCGAAGCCACTTCAAAACCGTTATTGGTTAGAACGTTTTTTATGTCCTCGGGTGAAACACCCTGTTCTATGCATTTCAGCACCACAGTTAGACCTTTCCAAGCTTTTAAGCGGTAGGTGTAATAGAGAGTTTTTTGCTTCTCTAATAATTGTAATTACGGAAATAGTGTCAATCCACCTAGAAGTGCGATGAAAATGATGACAAATGAAGATTTTCTTAATTCTTGAATGAATCCCAAAATCAAGTTGCTCTTTTGATTGTTTTCAAGACATTCAATTAGCGGCTGCAGCAATCCTGGAAAATGTGGCTTCCGTCAATAAGTTCTCTTCATAAGTCCGAAATTAGCCACGTCTAGGGACTGTATAATGAACGTTGAACTTGGAGGATTGCCACTAATTCTGAATGTGTTGGTGTATTTTCGCATGTACAATGCAGCTTAGTTGTATATGTTTAATTTTATGTTTGACCCATTCTCACCCCCACTCAGCGTAAATGAGAGATTATTTCTAGCATGTTTAAATACCTACGAAAACACTTTTTAGATGTTCAAAACAGCAATGTCTAATTTAGACAAGACCTAAAATACTCATTCTATCAAATATTTAACCTTGTAGTAGTACTGTATAAGGTTAAGCATGATACTTTTGTGGGATTGTGTGATGGCTACTACACATCAAAATTTTCATGGATTATGAAACAATAACTATCTGCACTACAGTTATGTATTGTGCATTGGAATTAGTGACAATATGTCTCCTACTAAACGGATCACAGCATTCGAAAATATTCGCAATACTTGTCAAGATATTACTAATATAGGTTGGACTCGATTATATACTCACTCGATTATATATGATTCGGTAAGTTTCTTCGTTTTTTTGTTTTCAAAAATTAATGCTAGATTCTGCAAAAATGGTTACAATTTTGAGGGAGTATTCTAGTCTAGAAATTTGAAAAAATTCAAAAAAAATTTTCTTCATATTTCTGTAGTTTAGGCATTCAAGAATATACCCTAGAAAGGGCTTATCGAAAATCCTGTTATTCACCGAGTTAGAGCCATTTTGATGATGCGATATCTAACCTGGTACGGCCACAAGCATGAACTTCAAACGCGTCTTTCTCGAAACTATTTTTTTCAGACTGGCATACACGATATCTCAAGTTCTACTGAACCGATTCATGTCGTATTTATATGGATACAATCTACAGGCATCTCTCTATCGCATGAACCTCTAAAAATATATATATTTTTTTAAATTTTACTAGGCGAACCAGCCCAGGAGGCCTCTCAAATAAAGAATAAAAAAATTAAATTTTACTATTTTTAATATAACGTGAAACGTAAGAAAAAACGTTTTAAGCCGCATTTTGTTTTTCAAACGGCCGCCATTTTGTCAGAAAGATGTTTTTGACTTGTCCGAGGTTCATGCGATAGCGGCATCTTTACCGATTCAGAATCTGTTCGATTTTTTTGTTTCAGATAATCAGAAGGGCTGGAATCGTTTACGCCATGGCACATCTTTTTTTTTGAACCCTCTCATTTCATCAGTTCATAACTATTCTCGTTATGAATATTTTTTCTCTGTACAATTTTTGTTTTTTTTTGTTAAAAGATAGATGAACAAATAATGATGTAATGGATGGTAAAAATATTCTTTCTTTTATTTTTACTGAGCTCGGAGAAACGTCCGAAATCCGAGTCTCTACACTAGAATACCCCCTTAATATTCAAAGTATTACTCATCGCTAGTCACAACTTTTTCCCATCTTTCTGAAAATGCACGGATCCCTTTGCGGAAATAATCGGCCGGTTTGTCGGCTAACCACGAATCGATCCAATTTTTGACTTCGTCAAAATTGGAGAAGTGCTGGTCAACCAGCCCATGTTGCATCGCATGGCCGGGGTATCCATTGTGTTATCCACGGTGCCCGACGTTTAGGATTGTCGAAATGGACCCACTTTTCATCGCCAGTAACGATTCGATGCAAAAAACCCTTTCTTTTATGCCGTTGGAGCAGTTGTTCGCACGCGAGAAAACGGCGTTCGTCGTCTCATGGCTCCAATTCATACGGCACCCAATGTCCTTTCTTTCGGATCATTCCCTTTGCGATCGGATATGGTTTGCTGAGCTACTCCAAGTGTATCTGCAAGTTCTTATTGCATTTGTGACGGATATTGATCGAGTAAAGCCTCCAATTCTTCATCCAATTCTTCGTTTCCAAGTCAAAATTACCACTTTACCACTTTACCACTCGCTCAGTTGGAGCATGGTCATCATAAACTTCCACCAAAATACGATGACTTTCCGTACCTTTTTTCTTCATATATGATGTAATGAAGTAACACTCTCCGCAAAAACACTCTCGTTGGTACGAAATTCAACGTATTCGAAGTGGCAAAAAACTACTGTTTACGCTTCAACTTTTTGATATATACTGAGAAAAACGAGCAATGACAGTAGCTTGCCAACGAATGTCTGGAAATTTGATTCACTGGAATAATAATCAAGTTACGCCATCTGTTGTAAAACCGAAGAATCTTACCGGTACACCTAATACAATTTTAACACGATTATATACAGTCAAAAAAATTTTTTTTGGTTTCAAATATGATTTACATCAAGCGAAAATGAAACATTTTAACTTTAAAGTGAAAGTTAACTGGCTATTATGAATGCAATGGGGTAAACATCGTGATTTTGGTAGATTATAGTTGAAGATTCACCAGGAATTGTTTGAAATGATATTGTAGTGTAGTTAAAAAAGATAGGAGTTGGGTGTCAAAGAACGAAATTTTCTCATCTTTCAGGTGGATGCCCTGGAATTGTTTTAGGTAGCGTAATTTTTAAACTAGAGCCAGTTAAGACAAACAGAGCCCTAAACAGAGAAAAAGTTCTTTGACTCTATCATTGTGGAAATTTGTAGAAGGATTTTTTCATTAAATATGATCCTCTATCACCTCCTGAAATGATTTGGATTTTTTGTGTGAGAAAAAGGTATTTTATGACTTCAAAGGGATGAATTAAAAATAACACATTCCCTTATTTTATTAAAAAAAAAACAAAAATGTGTGCATAGAAAAAAAAAAAAGTTGTCTCGATCATATACAATGAAAAGAAATCAGAGCCTGTACATAATCGAGTCCGCCCTGTAGTAACTTTCTCCGTTTTTGACTCAATCTCACCCCCCTGACCAACGACGGCATACCAAATATTGCCGCAGGCAACTAATGAAGTTTATTGCACAGTGCGCCAAAATGGAGAAAAAATGGATTATGTTATAATTAAAAAATGGAAAATTGTTGAAATGTTTCTTATAACTTTTTTTAGACCCGATTTTATGAAAATTCGCCTAATTTACAGTCAGAAAGATGAACGGTAAAATTCTGCTAAACGCTACTGTTTCTGAGATACAGTGACTTTTTAACCTAGAAGTAAATTTGCCCAAAATAGTAGATAATTTTCGATTGCAATGTTTGAATCAATTAAGTGAGGTGGATGATTTATATGGTGTAAGGTTGTGTAGAAAAATGTACATTATAAATCTTCATCATCATTATAATTATTTTATTTTTCGAGAAGTATTTTTCAGAAAATAACATTTTGATGTTTGAATTGTTTTGTATGTAGCAGCATATAACAAATATCACTCATTGAAAAGTGAATCGATATGAAAAAATGTAAATGTAATAGTAAAATCACAAAAAAATTGTAAAATCGCAAATAAATAAAAAATAATAAAATCAGAAATAGTAAAATAACATTTGTTGAATATATTTAAATCGATTTAAGATTATGAAATATGTTCAGATTGAAAATAATAACTTGCTAAGTGGAGTCTTCTATTCGAACATATTTCGTTATCCTAAAACGATTTAAGTATATTTCACAAATTGATTGCTTTTAATTCGTGTTTTTATTATTTTATAAACTTTTTTGTAATATTTTTGTACACTATTTTTTCAAATTGGTCCACTTTGTAATAAATAATATTTGTTTGTTATGTGCTGCAACATCCAAAATAATTCGAACATCAAGACATTATTTTTGAGAAAATTCTTCATGGAAAACAAAAAAAAATAAAACATTTGTTGTAATGTATATTTTTACAGAACTTGTGCCATAAAAATTAACCACACTACTCAATTAGTTCAAGCATTGCAGTCGAAAATTATCTACTCTTTTAGGAAAATTTAGGTTAACTAGGCTAGCAAGCCATTCGAAAACGACCAAAAGTTGGGAATTTTCAGTAAATTTTATTTAACAACCACTGTATCTCAGAAACAGAAGCATTTAGCAGAATTGTTCCGTGCATCTTTCTGACTGTAAATTATGCGTACTTTCATAAAATCGGGTCCAAAAATAACTATAAGATACATTTCAACAATTTTCAAAAAAATGGGCCTGATCACGAACGTCACTTCATGGTGAAAACGAAATGAATTGTATGCAATTTGTATGCATTTTATTCCGTTTTCACCGTGAAGTGACGTTCGTAATCGGGCCCAATATAACTTTATTGTCCGTTATTCCTCCATTTTAACGCACTGTGCAATAAACTTCATGAGTTGTCTGCTGCAATATTTGATATAAAAAAACTAAAACACTTATTTTGAGAATATTTTCGAAACAAAAAAAAATTTGGTGGACTTTCTCCATATACCCCCTTTAATAACCTAAAACATTGCGGAAGACACCAAATTAAATGAACCAATCGTTTCTAAGTCTCTGATAGTTTTTTGAAAATTTTCAAGCTATTTTTTGTGCTCTTCTCAAAAGTAAGAAAATGGAAAACCGATGATATAAATTGTCCTTTTTGGTCATTTGGTCAGAATATTACCGTTCTACGCATAGTTGTCCCATGTTCCGAAATCAGCAACTGATAAAAATGCAATCAAAGTTTTGTACAATTTTTATCTACCAAAGCTTTAAGCCTTTCAGTTTAGCAATACACTGGTTTTTTTTTATAAGCAGTTGACTATTGTCTGATGGAATGTGAATAGTTTCCCTCACTAGAATCAATCAAGCTTGATTAAGGGTTTAAAAATTCATGCTGGGACTGTTATGCCTACAATATCAACATGGGACGATTGAACTTGATATTGTTTTCAGAAATACTGGGAACAAAAAAATAAGTTTTTTGCGATTTTCCGAAAGATGAAGGGAGTGATCTGCAACACCTTTGCAGATTATAAATCACATTGTTATTAGACATTTTAGGATAAAAGTGAATATTGTCAAAAAGTAACATGGGACAACTATGCGTAGAGCGGCAGAATAGGTCTGCAAAATTTGAGCTAAACAAAAGGACCTCTGAAGGACTGATGGCGAAATCGGACAGTTTTCCACAGAGCGAGCTTCTGAAGCTAAATGTTGACGGAGACATGGGAAGGAGAATAATTTTTATTCTACTCAAAAAAAACCTTCAATTACCATAATCATATTTGTGAACTTAATGAAACTATATATTGGATGTAATTTGTTTCAACAACTTCGAATCTGAGAGGTGTCTTATATTATGAGATGTTACCTCATGGACTAACGACTAATTTACTTCTGGATAGGCAAATAGCTGCCTATAGCTATACATTGAGCAATAACCAAGGGTACTTCTAAGTGACTCAAAATGTATCAAATCCTCTAGAAACAAATGAATTTTTGTCTAATGAACACAAGTTCTATTCTAGACCGTCCTTTCTCAACACAAATGTTTCATCAGCATAATGTTCACTTTCATCTATTGTAAACACTGACTCGAACACTTACCTGAGAGCGAAATTTGAAAACGAACGACAGGTACACACGTGATTATCTTAAAAGTAGAAAACAAAAATGAAACTCTCGCTTCTGTATTCCTTTGTTTGGATTTACCTCTCGGTGAAATATTGCATCGTTACTTTGTGGAATGTTTAACAAACCTTCAACTGTGATATTCGTCGGGTGAGCTTGTCTTTAAAGCTGGCCTTTTTCGATCAACAACTTCTCGTGACAGAACAGCTTTAATCGGTAACCCGTGCGTTTTATAATCTTCCCCCTCACTAATCGAGTGTACTTCTGTCTTATGGGTGCATAATAATTTAAGTCCCATTAAATGTTTCCCAAACGATAGCACACCTGTAATGGTTCGAGCTCACCTGCTGCAACACAGTCCATTAACAAGGCAAACTTTATGAACACGCAAACCTGCATGTTCTTCCATCAAACATTGGACAGGAGCTCCTGAAGCTTGGAAAAGCTCTCCCTCAGTCCCCGTGCAATGCCATGTAGCCAATTTTCCGTCCGGAGGTACATTTCGTTGGACACGAGAGCATGATGGGGTTAGCTGTGTGCATACACGGGTAAAACTAGTTTAACCTTTTTTTTACGATTCCCTTTCTCCCTTTTCCCCCCCAAAATGAAGGAAACTTTATATGTATAATTTTCATATTGAAAGTCGTTGGTTGAAAAGTGAGTGAACTTTTTACACTCTATGCATTGTCGGTTAACATTTGGGTTATGGTGATGGTGAATTACGTATCCAAGATGAATTATAGAGATTATCACGCAAAAACACGCCGGGAAATCAAGAGGTCGGCCATGAAAACATGTATTCCATAATCATCCAGAACAAATCTTCGACATGACGCAGTGAATTAGGACCAAGCATACAATCGAAAGGGTTTTCATTTCATTCTATTTTCGCTGGCTATAAACACGAATAAGATGTTTTGATGGGATAGATTTTATGTTGAGCTTACAAGCTATTTGTATTTGAAGTAGTTCCTCTCCGTGGTCAATCTTAACGAGCGCAATCGTCCAAAGAACACGCTCGATAGCACTTAGGAAATACTTCCGTCGTAGAAGGTGTTCCGAACATTAAACAGGTAATGGCGATCCTAGCTACGATAATAATTGTATATCTCTAGATAGGGAGAAGGTTTAACGATACTTTCGGCTAAAGGTGACACCTTTACTGCGTTGTTCATTCGCTTTCATTAATAGGAGAAACGTCAACATCATTGCGGTTTTTTTTTTAATTTTTCCTTTATTTTATTCTCTCAAATCTTGGAATATCTTATACTTTCAAGCCTTTAAGCTTTCTAACTTCAGATTCCAAAGATATATTTTCTTAGATTATTTTATTTTCTTTTTTTCTTTTTCTTTTTTTTATTATTTCTGTCACAAAATTAAATTCCAGAGTTGTCCAAACTTTCAGTTTTTTTAAACTTCAACTTTTCAGTTGTTTTTCAGGATATAGATTTTTGCGAACGTACTAACTTTTTTTTACAGGTTTTAGTCTTCATTATTTTTATCATCAGCGTCAAATCGCTTTCAATGAATTTCATTCTTTAGTCCGTAAAAATACCATCGTTAACTGGCAACGTAAGTGGAACGAAGATGAATTGGGTCGGTGGCTTCACTCGATTATCCCTAAGGTTAGCCTCAAACCATGGTTCAAAAGTCTGGACTTAAGTCGGGACTTTATTCGCACCTTCTCTCGACTCATGTCCAATCACTGTTCGTTAGACGCGCTACTCTTTCGTTTTAATCTTGCCGATGGCAATATCTGTGCTTGTGGCCAAGGTTACCACGACATCGAACACGTTGTTTGGTCGTGCGAGGAGTATCTTGTTGCCAGATCGAATTTAGAAAACTCTCTTCGGGCTAGAGGAATGCAGTCCAATGTGCCGGTGAGAGATGTGTTGGCTCGGTTAGACCTTGATTACATGTCCCAAATATATGTCTTCCTAAAAGCTATCGATCTTCGTGTGTGATTGTCCTTATATCCTTATATTCTCCTTTTCCTTTTCCTTCGCGAGAAATCAAATCCCTTCTTACTAACAATAGAATAAGGTGAAATGTAAATACATGTTAGATATAAGATAGGCTTAAGAATTGAGTATGATGAATGTGAGTGCGAATGTGAGTGTGAACATTGTCAACATATCCTTATATCCCATCCTTTTCCTGAAACAAAATGTCACCCATCTAAACTCGAGCAAGCCGCGAGTAATCGGTTCTCTACTTCATTAACATTAGAATTAATAAAAAATGTTTATATATACTTGTAACTATACAGATAGGAGTTTGGCTCCTTTAAACTTATGTAACTGAGCCTGTAAAAATAAACGATTTAATAAAAAAAAATATTTTTATGCTTTTTTTGCAGATTATAATCATATTAATGTTTGCATATACTCAATTTTCAAGTTCAATTTTCCTAGGGGTATTTCTCAGATTCAAACTTCAATCTATTTTTGTAAGACTTCATATTGATCAAATTCATCAATACTTTTTTTTCCATCGATTTTGTCTTGATTGTTTTTGCTCCTCCAATATGTTTTGGGTTCAGAGTTTTTGTAAATCTCAGATATATATATATTGGAAACATATGAAAATATGTTTCCGAACTCCACTGTATCAGTTTATTTAAAATTATTTTCTTGTTTCGTTTTTCGTACTCCAAATTTTTATTTGGACGGCGTTTATTCAGATTTTTTAGAATTCAGTTAAATTTGTGTTATATATTTCTTCAGAATTTTACAGATATTAGTTATTTTTTAATCAGGGTTTAATTTCAAAATGTTTTCCGACTTTATATTACCTATTTTTATTTCTTTAATTTAAACTTGTTGATACAAAAGTTTCAACTGTTTTTCTTCAGAATTTATTCCAATCTTATTTTTTTAATCGAATTATTTGATTTTTGAATTTCAGATAGATGTTTCATATGTGCTTTTCAGATCATTATTTCTTAATGATTCCAAATTTTCGTTTCCGAATGCCACATTCTCACATTCACACGATTTTCACATTCCAAACAAGGATTCTGAATTCAGGATTCCAATCAGAAGATTTTTTCCATGATTTAGATTTCTTTTTTTTTCTGTAGACATTTTCTTATGGTTTTCTCCTTAATCTTAACTTTTTGTAACATTTCAAATTAACATACTTTAAGCATACATAAAATCTAAACTTGAGTATGCTCAATATTTTTTCACACTTCATTTTATAATATTTTTGATAGGGAATATTTTTTATAATATTTTTTCACACTTCATTTTATAATATTTTTGAGCTTTTCTGATATTTTGAAACTTCAGTATTTTAGTTCATTTAGAATTGTTGAGACTTCAATTTTTTAGTCAGACGTTGTTCATCCAGATTATTATTTTTCAAATTTTTGTAATTTGCTTTACATTTAGCTTCCGGAGTTTCAAACATCTCTTAAATCTCAAAAATCACATATTCAGATTCTAGAATCCAGATTCCATCGAGATCCCTCGAGATTCCATCTGGATTCCATCTGAGTTCCATGTGGATTCCATCTGGATTCTATCTGAATTCAATCTGGATTCCATAAGGATTCCACCTGGATTTTATCTGGATTCTGCCTGAATTCAATCTAGAGTCTATCCTAATTTCATCTGGAATTCATCTGAATTTCATCTGGATTCCATCTGAACTTTACCTGGTTTCCATGTGGATTTCATCGGGATCTCATCTGGATTCCATCTGAATCCCATCTGAATTCCATTTCGATTCTACCTGGATTCAACCTGAATCAAATGAGGAATTTACCTAAATTACATCTGAGTTTCATCGGGATTCCATATTGGTTCCATGAGAATTCCATTTGAATTCTATCTGAATTCTATTTTGATTCCATAAGGTTTCCACCTGGAATTCGTCTGGATTCTGCCTGAATTCAATCTAGAGTCTACCCTAATTACAACTTGAGTTCATCTAGATTTCTTCTGGATTTCATCTGGATTCTATCAGGATTCCATTTTGATTTC
This sequence comes from Toxorhynchites rutilus septentrionalis, assembly GCF_029784135.1. Classification (NCBI taxonomy): domain Eukaryota; kingdom Metazoa; phylum Arthropoda; class Insecta; order Diptera; family Culicidae; genus Toxorhynchites; species Toxorhynchites rutilus. Next base: position 49,175,590 of record NC_073745.1, read on the forward strand.
ATCTGGATTACATCTGAATTCCATTCCATGACAATTCCTTCTGGATTCCATGTAGGTTTCATGAGGATTCTATCTGGGTCCCATCTATACAGCCATTCCATACCAAACCGATATAGTGGTTCTCAGATTTTCGTCAAAAGTGGTAGTTTTGTTGTTTATTGCAAATTATTAGACCAGTTTTTTTTATTTTAATTTTTTTGTTAGGATGACCATTTCCATTTTAGGGAGGTCCGAAAAATCCATTTTTTCGCATTTTTGCCAAAAATGACTTTTTTCCAAAATTCATAACTTTTGAACCACTGGACCAATTCAGATGTTTGACATATTAAATTAAAGACAATTATCTAGTCTTTTTTGGAAAAAATAGTACAGCTGCAAAAACTTTGAGTTATGTTTTCGTTATTATTGATTGTATTTGTTATTTATAGTTTTCTAAGGATTTTTCAAATACCATATCTTGAAACCAGAGAAGCGTTTTTTTTCGTTTTTGAGTTATGATTTTTCAAAGTTAACCGATGGTCCAAAAATCATTTTTAACTATTTTCTCAAAAATGACTTTTTTCAAAAATTTATTACTTTTGAACTACTGGACCGATTCAGATGACCGACGTATCAAATTAAAGCCTACTAGAAAATTAAAGAGGCTAGTTTTTAAAAAAAATAACACACTTGCCAATTGATTGGATTATAGTCATATACATCCAGTCTAGTTGCATAGAAATATTGAACGAAAGCCGAAAACATGTTAACTTTGAAAAATCATAACCTAAAAAGGAAACACATGTTATGTGAAAATCCTTAGCTTTCCAGAAAAAATATAAAAAAATATAGCGCCTTTGGTCCCGAGACTATGAAAACAATAAAAAACGAATACAATCAATAATAACGAGAGCAGATTTCAAATTTTCTGCGGTTATAGTATTTTTTTCAAAAAAGACCAGGTGATTAGCTTTAAGTTGATATGTCAATCATCTAAATCGGTGTAGTAGTTCAAAAGTTATGATTTTTTGAAAAAAGTCATTTTTGGAAAAAGAGGAAAAAGTTGATTTTTCGGACAACCTCAAAATGGAAAAGGTCACCCTAATGAAAAAAAATAAAAAAGTCAAATGTTTTGCGACAAGGAAAATGAAATGAAACACAAATTTCTGCATAACTCGAGAACTAATCAAACAAATGGAACCAAATTAGTATTAGGGAGCAATAAATGTTTTTATGGTGGTTTGACACTCCTTTCCCCTCTCTAAAGAGAGGGGGGAGAGTGCTAAACAACCCGAGAACTAATAAAACAATTGGAGTCAAACTTAGCATATAGAGATTTTAGGGATCGATAAATGTTTCTATGGTAGTTCGACACTCTTTCCCCTCTCTAAAGGGGAGGCTCCCATACATATAAATTTTGGGCGGGACGAAGTTTGCCAGGTAAGAGGTTTATAAATACTGTAATTGTAAATGTGTTGGATTCTTTATCACAATCTTTACATTTTTAATTTTTCTAGATTTGGAATCTTAAAGGCTTTATTTTTCTGGTTGCTTTAAAACCGATCAGTGGTCAAGCAATTTTTTATTTCTTCGTGAGATTTTCGGAAAGGGACAAACAATAAAAAAAATTATCTGAAAAACATGCTGAATGCGGTAGAACCTCCCATTTCATTATTGACAGATCCGTGGACATGTGGTCTGATGTTGTCATGTTGTAAAATAATCTTGTGAGCAGACACGACAAGAGACCTATACTGATTGTTTTCCCTTCAGATCTCTGGTCAAACTGGTTGTAGTTGGTACCAGCGACGTAGCGAGGGTAGAAGATATTTTGAGAAAGCTACTTACTTATACCAAAGCTCACTTTGAGCAGTTTATCCGTATTGAGGTTAGGAAAAATCATTACCAGCTTCGTTAATTCTCTAGTCAAATCTTTGCCTTGCGTGCTTTAACTGAAGAAAAATGATCCTCAATTGCATTTAAATCAAGATCTGCTAGCGATTCATTTTCGATCGAAAAAAATACCAAGCAATTGAGTCGGTCTTGGTTCATTTTAGAACGCAGACAACTTTCAATCAATTTACAATTGCTGAAACTGTGTTCGCACGAAGCGCGGTCTGTGCCATTTTTACTTTAGTGTAAACCAGACTAGCAAGCTCTTCCATTCTAGCACAAAAATTGCTCAAAAATTCAATAACACAGACATTATTTAGAAGTATGCGTTCTTATAATGCAGCTTAGTAAATAAAGTTTGTTTCAGTTAGAATTTGGTCGCTTATTTTTATTCACTTCAGCGCCCCTAGTTGTCACATCGAGAAACTATTGACAGCGTTTTGATCCGGGTGGTTTGTTTATTCAGTAGTATAGAATTCGTCAAGATTGAAGGATACATCCAAAAGTTATCGACGATGGTACGCGAAAGGCGAAAAAAAATCGCACGATCACATTGAGAAGCCGACGTGTTCAAGAGAATAGATTGCAAAATTCCTCAAATTTCCAAAATCGACTGTAAGTACCGTAATCAAACGTTACCGGGAGACGTCGAATACCGATGAAAACTTGAAGTAAGTGAAAGAAATGGTGACAGAAAATCGTCATACCAGCTTAAGAGAGATGTCTAGTGAATTTGGCATTGCATATGGAACGCACAGCATATTGTTTTGAGTGTGAGACGCGTGGTAGCCAGGCTTGTTCCGAAGGACCTGAATTTCGTGCAAAAACACCATCAACAGACAGTTTCTGAAGAGATGAATTATCAAGCCCAAAGTGATACAACCTTCGTGGAACGGATAATTACGGGCGACGAGACATGGATCTATGAGTTTGACATAGAAACAAAGCAAGAATCGTTCGAGTAGCGCTTCGAGACGAAGTGAAGGTGATGCTGACTGTTTTCTTCGATTGTCAACGTGTAGTTCACTATGAGTACCTTCCACCGGGGAGTCAACAAAGAATATGATTTATCCGATTTGAAGCGTTTGAGAGATGCTGTACGTCGCAAACGACCAGAAATGTGGGCCAACAATTCTTGGATTTGGCATGATGATACCGCGCCATCGCACAGAGCCAGAATTGTACTGAATTATTTGACCAAACATCAAGTCAAAACCACCGAGTAAGCACCGTATTCACCTGATGGCCCCGTGCTACTTTTTTTTATTTCCCTAGTTGAGGTTGCCACTTCGTGAAAAAAGATTTCAGTCGATCGATGAGATCAAAGAGAATGCTACGAGGGAACTAAAATCCATCCTTTCGTTGGCTTACCAGGGATGCTGTTCTATCTTCAGAACAGGATTTTACCATCCATTCTATCCCATAATGGTCCAGTGAAGTTCTGGCCTGACTTGACAAACTGCCATTACAGCCGGGATGGCATCAAGTGGTATAGAGAGAACAAAATCGACTTCATTGAAAAAACTATCAATCCACCAAATTGTTCGGATTCGCGAGAGATATTGGACAATATCAAAGGCAAATTGAAGAAATGTGGCAAAACCATCAGAAAAAAATCAAATGCACCACTTTTCCAAGAAGATAGCAAAAATTATCAGTAGTACTGTGCAAAAAATGATGGGTGGTATCACACGGAAAGTTCGATTCATCCGAACAGATGACGAATAGTATTCATGTTTTTTAACCTTAAAGTTGATAAACTTACCTTCCCTTTTTTGTACGTCATTTCTATGCTGAGAAATGTCCTACTTTATGCGACCAAATTCTAACTGAAACAGGCTTTAACAGTAAAACATCACACGGCCATTCACGGCCTATTTCGGCGCCCCTCCGCCCCTCTGTATCGGCATCGTATCGGAATTCTATGCATTTGTTTTGCACTGCATGGAGAGGCGTCCAGGTATGCGTAGCGAATAATCAAAAGGGTATTGAAGTAATGTGGTATTGGATGTTTCAATTTTGCGAAAATCAGAAAGAGGTTATTAGTTTTATCAATGCAACTACTCATGATGGGTGTTTTCTCCTCAATTGAAAGATGGAAAATAATAATTGGGGAATATAATTGTAGGCAAAAATGCTATTCAATATTCCAGGATTTTGGCGCCCCAAAGGGCCAGCGCCCCCGGCAAATGCCGGGTTTGCCGCCCGCACACTACGCCACTGGTTGGTACCATTTACCATCGATAGTTTCAGACTTCTTGATTGTTTTATCGGTGGTTTTCCGTGTTCCTCATCACCCATATTCATTATCATAGCCTCTGAATTGCTTACGACATTGTTGACACGTGCAACGGTTTATCAATGGAAGTACATGTTTCCTACCTAAGGTTTGATGGGGTTGATAAGGTAAGAGGATCGATTACATTGAAAAAGACCTCAATCCTCCCAATTGTTCCCAATTCCGCTCAATCGTAAAATATTCGGCAATCGTCAGGTGAAAATTTCAAGAGGGGGCTAAAGTGATTGAGGATGCTGCAGATATAAAGAGATCGTGAAATAAAATGGCCGCTGAGGATGACCAATAGTGATCCTAAATATTGTGGGAGAGTATACGAAGAAAAGCACGAACATTCATCGAAACTGTGGCGGAGTATTTTTTTCAATATTTTTTATGAAAAGAAGAATAAATCCTCTGCATTGATATATAAAAACTTTTTTTGTACTTTTTACCAATCGCGAGATACAAATGGTTTTGTCATTCCGGATTCTGAACAAATCAAATTTTATTTATTCATTTCAAAATAAACATTTATCATTGCAAATACTTTGAATGAATGAATGTTTAATGTAATGAGTAGGCATGCAAAGGCCCTTGTATTTATTTCTGATAAACTTTATTATCATGACATTATCACGAATAGTTCTAACAACATTGTCTTATCAAACGAATGCAAGCTAATCCATTTTCATCCAACCTAACGATCCCACTATGTTCGCTCATTATGAAGAGAAGCTCTATCTCCTCAAATACCCTTGATACCATCCAGTTGATTGAATTAATACTGCTCAAACGAAATTACATTCAAACAAGGCCCAGAATTCGGATGGATCTATCACGTGCAGGCTTTAGTTTGTTAGGCGTGTATCACTTCTTCAACAGCCAGGAAGACCTAAGAATGAGGAACTTACAAATCATTCTCCTCCCCCGAATATTCGCCTGGCTATCATCCATCCGACCACTGGTTTGATCCCGTGGTACAGATTGGCTGTAAGTGTCAGCAGGTTAATTATTTACTTCTACTTCACTTACCGAACTTACCAGACAGCACTAACGCGCTCACAGCAGGGAATCCCCGCGCTCTCGACAAACACCCTGTTACAAAAGGAACAGACAGTTAATCTTAACTTCTCATCGGAAGCATTTTCGCTTTCTGAAGGCAGAATATTCCTGACAGAATAAGGAATCACTCGGTGGGAACGCTCGGTCGGAAAAGTTGCCCAACTCAAGGACACTCGTCACGGAGCTCGCAGTGTTGCCCTTTGTGTTGGCTAATTTGTTCCGTAACTGATGCGCAGCTAGACTGAGAGTGACGCCGCCCACTGTCTCTGGCCCGGGCGTGATATAAATTAATTGAACTGCTCGCAAATAGGACACTGTCCATCAAGAATGTTGATTGAAATTCACGCTATGAGTGACTACTCTGGGAGGGGGGGGGCTTGGTACGGGGGTTAAGTGGAAACGTAATGATTCAATCTACACAACAATGGTTCGGGAAACAACAAGCACTTCACGACCGATGAAGTTGTTTCGCGCGATCAGAAGCCAACTATAAAATTTATTGGTTTTCTAATCCTATGCTTCCAATATTAATCTGGTAACATCGATCGATGAGCTGAACCCACTGACAATCCTTCGGGTTATACGTAGCCCCAATCGGATACATAAAATGTTTGTTCTCGAGCTGGCGGGTTAATTTGCCAACCGACGACAGGGAGCTGAGTAGGAGTTAGTAATATTATATTTACCCAAAGGCTCCACCCGACCCCGTGCCCTTTTTGGTGGCTGTTTATGTCGGTCTTGGCCCCCCTTCGGTAGGCGTTGCGAGTTGCGAGATACGAAAAAGGCGATGATATAATTTTTTTGGTACAGTTACTTTCGAGAAAACCGAGAGGGGATGAGCTTATACACATAAGTTACGTGCTGTATCTGAACCGCTACTCGTGGAAATCTCTGTCGAAAGGTCACGAACTGTCAATTTCGGTTTGCATCGTTCTGTCCATGGGGTTCTGTCAACAGTCAGTAAAAAAGTAATTTGAAAATCCACAGATTGTTGCGAGAGGAGTCCCTTCAGCACAACACATATACTTAGAATACTTCCATAGCATCGAGTTACTTCTAGGGGCGTGAATTCCGTTGAACAAAATGCACGTACAACTAGTTCGCTATGTTCTGTACGTTGAATCTCGTTACGAAAAATAATCGAACATTTCTGATTCCTGATTTTTACGTGGATTTGCCTTAGCATTGAATTGAAATACTTTCACTTTGTAGTAAGACTAAATATTGTCACCAGATAGGTGTGTGAACATTTTTTCGAGCATGAATAAATTTGGTAGATTTTGGTTCATCCTGAAGTCTGACGAAAACTGGAATACTAATGTCTAGGGTTGTTTCAATTTTACAGTGTGTGACATAACGATCTGGCATTATTGGTGTTTGCACATCACCAACGTTCCCCGTCTCCTACAATTTTTTTTCACTAGGCTATATTGCGCGAGAGATTCTCAAAACACCTGATTGTGTGAATTAACCCCGTTCGTTGCCCCGTCACCCAGATATGGGTGACACTTTCCTCGTTTAAATTGAATAGGATTTTTAAAAGGAATTTGATAGAATAGGCAGCGAAGTGTAACTATATGATGTGTAGATAAATAATAAAATTATAAACATATTATTATAATGTTTATACTATACTTTTTATTAATTTATAGTAAGGATGGTTTATACTGCAGTTTTTTGCGAAGTTTGACTTTGGCATTCGTGATTGTTGTCAATTCGTCTTCAAATGAAAGAAAATATTGCTAGATCGTGTAAAAGTTGTCAACAAACTAAGTTTGATGTTAATTGAATAATTTATCCGCAAGTTGGGCCCCGCAAGGGACTCAAAAACGTCGCATTGGGCGACGAACGTGTTAATTCACTTGATCTTATGGAAGAGAATTTTAATAAGTCGATGAAAGAGAAATATTAGTTTTCATATTGATTTCTGTCGGATGATACAGTTTGCTCACTGTTTTGATTCACGAGTACGAATAGTAGAAAACATTTATATGCGATCCGTTGCTGACGTAGGACTACGTTTTCGATTTTAAAGAGGTTGAAAGAGGTGCAGGTAAAATAAACAAACTCGTGAACGAGAACGATGTCAATAAGGTGGGTATTTACTTCAGAGTACATATACATTTCCACCACTGCTGATGATTAGAAAAAATGACGATATCGTATTAAATTATACGTGAGTGAAAGTGCGTCAAATTACTGGCGCTTTGGGCATCTTGAACTTACGCAGAAAACAAATTTAACAAAACATTGCGGTATCAAAAGCATTGAATGCCAACAACAATTAATACCGTTCTGAATCATATTTCGGACGCTTAAGGCATATGATGCAGAATACAGGTCTAAACTTTATGCACAGGTATTATTTGGTTGATATTTTGTAACACAGGGATTGCAACGCCCAGCTGCCCGCATGTACTCCTTCTTTTCCCTCCCAGGGTCGGCTCAATTCCAGCCAAATTAGGTTTCTCGGAAAAGGGAAAACACCACGTTATAGATTCCTAAAGAGACGGTCTTTATTCAATTTATTATCTGCCCTAATTCCCTAACTCCTACTCAGATTTACAAATACTCACAGGTGTGTATTGTGTCGTGTCCCGGCCCGCCGCTAATACTCCCTCGTTCCTGCGTTGACTCCACTTTCGGCGTAGATTCTGGCCGTTGCTAAAACTCCCTCGTTCCTGCGTTGGTTTTCCTGTTTGGCGGAGATTAGGATCGTCGCCGCCTTGTCCTCTCGTTCGTCGTTCAGGGTGCCGGTAATAATCCTTGGCCACGCTACGCGCCACACCACGCTCTGGGGTTTTGACGATAATGCCAACTAACCTCTTCGACACCACTGTGCGCCACTGTACGCGACCGCCACAAACCGCTAGTTTGGTTTAGGTTTGTGCGGAATGATACTTCCTTCTTTATGAAAGGACTTTGTAGAAACTACCGTTCCATCGAATCGTCGCGGATTTACTTCCCGTTGGTAGTTGAGGACACGTCTAGTCTCTATCGTGTGGATCAGACAAGTCCCGACTCGCTCCAACCGGAACCTCTACGATCCGCCAAATCCGGGTTGGTTTTCATCGCTTCCAGCACTGCCAACCGCAGCGATTAAAAAAACCGCAGCACATTAAAACGTGTCGTGTAATGTTGTTTGTGCTGTATACAATCCTTAATTCGTGTTGTGTATGACAATGTGCCGTCTTTCTTCTAACATTTAAATAGTTTTTTTTTAAATCTGTCGTTTTCATTTTATTTATTTATTGAAATATAGTTCAAAGAATAGGTATATGTTTTTTAATTTTATGCCAAGGACCCTATTTAGCTATTTTTTCTATAAATGTGCGTTTTCTCCTTTTTTTGTTCTAAATAAACACCATGGGCGGGATAAGCTTCAACAGACAGCAAGACCCAACAAGTGACCTGTCACAATTTTTAATAAATTAGTTCAATATGCTTTTAAGCTTTCTACTTTGGTACCTATTTGATTGAAAACATAAAAAATCATCGAATCTTCGGACACTAAATCAAATTTCGGACAGATTGAATTCAAATTTCGGACACTTTATTTTGTAATTTTTTGAACGAAAATTACATTACACTTGATTATATTTTATAGTCAATTGCGAAACGCTTACCAAACAACAGACACAGTAAACTGTTAACGATGATGAGATCTGATGAAACACGAAATTTAAATATTGATGAACGGGTAAATTCTACGTGCTCACGCTAAGCAAACGTCGAACACAAACGATAGAGAGTAGTGTTGATATATTTTCGCCGATTATGTTATAATGCAAATGTAGTTCTCATTTGAAATGATAGTGAAACCAAGGGATTACTCTAAAAAAGAAATTGTGATATTAATTTTATAGTTATATCATCAGTGCATTAAGCATTTCAAGATATTAGAACAAAGTGTCCGAAATATGATTCAGAACCGTACAAAGAAATATCAATTCCAAAAAATGTATGCCGAAACAATTTTGAATGCTTTTGAATTTCTTTGAAATTGAATGAGAAAGATACATAATACTAAAACCAATTCGATTTGAGTTCGAATTTTCTCGAAACGAGTTACTCGTTTTGAAATGCGCAATGTCGCCCCTGGATTCACCACGGCGAACTTGAATAGATGGCAAGTCCGTTCCGCTTGTTGAACCAGGGCATGGAAATCCCTTTGTCGGAGATTACAATATACAGCATAACTTTCTTCTCAAACTTATGCTTGTATTTGTACTTCATCTCGGGGTGTGTGGACGCCTTGTCACTGGTATGGTACCGGTCGTTGTCGCGAATGTGGGACCTTGACAGCGGAAAATAACTCCCGTTGTCCAGCACGAACGACGTCCTGCGATAATTCTTCGTCATCCACCGGCACTGAGATTTTACGGTCGCTATCAGCTCGTCCGTGTATTCTGGGAACCTAGTCTTCTTCCGACAGACGATACCCTCCTTGAGGGTTCTGTGGATGTAGGAATGAGAGCAGCGAAATTTTCGGTCGGCGTCACGCAAACTCGTACCATCCTTTTGTCGAACAGCCTTTTCAGGGATTCCTTCTTCTATTTCGTCATGATCTCCGCCGGATGGCCACTACCGGTCTTCCGCTCGACGTTCCGGGATGCCAGGATCCGGTAAACAGTGCTCACCGGTACATTTTCGTCCCGGAAGTGGTCTACTGTAAACTTTTTTCCTTGAATTCCACGCGTTTCGAAGAACCGTACAACGAGCTCGCGGAGTGCATTTTTTTACGACGCCATCTTTGATCGAACTGATAGCGCCAGAGCGAAAAGAAACGAGTAACCCGTTTCTAGGGAGCCCAAAGAGCAATTCTCTCGTTGAGAAAAAAAAATTACGCTTCTACTTTTTTACAGAAAGGTATTGAAACCATTTTGATTTGACACACGTTATGTCTGTGATACAACCGTTTAATGTAGAACTATAGTTTGTTTACCGTTGGTAGTACAACCTCTAGCCTTGGAAAAGGCTAGTTTAGAAACTTGTCATAAACTATCAATCTTAAAAAAAGTCATTTGGACGCCCTCGGCGTCGCCTCCGACTGGTCGCTTGCTGGATGACTGCCGAATCGTAAATGAGAATCATTCTGCGTCTGGCCGTGTCCGTTATCGCAGACCAATCGCGACTGAGGTTAAATTTCTAGCAGGTACTTATATTTGATTTCAATAGTTTGTTCCAAAAACACTTTTTGAAGAACAGTGTATGTCTTACCCGCATTCTGAAAATAATGATAGATTCCGAACGCTTTTAACTCGACCATTTATTGATAAATCGTAAAGACGTTTGTATTAATTGTTTGGAAATATTTCTACAATCTATAATAGTAGAGAATTATATATTTTTTATACAAATTATTAAATAGTTAAATAGGACTCTATTTCAAGAAAAATGGTAACAATTCAACGTTAAGGTGAAATTTAATTGGCTGTTAGAAGTACAGTGGAATAAAATTCGTGATTTTTTATTATTTCGATTGGATTCTCACCAGGAATTGTTTATAACGATATTGCAGCGTAATTAAGAAACATAGAAGTTGGGTGTCAAAGAACAAATTGTAGAGCGATTTGAGATCATTGTTTTGGTTAATAGGAACAATCAAGTTTGTTATGAATCTTGGGGTTAAAATTCTTAAAAACACCTTCAAAACACCTTCTTTTAAGTTTTTCACTTCTGAAGTGTTGTTTAAATCCACTAATTTGAATTTCTTACAACTATAATTTTTACATCTTTTAAGTGAAAGCAATATAATCGTCCTATGTAACGTACTTTTTAAAGTAAAGTCAGTTTAAGGCAAACAAATCCCGAAACAATAAAAAAAGGTCGATAACTCTGTCTTTGCTGAAATTCGACCATATGCGTAGAGGGAGTTTTTTCATCAAATATGATCGTCCTGAGAGATTCTGGAAAACTTTGTGTTTTTCATACGAGAAAAGTGTTTTCAGGGGATGAATAAAAACTAAAGCATATTATATTCAAAAGACGAAAAAATATGTAAAAAAAAAAACAAATAAAAAACTTTTTCTTGACTCGATACAATATTTGATTGTACCGGATTCCACTGTATCTGAAATGAAATGAAATCGGAAGCTGTGTATAATTGAGTCCGCCCTGTACCACGTTTTGATTGGTTCAATCTTTGTTCTCCAAATTTTGCCGTCTAAAAATGCAAGTAAACTACTTTTTTATTACCAAAGCACAATCAGAATATACAGTGATGGACATTCGTTTAGCCGCACTTGAAAAAAAACTTGAAACACTTACAAAACAACTAGGAATGTTCTTTTTATCGGGATACTTATTTGCTGTAGTGGTAGTATATTTAAGTCAATTTTATTGAAAGGACAATCACACACAAACACACACACACACATACACAAGGCGGCATCGGTAGATATAAACATTCAAACGTCGTTTTTTCCCAAGACATACGTTTAGCCGCAGGGCATGAAAATCGAGTTTTCGCATAATCACCAAGCCTGTATCTGTGTTTTTTGAAAAAATACTTGGGAATATTCAATTTTCAAGATAAATATTAGATGTGCAACGTAAGAAGTTGGTCAGATTAGTGATTTACGTGAAATTTAAAGGAACGGCGAAAGGTATTCTATTGACGGAAGAGGGGCGATATTCAGTGAACAAAAGTTTTCTATTCGCTCGATCGTAACAAAAATTGGTCGATATGAGAATGGGGTCGGAATTTCTTGAAATAGTGCCAGAAATATGGGATATAACGACCAACAAATGGGAACACCAAAGTTACTTTGCGTCTTAATAGTAAAATACATTAAGTTAAAATCGGTTGTTCCAGTTATGAAGAGGCATATTGCGCGCATCTTGAATGAGTCACCAAACATCATGTGAAAGAAACTTCAAGGGAAGCCGAAACTGACCGCCACCCATAAGCAGAACCATCTCATTTTCGCCCGGCAATACAAGGAATGGAAACTAGAATGGAGAAATGTTGTATGTTGTATGTAATGTAGTTTTATTTGGATGGTCCGGACTGTTACAGTTGCTATTGGTACAATTTAAGTCAACGGCATGTCGTGAGATCGAAGCGAAACTTTGGGGGCGGAAGTTTGACAGTGTGGGGAGCCGTTTCCTATCACAGCAAGCTTCTCATTTGTTTCATTTTCACCCGAATGAACTCCGAAAAATATCTTCAATTACTGGAGGACGTTTTGATTGGCCATATTGAGAATAACGCTACCGAGGATGTCGTTTTTTCAGCAGGATTATGCACAGATTCACGTTTCCAAGCAATCGAATGCATGGTTTGCCGAGAAGGACATTCCGCTTCTTGAATGACCTGCTTGCAGTCGATTGCAATCCCATAGAGAACCTATGGAGAATCTTGGCCTAGATGGTCTATGAAAACGGATGACAATTTGACAACATTCAACATTCTCAAGGCAGTAATCCAGGAGTGTTGGGAAATACTCAATATGGCAACACTTTAGAAGCTGTCTGACTCGATGCCAAATTTTATTGAAATTTTAGGATGTGGCTAAACGAATGTCCGCCCTGATTCCACATATTTGAATTACTTGAAAAACAAAAAGTGAATTTATTCTTTTTTTAGAGCGAATTCGATGAAAATAAACAATAATAGTGTTTTATGAACAAAACTGTACAAAGAATTGACTTATTTTCAAAAATATTGAGGAAAAATAGGGTGCGACTAAACGAATGTCTACCACTGTATATTCATATCATTCCGAAAACAAACGTAGCTAGCATCAGGCATCATTCTATCTAAGGGAACAATAGACCAATGCGCGGCCTAATAAATATTCCCCCGTTGCGGCAATTCTTCAGTTTATAGTTTGCTATCGTGCTGAACGATCCTGTTATTAGCCTCAGATTATGCACAAAGAAAACGGTACAGCATTGGCGTGCAGAAGTCAGTTAGATGGCTTAAGGTGAAGGTGGAAGCCAGCCATTGTAGTAGTATAGGTAAACCTACTTGTAAAAATGGGGTAATAGTGTTTGTGAGAGAAGAGCAATGCACACGTAGAAAGATCAATTCACTTCTCAGACTGTGTGGCGCATCATTGACACGAGTCTTGGAATACATTTGAAAACAAAAATAACAATTCAATACTAGAGCAAAATGTATGAACGATATGTTCCGATGAACAATTGCAAATATAAATATAAATATAAGGTGCATCTGTATTTGAAGTAACATTCTGATTATACGCGAGCGTAACATGAGCAAATTTATAACACATGCGAATTGGGGCTCTTTTGGTATTAACAAGTTCTTCCGCATATTAACTCAATGTTCGTTCGATGTTCTCTTCGTTGGCCGAGGCATTTTGATTGAATGTAATACTTTTCCGTTTACTGTTTTCGAAAGCATAGGCAGTCGTGGCAGTATTCCGAGCTCTGCAATACAATTTTCTTACCCAATGTTAAAATTGCTAAAATTACATTAACGTAAAAAATAATAATTGTATTGATATCAACACATTTTTATTCTATTGATTTTCATGACATGAACGCTATGACACAGGAATAACATTTTATTGAGTGGTTTTGAGAGCTGTTTTGATAATGTTGTCTGGCATCAGTGTCGAAAAAATAACGATGCTTTCAACATCATCGGAAGCCACCATTGCCGAAAATTGAGAAATAAAAATTTATCTTTCCGAGCACTAGCTCGAGTTTACCGACGTTTTTCACTATACAGTACGACAGCAGATGAAAATTTAATATCTTGTGAGTAATTGATTAGAGTTTGATTGATATTACTTGATAGGAAGTGTGCGAAAACGATCATTTTCTTCACACTGTTTCGCAAAATTATTGTTTTTCGGGGTGAGGGAGGGAGATGAAAAAAATGAGCGCCATTGTGGCAGCCATTTGTGGCTAGCTTCCACCTTTACATTAAGAGATAGTTACATTTTTTTAACTTGTCTCTTAGCCAGCGTAGGTTTTGATCTGCTAATTGCTTGTGCGTGCAAGTGTGCATTGTGATGATGTGATGATGAGGATGATGAGACGTGTTCGAGGAGAAGTTTGACCTATGAACTATGGTATAAAGTAAGGATGAAACAATGTTCTCAAAAAATTATAAAACCGTTTCCGCTTCTGTTTCCATTCCTTTGTCTAACGCCACTCCACTAACTCTATTTCCAGTCTTTTGGGACCGTTTCAAATAAACCGGAAGCCACCATCTTCGTTTCTAACGTAGTTTCGGAGTTCAATGTTTGACTTCCGCGGTTAAAACCCTTTCACCCAATACCAATACTGTAGGGGTTCATGTTTGTCAGAAATTTTGAGCCAATATCAAGCAAACGAAACCAAATTTGGCATGTGAAGGTTATAGGGTGCAATAAATGTTTTTACCTTGGCTAGATACTCCTCCTTCCTCTCTTAGGGGGGCTGCCATGCAAATGGAACACAACTTTTTGTATTACTCGAGATCTAATCAAGTAAATGAAACGAAATTTGGCCCTCTCTTAGGGAAGCTGCCATATAAATGAAACACAAATTTTTACATTAGTCGAGAATTAATCAAGCAAACGAAACCAAATTAGGATATGGAGATTTTAGGGCACAAAAAATGTTTTCAGGGTAGTTTGACGCTCCACCCCCCTCTCTAAGGGGGAGCTCCCATACAAATGAAAGACAAATTTCTGCATAACTTGAAAACTAATTAAGAAAATGCCAAATTTGGCATGAGTAAGTTTTGCTCCTCCCGTCTCTCTGAGGGGGGTGGGAGGCTGCCATACACATGAAGCATACATTTCCGCATAATTCAAGAACTAATTCAGCAAACGGAACTAAATTTGGTATGTGGAGGTTTTATGGGGAAGAAACATTTCTAAGGTGGTTCGACATTTCTTCCCCCTCTCTAAGTTTAAAGGTATTGATAACAAAAAACAAATTTTGGACGGGACGAAGTTTGCCGGGTCAGCTAGTATATAATATATATATTTCACAGATTGTACAATATGGTTGCAATAGTCAAAACGTTCTGTTATCTTATTTGTCCTCAAATATTTATCATCTCATCAACAAACGGACCCAGAGAGGGCAATAAACTTATTAAACTATGAGGAAATGATCTAACAACCATCAAAATATGTTTTGCCCGAATATGCACATCAGATCTACTCCAATCAGATCGTCATCATGCTCACATCGTGTACGAGTACTTGCCCATACCCAACAGGTCCCGTTGTTGAACCTTGATGCATCCTTACGACTTGGTTCCGTTATGAATGAGGTCCTTCCAGACAAAGCATATCATCGTCCTGGTTCTCGTCCACGGACAAGAACAATACCTTCTTATGTTTGTGGTGGCTGTCACTGCAACAAGCACTACTGTTTGCCCCCGGCAGTGGAAGCGATAGCTCTGCTTTGCAAACCGAATGAACAGAGCGAAGTAGGAAGGAAAAATAATTTTCGGGGGACGGAACAATTCATGCGTGGGAGGGATGCTGTCTAAGAAAACAATGGGTTCCGAGAAACGAAATGTCGCAAAATGGTAATGAAGTAAGACCGACTTGATGGCTGCGAAGCGTGTATGTTTGTCCCATGTAAAGCTTGTGATACATTCATAATGTAAGACGAAGTGAGAGAGCTTCCATCGCGCTGCACGATGGCTGAGTCAGAGGATTATACGAGCTTCAGTAGGGTTAAGTTGAACGTTATATAATTATTCTAATTGCAGCGATACAAGGATTGTCAGTCAATATAACAGACGCACGAAAATGCGAGAAATTTCATTTAGTTTATAATTTATGCATGAAAATTAACCAAAGTACCCGACTTGAGCAACGACGTGTGCAACTGAGCTCCCCTACATATATGTTTCCTTTCAGCGAAGACAAACTTTCTTGTACGCAAAGATATATAAAACAAATTCTGTAACTTAATGGATTGATTAAAATTATGTTAGGAACCAAAAAGTTTGTATACACTGTATATCCATAGCTCCAAGAGCAGTCTCAACAAATTCGTGGAAATTTGTTTACATCGCCAAATAGAGATAGAGATCGCTAAGGATCTTACCATATTTTACGAAAGTCAATTAACCACAATTCTCATAATTCATGAGCTTGATTCTAAAATTGGACTCACGCACGTATTCAGTGCGCTGATTACAACCTAACAGCAAACTTGTTTACACTGTTCTGATTAATATTATTCATCAGTCACGTCGGTTTATGCAGCTAATACTCTCCAGCTGGGTGTTTCGCTTCGTCCTTGGTGTGGCCGCTCCATCTCCTGTGCCACTGCCAGTGTTATTCACCGGAAAAGCGAATACAGAGAAAATCCAGCACCCTGCGATGGTGTCCCTTTCTCGGCTGGCATTCAAGCTGATTGATGTAATTTTCTTTCGAAAGTTTCGCAAAGTGCATAATAATTCATGAACGCTTTCGGTATACAACCACTGGCCAACCGTATGTCTGAGAAGATGTTGCGGCGGCCAACAATGACAACGCCGATGTGAAGCGATAGGACGAAAGAGCTTTTTCGAAATCATCTCTACCGTTTATGCGGAGCCCAATGTTAGCTGAGGGGTTTTGGAAGCATTATCTCTTGATGGGAAAAAAGGATGGGATCGGTGCTTTGCACCGGTTGAAAGCGCTCCTTGAGGTTTCCAATTAACTGCCAGAGCAAAGGCTTTTGCAGGTGGCGTAGGCTGATGTACGAGCATCGTGGGTGGTCTTGTTCGGGGAGTAGCGCTTTGGAAGGTAGAACATTTCTCAGCTTCTGTTGAATGCTAAGCACCTTCGCAATTAAA
Organism: Toxorhynchites rutilus septentrionalis; assembly: GCF_029784135.1. Taxonomy (NCBI): domain Eukaryota; kingdom Metazoa; phylum Arthropoda; class Insecta; order Diptera; family Culicidae; genus Toxorhynchites; species Toxorhynchites rutilus. Next base: position 49,192,572 of record NC_073745.1, read on the forward strand.
ATGCTTTCATATGATCGACATTGGACCGCTGAAGGAGGAACACATGTGTGGAGTGAACGATCTGTGTGTTTTTTTAAACATGCTTTTTTGATACTGTCCATTAATTTGAAATACTCATAATGTTAACAACCGTTTATTATTCGGCTCGTAAAGGGTATCCCAGCAAGTGTAAGCACGATTCACGAAATAACTAAATTTAAATCTGTTTGCCTTAAACACAAGGTATGACAGATGATTTTCAATAAAAATAGAGAAACACACTCAATGTTCTGAAAAAATATCAACACTCTAAATTTTTCATATGCATTGTTTCAACTTTAATATGCGGGTTTGCTTCTCGAGCTATCTATAATTGATTTATGAAACACTAAATTTAAGGAATTGCCTATTGACTATTGCAGAAAGGGGTTATGGTGCACTAGAAATGTGAGAGGGTAGTCTAGTACACGCAAAATGGACACTGCACACTGGATAATATTATAATATTAATAATTAAATCTAGTTTAAAAATATGCCTTAAAATATGTCTAAACATTTTTACGTAATTAATCATATGTTCCGTACATAACGGAAGGAAAGTAGAAAATAGTAGAAATTTGCTTAACCCAATATTTGAACGATGTATATTAGACAAAGTGATTTCCCATATGCTCTACAGTATTATTAGTCCAATTAAAATTCTCATTGTTGTTAGTCCAATTGAAATTCACACTCAGAAAGTAAAATTTATAAAATAAAATTACATTTTTCATTTCAAATCAGTTTTCTCTATATTAAAGTAACATGTTTTTAGTGATTAGAAAAATTGAGAATTATGTTCGCTATTGGTAATTATCTTATATAACATTGGTGAGTTTTTTTTAATTCACCCATACATAACACAGGAGGCTCTTGTCTAGGATAACAGAGGGCGGATTTCATCATATCTCGTTCCATTTCGGTATCTTTTATCTGATACACTTCATCCAACGACTGTGTACCATTCTTCTGTCATCATCACTCAGTAAACACTGCTGGAATGAACAAACAATACCCAACAACCAAACAAAAAGACCTTTTTCAGAGTCACCAAAGCATAATCAAAGAGTTTAACGATGTGATTCTTCAAACATATCCAAAATTAACAGATAGCCTAACAGAATCCTACGTCAACTATGCGGTCCTGGACACAACCCTCCTGTGATTTTTGTGATGCCAAATATCTTAAAATGGCATGAAACGTCGAGATCTAGTGAAATCTCGAATTTTTTTTTTGTCAAAAATCGGCATTCTGGGACTTAGATTTTTTTTTTCGGAATACGAAACGAAATGTATGATTTTGGGTGCCAATGAAAATAGTTATCTCGATTTTTCATTCGGAACTTACTACGAAATGTTACTGGTGTCACAAACGTTTAAATTTGAGTTTTTTTGAAAAACGAAAAATCACCGAAAATCGAGGTTTTAAAAAGAAAAATTGATGACAAATCCCAAAGTGCCGATTTTGGACAAAAAAAAATCGAGATGACACTAGATCTCGACGTTCCATGCCAATATTTGGCACCAAATTTTTTTTTCCAAAAACCCCGATTTCAAAAAACTCAAACTTTGACCACTTTGCGCCACTCTCCCTTAAGTACGATTGAGCTGAAATTTGGCATAGGGTGTTTTTTCGAGGTGGTGAACATTTTGTATAGGGTAACTTTTTGAAATTTTAGAGTCGATTTTTTCCCGTACATTCAATTGCACCCTAATGAATATATATATATATATATATATATATATATATATATATATATATATATATATATATATATATATATATATATATCAAGGAATAGCAGCGTTAAAAATGAAAAATATTATCTGACCACCCTTCCCTTAGCCTCTATCGAGCTAAATAATCATATAGTTTGCACTCTCCGAGAAAAAATATAGCATCTTTGGTCCCGAAATCATCAAAACTATATAAAACAAACGAAATTAATAATAATGAAAACAAAATTTCAAAACAAATTTTCTGCAACTGTAGTATTTTTCCAAAAAAGATCATAATTAAAGCTAATAGGCTTTAGTTTTTTGATATGTCGATCATCTAAATCGGTTCAGTGGTTCATAAGTTATGAATTTTTCAAAAAAGTCATCTAAAAAACCAAAAATGCGGGTCTTATGTTTTGCAATGAAGAACAAAATTACCACTTTTAACGAAAATCCGAGAACCACTATATTGGTTTGACATGGAATGGCTGTATATTAGGGTGCGAATGAAAATGATCATCCCGAGCTTCAAAAAGTTACCTCATAAAAAATGTTCACCACCTCAAAAAGCACCCTATGCAAAATATCAGCTCAATCGGACCTCAGGGAGAGTGGCGCAAAGCGGTTACAGAAATGGAACACGAAGCTCAATGTCGTCTATGTCGAATAGCCGTCTATGTCGAAAATTACCACATTATCACAACTCGATTGGATTTGTGTCGAACGGATTACAGAATGGAGAAAAGCGATCCGTTCGATCGTATTTCAGAATACGGGTGAGCAGTGTTGCCATGTTTGATGATACTTATACATCATTTTTTTGGATCTAGATAATTTTTTTAAATTTTCGAGCTGCCACCACGATGTTTGACCAAGTCCTTTGATCTCAAAATAATGTTCATCGTATCATTTGCTGAACCGTTTTAAGAGCTTATTTTTGTTCTGATTATATTCAGAACAAAAATCGCTCGACAGTTGCCGAGGAGTGAGGCGTAGTGAGAACTTTACAAACAAGGCTTCGAAGCACCGAATAGACGAGCGAACCATCAATTATTTTTAGGCATCCAAGTGTTGTCCACCAACCCTGCTCAAGCTCGTTTTCTGAAATTGTAATTTCCTTATGGATTAATCTTATCCTTTCGTTACAGAATTAATTCATCACATCTTGTACATTTCCATTGTAGAATCCTGGAAACGCTTCTAACACAACGTTAATGCTAGTCAAATTGGAAAGTTTTGGGATTAAACATTGCTGTAGACTTGAGCGTCGAATCATCAAAATCGAATCTTTTTCTCATTTGTTTGATCAGCTCCACGAAAAAAATGCGACAAATATCCTTCGAAATGATCTGCCTTTCGCTGTCGATTGTTCTGATAATTTCTTCTGCGGCTATTCCAACCTAAAATTCAAATGATCTTCATATTTGATAGCATTGGACATTGAAACAACGTAAGATTCCTCGCAAATATTAGTGAGAATGATCAAATAAAAATCTTTCAGCTCTCCATGTAGCATCGTGAATTCAGGTTTTTCAGCCTAGAACAAACGATTCAATCTGTTGATCTGGGACAAAACATACGTCGCACCGTCTGACGCTAAACCAAATTTCAGACGATAATTGTAAGGAATTTCGTCCTTATGAAACTAATCAATCATTGCATTGTCGTCATAAACGTCGTCATGTATCTCAATGTTGCCTCAATGTAAGCAATTTCACAAATGGAAAAAATCTGTACCAATCTGTACTTTTTGACGAAAATCTGTACTCTGTACAGTACAGAATCTGTACCAAAAATAACGAAAAAATCGGTACCATTCCAGATAAATCTGTACGTGTGGCAACACTGCGGGTAAGTAGATGATCAGTAGACGGATCTGGAATTCCCGAGGCAATTACTCTATCGATTTCCATGACAATGCATTGCGTTTCAGTCTGGCAATAGCAAAAGCTGTGTCGGTGTTGCTCGTGATAGCGTCTCGCAAGTGAATTTTTTTTTTCTTACGTTGCGTCTGTCTAATGTGTCGTGGGAATCGCAGTCGTTTGCTCTTGTATATGCCGACCATCGACATCGTAGAATGACGTTGCCCTAACTGCGTTGAATCATCGTACGATTCACATAAATCCAGCGATGAAAATTTGGGTTCAACGATGACAAAATGGTTCAGAAAAAAAGGGTTTTTTTAACGGCGAAATGAATCTCACAACTGATCAACGCCGTGTTCATGTGACGTAACACTATTGAATTGTTTCCTTTGGGGCGTATTTAGTCTGGGGTTTGATCCATCAAACCAGCCAATTTTGATGAGCTTGAAACCAAATAGGAGCCACCATTTCTGTCATTCCAGAGGGCTCAGCAATTCATTGAAAGTTGGAACATGCATATACATCAATGCAAAAAAAAAAACGAGGTGGTCATTGGAATGATATTTTGTTCAGTTATACGTTGCATAAAGACTTCTGCCTTATAAAGCCATTCGATGCTGTTTCTGACCGAAGTTACTGTGAAACGTTTCAATTTGAATCTAAAGGGTGTGTCACATCAAATTGCATCACGGAAAAAACGCTGTAGAAATTCGCCCAGTAGACCGATCCTTTTGAAAATTTTAGACAGTAAAATAAAAACTATTAAACAACTTTTGGCATTTTCTTTTTATTCATACTTCGAGCCCAAGCCCGTATGCCTGCACCTTCCTCTCTACCCCGTCCATAAGGTTCTGTACAACGTTAGGTTGTAGTTTTTTTGAACAGAAATCCATTTTCTCTTGAAGTCCGCCTCCGATTTGACAACTTTTGGGTTCTTCCGGAGGGCCTGCTTCATAATCGCCCAATATTTCTCTATTGGGCGAAGCTCCGGCGCGTTGGGCGGGTTCATTTCCTTTGGCACGAAGGTGACCCCGTTGGCTTCGTACCACTCCAACACGTCCTTTGAATAGTGGCACGAAGCGAGATCCGGCCAGAAGATGGTCGGGCCCTCGTGCTGCTTCAATAGTGGTAGTAAGCGCTTCTGTAGGCACTCCTTAAGGTAAACCTGCCCGTTTACCGTGCCGGTCATCACGAAGGGGGCGCTCCGCTTTCCGCAAGAGCAGATCGCTTGCCACACCATGTACTTTTTGGCAAACTTGGATAGTTTCTGCTTGCGAATCTCCTCCGGAACGCTGTATTTGTCCTCTGCGGAGAAGAACAACAGGCCCGGCAGCTGACGAAAGTCCGCTTTGACGTAGGTTTCGTCGTCCATTACCAGACAATGCGGCTTCGTCAGCATTTCGGTGTACAGCTTCCGGGCTCGCGTCTTCCCCACCATGTTTTGCCTTTCGTCGCGGTTAGGAGCCTTCTGAACCTTGTATGTACGCAGGCCCTCCCGCTGCTTGGTCCGCTGGACGAATGAACTTGACAAATTCAGCTTATTGGCGACATCCCGGACCGAACTTCTCGGATCACGTCTAAACTGCTTAACTACGCGCTTGTGATCTTTTTCACTGACGGAGCATCAATTTTTGCCGTTCTTCACCTTCCGGTCGATGGTTAGGTTCTCGAAGTATCGTTTTAGTACTCTGCTGACCGTGCATTGGACGATTCCCAGCATCTTACCGATGTCCCGATGTGACAACTCCGGATTCTCGAAATGAGTGCGCAGGATTTATTCACGACGCTCTTTTTCGTTCGACGACATTTTTCCAAATTTACGAAAAATTTACAGTGAAGCATGGCCAACGTGATCTATACACTCTTATCTGATTATAAGCGAAAGCTGAAGATATAATTCCTAAAAATTAAATTTCTACAGCGTTTTTTCCGTGATGCAATTTGATGTGACACACCCTTTAATCGCTTTTATTTGGGGAACCATTTTATATTGCTACCGGCGAAGCCTGTTTTTGTGTGGTCCCTTTTTGTGTGATTCCTCGTTTCTACGACTCTTTTTGGGCGATTTTATTATAACATCGGGTTTTAAATCACACAAGCTAATCACAAAAATAATAAAATCGCACCTAAACAGTCATACCAATGAGAAATCGCTCAAAAAGCAACTGCACAAAAGCAGGTTATCCTAAATTTTAAATATTATTTTTTTGTCAGTAGAAAACGTGCATCCTCAATACATCAATAGATGAAGCCGCTTGATTTTTTTATTTTGTATAAGTCCTATCTTCTTCAGCACCAGTCGCGTTTAGTGAGCAACTATGGCTTATATCAGCGGTTAAATAATAAGAGTCTATAGTCGAGTATAAATTGCATCCTGGGAAGTTTCCCGGCGCTAGAAAAGTTTCCACTTCATTCCTCCCGACAGCAAACAGCTACAAAGCCAGAACAATAAATCAGCCCATGAACAACACAAAGCAGCAGAACCTCGTTAAATTCAGAGCATCCTCAAGAGCACCCAACAAGATAGGAAGTAGGTGGCACTAACTAAAGTTCCCCCGCTATAGGTGGCCTTGCGACGTGAAACACAGTCTGGCAGGTTTGGTTGTTTGTGGTTAAGCAATAAGTGTATCCTTTTGTTTGTGTTTCATCGGTGAAAGTTTGTCGAATCATGTGTGTACACTTTCAGTTGTTCCAGTCACCACCGGCTGTGGTCAGGAAGTGTCAATAAATTTTGCCTCTATTCATTCTTTTTCTAACTAAATAATTGTGGCTGGAAGCAAATACCATGTGTTGATATGATATGCATAAATTTATTGCATGCTGTTGTGTTAATTCATTGTTGGTATTAAAATTGACTTTTTGTCTATATCAAATTAGAAGATCTCAATATTTATGAGGTGAATTAAAACGACTTTAGAAAGCGCTTTGTTGGCACATCTGGTTATTTCGAAAAAGATTAAATAAAAAAAGTTGCACTGAACAAAAGAATGAATATCGTGCCATAACGTTTATATTACTGGCTAATCGGGGTTTCTTTTACAGCCTCGCCACGTGTGCAAACCCACTGAAGGCAGTAAATTAAAATTAACAGCGAAGTGAAATGTGAGAGCTGTTAATTTTAATCGCAACCATAAGCAACCAGTCGCGCTGTGGGATTCTTTAGAGCAAACACCTGTAATACTTGAATATTAAGTTGAAGTTAGTCTTAAGCATTGTCCCATTTACAGCAATCGTTTGCGAGAGTGAACACTTTGGTGCACCTAACAAGTTTGTTAACAACAAACCGTTTCTGTTATCCAACGCCGTAGAACGGCGGTTCATTGTTCCAATTTAACAACAATTCCGGTTATCTACCAAATGCATGCCGTTCATAATTAAACTCAAATCTCCACCCCACCTCAAAACCCCATTGTTAATATTTGCCTTTTCCTGGCACTGTATATGCAAACAAGCTTTTCCACCTTGCGTTTGGGCGGAACATATCACCCGCATCGAGCTTTGCTTTTTCCGATGCTGCCACCGCGTGCAACCGTTATCATATGCAGTAACAGCAAGCATACTCGTTAGTTCGTGTTCAATGTTGGAGAAGAAATAGCGGACGGGAGGAAGGCTTATCTGGCAAACGACGCATTTGTTCATCGGAAGCACGCCCGGCTCCAAGCCCCATGTGAGGAACAAAAAAAACCAACATGAAATCATATCACTATTAGCGATATCGGCACTTATTGACAGCTAGAGATCCACCATAGGCGACAGCAGCAGCAGCAGTATCATTATTTTCATCAGTATGGGAGCGGTGTGATGCAGCAGTCGTCAGTATAGCAAACGGTAGCCCACGAAATAGGTTCATGTTCGTGATCGAACCGTTGGTTATGCTCGAGGTCTCTGCCAGCATTCTGCCTTCCAATCAGTGTTTATCGACCGCAGTTTTCGGCGAGTGATGAGGAAGAGTCATCGAGCGTGGAACAGAACAGTGGCGGCGTTCTCCACTATGAATGTTTCAAAAATAAACGCTTGAAGCTTTTCACTGCAACAATTTTTTTTGGGATTGGACTCCCAGAGTCGCATTTACATGTTTTTCATTTAGGTTTCTGAGGAATTTACGATATCGCAACCCGGAGGGCTTCAGAGATTTTTTTTACATCCAAATATCCTCTAGAAGTTTTTGATTTACCATCTTATGAGATCAAAGATTAACGTTCCGCGCTCCAAGAATAACAAATTCTCCTTCCGCATATCTGTATGGTGACACGACTGGGTATAATCAACCGAGCAGGCCTTCAATCTCAAACAGTTGATTGGAACTGCCGAGAAGAGCAACACTCAGTATCTTATCAACACATCTTGAAGAACACCCGGTTTGCCATTGCCAAAATATGCCACCGAAAGAACATCATTAAGGCCGCCTTTCTTTGCTCTCAAACAGATGCTACACAACTGCCTTCGTGTACAAACAAGATTTAATCGGAATAGCTGAGTTTCGTTCAACTGTGATCCTCCTACAAATAGACCACCTGGCAGCAAAAATTGGGTGAGAGCGAAACAATAAAAAACTATACAACTTGTCACGTCCACGTTCCTTTGTAGGGAAATAAAATCTCAGCGCGCGGAATTAGGTCCCTAGGGCACATCGTTACCCCATTCTCTCAGCGCACTGAAGCCGTTTTTGAGCCCGCCCACACACCCACACGATGTAACCACGATTCTTTCACCTTTATCCAGCCCCTGAATCATCCCGGGGAGCCCAAAATGTGCGCTGCTCTTCTCGCAGGTGGCAGGCTGCCGCATGAATGCCAAATTAGTTACCTCAAAAAAAGGTACGCTCCTGGGGGGTTCCCGGTGTTTAGCCGTTTGGAACGTGAAAGAATCCAGCCAACGAGATGCTTATCATCGTTAATGTTGTTTGTTGGCCGGAGGCTGCTGGGGAAGGAAAATCTCCATGGAAAACAACATGACAACATGGCACGCGGTTCTGCCGCCCCCTAAAACACCACACAAAAGCTTATCTCTCCGTGCATCTTTCGGGTATCTTTCAATAATTTCGCTAGGATTTGAAGTGGGAGAAACACACAGACGAGAGGTAATTTTGCCCATTTGTTTTACCGGATTGGAACAATCTTTATGGGATGATAATAGCAGCCTCCGGCTGCCATTGGGTGCTAAATTTAGTAAACTTGTATGGAAGTTGTTTTTGGCAATATCGTGATGGTAGCGTTATCGCGAAGATGATCGTCGATTTATTTGAATTATTTATTCATGGTCAGTCCAAAAAAGACCATTCTTACAAAGATAGTTCAATTTTATCACACTTCTGCTTGAAATTATTTCCTCCAAGTTTTCCAGAAAGTTTTTTTTGAGCTGAGCAAGGGATAATATGATTATCTAATATCTGGTTAGTAGTACCTTCAAGCCAAATTACGAAAAAGTTGCAGGGGATAGTGTCTGGGACAGGACCGCATTTCCTACGCAGAACTATAATTGTAGTAGGGTAAATGATCTTGGTTTGTCCGATTTGGGGTGTTTTTATGCAACTAGTAAATGCAAATCGATTTTTCTTCATGAAAATCACATATAATCGATACGAGTTTTGGTTTGTTGAAAAGCCCCAAGTCTCTAGTTGCTAATACAGTCAACTCTCCCTAACTCGATATCCAAAGGGACCATCGAGTTAGGGAGGTATCGAGATACAGAACATTTTTTCCTAATTTTTTTTATGTCTCAAATTGTCATATATTAGGGTAAGTGTCCCAATTATGGTATGAATTTGAATTTTTGATTCATTCCCTCAAAGTGAAAAAACACCTTTCTCATATAAAAAAATATTTTTTTCCAGAATCTTTCAGGAGGTGATAGACGGTTATATTTCACGAAAAAAATCCTTCTACGCATATGTTAGAATTTCAACGATGACAGACTTATAGAACTTTTTCTTTGTTTCGGATTCTGTTGGCTCAAACTGACTCTACATTGAAAAGTATGCTACGTAATCCGATTTTGTTGCTTTCATTTGAAAGATGAGAAAATTTAGTACAGGATTTGGTAGTGGAACATCTAAAAAAGTTTGTTTTTTATTTGCAATTATTAATTTTATCCTAAAAATTCATACTAAACTTGATTGTTTCTATCAATTAAATTAAAGCTCTCTAATCTCTCTACAATTTGTTCTTTGACGCCCAACTTCTATCTCTCTTAATTTCGCTGCAATATCGATATAAACAATTCCTGATGAAGATTCAATCAAAATCTTCAAAAATCGCGATTTTTAACCCACTGTACTTATAAAAGCCACTTAAATTTCACCTTAATGCTGAAAGGTTAATTTTTTTTCTTGAAATTATTCATATTTGAATTATAAAAAAAACTTTTTTTTTCAAACTGTATACAATCGAGTCCTAAATTTTACATAATCGAATCATATATAATCGAGTTTGTATATAATCGAGTCCGACTTGCATGAGGCACTAGGTTAACAGAGAAAATATTGATTAAGTATGTTACTCAAACTGAATTGTAACGATCACGCAGGAACTGTTCAATCACAAAGAAATGTTCGAATAGTTTCACAGGAACATTTTCAGTTGATTTCAATATTCCGGACATATTCTTCAGGTTTGATTAAACGTTCGAATTAACATCTCAATAGAACTACTATCTTCAGCGTTTTTCTCAGGTTTTTCAACACTTTCCAGTATATCGGTATCTGGCATCAGATCACAGCAAATCACGTTTTGGTCCTTTTTGCACTAATTATTAAAAGACATTGAGCAATCGAACGGTATTGTACCGTCGACATCAGCAAGCTCACGACGCATTAATTATGCCAGCGGAATATCACTCCCGTCCATGTTGGTTGTGCTTTGAAGTTAGCAATTCCCAGTTTCTGGAAAAAATCTCAAGCCATATCCCGAAGAATAGAAGAGGGGTAAATTATTCTGTCTAGCTTGACAAGACAAAAATTCATTGACCGCTCCAGCTTCTCGATTCCGACCAACCTTATATGCTTTTGGTCTAGATACAATTTTCCATTCCGATTCCATTTTTACTTTAGTTTGAGTAGTGTTGATACCGCACTTTGTGCAATACTGAAATTATTTGCAGCTTCAGACCCCTTCCGACCATATTTTTCGACCTGCTCGATGATGCTCAAACCTTGCGCAATGGTTAGCGTTTTGATTGTTCACTTGAAAGGTTTCTCGTGGTTTTCCATACTTGAAAAGAAATTGTTTGATGACACGAACACTCCGTCTTCACTTTCAAGGGAAATCGGAATCTGAGGTAATAACGCACAAAAACATGTACGCGAAAATCAATCGAGTTAGGGAGGTGAAAATCCATGGAAAAATGAATCAAAACACATCGAGTAAGAGAGGCATCGAGTTAGGGAGGTATCGTGTTATGGAGAGAAGAATGCTTGTAAAATCGAAGGTGCCATGAAATCCATCGAGTTAGGGAAAATATCGAGATACAGAACATCGAGTTAGGGAGAGTTGACTGTACTACCATAAGGCGTTGAAACTATTCAAATTTTTATGTTTTTTAACGATTTTCCTTAAAGAGAAATTATGGTCATGGTTTGACCACCTCTGATCATGGTTTGTCCAAAAATTGATCATGGTTTGTCCAAAAATTGATCATGGTTTGTCCGGATTTAGAAATCACCATTTTTGAATGAAAACATTCGAATTCTCAAGTAGATGTTGCATTGATCATTGCTTGAGTTTACTGTCATTATATTGATCCATTCATAATTTAGGCTTTCTTCAGAATATTGCCTTTTCTTGTGCATTTTAAAAGTGTTACCCTCAACACACTCAACACAGGGAAACTTCATTTCTGCTATGCGCGAAGGACACAATAAATAAACTGCAGCGCGCCAAGCGGTTGCCATAGAAATCAAGTGGACAAAACAACATTATTGAATTGGACAGTTCATGATTAGGATTGAGTTAATCAAAATGTTAATTTAATAGTTTAGCTATGTCAATCTGATACAAATGGTGTGCAAGCATGATGTTTACAATATTTGTAAGTGTTATAATCCAGAAAAGGTTTGAATACGTCCCAAATAATCGTCTGGGGATCGATTAAAAGTAAGCTCGAATGAGGGGCGCATTGACACCAATAGAAGGTGTATTTTATAATCCTTTAAAACATGTGATTCCGTAAAAATATACTATAAAACAACTGTAAATCATGAAAAGACAATTTTATTTATATATTTTGAAACATTCGAATACCTGATTTGACAAAGGTGTGCTGAATTGGAGCATTCAAAAAAGTGGGCAAACCATGATCATATTTAGATTTTATTCCACCATCTTCGACAACGTCGTACAGACTGAAACCTTAAGATCTAAATTATTCAAAGTTTCTTATTCTAGTACTAAACACATTCTTGGACAGAGTAAAATCAAACACGTCACTAACATTATTAAAAGAACGTAAACACAAATTGAAACTATTGTTGAAATCATAATTCGTTCTATGGAATGGTATACGAATAACGATGAATTGCGAAAACGACGGGGAGGAATATTCCATGGAATTTGATGTAACAGGTCGGGACAGTCCACATTGCCGGTTATTAGATTATAAACAAATATTCTTTGTGGTTTGGAACGCCTGGCTGATAGTGTTTCCAAGTCAATCAGTTTGCAACGATCAGGATAACTCGGAAGATTTATCGGATCATTCCAATGGAGCTGTCGCAAAGCAAACCGCATGAAACTTCTCTGGATTCGCTCCAACGCAACGATTTGTGTAACGAGGAATGAGGACCAAACCGGTGCAGCATATTCCATGATGCTCCGAACTAGCGCGCAGTATAACTTTTTGAGGCAATACACGTCAGAAAATCCAGAAGCATGGCGACGAATGAAACCGAGTACAGTGTATGCTTTAGCGGTTGTGATTACTATGTGCTCATTGAACTTCAGTTTAGAGTCGATCATTATTTACTCCTAGATCACAGATCGAGTTTGCGCGTTCTATGGGCTCCAGCTCCATGTGGTATTGGTGGCGAATGACATTATTGCAGCGACTGTAGGATATGGCTTTACACTTTTTACTATTCACACGCATACCGTTATCATTACACCAGATTAGCAAACAATTAATATCATCTTGAAGTTTGATGCAGTCAATGAATGATGCAATCTCAGATCATCTGAGATCATCGGCGAATAAAAGCTTGGATGTGGAAAGTAGCTCACATAGGTCGTTAATATAAATAATAAACAGAAGTGGGCCGAGAACACTTCCTTGTGGCACACCAGATGGAATGGTGAATATTCTAGAGTGCACGGAATTAACAGTAACGAAAGCTTTATGATCCGATAAGTACGATAAACTGACCAGACGTCCCGCGTTACGCGGGACAGTCCCGCATTTCAACAAAATGTCCCGCGTAAGATTGCGTCCCGCGAAACGTCCCGCATTTGGCAGAAGAAGCGAAAATGTCCCGCGATATCAATATATTGGGTTGGGGAAAAATAAATGTCGTATTTCTGATCGAAATTTGATGTTTTATTTAACATACTTAAAATTATCCAATGTAAGTCAAATATGCGCCGTTTTGTTCGCAAACTTGTTGCCATTTAGAAGGCAATTCCAAGATTTTCACTTCTTTCGCCGGAAAGAAGTTTTTCACCAGCACCTCAAGCTACTCCTTCTGGGCGATTGCCTGCTGCTCAGATATGGCCGGTCTCGTTTGACTTTTCCATATAAAAATGTCCATTTTAGCCAGATTCTCCTTCGCCGTTTGGCCAGTTACTTCGATCTCCCGGCTTAAGGAGCGGCAGGGAGAGAATGTTGTAAATACCAGATCGGCTATATCTGGCGGACACAAAGTGCCTCAGGATGTTCAACTCCTTCGCGGTGGAGTGGAGCTGGCAGTATGAAAAATCATCAAGTTGCTTGACAGTGCAAGACTGCGAATCAACAACCTTGAATCATTTTTGTTGTAGGCTTAATAAACGTAAGATTTCAGGAAAATTTGTTTCATTAAATTATCTCATTTTTTAAAATCGCCATCCGAAATTTCCATTTTTTCCATTTCCATCCATTTTTTTAATGTATACGTTAGCACTAAAATCGATGATAAATGGATTGGAATTTTCGAGCTTTCCAGTCGATAATTTGAAGAAAATTATCGAATTTGAATCGTGCTTGCCAGGCTTAAATGCTCTGACTGAGCGAGTGATTTTCAGGCGTGAACAAAATTTAACCACCGCAAAATCAAAACTGAGTTCCGATACTTAGAAAGAAATAATACAGATCAGGTTTAATTGTAAGGACACTTGTTAAGAGTTTCACGAATAAATGAGACTCGCTGAACTATGATTTAAGTTCACATAACGTCTGATCATGTGGTCACTTTAAAGTACGAGTATATACATTTGGTAATCCATGAGGGAAAACCAATGTGATTCATTTTTTGAATGATGAGATTATGCGGTACTGTATCGAATGCTTTCGCGAAGTGAACATAAACTGAATCCATTTGTCGCTTTAATTCAAAAGAACTTTATCAAGACAGAAATCATTAAACAATTTATTTATAAGATCGTGTACACCAGTGGTCAAATAATGTAAATATCATGACCAAAAATAGAGCATGAGCCTATCATTCACTGACACATTCCGGGAAGGTCTATAGATTTACAGTAGGATCCCGATTATCCGCGAGCGAATGCGGATTATCCGCTGAAGCGAATTCTTTCGTTATTCTATACACTGCCGCTCTACGCATAGTTGTCCCATGTTACTTTTTGACAATTTTCACTTTTCTTCATAAAATGGTTTTTTATGCCGAATCTCCCGGAAAAACACAAAAAAAAAGTTATTGTTTGTTCCCAGCTTTTAAAATAATAACATCAAGCTCAATTGTCCCATGTTGATATTCTATTCATAACTGTCCCACGATGTATTTTATGTAGATCCATAATAAATGAATCGGTTCAAGTACAAAAATTTTATGTCACGATTTCAGCAGGGTTAATGTACTCATTTCTGGTTTGGAAGAACGAACTAATACTCAAACAAATAAAAACAAAAGTTTAACAGAACACGTGAACATCTTGTGAACGAATGCCTAATAACAATAAGATTTCTATTCTGCGAAAGTGTTTCAGATCCCTCCCTTCTTCATAAAACGATGTTTTTATGCATAATATTTCGGAAAAACACAAAAAACTTATCATTTGCTTCCAGTATTTCAAAAAACAACATCAAGTTCAATTGTCCCATGTTGACATTCTAGGCATATCTGTCCCACCATGGATTTTCAAACTTATAATCAAGCATGATTGATTCAAGTGAAGGGATCTTTTCACATTCCATTAGACAATAGTTTACTGCTCATAAAAAAACCGGTGTATTGCTAAACTGAAAAGCTCAAAGCTTTTGATAGACAAATATGCTACAAAACTTTGATTCCATTTTTCTCATTTGCTGATTTTGGAACATGGGAACAACTATGCGTAGAACAGTAGTACAGCTTTCCGAAATTTGTTTTTGAGTGGTAAGCTCTTGAATTTTTGTTTTGGTCATGGCTTTCACGCTGTCTGACCATACACGACCTTACAGGTGGATAGTATTTTTCGCGTTTTCACTTTTTAGTCTTTTATTGCGTTATCCGCGATTTCCGTTATTTAAGGTGACGTTGCCAGTTATTCTGCGGATAATCGGGGATCTACAGTGCTATGGAACTCGTTGTTGCGAATAATTCGCATTCGAAAACAGCTGGTCCGAAAACTGGCGAGGAATCGACCCCTTTATTGGCGATCTAACGCAAAACGTAAACGATCGGTGAAGCATCTGGATTTTGTTTTTGAACTAAGAAAATGATGATAATGTAACCTAAAACTCAAATACAAATCACGTATATTTTACTTCCGGACTTCCCGAGGTAGTTCTCACATGCAGTAACTATGCATTTTTCAACTTGTTCTTTGGTTTCCTTTTTTGATTCAATTATTGCCAATATTTATACAGTTTTCACTACCGAAAGAGGTAGGAAACAAACATGTTATATATCAAATTGCGCAGAATTATATTTCTTCCAAACTCATCGCAATCAAATAATTGTTTATGAACATTGTAATTCATGGAAAGAACTACAAACCTTTCATAAATTCACATTGTAAAATTTAAAATCATCATCACTTTCACTGCAGCGCCGCCTATGTGTAGATTTGTACGTTAGATCGCCAATTGACTAGTCTCATCTCAGCTCTAGATAAGTTAGAAATTTCGTAACATATTTGGTAACATCAACAGTGCATTCGAGGCAGTTTTGCCACATTTTAATCTGTACCAGAACGGTAACAAAACTTTCTCATCTGTACTTTTTCTTCAAAAAATTTGTACCAAAAATCTGTATCATCGGAAATATTTATTGTAGAGGAAAATGATGAAGAATGAAAAACTATTCATTTATTTACTAGAAAATATTATATTTATTCAATATCTAGATTTACTTACTACAAATATTAGTACTTACGTATTAACACCACCGGAGTGCAATTTTTATTATGAATTTATTTTTTCGTATTGAAAATTATTCCGAGGTCAATGTAAGGGGGGCGAAGTCACCATCCAACGAGGAGACGGCCCCAAGCTGCCTAGGTGACGCAATCTGATTCGAATTCAATGTAGGGTAAATGATCTTGGTTTGTCCAGTCGAAAATATGATCATGGTTTGCCCACTTTTTTGAATGCTCTAATTCAGCGCTCCTGTGTCAAATAAGGCCTTCGAATGTTTCGAAACATATAAATGAAATTGCCTTTTACATGATTTATAGTAGTTTGATAGTATATTTTTACGAAATCACATGTTTTAAAGGATTATAAAATACACCTTCTATTTGTGTCAATGCGCCCCTCATTCGAGCTAACTTTTAATCGATCACCAGATGATTATTTGGGACGTATTCAGACCTTTTCTGGATTACAACACTTATAAATATTGTAAACATCATGCTTGCTCACCATTTGTATCGGATTTACATAGCTAAACCATTAAATTAACGCATTTTGATGAACTCAATTCTGATCATGAGTTGTCCAATTCAATAATGTTGTTTTGTCCACATGATTTCTATGGCAACCGCTTGGCGCGCTGCAGTTTGTTTATGTTTGTTTATGGTGTGCTTCGCGCATAGCAGAAGTATGGTTTTTCTGTGTTGATTGTGTTGAGGTGAACACTTCTAAAATGCCCAAGAAAAGGCAATATTCTGAAGAAAGCCTAAATTATGAATGAATCAATATGATGACAGTAAATTCAAGCAATGATAAATGCAACATCTAATTGTGAATTCAAATGTTTTCATTCAAAAATGGTGATTTCTAAAACCGGACAAACCATGATCATTTTTTTGGGCAAACCATGATCAGAGGTGGTCAAACCATGATCAAAAATCTTCTTTAAGGAAAATCGTTAAAAAACATAAAAATTTGAATAATTTCAACACCTTATGGTGTGACGGCGCCAGTGGTTGTATGGTTAGCGTAACAGCCTCACAATCCGATCGGCCTGGGTTCAATCCCAGCTGGCGTCGTTGGGATTTTCTGAGGCGAAAAATCTCTGGTTACGTCTTCCTTCGGAGCGGAAGTAAAAGAAGTTGGCCCGGCTCATGAGTTGTTGAGTCTGATAGGTAGGAACAGGTGGAGTCGCCTCCCTGATGTCGGTGATTGGCACTAAAGTGGCGGAAATAGGCCGACGAAAAATAAGCGAAGATGAACACCTTATGGTAGTATTAGCAACTAGAGACTTGGGGCTTTTCAACAAACCCAAACTCGTATCGATTATGTGTGATTTTCATGAAGAAAAATCGATTTGCACAAACCAAGATCATTTACCCTACATCAACATTTCCTAACCTCGAATCATTCGTGTGTTTGATGATGCTTATACATAGTCTTTCTAAATTTAGATTGCATTTATATTTTTTGACGTAGGATTACGTCTTTCGGGAACATATTGGAGTACAAATTGAAAGTCGAATATCGAGCACATCGTCAAAATTGTTATTGCTCAGTCATTCCATGATGGATTGATGAGATTTTTGCGACAATCGATTTCGGCACTCCATAATAATTTTTTACATTGAATTAAATAATATATGTCATGAAACTAACTGTCGAACAATTGAAAAATCTCCACCCCTATCCTAACCGAAATACCCACTTCTGAAAGGTCGAAATTGACGACACATGCTGCGGCTTATGTACTTACAGTTATTGGTCCGTTATTTCCTAATGGATTTACGAGATATTTGCATCAATTGACCTGAGCACTCCATAACAATTAATTACAACGAATACAATAATATATTATACGACACTTGCTTGCTATAAAAATGTCCAAACGGAAATACCTCGTTGAAAATCGGCAATTCGGAGAAATCGGCATTGCAAATACATCAAAGTAGAGGGAGCCTTTGTTCCCATCCTAACAGAGACATCAAAATCCAAGCTGCTTGAGAGAAATCGGCATTGCAAATACATGAAAGTAGGGGGAGCTTTCGTTCCTACCGAAATGTGTTCCCTAACAGAGACATCAAAATCTAGGTGCCCAACGGAAATCGGCATTGCAAATATATGCAAGTCGGGGGCATTTTTATATTACAAGTAGAGTAAGGGATACGATTATTTCCAGCACATAAAATTCAAATTTGGAACTTTAACTTTGGTTGCTTCGTGAAAGGGCCTGGCCGGGTAAAGGGGGAAAATGCTCCCAAACCAAATCACCAGCTGTATAGCAAATATTGCATAGGATATTAAATAAGAAATTGTGGCGGTTTTTTTGAACCCCTAATGTGGTTTAACATAGGATCTATAGTGAAAAACGTACTTTTTCGTTTATTTCACGCCATCCTCAAAAAGTTCGAGATCAAAATTTGAAAAAATACTGAATGTGCATCTTACTACGGTGTATCAAAAAATTTCATCAAATATTGAAGTACTAAAAAAATATCGAAATATTGAAATTTTTTTTTTGGGATTCAGAGATTCAGTACTACTCTAATTCATATTTAAATGTGTTCCTATGGCTCTTCTAGATAATATATATTTTTTATATTACCAAAGGGTCTGGCTGGGTGAGGGAGTAAAAAGTGCCCCCAAATCAAATCACCAGCTGTTTGGAAAATATTGTATAGAACACTAAATATAAAATTTTTACAGTAGTTAAAATTAAAACTTTTAAATTTTTATATTTTTTTTATTTCATTTTTTAATTTTGAGATTCAGTACTACTCTAGTTTGTATTTGAATTTCTTCTTACGTCTATTTTAGGTATGTGCGATTCTATTCCCAATTTTTAGAGTATTTTTCGCGGTAAAAAAAAACATATATATTCAGGCATTTCAAAATTTTGAAAAAAAAATTTTACTTTAGGACCCACTTTTGCTCTAATTTTTATTTCAATGCGTTTGTATGTGTTGTTTTCTCCACATGTATCGTAATTTTTTCTTGATTTTTTAAGAGGATTGCTCAAAAAAAATAATTTTTTTACCTTTGGGCATTTTTAATTTATTTTGAATTTAGAGCATTGCGTTGTACAAAGATTTGTTTTCTCGTATCTTTAAATATATGAGATTATCTTTATTTACATTGGATTTAGATGGTTTACCAAATTTATAGGAGCAGCAGTACGATAGAACTCTGTGAGAAAAAATAAAACCTCATTCGGATCATTCGGATTAATGAGAAAAACACTCAAAAAATTCAAATTATTATTATTTTTTTAATTTTAATCTTACAATTGAAAACCACAAATACAACAAAATAATCGATTTCAAGAAAATAAAAATAATAATGCAGACAATTAAGAAAATTATTTCTGTGTCTCACAATGCTCTTAAAAATTCCGGAAAAAATTACGCCACATGTTGAAAAAAAGACAAATACGAACGCATTGAAATAAAAATTAAAGCAGAAGCCTTAAAGTTATATTTTTTTTCTAAATTACAAAATGCCAGAAAATATATAATTTTTTTTGTACCGCGCATTTTAATTTTTTTATATTATTAGATTTTTTGAAGAAAAAATACTTAGATGACATATATAGATACACCTTAGTAAGATGTACTTTCAGTATTCTTTCTTATTTTAGTATCAAAACTATTGAGAATGGCGTGAAAAAAACGAAAGGTACATTTTAACCATAGATTCTATGATGTACCATATAAGGACTGAAATATATGGTACTACGGCCAAAATGTTTTATTTAGTACCCTTTAAAATATTTTCCACACATCTGGTTATTGGTTTGGGGGCACTTTTTACTCTCTTACCCAGCCAGACCCTTTGGAAATATGAAAAAAATATTTTTTTTGTACCGCAACACTGAAAAAAGTCTGAAAAAAATCACACATATCCAGAAAAAGCATAGAAACACATGTAAATATGAATTAGAGTAGTACTGAATCTCTAAATCCAAAACAAAATCAAAATTCAGTATTTTTTTTTCAAATTTTTATCTCGAAGCTTTTGAGGATGGCGTGAAATAAACGAAAAAGTACGTTTTCCACCATAGACCCTATGTTAAGTCACATAAGGGTTCAAAAAACCGCCAAAATTTCTTATTTGATATTCTATACAATATTTGCCATACAGCTGGTGATTCGGTTTGGGCGCACTTTTCACTCCCTTACCCGGCCAAGCCCTTTCATAGAAATGACCGATCGTATATTGTAAAAAAATTAACACAAGTGTAAATGTAAAATTGTATATGGTAGCAGTTGTGTTGAAAATGACTTGAAAAATGAAACGATTTATTTCAATTTTCATGAATAAAAAACCAATGTGTGTTCCCACTCGAGAACGGATCGTCCGGTTTAAGCTGCCTGTTGAGGCATATAGCATCGTGTTACGTTGGGTTTGATGCGAAAATGGAAACGGGTTGAGTAAACACTCAGAAAGTAAAACTTATAAAATAAAATTACCTTTCAAATATGTTTTCTCTATAATAAAGTAACATGTGTTTACTGATGAGGAAAATTGATAATTGTGATCGATATTTATGATTATCTTATATTACTTTGGTGAGTTTTTTCCCTTTATTTCATTCATACAGAGCACAGGAATCATTTCGTCTAGGGTCACAGAGAGCGGTTTTCATCATATCTCATTCCACTTCGGAATCTTTTATCGTGATACGCACCACCCAACAAATAATTACCATCCTTCTGTCATCATTACTCAGTTGTAAACACTGGTGGAGTGACAAACAATACCCAACAACCAAGCAAAACGGCCATTTTCAGGGTCACCAAATCATTATCAAAGAGTTTAACGACGTAATTCTTCAAAAATATCCTAAATCAGCATTATTATTATTATTATTATTATTATTATTATTATTATTATTCACTTTTATTCATCGGACTGTTGTCTACATGAAATGACCTAATACTATAAATTTCTAATGTTTCTAATTCGTGCGAGGAATTTAGCAGAAGATTCTTCAAATTGAAACAAATCTTCGACAGTCGTAAACATACGGATCATAGCTGTGAGTGGTTCATTATACCCGAAGGTCGTTCGATGATATCTTGGTTGAAGCAGCGTTCTAGCTCGTAATGCCCTCGGTGGCACTCGGATATCCAACAACGAGAGTAGCCTTGGGCAATCAACCTCAGCATTCAGAAGCTTTGCAACAAAAACCGCTTGCTGATTTTTTCGTCGACTTTCTAAGGTTTCCAACCTCAGCAAATTGCAGCGATCAGAATATGGTGGGAGATTTTGCGGATCGCGCCATGGTAGATTTCGCAACGCAATCCTGATGAACTTGCGCTGAACACGTTCGATCCTCAAACTCCATGTTAGCTGATGAGGAA
This sequence comes from Toxorhynchites rutilus septentrionalis, assembly GCF_029784135.1. Taxonomy (NCBI): domain Eukaryota; kingdom Metazoa; phylum Arthropoda; class Insecta; order Diptera; family Culicidae; genus Toxorhynchites; species Toxorhynchites rutilus. The sequence continues at coordinate 49,214,017 of NC_073745.1, forward strand.
ACCAAACCGTCGAAGCATTTTCCAGGATTGGACGTACCAGAGAGCAATAGAGGGCTTTCAGGCAATGAGGATCAGAGAAATCTTTTGAGATTTTTGACACAAATCCAAGCTGACGATTTGCCTTAGTGATCAGAGCAGAGCGATGGAGGTTGAATGTTAGCTTCTGGTCCATATGAACACCTAGATCACTGAATTCATCGATTCTATGAAGTATTTCTCCGTTTATGGTATAGTCGTAAGTGATTGGTTGCTCGACGCGATAATATGACATTGCCAAGCATTTGGGAATACTGACCGTAAGCTTATTTCGACGGCACCAGTCAGTAAATATATTCAATAACGACTGAAAACGCATACAATCCTCAACAGTCCGCACGATGAAATACAACTTCAGATCATCCGCATATGCTAGCTTACATCCATCTCCAAGTGCAAGCAATACATCGTTGAAGTACAAATTGAACAGCAAGGGGCCAAGATTGCTACCCTGCGGCACACCTGACATATTTGTAAAACTCGAAGAAGTAGTAGAATCCAATTTTACACGCAAACACCTATCAGTCAAATATGAGCGAAGCCACGACGTTAACCTTTCAGACACGCCAAGTTTTGAAAGTTTTCCCAACAGGATATCATGGTTGATGGTATCGAAGGCTGCTTTGAGGTCGGTGTAGATGACATCTACTTGGGCTCCATTTTCCAATTGCTCGAAACAGATCGTTGTAAAACTAAGCAAATTAGTGGTAACCGAACGTCCAGGCATGAAGCCATGTTGATCACTGGAGATGTAGCATTTGGTGCTCTCGAGAATGATGCTGCTCACAACTATTTCAAACAGTTTCGAGGCAGATGAAAGATTAGTTATCCCTCTATAGTTTTTAACATCTCGTTTGTCACCTTTCTTGTGAACCGGTACCATAAAAGACTGCTTCCAGATTGTTGGAAATTTCGACTCAACGAGAGATTTGTTAAATATTTTACACAGCGGCTCAACGAGAACTCCATTCGTACGGCAATACACAGCAGATGGAATGCCATCTGGTCCAGGTGCGAAGGTACATTTGATTCTCTTGACTGCATTATTTACCATATTGGGCGTGATTTCAAAGGCATCAATGTTGACTAGATCCACCGGAACATCCGCAACAGCTGAGATAAGGTCCTCCGAATTAACTGATTCCGAGGTAAACACTGAAGAAAAATGAGTGGCAAAAAGTTCACATTTCTGCTCGCCGAACGATGATTCAACATCATTTAAAAATATGCTGGGAGGTATAGTCGAGTTCTTCCGTTTAGAGTTTACATAGCTCCAAAAGCTCTTTGGGTTTCGCCTGAGATTAGTTTGGACTCGCAATACGTACGATTTGTAGAGCGATGAGTTTAGATTACGGTACTCCATGCAACATGCAACATGCAACAGATTTCCTATCGTACGTCAACTATACAGTCGTGTCTCGGACACAACCTTCCTGTGACTTTTTCTAATACAATCCAAATCAGAAGGCATTCCCATTAAATTGAGTAGCGCATGTTTCTTACTGCTTGGATGTAAACAATGAACGAAATTGTATATCTATCACAGCGTTGCCCGTGGTGTTGATTAGAAACATGGACTTATGGTGTTTCTCAAACAAACGAATATTCGCAACCCTGGTTTAAAGGGATTTGTAGAACTAACTTTTTCGGAAATTTTGATAGTCGATGTAAAGGGTGTGTCACATCAAATTGCATCACGGAAAAAACGCTGTAGAAATTTAATTTTTAGGAATTATATCTTCAGTTTTCGCTTATAATCAGATAAGAGTGTATAGATCACGTTGGCCATGCTTCACTGTCAATTTTTCGTAAATTTGAAAAAATGTCGTCGAACGAAAAAGAGCGTCGTGAATTAATCCTGCGCACTCATTTCGAGAATCCAGAGTTGTCACATCGGGACATCGGTAAGATGCTGGGAATTGTCCAATCCACGGTCAGCAGAGTACTAAAACGATACTTCGAGAACCTAACCATCGACCGGAAGGTGAAGAACGGCAAAAATGGATGCTGCGTCAGTGAAAAAGATCACAAGCGCGTAGTTAAGCAGTTTAGACGTGATCCGAGAAGTTCGGTCCGGGATGTCGCCAATAAGCTGAATTTGTCAAGTTCATTCGTCCAGCGGACCAAGCAGCGGGAGGGCCTGCGTACATACAAGGTTCAGAAGGCTCCTAACCGCGACGAAAGGCAAAACATGGTGGGGAAGACGCGAGCCCGGAAGCTGTACACCGAAATGCTGACGAAGCCGCATTGCCTGGTAATGGACGACGAAACCTACGTCAAAGCGGACTTTCGTCAGCTGCCGGGCCTGTTGTTCTTCTCCGCAAAGGACAAATTCAGCGTTCCGGAGGAGATTCGCAGGCAGAAACTATCCAAGTTTGCCAAAAAGTACATGGTGTGGCAAGCGATCTGCTCTTGCGGAAAGCGGAGCACCCCCTTCGTGATGACCGGCACGGTAAACGGGCAGGTTTACCTTAAGGAGTGCCTACAGAAGCGCTTACTACCACTATTGAAGCAGCATGAGGGCCCGACCATCTTCTGGCCAGATCTCGCTTCGTGCCACTATTCAAAGGACGTGTTGGAGTGGTACGAAGCCAACGGGGTCATCTTCGTGCCGAAGGAAATGAACCCGCTCAACGCGCCGGAGCTTCGCCCAATAGAGAAATATTGGGCGATTATGAAGCAGGCCCTCCGGAAGAACCCAAAAGTTGTCAAATCGGAGGCGGACTTCAAGAGAAAATGGATTTCTGTTAAAAAAAACTACAACCTGACGTTGTACAGAACCTTATGGACGGGGTAAAGAGGAAGGTGCGAACATACGGGCTTGGGCTCGAAGTATGAATAAAAAGAAAATGCCAAAAGTTGTTTAATAGTTTTTATTTTACTGTCTAAAATTTTCAAAATGATCGGTCTACTGGGCGAATTTCTACAGCGTTTTTTCCGTGATGCATTTTGTTGTGACACACCCTTTAGGTACCCCCAAGGATTCAAAAACTGCCAAAAAGTCAATTTTGATCGAAGGCGTTTATGAGGTTTCTCAAACAAAGAATTCAAATAGTCAATTCATTTTTATATTTCCATTCAGTCCTATCGCGATTATAAATTCCCAATCGGTTTATCCAAATTCCTTTGACCTTCACATGTCACTGAAAGAGTCCATCTAAAATGTGAGTCACCGACAAAAGACAGAAAAAACGCATATGCAATAAATAGAAGCTGTCCTATTGAACCAGCAATTAATAATCATTCCTCCCCATAAATCCCATCGCTGAGCTCACATTTCTGCCTCAACACCTACACACCTCCCCAACAGGGCAATGTGAAATGGGGAAACAAAAAGCCGACAATGTAGGATTATAGGGAGCACGTTGAGTGGGCCCAAACTCTTTTGGGGTATCGCAATTTATGCTTCGTCCACTCGTCGATCGTTGGTGGTCAACTTCGGTGACGTTGATGATGGCCACGATGATGACAGTAATGACGGTGACGATTATATCGGCATAATCCCGTGGAGTTACGCATAGCTGAGATGATTTGATTTGTTGGTCCTGATCGGTCCACATATGTGTGGTTTGCATGTGGTGATTGAACAGCTTCATCATCTCGCTTTGATTGCGTGGAACAGAATTTTGCGGCGCAAATGCATTCGTTGCGTCAGCTTAAATTCGCGTAAATAAGCTGTTCTAGCAAAGCTTAGCTTCCGTTCGGGGCTTCCGTGGAATGGGAGCGACAACACGTGCTTCAGGTTTTCGTTTCGAAGTTGGTTTTTGCGGGCGGCACTTGACCGAAACAACACCATCCAGTTCAAGCGGAAACTCTGACAGGAAGGAGCTGCAAAAGATTGCGGGAAAATTGTTTGATGAAATATTCAGCATTAATCCAAACTCCCCTCTACCACCTACGGCAGGGTGGCAGAGGAAGCTGAACGATCGAATGTTGGAAGATATCCTGTGCTATTTTAACGAGTTCAGCTGACAGCTGCCAAGGAAAAGTAACAAAAAGGTTAAGGCCGTGCTGGAAATTCCACGTAAATGATAATCGCCTAGAACACTGCGGAAGTTTCGTTTGATTGTTTAATCCCAAGCGACAGGAAATTACAACCAGCTCTGTTCCACAACTTTGTCTGACTGCTAAAATTAAGCTGCCAAGAAACATTCTGTTATCTGTAAATCTCCCCGCTTTTCAGTTTCAAGTGCTAAATAAACGGACGAGACTCAAGTGTCAAACAATCGCTGTATGATGGTATCGATATTCACTCAACCCATAATACCGTAATCCGTTTATCTGTTCCTCCGTCGTCTTCCGCTCAACAAGGAGCGGCACCAAACGTTTCCTATTTATTCGACTCTTGATTGCGTGAATCTGTTCAAGAGAATGTAAGTGAACAAGCCTATAAACCCTAGCAAAAAGTTTATCCAAAGGAGATAGATAAAAACACAGCTTCACTCGAAAAGGAGTCGTGCGCCGAGGACAGTAGAAAATTGTCATGTTGAAAGCGAAAACGGACTACTCGGAGACTGTGGCCGCACCGAATTCGAAAACAGACCTTAAAAATTGTATGGTTATACGAATGAGAATTTATAGTGAATTACATGTTATATTTACGGAGCCCCCCTTCCACCATTTGGGTTTTGTGCAGAATGAAGATTTATGTATAATGATTTATCAGAGCTTTTATCTGTTCCTTTCGCTTGCGTAAGCTTTTCGGGTTGACCTGAAAACGAGAAAACGATAATCGAAATGCCCTCGCTCCAGGCAATGGCTCGAACAAATTTCGAATCGGATGGAAATGGAAACGGCTCCTCCATTTGGTCATCGCTGATTCATTAAAATATATATGCCCTCTTTAGGAGTGAACGAGATACGCTGGGTGGAAGTGGAAAATGAAAACTTTATGTAATGTGTCGACAAATTCGATCCTCAATTTATCAGCAGGAGCGAACGTGATGTCGGTTCGGTTCAAACTGCACCGAACATAATAAATCAATCATAGGAAATTCGAAATACATTCATTAGAAAGTACTTGAAGACAAATTTTATGTGTTTTTTCGCTGAAACGAGAACATTTTTTTTACAGTTCAACAATTTAGGTTGTATGCCAAAAAAGTGTACTGGTGAGTAACTATGTATTACACAATATAGTTCAAAAATAATATGTAGCTGAAGCATATCGAGTTCTTGTTGAGTTGGAGATGAAGATGAAGAATACTCTAGCACACCAAAAAAGTTAAAGGAAAAGGCTGTTTAAATCAATCGAAATCATCACAGGAGCCTTCAATTATAATTAAGGAAAAAGCAGAATATTCCACACAAAAACAATGAGAATTTATACATGGTCCCAATGCAAATAACAATGACGAAGTAACTTCAATTCTTGGACAAATGATATGCACTACAAGTTTTGCCATTTATCAAAATTTTATCATTTTAATAATCTGTCAAATAAGTTTTCTGACAATAACATTCTGTCAAATATTGGGTTGGGAAAAAAGTGATCCATTATTTTTGCGTGAAATTCAAAACGTTTTTTTCAATATGCTTCGAATTGTCGGATTTGGGTCAAATATGCACCATTTTATTGTAAAATTTGTTGCAATTCTAAAGGTAGCATCATAATGCCTCTCTCACAGAAGTCTTGGTCCTTATTGGGTAATCGATTTTTACAATCTTCTCTTGATCCCAATTCCTTATCACTAAAAAATTATAGGGGGTTGTATCCAAGACACGACTACATTGTTGACGTAGAACTACACTGTTATTTTATTCAAATCGCTAGTCAATAACTTCGGATATTATTTTATAATGCTGCGAAATTTTAGAAATAACTGTTAAGTAGAATGGTTTGGTCACCCTGAAATGGTTTTTTATTGTAGAATCAGTTGACGATAATTGATTGATGTTTTATCCTTGCCCTCACAGAACAATACACAAGCTGATCGCATGTCTAACTTTGTTGCGTTGCATTGAAAATATACCTCGCTATTCTGGTGGTCTTTTTCGCAATTGACATACACTCGGTTACATACGATCATATACTTGTTGCTCCAGCACCATTATTCCACATCTCATAACTGAATACATAACATAACATGAAAACAATAACAATGGCAATACTTGCAAGCATCAAAAATCATGTTACATGTTATTTAGTATTGTCTCAGTGGAACCGCACCTGTAGGCAGCTGTTATCCTTAGTGGAGAAAGTTTTGCAACCGACAAGCGACACCCAATCACATACAAAATTCTAGAACGACATTTACTTTCTTGGTGAATAAATAAACGACATAAGTCTTGTCTGTTAATCTCAATAACAATAATAAAAGAGTTGCATTGTTTCATCATGATCAAGATTAGCACAAATGACATCCATGTGAAGGCAGTTTTGCGATCAGCACGCGATGTTCCTCAAATAATTATGTGGCGCACAACCTTAACACCTGCTTCGCCATAGCGTCAGCTCGATGCATTGATGCAATGTCAAAGGCATCAACGAAGCCCTTATGATGATGGAAAACAAGTGATGTTAGCTGCTTCGAATAATGAAACAGTCTGAATGTTTGCCTCAGTATAGATCCATTCTACCTCCCGCTACCTCCCTCTTTGTTTATAATTACTATCGCAGCATCATACCATACCACTACCAAACAATCGTCCCTCATAGCAACAAAATATTAGGTGATTGTTGCATCGCGATAGGGGCAATGCACACGGGAACTTATACATATAGGGTTTCAGCTTAGCGAAGATGCTATTTGTACATACGGGTTATGAAGCACGCAAGTACGCACACAAAGCCATATATTGATGACTTGAAGCAACTAAATATACACACACTTATCTCCGCTTTGCGCTCTATAATTATTTTCTGGGTGAACCAATGATAGCCTAGTTTGATGATAATTGTGTAGTTCAGAATGGAATGGCGTCAATTTGATGTAATGATTGCAATGCCAGGGACATCAACGAGTAAGTAATTTGGTCGCGTCCACAGCTCAATCCGAAACGAAAACATGTGATGACGGAAAACAAGGAAGAACAAGCAATGTTAATTGCTTCGTATCTAGAACGATACTGAACGTTTGCATTAGCGAGATTCAATATTCATGCTCTAGGCAAGTATTCCCCTTCGTTCTTAACCTTCCTCTTTTCTTTGTTCACGGAGACTTCAAATCAGTCCCCTTCGTGGCTCGCCGATAAGATTTTAACCGTTTACACACCAGCCGATTGTAATACATAGCATAACAAACAAATCTTAGGTAATTTCCGATTCGTTTGGTATGTAAATCGTCAAAATTCGTTCACGGCAAAAATAGTTATTAACGTTAACTTTATTTCATAAAAACGTGACCTGTTTTTTTTTTATTTGGACCCCTCATGGAATACGTAGTTCTACGTCAAAAGGTGATAATCGTTTGGTGCATTTGGATACATTAAAACATCCCAGTCAAGCTCCCGGAGTTGTGTAGATTTGCGTTGTTTGCTGATGACTCACCCCTTCTGTTGACCAATTCTGGACGTTTTTGGGCGCTTGCTAGCTTTAAACGGTCTGTTTGTTGACATTAGAGATCTGAATTTAGTGTATTGCACTAAACAAAATTAAAACAAAAATTTAAAAAAAAGATGAAAATTAAAAAAAATAAACTGCGCGTATTTTACTGTCACAGTATTGACATTGCAAACACCATTCACAATTTCAGCGGCTTGGCTTTCATTTTCGGCATGATAAAAAATAGGGTAAAATGTATCGAATTTTTTCTTTGTGTACTTCCACTTCCCTGTAACTTACAACTGATTGGAACAAACAAAAAACAGCAAACGATGTTTTACTTGTACAGTGGAAATGGCATTCCACAAGGATCCGTATGAGGTGTAACTCTATTTTTTAGTGACTATAAAATCTATCAACGACGTACATCCTTTGAAAATAGTTACACTTTCTTTTGCTGACGATTTTACGGTTTACGAAAGGTAAGGATCTACAAAATAATCGAATCGACACTTGAATCATTTTTTTATTGGGCTGATGTGCAAGGACTGAGTTCGAGTTTTCTGTTGAAAAAACAAAAACAATTCATTTCTGCAAATTGCTAAAATGCAATACTGACCCCACTATGTGCTTGTAGACACAAAACGTCAAATTTGTTCGAAAAAACTAATTTTTGGGCATCATATTCGACCGCAAGCTCACTTGGACCTTCTATATAAAGTATCCCAAAGCAAAAGCTTCGAAAGGCAGACAATCGGATATCCCCGTCCGGGATATCTTAGGTAGCCGTGATCCTGATCTTCAGAAATGCCGATGTCAACGTTTAATGATGCTTCCTTCGTTGTATCCCTGTTTCATATCCCTCCTACCCGATCTATAAACTTTTACTTAGTCGCGGCAATACATACAGCACACTCTTTACAGATACACGGGCCGAAGATTGTGCAGCCCACTGATCATCCACCATGAGCTGAGGTTTGTACCGCTCATGACTACTCTACACGAGCTGATGATTGCGCCGGCTAGTGACCATTGTATCCTGGATTCCTCGAGTCGAGAAAGACGCACCACGTTAGATATGGGGTACAGACCTGGGGGGCGTTGTTGATTAATTATCAGCTGCATCCCAATAGGAAGTATTCCGTGTCGAGCACACGTACAGAGCATTGAAGACTGCAACATTCCAATTATTAGATCACTTGTAATACTAACCTCGGTCAACCGTGAGTAATCAGTTACATATTACTAACATAGTTGTAAGGCAAATACTGTCGAAATATTGAACTCCCGGCCACGTTAGTCTGACGCCATATGAGACTTAATAAAAATATATATTTTGGATTAAAAAAAAGATTCGGAAGCAATTGGTTAAATTCGAACCTTAGCAAACACCTCATGGGGTTCAAATCGGGAGACGTTGCTCATGCTCCACAAAATCATAGATGTTTCTAAAAACGACTACGGGTCGCTATTCGGTTATTCTCTCAAGGGGTAGAAAGCAATTATTGAACCAACTAGACTACAAAAAAATCATTTGTCGTCACTTTTTGATGATACGATGGAAGTGGTCAAAGCGTATCGGATTCGATAAAAGCAACGATAAGCGAAATTAAACAAGAACTGGGGCAAAATGGCAGTGTGACAGAAAAAATAACAAATTATTTTGAAAACTACACACAGGAGATGGATCAGATACAGCCCGTAAACTCTGATGTTTTGGATGAATTAAGAGCGTTAACTTCGGCTATCAGTACAATGGAGGAAAATTTCATCACCCCACTCCAACGACCTTCTCCAAACTTAGCTGACGAACTTCAAGACATGAATTTAAATTTATTCGCTCCAACATCAGATCGAATCACAAATTCCGCTGACGAACTTGCTTCAAATTCCGGATGGAGATGGATTAAAGGACGCTACACTTCATGGAGAAAGTGGAAGGCTGACTGAAGAGAATATGAGTGCAGCGAGAAATAGAAAAACCAGACTCAATTGAGAGAGGCGTCCCAAATTCAACAACAGTGGCAACATAAATTTTGACAATAATAACAACAAAAGTAACAGGAGCAACAGTAATAACAGACGTATTTGGCAGAACCGGCAGAACAGATCCAGCGATGGCGCCCTTCTTACGAATAAAATATTACTTGCGATTATCGAATCCGGCAGACGATAATTCTACTGCACCTGACGATAGACAAGACTTGACAGCTCCGCTCCACGATGAGGTCGAAAGTTTTAATAATTTGGACGTGTCGACATTCGGATCGCCGAGAGGATATCACGACAGAAATATAATCATTCCAAACGCACTGCCTGCCGCACTGAGCTTCACGACCCTCGCACACGGTTTCTTGACGATTCTACGAATTCACAATTCTTAACGGTGTATTGCCAAAATGTCAGGGGTATCCGCACGAAGACAAACGAATTGTTCTTGAAGCTTTTTTCCTGCGATTAAGACATTGTTGTTCTGACGGAAACATGGCTACGTCCAGACATCTCCAGCTCAGAGCTCACTTCAAGCTACGTCATATATCGATGCGACCGCAGATCTGCCACTATCAATCTTCAACGCGGGGGCGGAGTTTTAGTGGCGGCTAAAACGACACTCAACTGCAAATCAGTAGCACTACCAGACAGCGACAACCTCGAACAAGCTGTTGTCTGTGTTATACTTCCAAAGTCATCAATATATGTTTGTGGCATTTACATACGGCCCAACTCGGAACAAGCGACATATTCAACGCATTCCTCATCTGTTCAACAGCTTCGCGATCGCGCTTTGGATTCCGACATGATTATCGTCGTGGGAGACTACAATTTACCCCGCTTAATATGGTATAATGATGAAGATGTTGACGGACTGTTACCAACGAATGCTTCATCTGCACAAGAAACTATGCTAGTCGAATCGAAAGTTGCCACCGGTCTCCTTCAAATCAACAGCTTATCAAACGCAAACGGTCGCCTTCTAGACCTGGCATTCGTCAGCGCTCCTAGCGTAGTTGAACTAATCGTGCCTCCATCTGCCCTACTTAGAATCGATAGTCACCACATGCCGTTTGTTCTTCGCATTGATGTAAATGACAACTTCCTGCTACCTCCTGGGAACACAATTCAAACCGACGACTTTGATTTTCGACGCTGCAACTTTGCAGAACTTAATAGAGCTGTATCTGCTATCGACTGGGCTTCGTTGTTTCTCGGTTAGGATACCGACGAGACGGTACGTATATTCTATGACTTTCTGAATGCAGTCCTGAATGGGCATGTTCCACGTAGACGATTCACGAGACACTTCTACAAGCACGCTTGGTGGACATCCGAGCTGCAGCACCTTCGTAACGCTGTCCGCAAATCCCGTAAGCGTTATTTTCAAGAACGAACGGATGCAAATCGTCACAATCTTCGCACAATTGAGACTCATTATCACGAACTTGAAACCGCATCATTTCAGAATTACATCGCCTACCTGGAGACGACTGCGAAGCGAAACCCCTCCTATTTTTTGGACGTTCATTCGCAATCGGAAGCACTCTAATCGATTCCCAGCCGAGATGACTTTCAACGGTAATAGTGCTGATTCCCCGGTAGGAATAGCAAATCTGTTCGCAGATCATTTCGAAAAGGTACACAGCACCATTTCACCAGCATTCTCGCCTGACAGTCTCAGGAATTGTCCCGTTTTCGATTTGAATTTGCCGCTGTTTGAAATATCACAGCACGATGTCTCATCTGCCTTGAGTAAATTGGACGTGTCTAAAGGTTCTGGAACTGATAAACTTCCGCCACTGTTACTGAAGGAATGTGCCAAGTCTCTGCAGATACCATTGACAATAATTTTCAATAAGTCGCTACGTCACAGCATTTTTCCGCATCAATGGAAAACAGCTTCAATATGTCCGATCTTCAAATCAGACTACAATCACACCGTTGAAAATTACCGAGGCATTTCCATTCTATGTTGCGTGGTAAAAGTATTCGAAAGACTAGTTCATAACATTTTATATACCGCATGTCAACCGATGATATCTGAATGGCAACATGGCTTCGTCAGTAAACGATCGACAACGACTAATCTGATGACGTTCACTAACTTTTTATCAACGGAAATCGAGCTCAGACACCAGGTAGATGCAATTTACGACTGAATGCTGGAAAACTGCTCTATGCCGACGATCTGAAAATTTATAGATCAATAACATCTCATCTTGACTGTTGCGCGCTTCAGGCTGACGCAGAGGAGCTACGGCGGTGGTGTGAGGAAAACGGAATGGAATTAAATATCAAAAAATGAGTGGGTTATATCTATGATATAACCGCAAGGTTCACGTGGAACTACCTTAGCTTAGCAATCATTCGTTTGTATTGATTAAATTCTTGATTGAATGAAACAGTTTCCAAATTCAATTGAGTTCAATATATTTGCTCTGTGAGTGAAAAAAATGAACAAATGCAGTGTAAAGTCAATTCATTTATTGTGATTGATTGTTCTTCGTTACAAGTAAATTTAATGACGGACCTTTTACGTTTGGTATGATGACTAGAACAAAATATATGTACGGAAGAATTATCAAACGTTTGATGAACCAGCCTAAGGCTGAAAATCTTTCCAATAAAGACAAAAAAAAATTATCAAACGATTATTTTATTTTACATTTCCCTCTGAAGTTTACATCCCAAAAGTGTACATACTTCTCGAAACTGGGAAGTTCATTCGCTTCTAGTGGCTGCACGATTTTCCCAGGTTCCTAAGTTTAGAAGATCATGTTAGGACAGACATATTCCACTCTGCACAAAGGCAAGCGAGGACAAAAGTACTCGCAGTTTGCATTTATTTGCAGAGCCGATTTCCCCAGAAACCTCGGTTTTGAAGTCTGTGTTAGGGAAACACATTTCAATCGGAACAAAAATACCCCCGATTTGTATGAATTCGCAATGCCGATTTCCCCACGCTTCATGGATTTGAAGTCTGTGTTAGGGAAACACATTCCAGTCGGAACAAAAATACCCCCGACTTGCATGAATTTGAAATACCGATTTCTCCAGGCACCTTGGTTTAGAAATCTCTATTAGGGAACACATTTCGGTGGGAACAAAAGCTCCCCCTACTTTCGTGTGCTCTTTTTCTTCTTTTTGGCTTTAAGAGGGTTTAAACTTTTCAGTTCACTCGCCTCTAGGCTCTTTCGTGTGTTTGCAATGCCGATTTCGCTGCTTGGTTTTAAAGTCTGTGTTAGGGAACATTTTTCGATGAGAACAAAAGTCCCCCTACTTTCATGTATTTGCAATGCCGATTTCCCCAAGGCTGCTTGGTTTTGATGGCTGTGTTGGGGAAACCGTAAATCGGGCCAATCAAAACGATGCAGTTAGGGCGTTTAGATAACGCCTAATATTTTACAGTTCTTCTTCTTCTTCAATGGCACTAACGTTCCTAGAGGAACTTCGCCGTCTCAGCGTAGTATTACTTGCGTCATTTTTTATTAGTACTTAGTTGAGATTTCTATGCCAAATAACACGCCTTGAATGCATTCTGAATGGCAAGCTCTAGAATACGCGTGATCACAGTGCAAGTCGGAGGAAATTTCTTTGACGAAAAATTCCACCGACCAGAACGGGAATCGAACCCGAACACCCGGCATGTTAGTTATGATGCTAACCACTCGGCCACGGGGGCACAAAGTTATTCAAAGTTATTATTCAAAGTTATTACAGTTATTCAATTGTTTATCTAATGAAAAACAACATTTTGTTAGTTGCGATAGATGCGTAGAAATATTCCCTATCAAGTGATGCAAACATCTCTCCTATCCAGTACGAAATGTTCGAGCTATAAGCATTCGAAATCTTTCATTTTTTCCTGCATGTTCTGTGTTTAGGTTTTCATTTTACCCTCTATATATTCCGGTTAGACGTAGACCCACGTCAAAAATGCAATACAGTGTCGTTCACCCGCCGACAGTCTCGAATTGAATTCCGTTATTCAGTCGGGCCTGAAACACGCGACCTTGGAGTCGTCCTAGATAACAAACTGAGGTTTAATGAGCATATCTGCGTCACTATCGCTAAAACGAATGCGTTTCCACGGAAATGATTCCGAGCGGCCCAGTGCCGCGTGCGATGCGAAGCAAATGGAAAATTCCATTCGCTTCTTTGGTCCTGTTAAGGGCCAATCCAAAACCAAAAACTATACCACGGACCGAATGAGGGATTAATCGGTTGGTAGCAAATAAGTCACTTAATCCTTTGTACATATTTTATTTACACCAAATTTACAAGATAAAATATTATCACTTTCTTTTTAGCTTCTTGCTTTCCAATGTTTTAGCACGCGAAATAAACCTCTTCCTTTGGCGGTTGAAATAGAAGTCCCATCTCTGCACTCAGAGCAGGTTGCTTGCGCTCGCAATGCACTCTCCTTTCGTCTGTATGCCGCTCCCACGCGCCCACGGGTGGGGTTCATGCTGGTGGTTGAATTTTATTTCCTTTGGTTGTGTTCTTGCGCTCGTTGTCCTCTCGTTGCTTTACTTCCTCCGCCATCCTGTCGATCGTACATTCAGTGCGCTGCGCTGAGCGGTGGACTGAACATACTCCCACGGCAGAAGGAAAGTTACTTTGTTGATCCTTGTCCTCAATCAATGCGTTGTCCAAAATGGGTAGCGGCGCTAGCTTATGGATCGGTTATCGGCTTTTGTATGTAGTATCACCAACACGTACATCCACAACTCGAACTAGGCCATCAGAACCAGGGTAGGTTCGAACAACTCGGCCTATCTTCCGTTGTAGAGTTGGAACCTTGCCCTTCTTTTAAGAGAACGACTGTATCTATTGCCACGTTGATCTTTTTCTTTGACGAATTTGCTCGAGATTTAAGCTCTACCAAGTATTCATGAGATCAGCGATTCCAGAAATGCTGTCTCAGCTGCTGGATGCGTTGCCGTTGGTACAATCGATTCATGGGAAAGTCTTTGAAAAAGAATTCGGGTATGGCTGTTACAGGCCTGCCAATTATCATGTGTCTAGGGGTTAAAACTTCTGGGTCTTTTGGGTCATAACAATAGAAAAATAGGGGTCTTGAGTTCCAAATTGCTTCATTTTGATACAAAAAGTCGCAAATTCCATTTTTGTAAGGTGAGTTGGTTTATAAACATGATTTAGAATGATCGTTAAACTTTCGATTCGGCCTCCCAATGAGGATTTGTTAATTTTTTCGCTTTGGTTTGAAAGGTCTCAAATTCGTCCAGTCTTGCTCTAACTTTTTACTTGTGTTCATCACTTGTAGCGTATCCTCATCATACATAAAATAAGTTCTAAACCGTTTATCATTTTTCTCTTCGAAATTAAACTTTTGCTTACAAAGTTGCCATTTTAAAATACGATTTACATCTGTTTTTACATCAATTTCAATACAGTTTTCCTAAAAAACATACTCTTCCATGAACTTATCATACTGTCCGTTAACTTCTAACTCCTTGCCTAGCTTGGACTCTATCATGTTAAACTTTCTTGATTTGCGACGAAATGTTGACTGAGAGTGAGCCTTGCACTCATCAATCTCGATTGGCACACATTGCTTAGTGGCCACGTGATCCAATTTCCAAAAATTATGAATCTGTTGAATTAAATGCTTTGTTGAAAATGTTACTGTATGTGAATGAAAGGTAGAACCAGATACAGATTCGCTTTTAACCTTTCCACCAATTAGCCATCCAAATTGCGAGTCCATCAAAGTTGGCAGTTTTTCTGAAAACTTCACTCGTCCAGGTTTAATGAGGTCATCGAACCACTCCATTCCGATTAGCAAATCTATCTGACCAGGTTTGTGGAATGAAGGGTCAGCCAATTGTGTTCCAGGCGGAATGTTCCACGAATCTACATCTATCTCGCAAGTTGGCAGAATGCCAGTGACTTCACGAGTAACCAAGCAATTCAGATTGAATTTGAAGTTGCTATACGTAGAGCATACTTGAATCCGAGCCTTGTGCTGTACTTTGGATTTGATATTGCTAACTCCGGTGACTAATATATTTGCCTTTTCTTTCGGAACTCCTAGCTTATCAAGCAGCGATTCAAAAACGAAATTGATTTGTGAGCCACTATCCAAAAGTGCTCGACATAAATGCGGATTTCCATCTTTATCCAAAACTTTTACTTGTGCTGTTAGAAGAAGCACTTGGTGAGCTGGTTTTCCATGCGTGTTGGAATAAGCAGCAGTAATATCCTGCATTGATGAACATCTCGAAGTGCTGGGAGAGCAATGATGGTTTTGATTCTCATGTACTATGTCTCTTCTTCCAACAATTGACGAACGATCTCCCTCTCTAAAGGGTGTGTTACATCAAATTGCATCACGGAAAAAACGCTGTAGAAATTCACCCAGTAGACCGATCCTTTTGAAAATTTTAGACAGTAAAATAAAAACTATTAAACAGCTTTTGGCATTTTCCATTTTTCATACTTCGAGCCCAAGCCCGTATGCTCGTACCTTCCTCTTTACCCCGTCCATAAGGTTCTGTACAATATCAGGTTGTAGTTTTTTTTGAACACAAATCCATTTTCTCTTGAAGTCCGCCTCCGATTTGACAACTTTTGGGTTCTTCCGGAGGGCCTGCTTCATAATCGCCCAATATTTCTCTATTGGGCGAAGCTCCGGCGCGTTGGGCGGGTTCATTTCCTTTGGAACGAAGGTGACCCCGTTGGCTTCGTACCACTCCAACACGTCCTTTGAATAGTGGCACGAAGCGAGATCCGGCCAGAAGATGGTCGGGCCCTCGTGTTGCTCCAATAGTGGTAGTAAGCGCTTCTGTAGGCACTCCTTAAGGTAAACCTGCCCGTTTACCGTGCCGGTCATCACGAAGCGGACATCCGACATCCGACAGACATCCGCTTTCCGCAAGAGCAGATCGCTTGCCACACCATGTACTTTTTGGCAAACTTGGATAGTTTCTGCTTGCGAATCTCCTCCGGAACGCTGAATTTGTCCTCTGCGGAGAAGAACAACAGGCCCGGCAGCTGACGAAAGTCCGCTTTGACGTAGGTTTCGTCGTCCATTACCAGACAATGCGGCTTCATCAGCATTTCGGTGTACAGCTTCCAGGCTCGCGTCTTCCCCACCATGTTTTGCCTTTCGTCGCGGTTAGGAGCCTTCTGAACCTTGTATGTACGCAGGCCCTTCCGCTGCTTGGTCCGCTGGACGAATGAACTTGACAAATTCAGCTTATTGGCGACATCCCGGACCGAACTTCTCGGATCACGTCTAAACTGCTTAACTACGCGCTTGTGATCTTTTTCACTGACGGAGCATCCATTTTTGCCGTTCTTCACCTTCCAGTCGATGGTTAGGTTCTCGAAGTATCGTTTTAGTACTCTGCTGACCGTGGATTGGACGATTCCCAGCATCTTACCGATGTCCCGATGTGACAACTCCGGATTCTCGAAATGAGTGCGCAGGATTAATTCACGACGCTCTTTTTCGTTCGACGACATTTTTCCAAATTTACGAAAAATTGAAAGTGAAGCATGGCCAACGTGATCTATACACTCTTATCTGATTTTGAAGCGAAAGCTGAAGATATAATTCCTAAAAATTAAATTTCTACAGCGTTTTTTCCGTGATGCAATTTGATGTGACACACCCTTTATGAAGCAAACTATGATGTCTGCGCTGACACTTTGAGCAAGATTTCAATGACAAACAATTCACTCCACGATGGCCTCTCCTTAAGCAATTGAAGCAAACTCGTTTGTCACGAACCATTTTGAGCCGCTCATCAATTTTTAATTTATGAAAACTTGGACAATTGAATGCGAAATGTTCTCCTTCACAAAACTCGCAATTAGATGAAACTATAGCTGTGTTTACTCGAGAATTTGGTTGTTTGTTAGACATTTGATTTCCTGTATGCGACATACGATTGAACTGATTCTGAATGCTACTTACAGAATCCTGACATCTTTCAAGAATGGAAATGCGATTTTTCAGAAAAGAAATTGTGTCATCATAATTCGGAAGCGACCCATGTTCCATTGTTGATTCCCATGCTCGTTTGCTCTCTTTGTCTAGAGCGCTAGTAAGGATGTGTACGACAACCAGTTCTGACACTCCTGAAAATTCCTGACTCAGAAATTTCAAATTTTCGACATGACCCACACATGTATCAACAAGCTTCCGTAATTCGCAATGATCTTCTTTAAATAATTTTGTTATCCTTAACAGCCCAACAATATGCATATCAATCATACGCCTCTTATCCTCGAACCTCTCTCTTAATATTTCCCAAGCGCGATCATAATTACCATCAGCAATTGTTTTCGCATCAATCAAACCGGAAGCATCCCCAATCAATGCTTTCTCCAAATGATAGAGCTTGAGTCGTGATGGTTCATTTGACTTGTCCACTACGTCTTGGAACATGATCTTAAATTTTTCCCACTGCTCGTATTTGCCATCGAATGTAGGAATGGCATGAAGAAGCGATTGTTGTACAATCAACGGCTGATGAGTTGCTGGTTGACCAGCAGCAGGACAAGAGTCAGGCGCGGCAAAATTCTCGAGCCATGGCTCGAGAAAAATCGACACATTATCGTATAGCGTCTCGAATTCAACGTACTTACAGTCTTGTTCCTCTTTCCGATCATGCGCCACCACCGCCACGATCCGTTCATGGTAGTTGTGAAATTCTTTGTAAGCAGCGTCAATTTTCCTAATGTACACTTTTACTTGCGGTTGTGTTAGCTCTGTCTGTTCCGCCTCCGCTCTCTCCAGCATGTTCTTTAAGCGGGTGATTTTACCTTTTGCTAACCCTCGAAGATTAGCGAGCGTGTTGTAGTCATCCATGTCGGCGCCATTGCCGCTACCGGATTGCGCACCGGTTTCGCCGGCAGTTCCATTGCCACTTTTAGTAGGCGTTCGCTGCATTTTATAGCACTTAAAATCAATTTCACTCGAAATAGTTTTTGTTGCACATTAAATGTCTTAAATTCACCAATGTCCAATGTCTTTCTCCAATTCACCAATTTTCACTTTTTGCAATTTGCAAGCACTTTTTCCAGTCTTTTTGCGATTCACTATTCCAATTTTTTTTGCTACGACGGAGAAAACGTTAACCGGACAGCTTATAATTTCCTTCTTCCGAATTTAAATTTGCAAAAGATAGCGAGACTTTACTCTACGATGGTTTATTAACGAATGAAGCTCTGTACATTACGTGCCCTATTTATATGATACACGCTCTAGTGAATTCTATTGTGGATGGTATCTTTGCTCGGGTTGTTCTAGAATGTTCGCTATAAACAATAGACCTTATATTATAGCAATAGAATTTTTCTATCCCTGTCTGATACCTTTCTAGAAAAGTCAGTTTGTTCTCTGGTGAATTGTTATTGTTTGGACATCGCTTTTGAGGTAAGTTGATTGTTTGAAATAATACCTTTGATTTCCAATTTACTTTTCAGGTAATTGTGTACCATTTGGAGCTCTTGGACAAAACTGAGGTAAGTAAAAATTCATTTAAATAGCTAATCCAATTTTCCTGTTGAAGTGGTAGCTTACTGAGATTGTGGACTGATTGAACGATTTCGCTGTCTCTCATCTTTAGCGTAACCAGTCGCGGCTTTCCATCTGGTGCGTGTTTCAGCTGCAGAACTCTTCCGAGTGCCCACTGCTGTGTGGGTAGTTTCTGCCGTCGAACGAGAACCAAATCACCTATTTGCAGATTGTTACTTGGTTGATGCCACTTATTTTTGCGTTGCAATTCGGGAAGGTATTCGCGACTCCAGCGATCCCAAAAGTGTTTCCGTAGCTCATGCAAATATTTGTAGCGTACTTCGTAGCTTTTATCGGCTGTTGGGATGTACTCGCTATGATTGGGTGCTGTGAGTGGTCGTCCAATGATGAAGTGTGCGGGCGTCAATGGTTGCAGGTCATTTGGATCGCTCGATGCTGGTGATATGGGACGTGAGTTTAAAATGGCTTCGATGTCCGCTAACAATGTGCTGAATTCTTCGAACGTTAGTTTTGCGTTACCGGTAATGATTTTTAGGTGTCGTTTCGCTGATTTTATCGCTGCCTCCCAAAGACCACCCATGTGTGGCGATGCTGGCGCGTTGAAATGCCATTGCGTACCACCCATCGATAGATAATTGGCGACCTGAGTGTTGTGTTCGTCCGAAGCTCTTCTTTTGTACCATTCTCGAATTTCTCTCGCAGCACCC
The DNA here is from genome assembly GCF_029784135.1 of Toxorhynchites rutilus septentrionalis. Lineage (NCBI taxonomy): Eukaryota > Metazoa > Arthropoda > Insecta > Diptera > Culicidae > Toxorhynchites > Toxorhynchites rutilus. The sequence continues at coordinate 49,233,749 of NC_073745.1, forward strand.
ACAAAGTTTGTTCCGTTGTCACTGTGGATGTGACCTCTGCGAGCGATGAATCGCCGAAGCGCAGCCAAGAAAGCTCTTGTAGATAAGCTGCTTACAGCTTCTAAGTGGACTGCTCGCGTCGTAAAGCATACAAAAACGCAGATGTAGCCTTTGGTTGTTGGTGAGCCAGGTCCACGTCTCTGAATCAGTGTGATGGGTCCACCGTAGTCCAATCCGCATATGTAGAATGGCGGGGCAGCTTCCAGACGTTGTGGTGGGAGCTGACCCATTATTTGTTCCAGCATTCCCCGATTAGGATTAGCCTTGAAAGAAGGAATGCATTTCCATACAACATTCCGTGCTGCTCTTCGTCCTTGTGGAATCCAAAAGCACCTTCGAATGCTTGCTAACAGTGCTTCCGGTCCAAGATGGTGATTGCTGAGATGTTCGTGCCGCAGGATCAGTTCGGTCAAAGTACTTTTTGCTGGCAAAAGTATTGGATGCTTACAGTCGTAATTGATGTTTGACCGTGCCAGCCTGCCGCCCACCCTGAGAAGGCTGTCATCTAGGAATGGAGTTAGCGGCCATAGTTTGCTGCTATTTGGAAGTGCTTTTCCAGCTGTTAATGCTGCAATTTCGCCTGGATAGTATTGATGCTGGACATGGCGAACAAGTATATCTCGCGCTGTGTGCAATTCAGTTGGCTGCAGTGGCCCGATTCTCCTGTCTGTTCGGTTTCGTTGGCAGTTGGTGCCGAAGCGAAGAATCCAGGTAGTTACTCGTATCAGCCGTATGTAGGAAGAGTACCGGCTGAGCATTCCGTCTAGCAATGAATTGAACTCGATGACGTGCGTTGAAGTCACTGCTGACTGTCTCCTTTCCTTGTCGATGAGGCGCTGCACTGTTGAGGGCAGATTGTCTGGCTGGAGTTCGAATGTGTCCTCGGGCCTCCAAGTAGGACCACTCCACCATAAAGGAGTGCTCGCTAGTGACATAGGGGTGGCCCCACGGCTCAGTAGATCGGCCGGATTTTCATCCGTGGGAATGTGTCTCCAGTTCACTGCGGATAATGTCGAGTTGATCTCTGCTACGCGGTTGGCCACAAATGTCTTCCATCTGGCTAGGTCTCCTGCTATCCACGCTAAAGTTGTCATGGAGTCACTCCAGGCTGTCGTCTGATGGATGGTCATTCGTAACGTTGACTTTACCGTTTTGATGAGTCGTGCTAGTAGCGTAGCTGCGCAGAGTTCTAACCTCGGTATTGTTGGGCGATTGATAGGTGTCACCTTTGATTTGGAGCAAAGCAGGCGCGAGCTGACGTTGCCCACTTCGTCCACGGCTCTCAGGTATAACACTGCACCATATGCTGTCTCCGATGCGTCGCAGTATCCATGAAGGTACACCCGCCGTAGAAAATCGATGGATAGGCAGCGACGAGGGATTTTAATGTGCCATGTCTCTTGCAGATGTGCCAGGTAAGAACGCCAACGGACATTGTATAGTTCTGGTAATGGATCCGACCAGTCGATGTCGAGTTTCCAGAGCTCCTGCATGAAGGTTTTGGCAACGATTACAATAGGTCCAATCAGACCTAGCGGGTCGAATATTTTCGCGATAGTCGACAGCACTTCACGTTTCATGTAGTGTGTTTGAGTTGCGTTGCAGTTTACGGAGAAAGAAAATAGATCTTCGCTGACGTGCCATCTCACTCCAAGAGTCTTCAGCGATGCTTCTGGGGCGAAGTGATGCGTAGACAACGAAGCTCGTTCTGCAACCGGGATGTCTTTGAGTACTGCCGGATCATTTGTCGCCCATTTTCGCATAGTAAAACCACCTCGTCTCAACAAATGTGTCATCTGTCTGCGCGTCTCGATAGCTTCTCGGACAGAGGATGCACCAGACAGAAGATCATCGACGTAAAAATCGCTGATTCCCTTCTTGGCCAGTGGAAACGAGTCGCCGTCGTCCACCGCAAGTTGTTTCAATGCTCTAGTTGCCAAGAACGGTGCGCAAGACAAGCCGAAAATTACCGTTCGCATCCCGAACTCTGTCATAGGGCGACCTGGTTCTTGCCACAGCATCCGGATGAGCTGAGAGTCCTCTTCTGTTACACGAACTTGGAGATACATTTTCTCGATATCTCCAATAAGTGCAATTCGATGTAGACGGAAGTTCAGCAGGATGTTGTACAGACTTTCTTGTACCACTGGACCTGTCATTAGCAAGTCGTTCAGGGTGAAACCGTTCGATGACTTGAGTGACCCGTTGAATACCACTCGAAGCTTTGTCGTACTGCTTTCTTCCTTCAACACTGCGTGGTGAGGCAAAAATATGGTAGCCTTGTGACTCGGCCCCGCTGGCATTGGTTCGATGTGTCGAGCAGCAATGAGTTCCCCGACGTAGTTTTCATACAGCTGTTTATGTTCTGGATTGTTGTTCAGTCTCCTTTTCAATGCGTGATATTGTCGCAACGCCGAATATCTAGTGTCGCCTATGTTGGATGGATCCTTGCGAAATGGCAGCTTCACCACGTAGCGTCCACTTGAGTCTCGCGTAGTATGTGCTTGGAAGTGATCTTCACACAACTGCTCTTCGACGGTCAAGCGTGTGGTCGGCTTGAAATCCTCCAGCTCCCAGAATTTGGCGACTAGCTGATTAAGATTTACAGGTTCTTCTGGCGCTTCTACTCGTGTAGAAAAGTTTGAAGAGGTAGGATTTTGTCTTTCCTCTGGTATATGAAATCCTGCTACGATCCAGCCTAGTTTGGTTCTTTGCAGGATTGGTTGTGATGGTCCCAGTGAAATCCGTTCCGGTTCAAGCAGGTGGTAATACATGCTGGCACCAATGAGTAGGTCGATGTTACCAGGAATGTGGAATAGCTCGTCCGCAAGCGCGAGATCTGCTAGACTACCCCATTGAGTGATGTTCACCGCTTGATGTGGGATAGGTTCGGAGATTTTGTCGAGGATAGCACACTCCGTCTGCTGCCGGAAGTCGGAATTACGTGACTGGATTGTCACCGATACGGCTTCGTGGATTCTGGTCGCTAGTCCAGAGATTCCCCTAAGTGGTAGATTGATGTGACGTCTGTCCAGGCCCAACTTCTTGGACAAGTCGGTGGTTATGAAGCACGCTTGTGAACCGGAATCCAGTAGAGCCCTGGCTGGACAGAGATTTCCTGAAGCATCCAGCACATTCACGATAGCGGTTGCGAGGAATACAGAACAGAATGCGTCGTTGTACGATAGATGGTTCCTCACTTCACCGGGAATTTGTGCTGGTGTATGTCTTCGGTCCTCATGGAGGAGTGTATGATGCCGCTGATTGCACTGCTTACACGTACCGTATGAGCAGCCGGTAGTCCCGTGACCTTCACGAAGGCAGTTCTCACATCGACCAAGACGTTTAACCCAATCAATGCGATCGGCCACGGATAAGTTGTTGAATCGTCTGCAGCAGAAAAGTCTATGTTGACCCTCGCCGCAAACTGCACAAATGGGTTTCGCCACCCTGTTCGTCGCAGCAAGGCTGGTACTGCGAGGTGAGGTTCGTGATGCTGACCGATTTGCAGGTTGAGATGATGAGCCACGAGAGGTTTCCAGCGTATAAACTCGTTGTTCCACGAATTCTAGGAAAGCCGTCAGCGTCGGAATAGTTTCCATCATGGTCGCTCGAGTGTGCCACTGGTGACGGGTGTCAATGTCCAGCTTCGCTTGTAGCAAGTGCACCAACCAGCAGTCCCGATCCTCTCGTTGTATGGCTTGAAGAGCACGTCTGACGTCGTCTGCTGTATCGTGCAAGCGTGCCAGGTTGCTTGCAGAAACAACGGTGAAAGAAGGAATATCGAGGAATCGTTGAATGTGATGACTTATAATTTGATCTTGCCGATCGAAACGCCTTTTCAAAACCTCCAATGCTCCTTCGTAGTTGCGGTCTTCAATTTTGATGTGTCTCAAGAGAGCGGCTGCTCGCCCGGAAGTGTACGTCTTCAGATTCACCAACTTCTGTGCCTTTGTGAGCCGCGTGTTTTGGTCAACAGAACTCTTGAAGAGATCAAAGAACGATGTCCATTCGCCATAGTCGCCCGAAAAGATGGGTAGAATGCCCTTTGGTAGTTGCAATTCGGGAACCACGGGAGTTATCGATGATTCTTGAGATGATGTATTGGTGTTCGATGTAGCCGTAGACGCTTCGTTTCGGTTGTTGATCAGACGCTTGAACTGGAGAAGTGTTGCTCTCGTCCGGTTGTAGCTTGTCTCGATCGACCTTTCGTATTCCAGATGTTCTTCTAATTCTTCGTCCACGCAATGTTCGAGAATTTTGTCGTGAACTGTCCTGAAGTCCTGCCAGAGCTCTCGTAGGCTATCCAGTTCTACGTCTAGATCTTCCACACAAGCCGTTGCAATTTGCATTGCTTGGACTCGAGAAGTGATGTAGCCTAGACGTCCTTCGATAGCTGAACGCCGCAGTTGCAGTTTCTCCATCTTCGTGTTGTCCTCCATGTCCACGTATCCTGTCTACAGCGCCAAATGTTTACGCCAGTACTTCTGGCTATGCCGAATTTCACTTTCCGACGGAGAAAACGTTAACCGGACAGCTTATAATTTCCTTCTTCCGAATTTAAATTTGCAAAAGATAGCGAGACTTTACTCTACGATGGTTTATTAACGAATGAAGCTCTGTACATTACGTGCCCTATTTATATGATACACGCTCTAGTGAATTCTATTGTGGATGGTATCTTTGCTCGGGTTGTTCTAGAATGTTCGCTATAAACAATAGACCTTATATTATAGCAATAGAATTTTTCTATCCCTGTCTGATACCTTTCTAGAAAAGTCAGTTTGTTCTCTGGTGAATTGTTATTGTTTGGACATCGCTTTTGAGGTAAGTTGATTGTTTGAAATAATACCTTTGATTTCCAATTTACTTTTCAGGTAATTGTGTACCATTTGGAGCTCTTGGACAAAACTGAGGTAAGTAACAATTCATTTAAATAGCTAATCCTTATTGTTGTTTTTTCCTGATTTGAGTTCCGCCTTGGCTCGGGCCGGAACAAGCACATTATTTCATTGAATTATGACACACAATACTTTTTGTACACGAAAAATATGAGATGAAACTGTAAGAAAAATGAAAACCTAATATGGGAGAGAAATACAGAGAATGGAGAAGGAAATTATTAAAATAATAATAATAATAATAATAATAATAATTAAAATGAACCGTCAATAGTATAAAAGAGACAAGAAGAAGATTGTATCTGATAAAATTATTTAAAAGCATTAAAGAGAAATATGCTGAAAAAAAAGGAAAAAGAAAAGAAAGAAGTCAAGTCAAGAAGTGAGACAAGAAAAAAAGAAGAAAAAGAAAAGAAAAATATGTATGAAAATGTAAATGTATAATAAAAATGGAAATATTTAATGTAATAATGACCGAATGTGTAAAACAAAAAGGTATAATGAATATACACCATAAGATGGTCGGATGTGGATTTTCAACGAGGAGCGAGACGTGGTCAGGCGAGGCAGGGACAAAACTTAGCATACCGCTAAAGGGAAGAGGGACGATTCGGCATCCCAGCCGAATGGCAACAAGAAGAGGACGACGAGTCATGCGGGAGGTCAATGGTCAATGGTGTTGGGTGCTGTGGGACGACGGAGCGAAAACAACAAGCAGCAATTCGAGAGTCGTGGACAAAGAGAATTTTATCGACAATTTGGTTCTGAAGTAAAAGTAGTACAATGAAGTACAATACAATGAAGTAAAAGCAGTACAATTCGTGATGGAACTGCATCCCATAATTGGAGTAGTGACTTTGCTGTCACGTGGACGTAGAAGATGATGATAAAGGAAGGAACTCTAATCCAGATGGAAGATATAAAAAAGGACGACATTTCCAAGCCAAGATTGCTGAAATTGCAAGCATGCAAATGAGACTCAAGAAACTGGGGAACGTTGAATTTGATTTCAATGATCAAAAACGTGGTGAAATTTTGCAATGTTCTAAGGATCGTTCAGGAATAGAATCCAGGAACACGCATTAGTGGAGAAAGACGGGTGAGACAGCACAACGCGGAATGACACAAGCAGCAACCCACACCTAGTATCAGAGACCAACCAATTGACAAGTCACAGCGGAAAACGAGCAACCAGTCAGCGAATAAACAGTAAGAATGACCATTCTATAAAAAGAAAAAGGAAAATAAGAGTTTATGAAAAAAAACAAATAATAGCCAAAAAAGTTATATTAACAATTATGAGAAATCGAAAATATGCATGAAACAATAAACAATGAGGCAATTTAAAAAGTTTAGATTCACTCAACAACAACATAAATAACAATAATAATAATAATAATAAGGTTAGTTAAGCCTGGTGCACGTGTCTCGTAGTTCCCATTGCGACCTTCAGCCTCTGCCCAGGAACTCCGATCCCTACCTTCACGAGGTACTAGCTGAGATGCGAGCAACCCTTGGAAAGATCGGGTAACCAACCCCGGTGGGACCTTGGGTCGTATGCAAACAGGGAAGGGGGACTAGTGTAGCGTCTGTTCTCCATGTTAGGAGCGGCCCACAACAGCGTCTGTATTCCAGGTTAGGAACGGCTGAGATACCGTCCTTCAGGCAGGTTGAGGACTCTAAGAAGCAACCTGTGCCAACCCGTGTTTTCCCGGGAAAAGGAAAACTACCAATATGCAATTGAGAAATCGGAGAATTATAGTAATGCGATCGCCTGAGGAGGGCCCCCGGACTGGAGCTGGTCCTGGAACGGGCGTACATGCGAGCGGCCAGCGGCTAGAGGAATTGGTGCAAGAGCGGACCCCTAGTCATCGGGCTCAGCCCGTAAACCGAACGCTAAACAGAACCCGCAGCACAAGAAATCACAATGGCAATGCTGCACCTGCAAATGATGCTGCGATTGGACGACGTCAGTCGCTCACATTGACAGGCCGCCAACGGCAACGAATCATGTGGACGAGAGAGATGAATGAATTCGTGATTCGTTGCTATTATGTCTGCACAAGATTGGAGACGGACATGTCCGGCAGACCAAGAATGCTGGAAATGTTCAACGAGCAGTTCCCACGATTTGCCGGCCAACTAGATCGGAATAAGCTCTACACACGGAGACGAGCGATTTTGTCACACAACATGCTGTCCCCGGCTGAAATAGAGGCCATCAAGTTGGAAGTGCAACGAGAACTGCGTAGAGAGAGTGGAAGATTGAGCGATATGTCGAGAAGGAGCTCTGCTAGGCTGAGTGCATCGTTCGCTAGTGAAAGGCGCGAATCTATTGCACCACCACCGGATCCAGTGGATGAGCCTAGAGGACAAGAGCCGGCAGAGGATCAACAACGAGGTCAATTAAAGAACGAATTGGCTTTCCACATGGATGCAGCAGTGACCCAGTTTTACGGAACGGACCCCTTAACCCGACACAAGATTCCGAAGTTGCAGTATTCCCACCGACTAACGAGTGCCGTCCAAGTACTCGACCAGGATGTACTACCTGTGTACCTGGAAGTGGTAGAGAATCTAGAGGAGCAGCAATTTATCGTTTATTGTGGAACTGTAGCTGTTGTACGGACGTTAGGAATGCGCACCTTTCACCAAGACGATAGACAGGACCGCGTACTCTCCAAAAAACCGAAACCTGCTTGGATGAGACGCCTGGAAGGTCGTATCCAAACGCTCCGAGTAAAAATCGGTCGACTAACGCAGTACAAGAGGGGAAGTCGATCGCGAAAGCTGATTCGTGGAGTTGCTGAAATTGTGAAGCCGGCAGAGCTCTCTGATCTTAATGAAAACCGCATCATTGAGATCCTCGACATCCATGTACAACGGTTGAGTGCTCTATCAAAAAGGTTAAGACGTTATACGGAATGTACGAAAAGGCATGCGGATAATCGTATGTTCAGTATGAACGAAAGGGAGTTCTACAGCCGCATCAAAAAGAAACGCAATAATTACGATGGTGGTCTTCCTGAGATTGACGAAGTTACCCAGTTTTGGTCAGGCTTATGGGAGAACCCTATTCAACACCGAAGTAACAGGATGTGGCTGGCAGAAGAAGAGGAATATGGAAACGGACTTGAAGCAATGCCTGCCGTTATGGTAACCGCCCATGATATCAACGAAGCCATTCGAAATTCCAGGAATTGGGCTGCGCCAGGACCAGATTTCGTGCACAATTTCTGGTACAAAAAGTTTTCTTCAACTCATGGGCGAATGGCAGAGTGCTTCAATAAGGTATTAGAAAATCCCCAAACAACACCGGAGTTCGTGACCAGGGGAATTACTCATCTGATGCCAAAGGATCAAGACACAGCGAATGCGGCGAAGTACAGGCCAATAACATGTCTAACGAGCCTGTACAAGCTACTTACGTCGGTTATTAATAAAAAGATACAAAACCATTGCGAAGTTAACGAAATATTAACAGAAGAAGAGAAAGGCTGTAAACAGAACACGCGGGGCTGTAAAGATCAAGTCGTTATCGATGCAGTCATCGTCGGACAAGCAAGCCGAAACAGAAGGAACCTGAGTATGGCGTACATTGACTATAAAAAAGCATACGACTCAGTACCGCATACGTACCTGATAAAGGTACTAAAAATGTACAAGATACATGATGGCGTCATCAGGTTTATGGAACACGCAATGGTAAATTGGAGCACCTCGCTTAGTATCACCGACGGAACAACTATGTTGAGATCTAGAACTCTCAATATTCGCAGGGGAATATTCCAAGGTGACACATTCAGTCCTTTGTGGTTTTGCCTTGCGATGAACCCCTTGAGCAGAGCACTCAACCAAAGCAGCCATGGCTACCATACGTGGACGACTGGTGGAGACTGAAGGATTCCGCATTAACGAGAGTGAAGTGATTCAAGATTTGGTGGAAGGCGAATCCTATAAGTACCTGGGATTTCTGCAATTGAAAGGGATTTGTCACACAAAAATCAAGAAGGAACTCCAGGAACAATTCTTGATCAGAATCAACCAGGTTTTGAAAACAAACCTCTGCGGCGGCAAAAAAATCAAAGCCGTCAATACGTTTGCCGTTCCTTTACTCACGTACAGTTTCGGGGTGCTGAAGTGGACGAAAACCGATTTAGAAACAATAGAAAGAGCAATGAGAGTGACGTTCACAAAGCACCGTATGCACCATCCAAAGTCGTCCATAGAAAGATTCACCTTGCCACGTGTTGAAGGAGGAAGAGGTGTCACTGACATTAGAGCGCTTTGCAGTTCCCAGATCCAGCAGTTGCGGAGTTACTTCGTGGAAAGTCAGACCCGTCACGATATCTATCGCGCTGTCTGTGAAGCGGACCGTGGATTCAGTGCCCTGCATCTGGCGCAGGAGCAGTACGAACTTAGCTGCAATTTGCAGACCATAGAAGAAAAAACAACATCATGGAAGCAAAAGGAACTTCATGGGACACACCCCCATCGTTTAGAGCAAGTGCATATCGACAAAGTATTATCGAACACGTGGCTGGTGCGAGGTGAACTCTTTTCTGAAACAGAAGGGTTTATGGTAGCCATCCAGGACCGGATAATAGCGACCAAAAACTACCGGAAGTACATCTTGTACGAAAACGTTGTTGACTGTTGCAGAAAGTGCAATAAAGTAGGAGAGACGATAGAACACGTCATAGCCGGCTGTGGAGCGCTAGCCGAATCAGCTTATCTCAATCGTCACAACTCGGTTGCCAAGATTGTTCATCAACAGCTAGCATCAAAACGCAACTTGGTAAATCAGTTGGTACCCTACTACAAGTATATTCCGGATCCGGTTTTGGAAAATAGCTGCTACAAGTTGTACTGGGATCGCGAGATTATTACGGATGTCCGAATACCAGCTAATCGCCCTGATATTGTGGTCTACGATAAAAATAAGAAAGAAGTGCTGATAATAGACATTGCAGTACCGTTAGACCACAATCTACAATCTACGTTTGCTGCCAAGATAACCAAGTATCACGACTTGGCAGAAGAACTAAAACAAATGTGGCATTTGAAAGGCATCCGTATTATACCAGTAGTGATCTCTGCTACTGGTTTAGTTCCACACTCTCTCACGCAGTCATTGGAGGAGCTGCAAGTAACAGAGCAGCTTGCGGTTATGCAGAAAGCGGTGATTCTTGGAACGTGTAACATAGTGCGACGGTTCCTGAATCACCATAATTAGAACACGATAATTGTGCAGACACCACAGAGCCTAATCCCCCTTTGGTATTTAAGAAGTGAATCTAGGGAATCTAGTATATACATGAAAACGAAAGATTAGGATACAGATAATATAGCAAACACTATACAGTTATATATATATATATATATATATATATATATTCACTTGTTATCATATATATATATATATATATATATATATATATATATATATATATATATATATATATATATATATATATATATATATATATATATATATATATATATATATATATATATATATATATATATATATATATATATATATATATAAAACAAAAACTATTGCAAGAAAAAAAAATTATAACAATCAACTCGTAAATATCCATACGAAACAATTTTAGGGAAAACTCTTCTAGTTTCCCCCAAAACTCATTGAGTGGGGGGAGATGAAGCGCCCAATATTTTATTTAATTAGTTCCGCGTACGTCAAATTTCCGGGGACAAGTTCAACAACGCGGTGTTTAATTTTGTTCTGTTTGATTCCATAAAGGGGCTCGCGCAGAGTCAGCACCACGGAAACGTGTGTGTATGATACTAGCGCGCCCTAAATTTAAGTTAGTAAATAGAAAGAAAACAAAAAATGTAAACATTAACGAATAATAAAAACATTCGAGCCGGTCAGGCTCGGGAGAGTACTGAACAGAAATTCTACCGCGCCGGTCGCGTTAATTTATTTCGTTCCTGCTCCGAAACCCCTGCCGGCAACGCATGTGTACGCAATCAAATCGCTATACTGCTCATTAGTACGTAGCATTTTGGAGCATGCTGCCTGCGTGTGGTCTCCGTTTCACAGCACCCAAATCACACGAATGGAGAGAGTACAGCGTAGTTTCATTAGATATGCTCTTCGACAACTCCCTTGGATAGATCCAGACCATCTCCCGACTACCCGGGCCGCTGCAGACTGATCGCGTTGGAATCGTTAGCTTCTAAGCGTGCTAACCTTCAAAAATATTTGTGTTTGTTCTGTTAAATGGAAATTTTGGCTGTCCATTCTTATTATATAATGTATCATCCTATGTACCATTCCGACAACTACGTGAGCGAGATTTATTGTTTATCAATCGCCATAGGACTTCCTACGGATTCCATAACCCCTTAGAGAATTGTTTCCGTGAATTCAATAGTGCTTGTACTGTGTTCGATTTTAACGTGCCCAAAACTGTCTTCAAAAATAGGATTAGCAATTTAATATAAGGATTCAGTCTGTGGACTATAAACAATTCGAGACGGTGATAAATAAATAAATAAATTAATCACCTTGGAACAAATCTTTTCAGCATGGAAGTAGTCAATTACTTGAAAAAACGGGAATTCAACAAACTACACTATTATATTTTTTTTTAATTTCCATTCCATTTCCACCATGGAGCGCCAAGAAAACAAGGATAGATTGTTCGGGTTCCACAGAACCATCAGATCAAATTGCAGTGCCCTTATATTCAAATATGAATATTTGAAGCAAAAAAAAACAGAAATCATCTTTTCATTTTAACCGAAGAGTCAAAGATATGAAATTGCACCGGGTTCACTTGTTATCATGAAAAAGGTTTTATCCAGATACATTTCCAAAAAGCTTATTATATTGAAGGCATTGGAGATGATTCAATTTAATGAGTTAAATTTTAACTTCGTAATCTGTACTGATTCAAACCTCATAGTGAAGAATGTCCAGTTTAGCTTAAATAACATTCAAAGTGAGGGAAAATCAGTAGTTTTTATGTGGGTGCCAGGTCATAAGGGAATTCTTGGTAAAAAAAAATTACCTCTCTGCAATTTGAATGCTTTTGTGAGAAGAAAAATATACACTATGTGGCAGGCAGAATGGTCAAATATTCAAAATAACAAACTTAGAACTACTAAGGATTCGGTTTATATTTGGAAATCATCTTTTGCACGAGTAAGAAAGGAATTATTTTATGTAGACTTAGAATTGGACAGATAACAGTGTCCACTAACGATGTTCACTAAACTTTTTTGTATTATTGTAAACAATTTGATAGAGAACGAAATTAATTCAATATTAGCAATATAATACTTTCAGAAAATAGTTCTTCGAGTCATCAAAATTAAAAATCTATTGGATAAAATTCACAAATCTAGGTTTAAGTAGTGTATAAGAAATGAATAATTGTACTTTTGTCGAAACTGGATGTAAATAGCCGTTATCGTGCTGATATTTCCAAATAAATAAATAAATAAATAAATAAATAGATCCTGGATCAATGAACCTGATAATGTTAACCTAACGGAGCAGTGCTACTGTTATCATTAGCAGTCATTCAACCCCATAAAAGTACCAGTTCAGTCACACCGGTGAAAAGCCACCGCGCCTAATGGGATATGTATGGTTATAATGAAACACAGAGATTTTAATGCGAAAGAACCTCTCTCTTATTAATGAAATTCCACGCTGCAAATGCATAACGACAGACTCTCATCAGTGCCCATAAAACATAATCTGAATAACGTGTCAACCTTTACGTACCGTAAAACGAGTTAACATCACATCGAGTACCTCGTCGTGCTGACGAACATCTGTTTTTGTGGCAAATTTTAAAAAACGAGAACGGGAGAATAAACATGAAAATGGTGTGAATAAAAATACCACAACACAGAATCAGTGCCTTTCCCTTACAGAATTCATGCCAAAAAGCTTCAACGGTGGAAGGAACCGCAGCAGCACCAGCACCAGCAGTAACGCGGTAACAGCTCTCGGGGAACTTTCATAATGTGTTGAATATATATTTTTGCAGCAACCACGGATTGCGCATGAACTCCAACTTCGGCGGCGGAACAAAAAAAAACCGCAGATGGGGAATAAACGTTATTAGTCTCCAAAGATACGACTTGAGTGTGTCTGTCTCTGGGCCGCAATCGAGAACATGCTTTCCGTGAGTGGGCTGTGGGAATACACATAAAATGTTGATTAGTAACGAAACAAGTTTAGGAATTTTTATCAGAATTTTAATTTATTTCTCATCATATCTTTGACCTTTGATCGTTTGAGGTATGAGCGCATATACGCTTCGGCCTAGAGCCTATGGTCCAGCGTGGGCTGTTTAATTGCTCCAAATATTCAGCTGGGAAATATGTATGCTCAATTTCCCAGCGTTCGAATATTCGCTTTAAAATAACCAAAAAGGGCAACACGAAATATTATGCTTTTTCACCTCCACACTCAAGCAGCCGACCGGGGTCGAGAGAACATCGTGTAGGAATCTAGCGTTCATGAATTTGGAGCAAACATTCTTCGCAACATGAATTTGGCAGGCATCAGAACCCTCGTCGTTTTGCTCGGTGCTCGGCAACGCGAAATGAGACCATGCGTTCCATCTCTTCGAAACGCTTAAACGGAGCGTTCGTATTACGCCAGCGGCAAAACGGCGGATCTTTTCAGCTGTCAGTTTGTGTGGGGATCGCATGCAATGGTTGAAGAGAAAATTTTCATTGTCGTAGAGCAGGGATTTCACTCTAGTATGGAAAATATGAGAATAGCAACTGGAAAACAGATTGATTTGGTCTAGAATTGTAAAACTCATCACATGAGATTGGATGAAAAATTAGAACGCTATAAGTGACCGCATCTATTCGGTCTCGTTTCTGTTATGCTAAAAATCTTTTGACAGACAAGGCTTCTTCATTTTAAGGTAACATGAAGTTTTAGGTACACAATTACCGTGTTTTCGATATTGTCATCCGTTTATGACGTGAAAAAGAGACTTTGGCCTCTACGGGCGTTTTTAAAACACTCAAACATTCCCCAGAAACATGACAAGGCCATAGCCATAGACAATCTATATCTTATAACCCATCCATAGTATTGCTACAGAAATATAGAAGATTCTATTTTTTGAAACAAACTATTGAATTGTTCTAAAATATTGAGTATTATCCGCAAGCGTTAAAACCCACGTTTTGATTGGTTCAATGTGTACTCAGTTTCGCCGTCTAAAACGAGTGAGCAACATAGCGGCGGACACAATACTCAGTACGGCAGTATAAGAGCTGTTCACAGTGATTTCTGTGTTTCGATTCTTTGTGTGGACACCGACTGGACAACATCGTTGCTGGACGGGCTGGACGGCGAGGGATCGAGTGCCTTTCTCAAGGCAAGAGGGCGGAGGTGTTAGCGCTGGAGTAGAATAGAGTAGAGTTTTCAAAGGGCCTTTCTCAAGGCTAGAGACGAATGAACTGCAAAAGTTTAAAGTCTCTATAATACAATACCTTCCTTCTGTGTTTTATTGTCGCTTTAGACAGCGAGCTGTCAACATGGTTGTTCAAGCTTAGGTCAATAATAGACTCGGCACCCTAAATGATTTGCCTACGCTCACACTTTATCGCGCAGATCATTATTATCTCAAAAATCTAATCTGCATACGCACAAAGCAGATAATAGTTTTATAATCCCTTTTGTCACAGAACGAAACGAAAGACAGATAAACTAGATACACCGATAGCTTCAGCCTCTTTCTACGTAGATAGTTCACAGAGTACGCATCAAAAATTATATCGTCGGTCAAATACAATTTCGAGCAAAGGAATTGAATAGTTTTTTCCATTACTTATCCGCGCCAACAGTGTCCCGTCCACAATCCGGTGAACCAGTCGAATTTAGTTAGTTTCCCTACAATGGTGTTTTTTTTATCCCATTTATTTATTTGAGGCTCATTAGCATTTTAGCTGTAACAGAGCCGAATTTTAATCGTGTACATGTCACATGGTTATCATATCTTTAATTAGCACATTACACAGTTGCCATTCGCCAGTATTCCTTCTATACCATTACATATGGTACATTCACACAGTAGCCATTTAGGTGTAAGGGTATTCTTTCTGTTCTTCCATTATCCAGTTGTACCACCGGACAGCGGAGACAGTTGTTTGATCATTGTTGAGTTATTTATAGAACAGTAGCCTGATGTGTCTGGCAGAGCAGAGCAGTTGTATGGATGAATCGATTTTATTTCGACCGTGGATCGATCTCCATCGCTGATGATTGTTGCGTGGACGTAGCTATTCTGTAACAACACAAAGATGGTCAATGAGGGCCCTGAGTTTTGAACTCACGATCGAAACATGGTGTTAATGAAAGTTAATTCGTCATTTTTCAAATTGTTTTTTTATTGCTCTGTTAGTTGTTCGCGCCACTCAGTACAGACAATCAATAAATAACCATATATCTGCTGTTTGTTTTTCTGAATGTCTCCAATTCGACCATTTTTTGTTAGATCGGTGAATTGAAGATATAATTTCGTAGTACTACGTTAACAACGCGGTCATGTCCTGGACACCACCCCATATATGTATTTTTAATGATGCATAACCAATTGCATAACATAAAGAAAGTGACCGGATAAAGCGTCATCGCATTACGCCAAAAAACGCAATCGTTCGCCCAATCGAAGATTTCTTTGATATTAAGTTGCTTGGTGTACAAAAGTAACTGGAGAGCCACGAATTGCAATCAGTTGATTGGTAGAATCAAGAGATGCATTTGAAAAGTTGACATGAAGGCCATACAACGCTCCAGTTCAAACAGAAGCTTCCCCAAACAGTTGATTACGGACCGTTTTCAAATGATCACTATTTTTTTCAACAATGGACAATCGGCAGTTCTACGCATAGTTGTCTCATGTCACTTTTTGGCAATTTTCACTTTTATTCATAGAACGGTGTTTATATGCATAATTTTTCGGAAACCACGAAGAAATTATTGTTTGTTCCCAACTTTTAAAAAACAACATCAAGCTCAATTGTCCCATGTTGATATTCTAAGCATAACTGTCCCTCCATGTATATTTTGTAAATCCATAATAAATAAATCGGTTCAAGAACAAGAATTTTAGGTCACGCTTTCAGCAGGATTAATGCACCCATTTCTGGTATGGAAAAACGAACTCATTTTCAAACACATAAAAAAAAGTTTAACAGAACACCTGTACACCTTGTTAGCGAATGCCTAATAATAATGAGATTTATATTCTGCAAAAGTGCTGCAGATCAATCACTGCGCAGATGCGCGAAGTGAGAAGATCTTTTCGTATTTCATTAAACAGCAGTTCACTGCTTTTAAAAAATCCTGTGTATTGATGAACTGAAACGCTTAAAGCTTCTGGTAGACAAAAATGCTAAAAAACTTTGATTGCGTTTTTCTCAGTTACTGATTTTGGAACATGCTATTTTTATCCATAATACATTTTTACAGAAGAAGACAAGGAGGGGTGACCATCTGTACTGATTGAGCAGGGCATGTCCTAATTTTGTCTATTTTTCTATTTTTTCTATTTTTTTTCTATTTATTATTAATCTATTTGAGACGTCCTGATTTATTTTCACAATCTAGCCTTTGTCCTTATTTTCATGAGAAATTCAATTTTGTTTCGGAATCAGTGTTTTATGTTTTTCAGCAAAACCTTTTTTGTTTAGAGATTTTGTTTTACTGGCCACGGTGATGTTCTTGTGTTTTATCTTGATCTTCCAAGTTATTTTTTGACGTAGAACTATGTCTTTCAGGAATGCCAAATGCCAAATCAGAAAACAAATGAAATAAAGTTAACGTTAATAACTATTTTCACTGTGAACGAATTCTCATGATTTGCATACCAATCGAATCGGAAATTCTCTAAGATTTGTATGATATGCTATACACTACAATTCGCTAATCTCTAAACGGTTTAAACTCATGAAAACTGGAAGAGTTTCAATGAACAACTGTAAAATGTCAAGCGTTATCTAAACCCCCAAACTGCCAAGTTTTGATTGGCCTGATTTACGGTTTCCCCAACACAGACTTCAAAATCGATGTATCTATGGAAATCCGCTTTGCAAATATACATGTAAGCCATGTGTATTTTTGTTCCCACCGAGCTGTGTTTCCCTGACACGGATTTCAAAATTAATGTGCCTGGGGGAATCCGCTTTGCAAATACATGCAAGTCTCGTACCAACTATAGTATATGTCCAGCCGAAGCTAGGACAAAAATAAATACATGCAAGTCGAGGGTATTTTTTGGTGTTGAGTACTCGCATGTCATTATGCAGACCGGAACATGTTTCCCTAAAACGTATTTTTAAACAGAGAAGCTTGGGAAATCGTCATTTCAGATACTAGAAGTGAATAAACTTTCGCGGTTCGAGAACTACGTAAACATGAGATGTGCAATAAATTCAGAGGGAAATGTAAAGTGCAATGATCGTTTGACAATTCTTCCGTTCACATATTTTGGTATCCAGAATTTTGGAATATAGATATACACTGCATTCATTCAGATACAACATATATTTCATGGAAGTATGCCACAGGAAAGCCTTACTGTTGCATATTGTGGGGTTCGATTCCACCTCAAACGAAATATGGGGCATAAGTGTTTATAGTTTGTCATTGATATCTGAGCGAAATGAGAAATTCTGGTGCAGGTTGGCATCGCTGTTTAATCGTAAATGTAATATATTAATATATTATATATCTAATATGTAAATCTACAGTTTGGTAGCGATGTCATATTATAAGAGTAGCATAGCATATTATTCTCTATCAGATTTACCAGGTCAAGCCTAACAGTTTGAAGTTGTTTTTCAAGTTGTTGCTCAGCCCAATTCACGAACATACGACGCTTCTGGTGGTCAAGCGGGTTCAATTCGTGCGTCAATTTGATCTTGTGGATTCAAATTTTTATACTAGACGCTCAATTGTTGATCTGGCAGGACGATTATGACGACTATAAATTGGACGTAGCGCTCTTAAAGTTGAGGCTCAGACGGTGGCCAAGCCCTCATTAACGGCCAGGAAGGTTCTGCTGTGTGTTTGGTGGGATTGTCAAGGAATAATCTATTATGAGCTGCTTCCCTATGGCCAAACGCTCAATTCGGACCTGTACTGCCAACAACTGGACCGCTTGAAGGTAGCACTCATGAAGAAGAGGCCATCTTTGATAAACAGAGGCCGCATTGTCTTCCATCAGGACAACGCCAGGCCACACACTTCTTTGGTGACGCGCCAGAAGCTCCGGGAGCTCGGACGGGAGGTTCTTTTGCATCCGCCGTATAGTCCGCACCTTGCACCAAGTGACTACCACCTGTTTTTGTCCATGGCGAACGAGCTAGGTAGTCAGAAGTTAGCCACAAAAGAGGCCTGTGAAAATTGGTTTTTTGCGAGTTTTTTGCCAATAAGGAAGCGATCTTCCATAACAGGGGTATTATGAAGTTGGCATCTCGTTGGGAACAAGCCATCGAACAAAACGGCGCATATTTGACTTAAAACAGATTATTGAACAAATGAAAATTCAAAAAAAATACCGCAGGACTTTTTTGACAGCCTAATATAACGTCGTTTGCTATCACTTCTACTTTTTTCTACTTTTGTAGCGTCCCTATTGAAATACCCGTTATATTGAGTATGCTATGGCCATGATTGCTCTCTTGGGAAGTTCGTGTAGTTGTTGCAGTGAACAGATCTCATTGGGTGCTGGGTGCTGCTTATGTATAGAAAAGGGAGAGGAGAATGGGCAAATGCATTCGAGGATGTGAAGCGGGTTTTTAGGAAGACATATATGGAGAACATAATATTAAGATCGCGACTACATAAGGTGAAGGTACCCCTGAAAGTAAAATTTTTATTTTTCAATTTTCCGCAATGGTTTTGTTTGTATTCGTGAAAGCATCGTTATTTTTTGCCAGATGCCAGACAACATCGTTGAAACAGCTATAAGAACCACTCAATAAAATGTTATTCCTCAGTCATACCGATTCATGTCATGAAAGTCAATAAAATTAAATTGTGTTGATATTAATACAATTATTATTTTCACGTTGTATGAATCTATAATGTAAGTTTTAGCAACTCCAACATTAAGAGAATTGTATTGCGGAGCTCAGAACACTGCCACGGTTGTCTATGCTTTTAAAAATAGAAAACGGAAAAGTATTACATTCAATCAAAATGCATCGGCCAACGAGGAGAAGGGTTAAGGCTCTCCAACGTGAATATGTGAAAACAATATGATCAACGAAGGAAAATATTAAGGAATTATCAACTATAATCAACTGTTAAATGGTTTACTTTGGTTTCCTCAAACACCTCAGTTTTTTGAATTTACTGATAACAATAAGTATAAATTTGTGAAACTTTTAAATTTGTTCCCGTGGCGTTGCTACAAGGTAAGATCGCAATTCTTCCCTTGCAATGTCTATGCCCTGGAATATTCTTTCAGTCTTAATGGCTAAAGTATAAGTGTAAATACACTTCCAAAAGAGTCCCAATTCGCATGTGTTATGAATTTGCTCATGTTACGCTCGCGTATAATTAGAATTTTATTTTATATGCAAATACACCTCCTATATATATTTACATTTGCAATTGTTCGTTCCGTTGACATTGTTCATAAATTTTACTTCAGTGTTGAATTTTTTTTTCAAATGTATTCTAAGGCTCAAACAAAACAAACGGTGTGCTTTGCTCTTCTCTCACAAACACTGTTACCCCATGAAAAACACGTGCTTTTACCTATACTGCTACAATGGCTTCGTTCCGCTTTCATTCTAACCCTTTCGTCGCCCCGTCACCCTGATATGGGTGATACTTTCCTCATTCAAATTGAATATGAATTTTGGAAGGAATTTGATAGAATAGGCACCAAAATGTAACTGTAGGATATGTAGAAAATAATAAACGAATGGTTTGTACTGCAGTTTTTTGCAAAACCCATATAATATGATTTTGGCATTTGTTATTGTTGTCAAATCGTTTTCAAATTACAGCGCGGACTCGATTATATACAGTTTTTGATTTCTTTTCACTGTATATAATCGAATCCTGTAAAAAAATTTTTTTTTATTTGTTTTTTTTTTTGCATATATTTTTCGTTTTTTGAAAATAGAAAAGGAATTTCATTTTTGATTCATCCCCTTAAAGTCAGAAAACACCTTTCTCACATGAAAAAAATAAATTTATCCCGATTATCTCAGAAAGTGATAGTCGATCATATTTGATGAAAAAAATCCTCCTACGCATATGTTCGAATTTAAACAATGACAGAGTTATAGAACTTTTTTTTGTTTCGGACTCTGTTGCCTCAAACTGGCTCTAAATTAAAAATTACGCTACGGAAGTGAATTCTGATGCTTTCATTTGAAAGATGAGAAAATTTAGTACAGGATATAGTAGTGGAACAACTACATTAGTGGATTTTAATAACCTTTTGGAAGTGAGAAACTTAAAAGTTAATAATTTTTAATGTGTTATCATTAATTTTATCCTAAAAAATATATTAAACTAGATTGTTTCTATCAATCAAATTGAAGGTCTTCAACCACTCTACAATTTTTTCTTTGACGCTCAATTTCTATCTTTCTTAATTTGGCTGCAATATCGGTATAAACAATTCTTGGTGAAAATTCAAGCAAGATGTTCAAAAATCACGATTTTTACCCCACTGTACATGTAATAGCCACTTAAACTTCACCTTAACGTTGGAAGGTTACATTTTTCCATGAAATAAGCCATATTTGAAATATTAAAAAAAATATTTTTCTCCAAACTGTATATAATCGAGTCCAAAATTGTATATAATCGAATCACATATAATCGAGTCTGTATAATCGAGTCCGACCTGTATTACAAATATTGCTAGATAATGTTAAAGTTGTTAACAAACTAAGTTTGATCTTCATTTAATAATTTGTCCGCATGTTGAGCCCCGCAAGAAACTCAAAAATGTCGCTTTGGGCGACGAACGTGTTAAGTGAAAGATGATTTTATTCGTGATCCCACAAAAAATATATATACACCCATACCTCACTTTACGGCTTAGATACGTTCTACGAAATTTGGCCGCAAAGCGAAAAGCCGTATAAGGAATCAATTATTGTAATACAAATTCATACAAATCCAATTAGATCGGTTCCAAATTTGTTGAATATGTAACATGGTATATCATTCAAAATGCATCTTATCTTTTTATTTTTATTTCATTTGAATCAAAAATACATACAATACATACAACATGCATACATAAAAACCAACAATAATCTATAAACAAAAATGAAACAACTTCATGTTACGGGGGTCTCCGTAGCCACAATGGTTGCGCGTTCGCTTAGTGAGCGATCGATCGTGAGTTCAAAACTCAGGGCCTTCATTGACCATCTTTGTGTTGTTACAGAATAGCTACGTCCACGCAACAATCATCAGCGATGGAGATCGATCCACGGTCGAAATAAGATCGATTCATCCATACAACTGCTCTGCTCTGCAAGACACATCGGGCTGCTGTTCTATAAATAACTCAACAATGATCAATCAACTGTCTCCGCTGTCCGGTCTAACTGGATAATGGAAGAACAGATAGAAAACTCTTACGCCTAAATGGCTATTGTGTGAATGTACCATATGTAATGGTATAGAAGGAATACTGGCGAATGGCAACTGTGTGTAATGTGCTAATTATAGATATGATAATCATGTGACATGTACACGATTAAAATTCGGCTCTGTTACAGCTAAAATGCTAATGAGCCTCAAATAAATAAATGGGATAAAAAAAAAAACTTCATGTTACATGGAATATATGTATGTATACATTCATAATCTTTTTGTTGCTTGAGATATTGTCTCGCAAATATTTTTTTGATTTTTGTACAAAAGTGTTTTTGAATCAATCCTCAAATTTGTTTGCCGTTTTAACGAAACACTTTAGGCCGTAAATCGAAAACGTGCCTGAATTGAAGAGAGTCGTTATATCGAAATGCCGTATAAAGAGCGGCCATTCCATGGCAAACCGATATAGTGGTTCTCAGATGTTCGTGAAAAGTGGTAGTTTTGTTCTTTATCGCAAACTATTTGACCCGTATTTTTTTTTATTTTTTTGTTAGGGTGCACATTTTCATTTTAGGGTGATCCGAAATATCGACTTTTTCCCCTTTTTTCCAAAAATGATATTTTAAAAAAATTCATAACTTGTGAACTACTGAACCGATTTTTTCTCTGTAATAAAGTAACACGTTTTTTTCTGGTGAGAAAAATTGATAAGTGTGTTCTCTCGTGATACGCATCACCCAATGACTAATCACCATCCTTCTATCATCAGTGTTCACTGGTGGAGTGAACAAACAATACTTAGCAACCAGACAAAACCGCTCTTTTTAGGGCCACCAAATCATTATCGAAGAGTTAAACAATGTTATTCTTCAAACATATCCAAAATCAGCATACAACAGATAGCCTAACGGAATCCTACGTCAACTATGCGGTCGTGTCTCGGACACAACCCTCCTATGCCTTTTTTCCATTTTTTTCACCACAAAAAAATAATAACTTTTGATCTACTGGACCAATTCAGATGATCGACATATCAAATTAAAGCCAATGAGCTAGTCTTGTTTGAAAAAATATTACATTCTGAATAAAAATGGATTTTTTTTTTGTAATTATTGATTATATTTGTATTTTATAGCTTACATCGTTTCGGGACCAAGGGCGCCATATTTTTTAAATATTTTTTCTTGAAAGCTGAGGTTTCGATATTTCGAATCAGCCTAAAATAAAAATGGACACTGACAAAAAAAAACGGGTCTAATGTTTTACGATAAAGAACAAAACTACCACTTTTCATGAAAATCTGAGAACCACTGTATCGGTTTGCCATGGATTGGCTGTATATATATATGAGGGGCTTAGAATGAAAGGGGTGTAAGTGATTTGATCGATTTCTCTACATCGACTCTCTCTTTTGGTCATAACTTAGCTGCAAATACATTCCCAGCTGTATTTGACAATGTGGAGGATAGGTCAGAACCTCATCTATCGGATTGTATAGCAAGCTTAAATTGGAACGTTTTTGCAGTTGAGTTATTAACTAAATAAAAAGTTGATGAAGAGAAATCGATCAAGTCACTTACACCCCTTGCATTCTGAGCCCCTCATATATATCCATCTCACCACGAATCGAGAGTCTAGGTTGCTTTTTGTAATCGAAACTGTTCTTGAGGCAAAAATTTTCCAAAATTAATGTGTCTGGCATCTATGATTTTTGATTTTTGATCTTTGATTTTTTCGGATTCGATTCTCGTTCTGGTCGGCGGAATTTTTCGTCAAAGAAATTTCCCCCGTCTTGCATTGCATTCAAGGTGTGTTATTTGGCATAGAAATCTCAACTAAATACTAATGAAAATGACGCAAGTAATACTACGTTGAGACGGCGAGGTTCCTCTAGGAACGTAAGTGTCATTTAATAAGAAGAAAAAGACCTTTGAACAAATATGAAAGAGTAGTGAAAGATAAGTTTTGGAGGTCTTTAGAAAGGCCTCAAAAATTATCGAACAAAAAGGCTTGATTAAAATCACCTAATATGGCTTGTAATCTCATTTTTTCATGTCTGAAAAAGCTTCCGGCATTCGATATGACAGATCCGTCCATGATATCTGGTTGCTCTGTTAAACGTAGTTTGTGGTCATCGGTGTAAAAAAAGGAGGAGCAGATAATCAATTTTTTTTTCAAAACAAAATGTTTGTCTTTCCCTTCCCTTGACTAATATTCTTTTAACGTTGTCACGCCACGCTAATGGATCGTATGCTTTTCGTGACGTAACAACAACTTCTTGAGACCGTTTGATATTCCTTTATTTGTGGACCGATTTTAATAAAATTTTGTGGGTTGTTGTGCCTCGTTGTTTGCTCAGAGAAACAACGTCAAAATGTAGAATCTGGTTCTTCAAACAAGTATTTTATTATCCATTCAATGGTATATAGACATTTAAGTTTGGTTGAACAAGTGCAGAGATATCTCAAGAAACATTCAAAATAGTGAAAAACTAAAATATTTCAAATATAATTATGCAGTTTTTCAAACTGACCCAAAGAATTAATGTTTTATCTAGTGCTTATTCCGATAACGTTGTTAAAGTTCTCCTAAAACTAGATCTGAAACTTGGTTCTTTGATACATAACCTCATGAAATGGGTCTGATGCATTCACAATCGCAACTAAATGAACTACCGAATGAAAACTTATAGAGGATTTAAACTTTTCTGTTCATTCGTCTCTAATCTAAAGAATGGTCATTGATTTTTTCATCGCTTTAGGCGCTCACATCCTCTTATCTCGTTTTTTTAAATATAATTTTGCTAAAAAGTTATAAGTTAAATAATCGTTTGAATAAAGTGTAGTATTTACTGTAAATAGCATGTAATTAGAATGTTAGGTGTGAAACCCAGGGAACCAACGCCCATCCAACAAGGGACAACCAAAATCAGATGGACGGCAGTTTCCGGTCTTTCGACTAGCATAAGGAAAAAACAATTCATGTTGCTGTGAAAATTACGGCGAATATCAAAGTGATTTGATTAAATTGAATTCAAGTTATAAAAATGTAAGATAGAAAAACCAGGGAACCGCCATCCATGCTATCGGAGACAATAAATAAGATAAATGGCAGTGTTAGGCCTTTCGATAAGTAGGGGAAGGTCAGGAAAGACAGACAGGGTAGGAAAGACGGACACCCCTGTATAATTGATAAATTTTTTTTTTTCAATTTTAATAATGTACAAACTTACAATACAGTGTATCAATACCTTTTACACTAACTGTGTACACCTAGCTGGCTTTATGATAAAATTGTAAACAAAAACAAAAAAATAATCTTCGAAGAGCAGCTCGATGCGACTTTTCGTTTGCAGAAAATAAGGTTCTTATTATTATAGAGTAATTTTTTGATGTATTTTTCGTTACGTGAATGTTCTACCATCACTTATCTTCCAGTTCAGCGAATCAGCGGTGAAGTTTTCTCATTTTTACTGCAGAAATGTTGACGAAAATAAAATACTAATCAAATCGGGTAAGACGGACACTCCACCGACAAAAGACAAACATTTAGTTTTGAAAACAATTTGATTATCTTCTCCTTCTTTTATTAACATATGCCCACTAACTATGTTTGCAATTGCAACGAGATATCATGGACGAATCAGCAGCTAATCCGAGTTTGTCATTCCGAATGTCGGAAGCTATTTTAGACATGAAAAAATTAGAAAAATTACAAGCCCTTCTAGGTGATTTTAGTCCAGCCTTTTTATTGGATCATTTTTATGGCATATTTGAACATCTCCAAAACTTTTCGAGTACATAAACTTGAATTTTCAGTTAGTGTCCATCTTTCCCGTCAAGTGTCCGTCTTTCCCGACTCAATCTTATATTTACATATTTTGCCGGACACATCCTTTTTTCAAAATTTTTGCCTCAAAGACAAATTTTATTATGAAAAGACTATCAATTTTCAATGAGATAACTATATATTTTTTGTCAAATTCACGAAAAAAATCAACTTTTTCTAAGGGTGTCCGTCCTTACCACCCTTCCCCTATATGAAAAATAATTTAACTTTTAAACATTTTTTCAATGTATACGATAGTAAGTGCGAATAAGTGTTATCTGGTGGTGATGAAATATAAAAATATTTGCTGAATAATTAGTAGTTATGAAAGGTTGAAAAATAATTCAGATAAAAATTATTTATTTATCCTATTACAGGTCGGACTCGATTATCCGGAGTATTGATTTTTTTTTCACTTTTCTCAGTACCCCGCAATATGTATATCAAATGAAAGGGATTGACTAGTAAAATACAGTAATTTATGAAAAATGCAAATCCGAAATGGCCGCCACCACAAAATGGCGTCATATTTTTTTTAAAAACCTTATTTAATTTTAAATGGTTTCATATAGCTTGAACTGTTTGTATGTATGTTTGAGTGTTTGTAGGGCTGTCCGACATTAATAGAAAATTGACCCCGTTCCTGTTGACTGATTGATCTTGAATTTGGAAGACACCTTTAATTCTACTGTCATTATAAAACTACGTATTCCATAATTTTGAAAAATCAATTTGGCCGTGGCTAAAAAATGGCTGAATAACATGACTTGGAGAACACAAATCATAATAAACAACATGTATTCAAAAAGGTCGCCATCACTTAATGGTCGACTTTGTATTTTTTGCAATCCCTCACTATCGGTATCAAATGAAATGATTTGACTAATAGAATACAGTACATCATGAAAATATTCCGAAGAAAATTAGATAAGAAATAAACGTTGAATTTTCATTACCCAGAGTTAGTTGTTTCATCATAAAGGGTGTGTCACATCAAATTGCATCACGGAAAAAACGCTGTAGAAATTTAATTTTTAGGAACTATATCTTCAGCTTTCGCTTATAATCAGATAAGAGTGTATAGATCACGTTGGCCATGCTTCACTGTCAATTTTTCGTAAATTTGGAAAAATGTCGTCGAACGAAAAAGAGCGTCGTGAATTAATCCTGCGCACTCATTTCGAGAATCCGGAGTTGTCACATCGGGACATCGGTAAGATGCTGGGAATCGTCCAATCCACGGTCAGCAGAGTACTAAAACGATACTTCGAGAACCTAACCATCGACCGGAAGGTGAAGAACGGCAAAAATGGATGCTCCGTCAGTGAAAAAGATCACAAGCGCGTAGTTAAGCAGTTTAGACGTGATCCGAGAAGTTCGGTCCGGGATGTCACCAATAAGCTGAATTTGTCAAGTTCATTCGTCCAGCGGACCAAGCAGCGGGAGGGCCTGCGTACATACAAGGTTCAGAAGGCTCCTAACCGCGACGAAAGGCAAAACATGGTGGGGAAGACGCGAGCCCGGAAGCTGTACTCCGAAATGCTGACGAAGCCGCATTGCCTGGTAATGGACGACGAAACCTACGTCAAAGCGGACTTTCGTCAGCTGCCGGGCCTGTTGTTCTTCTCCGCAGAGGACAAATTCAGCGTTCCGGAGGAGATTCGCAAGCAGAAACTATCCAAGTTTGCCAAAAAGTACATGGTGTGGCAAGCGATCAGCTCTTGCGGAAAGCGGAGCGCCCCCTTCGTGATGACCGGCACGGTAAACGGGCAGGTTTACCTTAAGGAGTGCCTATAGAAGCGCTTACTACCACTTTTGAAGCAGCACGAGGGCCCGACCATCTTCTGGCCGGATCTCGCTTCGTGCCACTATTCAAAGGACGTGTTGGAGTGGTACGAAGCCAACGGGGTCACCTTCGTGCCAAAGGAAATGAACCCGCCCAACGCGCCGGAGCTTCGCCCAATAGAGAAATATTGGGCGATTATGAAGCAGGCCCTCCGGAAGAACCCAAAAGTTGTCAAATCTGAGGCGGACTTCAAGATGGAAATGGATTTCTGTTCAAAAAAACTACAACCTGACGTTGTACAGAACCTTATGGACGGGGTAAAGAGGAAGGTGCGAGCATACGGGCTTGGGCTCGAAGTATGAATAAAAAGAAAATGCCAAAAGTTGTTTAATAGTTTTTATTTTACTGTCTAAAATTTTCAAAAGGATCGGTCTACTGGGCGAATTTCTACAGCGTTTTTTCCGTGATGCAATTTGATGTGACACACCCTTTATACCCCACGATTCTATTTTAGTCTTTTAGTCTTAGTCTGCCCTAAATTAATGAAGGAACGGATGTGATAACTACTAACTGCTACTTGTCTAATTATTTTATAGCTTTTAGTACATTGAACCGTTTAACTAAAATAGTTTTTTTTTAATTATTTTATTTCTAGTTTTTAGTAAATTTATCTGTATCATCAGTACATCTACATTAAAACCATTCAAAAAAATGTTTTTTGTTATTTTTATTTCTTACCTAATTTTCTTCGGAATATTTTGATGATGTACTGTATTCTATTAGTCAAATGATTTCATTTCATACCAATATTGAGGGAATTGCAAAAAATACATAGTCGACCATCATGTGGCGGTAACCTTTTCGAATTTATGTTGTTCATAGTGTAGTGGATTCTCCAAGTCAAGCCATTCAGACATTTTTTAGCGGTGGACGAATGAAATTTTTCAAGATCATGGAATACGCAGTTTTACAATGACAGTAGAATCAAAGGTATGTTCCAAATTTCAAATCAATCTGTCAACAGGAATGGTGTCAATTTTCTATTAATGTCGGACAGCCCTACAAACACTCAAACATACATATAAACAGTTCAAGCTGAATGAAACCATTTAAAAAGTAATTGGTTGTTTGGGGACTGCGGCCATCTTGGATTCGGATTTTTCATGATCGACTGTGTTCTACCAGTCGAGCACTTTCATTTGATACCCATATTGATGGAGCTTTGAAAAAATATAATGGTGCCATTTTGTGATGGCGACCATTTTGGATTTGCATTTTTTCATAAATAACTGTGTTCTACTAGTCAAGCACTTTAATTTGATACCCATATTGACGGGGTTGTGAAAAAAATATATATGGCGCCATCTTGGATTTGCATTTTTCATAATTAACTGCATTCTACTAGTTAAGCCCTTTCATTTGATACCCATATTAGCTATTCAGTATGGAATTATTATACAAATTATTCAAAATTTCCGAAAATCTAAAATAAAATACTCCGGATAGTCGAGCATAAAATTCTGGATAATCGAGTCTCCGGATAATCGAGTTCGACCTGTATTACCCTTGGTAGGGCTTGAATAATTCCTTGTGTTGGTTTTGTATTTGTTTGAAGTGATTTGTGATTTAGTGTGTTAGTGTGTGATTTTTGGTTGTTGGTGAATTGATGTCGGTTGTTGGTATTTGTGTGTGCATGTTGGGTGTGTTTATTTGATGAATTACTATTCGATACTTCTGTTGTGGTACGAACGATCATTATCGTTTTTGCCGTGTTTATTTATGATTTAGCGTCGTGGGAGGTAAATCCATAAGCATAGCGACACATGTTTTATGATCGGTTCATCTCACGGAATCCTATCAGGCATATGTTAGAATGAGTGCGAACATAAAACGAAAGAATATGTGCATAAACAGAACATACACGATGAGGATGTACGAGTAAAGAAGGAATGTGATAATGAAGTCAGTCCTTGTTGTAACATGCTAGAGGAAAGTACGCCTCATAATTTATCAAGAAAAGAAATATCCTTACACTTCTATATACTCCTCTGAAGTACAGGTAAACTTCGATATAACGTACATTTCACTTTCAAAATTGTACGTTGTATCGAATTGTACGTTATATCGAAGCATAATAAAGTACTCACAAACGTAGTCTATAATACATTATTGTGTTGCTGTTTTGCTGTTTTAGTAAAGTCAAAGAGAAACTTCAATCAGAAGACGAAGCCAGCCTTTTTCATGATGTTTCCCTTCGTACTGTTGATTAGAGCATGATTCATTTAGAATCTGGAATTACAAAACCAGCTGTATTTCGGGATTGATTGAATTTACAAAACTTGCTTTAGCATTACAATACAGATAATTCATTGTTCTATTAGAATAAAAATATTGGAATTTTTTTTCCTCTACACTTTGGAAATGTGTACGTTATATCGAGGTAAAATGTACGTTATATCGAGTGACGTTATATCGAGGGTACGTTATAACGAGGGTACGTTATATCTAAGTTTCCCTGTATCCTGTATCGTTTCCATTGTTCTTGTTCTTCCTTTCCATATATTTAGGATTTTTCTTCCGACTCTTTCATTGAGCTCTCGGATTCGTTCGCCGAATGGAAGGAGTCATTGTTTCTAAAAGTTTTCTCAATATTTTTTTTCTTTTTCAGGTCTTACTTCTTTCAATACGAAGAAAAAGTACCAAATCATAGGCTCAAGCAATGCAATAGCGAATTATTCCGGAAATTCAGTACGACTGTAGAGAAGAAATGGGATTGGAGGAGAAGAGCATAGTATTTAGGCGAGCAAGTGAGACAATTTCCACTCATTTCGCAATCACAACTAAATGGATTTACTTATTCTTCTTTTTCATCTGGTGGAATCATAGAGACTTTAAACTTTTGCAGTTCATTCGTCTCTAGCCCTGAGAAGGGCCCTTGGAGACAACTCAATCTCAAACGCTTCTCAGCAAACCGTGGCCGCTTTCAACAACATCAAATAACGTTCTTCTTGGGGGTCTCCGTAGCCACATTGGTTGTGCGATCGCTCAGTAAGCGATCGATCGTGAGTTTAAAACTCAGGGCCCTCATTGACCATCTTTGTGTTGTTACAGAATAACTACGTCCACGCTATAATCAGCGATGTTGATCGATCCACGGTCGAAATAAGATCGATTCATCCATACTGCTCTGCAAGATCATATCAACTGTCTCCGTTGTCCGGTGGTCTAACTGGATAATGGAAGAACAGAAAGAATACTCCTACGCCTAAATGGCTACTGTGTAAATGTACCATATGCAATGGTATAGAACGAAACTCTTGCGCCGAAAAATGGCAACTGTGTAATGTGCTAATTATAGATATGATAACCATGTGACATGTACACGATTAAAATCAGGCTCCTGTTGAAGCTAAAATACTAATGAGCCGGAAATAATGGATAAGCAAATGGGATTAAAAAATAACGTTCTTGGATGGATTTTCAAGCGGTTTGTATACAGATTTGTATAATTTCAATAACCTGTTTGAAAACCATTTTTAATGCTATTGAAACATGTTTTCGGGTCAATAATTAACAAGCATATAACTCTTGGACATTTTGCCTTTCGAATGCAGTGATTACCATACCACTTCGTTCAGCTGACAAAGAGTTATTACGTTTCCAAACCATGCACTCCAAGTGTAACGCTCTCGTTTTCGAAACTTTGAACTTAAACCCCGGTACAGAAATGAAAGACGTAGTCCTTTATCAAAACTTTTTCAATCTTAGGATGAATTAAATAAACCTCATACTAAATCGGAATCCAATTCATAAACTACAATTAGCGTAATTAATTCGCGCTACGCAATATGAAATAAGATTATTTTTATGGTGGAAATAAAACAATCTTACGAAGTGTTATTTCCAAAGCAGAATATATTTCAACATTATTCATCATGATCTTAATCGAAATAGCTAAATGTCGACCAAGCGTGTAATGGATGCAGTATTACCATTGTATGGAGATTCATATGGTACCATCAAAGCCAGGAGCAGATGAAAAGGCTTCCTCATAAAATAGCAATCAAGAGTATTACGAGCGCATGGTAGGCAACTTTTCCAACCGACAGCGGGCAGTCGGCCAGTAGCCGGAAGCCTTTTGTCTAGGAAATGATTTTTCCGCAATGAAAGCTATTCCTACTTCTTTCATTAATCATGATTCGTAATCATCACCATGCACAATCTACGACTCGATAACGACGCAGAACTATTCTTTATCCTATAAAAAGTAGTCTTCCCGTTTCAGTCAAACTATCAATCACGTAATTTTCCCGGCTGTACGCTGTGGGACATAATTAGAACGGAACAATGAATGGGATGAACGTTTGCTATTCCCAAGCCGTCGGACGTGACAGCCCGGTTTAGTATGATTAAAACAGATTGTTTGTTATCTCTCCCTGGAAAACAATAGCGGAGTATGGCGGCACAATGTTTATGACCTCACTCCAACACTAAAACACTAAAATCGTCCAGAAGACCTCTCACGTTCATCACCGTTGGCTGAAAAAGTGATGCTATCAATGATAAATGGGAAATCAAATCGAACCCACCTTTTTTGAAGTAATCGGAAAAGGACACCTTTATTTTATACTTCCGCCCTCTATCTGAATGTTGTCAAATTCTGTGTATGGCTTTGCCAACAGAAGCATACAATCAGATATAGACCGATTTCCGATTTAGAGAGTGCGGGGAAGCGCCCACCTCTTCTCGGCTGGGGTCTGTTTATTATTCCGAGAAGCTTTCTAGACAGTCGAAGTATTCTCCACTGGGATTTTTCCCGCATAATCGAAAATTCTGACTGGTTTCTTAATGCGATCCGCGTGCTCTTGGGTGCTGGGGGAAGTGTGCGTTTCTTTTTTTTCTTTATAATTTTCACCCTGCGTTAAGAAAAGGGTCCCCCCGCAAGTGTGGAGCCTTGTTTGAGTTGCCCTTTTTTCTTGCGGAGAGTGGGCGATCGATTTAAGTAAGTGTAATGAAATGGTGGGAAGTTACTGGATTAGAATACTAATGGGATTTGTTTTCGACATTTGTTCGTGCCAGGACTAGATAGTAAGCGTTTAATTTGTTATTTGAATACTTGTTCAAGATTTTTGACGTAGAACTAAGTCTTTCATGAAGGGTGCCAAATCAGAAAACAGGTCACGTTTTTATGAAATAAAGTTAACGTTAATAACTAAAGGGTGTGTCACATCAAATTGCATCACGGAAAAAACGCTGTAGAAATTTAATTTTTAGGAATTATATCTTCAGCTTTCGCTTATAATCAGATAAGAGTGTATAGATCACGTTGGCCATGCTTCACTGTCAATTTTTCGTAAATTTGGAAAAATGTCGTCGAACGAAAAAGAGCGTCGTGAATTAATCCTGTGCACTCATTTCGAGAATCCGTCACATCGGGACATCGGTAAGATGCTGGGAATCGTCCAATCCACGATCAGCAGAGTACTAAAACTATACTTCGAGAACCTAACCATCGACCGGAAGGTGAAGAACGGCAAAAATGGTGCTCCGTCAGTGAAAAAGATCACAAGCGCGTAGTTGAGCAGTTTAGACGTGATCCGAGAAGTTCGGTCCGGGATGTCGCCAATAAGCTGAATTTGTCAAGTTCATTCGTCCAGCGGACCAAGCAGCGGGAGGGCCTGCGTACATACAAGGTTCAGAAGGCTCCTAACCACGACGAAAGGCAAAACATGGTGGGGAAGACGCGAGCCCGGAAGCTGTACACCGAAATGCTGACGAAGCCGCATTGCCTGGTAATGAACGACGAAACCTACGTCAAAGCGGACTTTTGTCAGCTGCCGGGCCTGTTGTTCTTCTCCGCAGAGGACAAATTCAGCGTTCCGGAGGAGATTCGCAAGCAGAAACTATCCAAGTTTGCCAAAAAGTACATGGTGTGGCAAGCGATCTGCTCTTGCGGAAAGCGGAGCGCCCCCTTCGTGATGACCGGCACGGTAAACGGGCAGGTTTACCTTAAGGAGTGCCTACAGAAGCGCTTACTACCACTATTGAAGCAGCACGAGGGCCCGACCATCTTCTGGCCGGATCTCGCTTCGTGCCACTAGTCAAAGGACGTGTTGGAGTGGTACGAAGCCAACGGGGTCACCTTCGTGCCAAAGGAAATGAACACGCCCAACGCGCCGGAGCTTCGCCCAATAGAGAAATATTGGGCGATTATGAAGCAGGCCCTCCGGAAGAACCCAAAAGTTGTCAAATCGGAGGCGGACTTCAAGAGAAAATGGATTTCTGTTCAAAAAAAACTACAACCTGACGTTGTACAGAACCTTATGGACGGGGTAAAGAGGAAGGTGCGAGCATACGGGCTTGGGCTCGAAGTATGAATAAAAAGAAAATGCCAAAAGTTGTTTAATAGTTTTTATTTTACTGTCTAAAATTTTCAAAAGGATCGGTCTACTGGGCGAATTTCTACAGCGTTTTTTCCGTGATGCAATTTGATGTGACACACCCTTTATTTTTTCCGCGAACGGATTTTGGCGATTCACATATTAAACGAATCGGAAATTCCGTAAGATTTGTTAATTATGCTATACATTAGAATCCCATGGTTTGTAAATGGTTAAAATTCATGAAAATTTGAGGCGTTTCCATTTTCCCATACATTTGTTCTGTCCATTTGTTTGCTTTCCCGAACAGACCTTTCAATAACGAGCAACTTATCGACTACCAACGGAGGGGAAATCGTAGGATTTGAAGTCTCCGTGAACAAAGGAAAAGAAGAAGAATGAAGGAGAATACTTGCCTAGAGTATAAACAGTGGATCTCGCTGAGGCAAACTTTAGAGGCGAATGAACTGCAAAGTTTAAAGCCTCTTAAAAACAAAGAAAGAAGAAGAAGGCAAACTTTCATTCGGCATCGAACTGTTGAGTAATCCAGTTCACTTTGCTTTCGCTGCGCTTCGATCTAAGAGTGGACCCACCAGTGGTAATCCAACTTGGAAATCGTCGTTTGATTTTTCTGTTCGTTTTTCGCGTTATTCGTATCGTGTGTTCTTCTTTCCGCGTCATAAATTTGACGCTTCGCGTAGCAAGCAAGAAGAAGAGGAAGGCAGGCTCGAGCCCTGCATAAAACTAACGCATTGCCAGGGGCAATAAAATTACGAGGTAAGCGTCATCTAATGATGCACGCGGTGTTGGTGCAGTGAAAAGCGCTCGCACTGAACCGAGCCTTCGCGAATGTGACACCGCACCGAACAACAGCGAAGTAGGCGATTTCGGCGCGTCGGTCGAAAATGTAAACGCCCAGGCAGCAATCAAAATCAAGCTCCCCCCGCTGGTGGTGAAGGCGGTCGCTCTTGACAAACTCATCAGCGAATTCGCATCGATGGGTGTTACAGCAGAGTACAAGCTGTGTGACATAATTCAGTCTTTTTCCAAGCAGTTAACATTGTTTGTTTTCCGTCATCATAAGGTTGTGCGTTAAAAAAATATTTGGGGAATACAAAGCATCTTGAATGTCTTACTGGAATGTTATAAGTTATTGAATATTTAAAGTTATTTTAGTTTTAAGTAAGTAGTTTTAAGTAAGTAGTTTTAAGTAGTATTAAGAATGTATCGGTCTACAATTTAGAGTGACGACAATAAAAAAAAATTGGCATTAGCGTTATTATTGTATTAGCGCTAAGATGCATTGCTACTGTTTTCGAGGTTGTTATTAACAAAAAGAGTTTATTTCGCTTGTTTAGTCACCGAAAAAGTAAATGTCGTTCTGGAATTTTGTATGCGGTTTCGCTTTCCAGTAGCAAAACTACCTCCACTAAGGGTGATAGCTGCGCTTCTCTCGAGCATGAGAAACAAATACAACTTTTTTCGAGGCCAGTAATATTAACAGAAGCGTTTCTTTTGAGAATAGTTTTATATTCGTAGTAGTTTCAAGCCACCAATGTATGGCTCTGTATGCATGCTATGGCGAACACTTGTTTGGCGCTTGGTTTACGTTGTACGAACGATGCCTAGCGGTGCGATTCCTTTAAGGCAATACTAAATAACATGTAGCATGATATTTGATTCTTGCAAGTGTTGTCATTGTTATTGTTTCCATGCGGTGCCAAAGATATATTGATGTAGTTATGAGATGTGGAATAATGGTGCTGGTGCAACATGTATATAATCGAGTCTAGCCGAGTCTATGTCAATTGCGAAAAAGGCCAAAAAAAGAAAGGAAAGCGTTCGAGGTAAATTTTCATTGCATTGACATGAAATAAATTGCGAATTACGATCAGCTAGTGTATTGTTTTGCGAGGGCAAGAATGAATCATCAATTAATTATCGTCAACAAATTCTACAATGAAAAAACCATTTCAGAGATTATTCTACTAAGCAGTTGTTTCTAAAATTTCACAGCATTATAGAATAATATCCGAAGGTATGAATGAGCGACTTATATAGAATAACAGCGTAGTTCTACGTCAACAATGCGGTCGTATCTTGGACACAACCTCCTATAATTTTTCTTCTATCTTGTCAGTTGAATTTGAAGTTGGAATTAGGCATGTGATTCGGTCAAAACTGAATTATTACTCCAATTCCAATGAAAAATACATAATCAAATTAAAGCATCTCCTCGAGCACATTAGCCCGAGCAAGTTTGGCCAACGACAATGAACCAACAGAAGCGTTAGTGGAGAGCAGCAGCGCGCTTCAGCAGTAAGAAGATCGTAAAAATTCATACCGAAACTTGGCAAACAAAACCAAAATGGTAACAGAGAATTAGAGGAGAAACTTAAAAAAGCTCGTAAAAAAGCTGTGGGATGCCGCAAATGACAGACAGCTTCGGGGGTGAGGGTTCATGGTAGGCGCAAAGTGGCACACAGGGAGCTGTCTGACTGAATGTCCTCATCAGAAATTCAGCTGGGATACATTCCCAACGCTCGTAAGATAATAAAAACTTCGCTTTCCCCGCGATTGGGACCCAATTTGGTGATTCGTGAATACGTCGGGTGGGATGTGTATTGGGATGCCCCTCTGCAAGTTTATCCTGTTTATCCACGAGAAGAGAAACATTTCAATTTTCTGTTTCGTTGTTTTTTCTCTGTGACATTCGTTTAAGACAAGCTGGAAGCGAATTCCGGAACACTGGTATTAAAGGTATAATCTATATTTTTTTTCGATACTCTTTGTGAATCAGTGCTTGATTATTGTTGAAATATTCAGGTTAACCAGGTCTCCAAGAATCGGTGGTCTTACAAAGTTTTGATATTGTGGATCATACTAATACACAATTACGCAGTGAGTTTTAATTTGCTGTTAGTACTTATGTAGGTTACAAATTTTATCCAGAATTTTATCGTAATCTCAGATGTTCTTTGTATTCGAATTTTATCGATTTTCTGATTCAAGGATTGGCTATCGATTGCTCCAAGAAATCGTAAAATACTTTTTAACTTCAGAATTTTCTGCAGTCACTCTTCAGGAATTTCAAAAATATACATTTTTATCTCTAGTTTTAATTCAATGCTCACAAAACCAAGGAAATGAATATGTTCTCAAACATTCGCGGCGGTGTTTTTTTTTTGCTGGAACATTATTCTGTTAACGAGTTAACGTCGTCAGATTCCAAAAAATTACACTCAGCAGACACTGACACCACTGAACTTGTACCTTCCAACGAGATAAGAAGCAATCATATTATTCTGAAAAGGATACCGAAGACATGACACGTTATGAAAAATATTTCCCAGAATAAATAATGATATTGCTCATTGCTAGCTTCACCGTTTTCCTCTTGACAAGCACACTAGACATCAAACCATTTTTCTACAATGTTGTAAGAAGTGAAGCGTTGTCCAGCAAGTGCGTGTGTGTGTTCAATTGGGACTTGAATTTCTTCTGTAGGGGAAATGGGGGTAATTTGGACATTTCACTAATCAATGAAATATTTCACTTACATGACATCTGAAACCCTCCTCTTTATTTCGATGCCCAACATGTTTACATTCTTCTTCAGTTTGGTATAATGGCGTCGAATCAAGTGGAAGTACGCAAACGCATTTTTCGCGAACGGCAGCAAAATCCAACACTGTCGGTACGCGATCTCGCCAGAAAGCTAAAACTGCCGAAGAGTACCGTGTTTACTGTGAGCAAATCGTTTGACCAGCGCTTAACTGTGGATCGGAAGGTTGGAAGCGAAATAAATCGAAAAGTATGCTCCCGACAGATGAACCGAAAGGTGGTTGCCATTATTGAGAAACATCCCAACCTTTCAGTTAGAAATGTGGCTCGAAAGGTTGGAAAATCAAAATCAAATGTACAAAAAGTGAAGCGGTGGCATGGACTGAAGGCGTACAAAGTGAAAAAGGTGCCCAATCGACATAATAAGCAAAATTTTACTGCAAAAAGCCGTGCTATGGTGCTCTACACCCAGTTTTTGCAAAAATGTTCATGCACCATAATGGACGAAGAAACTTATGTTCTCGAAGACTTCAAACAGCTTCCGGGTCGCGCTTTTTATACTGCAATGCGAAGGAATGCCTTAGCCGAGTGTTTCCGGACCAAGAAACAGTCTAAATTCCCCAAAAAGAACTTGGTTTGACATGCCATAGGCAGTTGTGGCCGAAAATCCAAATCCAAATCTTTAATTTGATATGTCGATCATCTAAATCGACTTTAATTTGATATGTCGATCATCTAAATCGGTCCAGTAGTTCTGAAGTTATGAATTTTTGAAAAAAGGCATTTTTGGAAAAAAGAGAAAAAAGATAATTTTTCGGACAACCCTTAAATGGATATGGTCACCCTACTGAAAAAATAAAAAAAGGGTCTAATGTTTTACGATGAAGAACAAAATTACCACTTTTCACGAAAATCCGTGAGCCACTATATCGGTTTGGCATGGAATGGTGGCCTTTTCGAAGGAATAAAATGGCAGAATTTGATATCAAAAACATCAATATTTTTTATATCACCAACGCAATGAAATGAGCCATCATGAACTACTGTTCAAGTTAGAGATGAAGTATTTCGCGTGGAAGTGTATATTATGCTGCCAAAAGATATACAGTATTCCAAAGCTAAAAGTTTATAGGTTAAGGACATTCAATGTACATATTTTCAACTTTTTTCAATATTGCGAGAAATGTATTTTTTCTTTTTTTTTTCAAAATTTCTCAAGACATGAAAAAATACGTTCTCAACCAAATCGCCAATAAATCCAACTAACCTAATTAATAATGATAAAATTTCATTTGATTACATGAAAACGAGAGGTACGAGTCACTAGTACTTTATACTTCCGGTACAATTTGCAATGAAGTGTTCCCCTAATCTTCAGAAAGTTTACAGTAGGTATCCACAAATGTTGTGAATTTTTTTTCCAAAACTACCTATCGATTTGCAGTATGATGATAATTTTATGAAACATTCATGATCAGAGGCGAAAGGGTAATTTATCATTTTATAAAAAAACATTTCTGAAATGAAAAAAATGATGAAAACTAGTTCATTAGGTTATTAGGTGGTTTGAAATTTATTTTTAAAATCAAGAAAAAAAATTCAAAAACCGAAAAAATACAATGTTTCCATCCTTAAATCAATCCATGAACAATAATCTAAATGCAATGTGGCTATTCTCTATAGCCGCACCTCATTTTCATACTCCCAACAATGTTTACGGTGAAATCAATACACAATACATAACCAATGTGTCTATATTAGGCATCGAACACAAAATACGTAACGGGAAAGGGGGGGGGGGTAGGAAGGTTGCGTTACTTACTGTACATTAGAGATAGGAAATTGCGTTACGTACGGGGGAGGGGGTCCAACATCTGGATTTTTTACGTTACGTAACTTGTGCACGACGCCTTAGTATTAGTGACAAATACGTTTTCCATGAGTTACTGTGATCGTGCATCTATCAAAAATACGTGTATTTCCCATAAATCGGGTACCCACTTGTTACCGTTTTGTCTCAAATTCCGAACACTTAAGCTTTGATGGCATTTAAACAGTGTCTCATTACTCAAAATGGTACTTTTTCGCGAAATTCATTTGATTTTTGGATACAATGAAGCCTTCTTTTTCAAAATAATTATTTACAATTATGTTTTCATGGTGAAACACTGAAAATTACACTAATCACATTTGTCTCAAATTCCGAACACCATTTTTGTCACTGACTCATATTCCGAACACTTTTGTCTCAAATTCCGAACAGCAACAATGCATTTAAAAAAAATCATAACTTTTAAACTACTGAACCGATTTATCTGAACGATATATCAAATTGAAGTCAATTAGCTAGTCTTTTTTGGAAAAATGTTATGCTCGCAAAAAAAATGGATTTTACTTTGGTAATAATTGATTGTATTTGTTTCTTATAGTTTACATGGTTTCGGAACCAAGGGTGCTACATCGGTATCGATACCTGTAAATGACGTTAAAATGAAGTCTATAACCTAAAAAATATCAGGGTGTTGAATATTAAATTATTTATAACATTGAAGTTCAGTAAATTCACATTTAAAAATAAAGTGTTCGCAATTTGAATCATGCGTAGAAACTTGATTCATATTCCGAACACTAATTCAATGAAGATTTCTGTATGAAATATCATTTTATTTCATCCATTTATTGTAGATTCTTACCATTTCTAGCACTTAACATGAAAGCAACAAACAAAATAGTTGAAAAAACTACAAAAATTGAAAAATCACGATGCTTTTTTTTAGCGAAATTTGCTAACGCAAACATTTCATCGTTGCTTTTGATTGTCACTTTTTTGCAAATGCTTGATATTATAAATTATATGCTCCATCGATACCTGTAAATTATGTTAAAATGAAGCCTATAACCCAAAGAATGTTAAGGCTTTCATTATTAAATTATTTATAGCATTAAAGTTCAGTAAATTTGCATTTAAAATGAAGTGTTCGGAATTTGAATCATGCGTCGAAACTTGATTCAAATTCGAACACTACATCAATACTGATTTTAATGAGTATTTCTGCATAAAATATGATTGTTTTCATCCATTTACTGTGGCTTCATACATTTTCTAGCGCTTAACATGAAAAAACACAAACAAAATAGTTGAAACAAGTACAAAAAATGAAAAATTAACGATGCTTGTTTTTTACGGAATTTGCTAACGCTAACATTTTATCTTTGGTTTTGACTGTCATTTTTTTGCAAATGTTAAATTTTATAAATTATAGGCTGTATCGATACCTTTGAATGATGTTAAAATCTAGCCCATACCCCAAAGAATGTCTGGGCCTTTATTATACAATTATTTATAACATTGAAGTATAGTAAATTTACATTTAAAAATGAAGTGTTCGGAAATTGAGAAATGGTTCAGGCGTATAACAAGTGAGTTGTGTCTTTCCAATAACCGGACGCAGGCCTAGTAGATCGTAGAAAACGGCTATAAACTATTTGAAGGATCCAGAAAACTTTGTTACGATTGAAGTTGTCTGCGAGAGCTGAACGATCCATTCCACAATCTCACTATTAAAAATCAAGACTATACTGAAACTATAAGTTCTTAAGAAAACAGTAAAATTTTGCACACCAGCCGCGATTGTATTCGATCTAAAATAAATAAAGCCGCAATATTATTCGATCTAAAATAAATAAAAATTCAAATCTGACCCTTACGCAACAAGAAAAACGTTTGGAATTCACCGAACTCAACATCACACGCAAATGGGGCATGATAAAATCTCCGTGACTTTACTGTTTTATTCACAAATAGACGCAATCACATTTCATTCAGCTTTCAATCATTTTATTGTTGGTTTCCCCACTGTAAATTATCTTGAAGGAAAAATATTAAAGTGAAAAAGATTAAAATGACTCTGATGGATTTTAGAGGTATGGGAGAGATCTACGAAAGGATTCAGGAACCAAATATTGGTTTCGATTGGGTTTTGTGTGACTGGAAAACATAATCTGGCATTCAAATAATGCAAGTTGAACTCGTTGGATTATATCGAAGTTCTTAACAGCTGCATGGTTTTGTTCAAAGTGAAAGGTCGACGCAAAATATTTGTACTCCATCAAGACAACGCTAGTATCGACACCATTTCTGTTATAAAATACTGGTTCGAGACTTTGAATTATTGTGGTGGCAGGCCCACAGTCCAGATCTAAATTCAGTGAAAAACATATGGGGAATTGTACGGTTTTTTGTGTGTATTTAGCTAATGTTAGAAATTATCAGTTCTTTCCTTGAAGGTATGAAAATTCGATAACATCAATGAAACGAATGCTTTGCGAGAAAAAAAAAACAAAGGGCCTGGCCGGGTAAAGGAGTAAAAAGTGCCCCCAAACGAAATCACCAGCTGTATGGCGAATATTGTATAGGATATTAAATAAGAAATTTTTGCGGTTTATTTGAACCCCTAAATAAAAAACATAGGATTTATAGTGAAAACCTACTTTTTCGATTATTTCGCGCCATCCTCAAATGCTTCGAGATAAAAATTTGAAAAAAAATACTGAATGTGCATGTATTTTTTTAGTACTTGATTTTTTTATGAAAATTGAAAATTGATGGTTGAGCGATACACCTTAGTAAGATGTACTTTCAGTATTTTTTTTTTATATTTTTGTCTTAAAACTATTGAGAATGGCGTGAAATAACGAAAAGGTGCATTTTATCATTGATCTTATGGTGTACCATATAAGGACTTGAATATCTGGTACTACTACCAAAAGGTTTGAGTACCCTCTACAATATTTTCCATACAGCGGGTGATTTAGTTTGGGGGACTTTTTACTCCCTTACCCAGTCAGACTCTTCGGAATCATAAAGAATTTTTTTTGTACCGCGCAACACTGAAAAAAATCAGAAAAAAAATCACACATATCTGGAAAAGCCGTAGGAATACATTTAAATGTGAATTAGAGTAGTACTGAATCTCTGAATACCAAACATTTTTTTTTCAAGATTTCAACATTTTTTGTAGTACTTAAATTTTTTATGATTTTTTTTGATAATTTTTCTTGATATATATTCGAATTGTTCCGTCACGCAATAGATCAACAAAAAACAGTTAAATCATGAAATGATCTCTTTCAATAGAAAAAAAACTCACCATTTAAACGCCTATTTTCATGAAGTTGTCAGAGTGGAAAGAAAAAAAATCACTGAATCACCAAATCAGCACCGCTGGCATATGGGCCACACAGCTATTTCGTTGCCACCATATGTTTTATATTCACTTTCCTGGATCTTTTCCGTATAAATGCCCCATAAATTCACTGGCAA
The DNA here is from genome assembly GCF_029784135.1 of Toxorhynchites rutilus septentrionalis. Lineage (NCBI taxonomy): Eukaryota > Metazoa > Arthropoda > Insecta > Diptera > Culicidae > Toxorhynchites > Toxorhynchites rutilus. The sequence goes on from NC_073745.1 coordinate 49,276,167, forward strand.
TCCAATGAGTTGCTCTTTTCAACACTTACATCGATTCTTATCTCCAGAGCTTCATTTTTCATTCGAGCCGTTACAGTTGGATGCTTCCCAGTATTCCACCCCAAAACACACTTTTTCGCGGTGAGCTTTTTCACTTTCACGGTAAATTGAATTAGAAACTTTTTGCTCCGCGCTCGGAACGCTTCTCGCATAAATTATCCACTGCCACCGCGCCGAACGGACCGGAGTTTCTCCGACCGCTGATCTATTTTCGAACCGATAGTATTTCTCGGGAAGCAGCTGCCAAAGTGGGTAATGGGTTCCACTTAGTCTAGCTTAGTTATAGCCGACTTTGATAGATTCACTAGCAGCGGGCGCGTTCACTTGACTCCTCACACGTAGGCACCCATTGGCAGCTGGTTTCGGCACGAATTACCGATAAACTGAACCGACACACAAACGCACGCACACAAAATCTTCCTTCGGGGCGCTCTGATTAAGCCAGCAGCACCAGCTGTGGCGAACCACACATATCCTCCGCCAATGAGAGTAACTAATCAGCAGATCCAGATCTTGGTGGTCTCGGATTCGAAAATTGATGGCGGTTGCTTGTGGTGAAGATACCCGAACCGTCTCCGTCACTGCCAGCTTTATGTATCTCGCACCTCCCGCACTCCCTCACAGATGATTTACGGCGAAAATATTCCGGTTGGGCTCCTGCCGAGCCGCCTGTGTCGGGCCGAAATTTTCAACATAATTCATTAACATTGAGATTAACTTTTCCGGAACTTTGCAATCTGAATTTCCCTTATTTATCGCACTCTCTAGTGTTGTGTAGACATATTTTTGACGATTCTCGTGAACATCATTAACGTTGAGATTTTTTTATTATTGTTAGGCAAGAATGCTAGATTCCATAACACACTATCATTTCTGCTAGCTACAGTTTAGCACTTAACCTGGGAATTTCAAACTTCTTCAAGTGGCACTAGTGAAACTCTTTTCATCAGCGTGACAAGTAAACGGGTAATCCAAAAATTTCGGGTGAAAAACAAACCGCACCACTACGAGTGAAAGTATGCATGCGATGGTCGTCGCCACATTTCATTCTCACCACTTCAACCACAAATGCCCCAAAAAACTAGGATCTTGGAAGAATGGGGCAAAATTAGACGATAGACTGCGAGGGGGTGTTTGGGTTGGGTGGTCACACTGGGGGAGACACACAGGTGATAGGGGTTCACACTTTTTTGTTGCTCCAAAAATTTACCCCCAACCGCCACTACCAACCACTCAGTGTATCAATCCCACGGGAGACGAGCGGAGTCCGAATACGCTTTCCCTAGGCAAAAGTCAGCAACAAACTGATGCTTCCGCCAGGCGTTCGAGTTCTCGTCCTGTGGCAGCAGGACCCCTCACAAGACCGGGCAAAATACTCAACGGTTGCTGATGCAGTAATTCGTGCGCTCTCTCGCGAGAGATGGGGCACTGATGGATGTGAAGGATTCTCACAGCTGTGCTGAATTGAAGCAACAGTGTGAACGCGGTTTGAGCAATAGCACGATAAAAGCTTTCGTTCGCCGAGAGAGTGGAAAATGTTTTCCGCCTTCGGAGCTTTCGGGATCGCATTCGAAGGTTACTGATGACGTTTTCGGTGTTTGTGAGATGGCGAATTTTCGGAATGTTTTTGGTGCAGGTCAGATAACAATCGTGTTTGTCAACGGTCAGTTACTCGACAGAAGCAACAGGAGCACGTGATGGGATGAAGATGTGACTTGTAAGCATGATGACACATATATAGCAGGTAATGCTTTTGAATCCGGACACTTTTTCATTACATTCAATTTCATACCAAAACCATAACATCTTTTGTATGTTGAATTAATGTGATGGGGGCTTACCAGAGGGGGTCCGGTGACGAAGGATTTTCTTCCGCTTCCTAGAGCGGCCCAAAGGATCGAAAGTGAATTTTCCAGCTTACGATCTCAGCCACGAACTGAGATTAACCGCACCGCAATTCTCGCGCTATTTTCGGACACCTTTTATAAATCGTTGCGAAGATTTCGAACATGCACTTATTCACGATGCTGATTTTATTTATTTCACCTTCAGCGATGTAATTGTCTTCAAAGACACCTTTTTCGATTTAACAATTTCAAAATTGGTTTAATCACCGTTCACGTTTATACAAATGGATTGGATATAATATTGGATCTGATCTCTTTCTCGTTCGGAATTCAACTGGTCTGTGTGGAGATAAAAGAGGTTTTTTCGCTTCTCTATTGCGTAAACCACTTTTTGCTGGTTGGATGGTTGGTTGACCTTTTAAGGCGGCACAAAAGTTTTTGGACACTTCATTTAAATTTCGTTCATTCCGGCCACCTTGAAATAGCTGTGATATTTCAAAAAAAGACCTTTCAATTCTCTCTTATGATTATGGTTGATGGTTCGTCGGGATTACGATAACGTAGGTGATACTCGATGTACAACGATGATTTCAAAATGGACTGCGTAGAATTTTTGGATTGAAACTCTCCTTGGTCGTCGCCCTCGTCGTCGTCGTCGTCGTCCGGGAATGAAAGACCAGGTATATTGGACAAAACGGATAAAATATTTGGAACCACAATTACCTTTTCGATTCCCTCGAAGACATCGAGCATTTTGGGAGTGCTCTACCCGGATCTTTCGCTGGAACTCGATGCTGGAACCACTGTATTGTAGGGTTCAGATAACGGTAATAAGGCGATTTTAGCGACAGGTCTCAATACGGCATCCGCAGTTGCTGTCCTTAAGGTGACAACTCGAGTGATTCCATCCTTACCAGGATGTGATTCTCGCAAGCGGCCATTGGATGGGAGACAAATTTTCGTCCTTAAGCAGTACGACACGTCCAACTTCAATTTGGATTGGAGGATTGCATCCTTTCGAAGCTCGGGTTTGCAGTTGTTGGAGGTATTCGGGATACCATCTAGACCAGATCTGCTGGAACCGTTTCTGAGTCAACTCCCAGTGTGTCAGGCGATTGTCTGGAACATCCTTGATGTTTATATCCGGAATTGCCTGCATATTGGTCCCAACCAGGAAATGTCCTGGAGTAAGTACCTCCAAATCAGATGGATCTGTTGGGATTGGTACTAATGGTCTCGAGTTCAGACACATTTCTATTTGCGCGAGTAATGTCACCATATCTTCGAAGCTGACGCTGGTTTTACCAATTTCTCGCAACAAATGCTTCTTGGCTGATTTCACGGCTGCTTCCCACAGTCCTCCGAAATGGGGAGCCCGTGGAGGAATGAATCGCCAAATTATTTCATTTTCTGCACACCAGTCAAGTATTTGTTTCCGCCCTTCCTGGTCAGATTTCAGCATTCGGTGAATTCGGTTGAGTTCATTCGCCGCTCCCTTAAAAGCGGTTCCGTTATCGCTGTGGATCTCTTTCATTCTGCCACGGCGAGCAACAAAACGTCGTAATACAGCCAGAAAAGCAGGCGTTGATAGGTCGGATACCAAGTCAATATGGACTGCGCGCGTTGAGAAGCACACAAAAATGACAATGTATGCTTTCGTTGGTGACTTGGTTGCGTACTGGGGATTTAAAAAAACGGGCCCACAGTAATCCACCCCGCACATAGAAAAAGGTCTGGTAGGAGTCATACGGCTGGACGGTAGATCGGCGATGGTTTGTTGAATCAAAACGGGTTTATTGCGGAAGCACGCATGGCATTGGCGATAGATACGACGAACTAAATTGCGACCACCGATGATCCAAAACTTTTGACGAATTGTTGCTAACATCAGTTGAGGACCAGCATGAAGCAAACTTCTGTGGTAGTAATCTACCAGCAATGTGGAAAGAGGGTGCTTAGCTAACAGCACAATTGGATGTTTATGGTCTACAGGTAGCCTCGTGTTACTGAGTCTCCCACCAACTCTTATAATACCATCTATGGTAACATGCGGAATTAACCATTTCAGTGCGCTGGATTTGGGAATACGTTTTCCTGGGGTAAGGTTCGGTAATTCTTTGGAGAACATCTCACGCTGTGCCATACGGCATAATGACAATTCTGCATCACGTAGATCAATGGAAGTCAGGAAGGTAAACTCCTCACGTTGTTTCTTGAGAGTTGCGGTCTTCAATACGGAGAAATACCGCATCCAGTGTGCGACAACACGGCGAAGCTTAGTATAGCCGGAGAATCGGTTGAACAGTGCATCGGAGAATTGTGTTTCGACGGCTGTAATTGCAGAGAGTGCGACCCTGGTTTGCTCTTCGGGAACATTCGACGTTTCGATGGCTGGAAATTCCGTCTGAGGCCAGTGGGTTGATGAGAGGGATAGCCATGATAGTCCGTTCCACCACAGAAAGCAATTGATGAGGTTTGTCAGGCTACAACCTCGAGAAATAATGTCGGCGGGGTTGCTTATTCCTGGTACGTGTCGCCATCTCGAAACCTCGGTATTTGTTTGGATAGTTGAGACGCGACGAATATCTTCCATCTACTTGGAGAGGATTTCAGCCATTGAAGGACGGTTAGCGAATCTGTCCAGAAATAGGCATCTGTAGACAGGCTCACTGAGCTCACGACCTTCTTGTACAGATTGGATGATAGGACCGCCGCACAAAGCTCCAACCTTGCGACTGTTTGAACACAGGAGAGCGGCGCAACCTTGGATTTTGCTGTCAAGAGTTGTATGGAGATTCCCGTGGTAGTTTCTGATCGGACGAAACAACACGCTCCGTACGCCTTCTCCGAAGCGTCACAAAAGAAATGTAGTTGTACGGATGTTGCTCTCGACTGCGAGACGAATCTGGGAACAGTGATGTTGCATATGGAATCTAACGTGCTATGGAGCTGCCTCCAGTCATTTTCGAGGCGTGGAGGAAGCGGACGATCCCATTCGTATGGGTCACCTGAATCTGTTTTCAGAGACCACAACTTCTGCATGAACAACTTGGCAACGGTGATGATCGGTCCCACAAGTCCCAGCGGATCGAAAATGCGTGCAATATATGACATAATCTTTCTCTTCGTCAGGATCTGCGCTGGTAATGGTAATTGGACGTTGAAACGCATTGAATCTGACGTTGGTTCCCAAACAAGTCCGAGCGTTGACACTGATTGCGGTTCTTGGAGTTCGTGATACGGTGAATTAGCGAGGTGTTCAGGATCTACATCGGATAGGACTGCAGGGTTGTTCGATGCCCATTTTCTTAAGGATAGTCCAGCTGACAGAAGCATGGTGGAAAGCTCTCGGCGTAGACGGATTGCGGTTTGGATATCAACTGCTCCAGACAAGAGATCATCTATATAGAAGTCTTCTACTGCCACTTTGGCTGCAACAGGATATTTCTTGCCTTCGTCCTGTGCAACCCTTTGAAGGGTGCGTGTTGCCAGGAATGTGGAGGCGAAGCCGTACGTCACGGTTTGGAGTTCGTACGTTGCGATAGGTTCTGCCGGAGACGAACGCCATAAAATACGTTGATACGAACGATCATCAGGATGTACAACAATCTGCCGATACATCTTCTCGATGTCGGCTACGATGGCGATTGGGTGAGTGCGGAATCTCATGACGATCGACAGTAGGTCTTGCTGAACAGTAGGTCCAACAAGTTGCTTGTTATTCATGGAATATTCGGACGATGTCTTGCAGGATGCATCAAAAACCACTCTAAGTTTCGTAGTTGAGCTGGTATTCTTGAACACTGGGTGATGTAGAAGGTAGCAGTGTGCTTTGGTGTCATCTACTGGATCGGAGATTCTTTTCATGTGGCTGAGGCTGGCGTACTCGTTGATGAAGCGGCAGTAAGCTTCCTTGGTGGTCGGATCTCGCTCGAGTCTTTTCTCCAGACTTAGAAAACGGCGTTCGGCAATGGATCGGGATTCGCCGAGGGGGATGAGCGGATCTAGGGTGAGAGGTAAGCGAACGACATAACGACCGGACGAATCGCGAATGGTGGTAGTGGCATATATTTCTTCACAACGTTTTTCTTCGGTGGAAAGGGGGGAACACTGTTCGACGGTTTCTAGCTCCCAGAATTTCTGCAAAGCGTTTTCTAGGTTTCGATCGACAGTCGTGAGATGGCAAACTTGTGGAGTGTTGGGTGTGTTGACAGAAGTCCTTCCTGAGACAGTCCATCCGAATACTGTCTCTATTGAGTATGGAAGATCTTCTCCAATGGAAACCTTGTTGCCGGTGTGTAGCTCGTGATGGGTTTCACCACCGACAACCATATCTATGTCAGATGGAACGTGGAAGCGGGGATCAGCAAGAGTGACCTTTGGAATTCTCCAGGTAGAAGTGTCGATCGGAACAGTAGGAAGATTGACCGTTGGTCTTTTGAGAATTAGGAATTCAAGCGACGTTGAATATGGATACATGTCAGATCGGATCGTAGCAGTTAGTTTGCTCTTGATATGTTTCGTGGATTCACCAATACGTGATACTGATATTTCAATCTTTCTACGACGAAGAATGAGTGTGTTGGCGAGCCTTTTCGTCATGAAGTTGCACATGCATGCCGAATCAAGGAGTGCGCGTGCGGAGTATTCTTTACCATGTTGATCAACAACTTTAACGATCACTGTTTCCAACAGCACGGTGCTGTGAACTGGCATGGATTGAACCGTCATACTGACGTGAGGTCCAACTGCGGTGGATGTGGATGGGTATGGTTCTGGAATGGGTTGGTTTGGTTAGCTCGCTTTATTTGGGGGTTTGAATTCGTGGAGTAACGAGTGATGGGTTTCGCGGCAATTGCGACATTTATATTTTGACGTACAATTTCTCGCTTGATGTCCAGTACGGAAACAATTCCAGCATAAGTGCTTCTGAGACACCGATTCTCGACGTTGTTGAACATCCATCTTTCCAAAGGTTGGACACTGGAACAAGAAATGTTTGTCTGGACAGGCAATGCATGACGGAATATTGTTTGCTGTTAACTTTAAAGGAAACCCTTGTGCTGGCTTCGGTCCAGCCACCTTGTTTGGAACTGGTTGATATAGTCTTGATTGCATATCAGTTGAGACAGATTTCAACATTCGCGCACGTTGGTATAAAAAATCGATGAGCTGCTCATAAGTAACATCATCGACGTTGCTAGTTTTCTCCTCCCATGCTCGTAAGGTCGTGGAGTCTAACTTATACGTGAGTATATTCACTAACGGAGTATCCCAATGTATCACGGGTTCATCAAGCTTCGCTAAAGCTTTCACATGTCGCTGAAAGTCGTCTATCAATGAATGTAATTCTTGTGGTGATTCTCTCTTCACGGACGGAAGATCGTAAATGGCACGGAATAGTTGACGCTTAAGCAGTCGTCGGTTATCATAACGCTTCATAAGAGCATCCCAGGTCGATGCATAATTGTCTGCTTCAATGTCCACACATTCAAAAGGTTTGTGGGCTTCTCCCTCTAAAGATGTACAATATCGTGATTCGAAGTCTAATCTCTCATCCATGTGAGTATCCAGATTTTCAGGATTGTCTCCTTGCTCTATTTCCGATTGTATTTCCAGGAACTCCCTGTAAACGCGATCCAATGATTCTAGGCGAATAAGTATCTGGCATGTGTCTCGATCTTCGTCAAATCCATTGATGAATTTTTCTACAGCATCCCGCACAACGTATAAACTCCTACGTTGAATCAAATTAGCTGACAACTTCCTTTCTATTTTAGACGTCATTGCGTTTCACTGCACTAATGCACTTCACTATCACCACTTTATATGACTGCGAAAAATATAAATCGAAAACGGTACGTAATTCGATAACGAAATCCTTCCCGTCGCGGCGTACCGTTTTTACGCGGTTTAAATAACGAGGAAATGACACAAATCGAACGATAAACTCCTTCCCGTCGCGAAGTGTCACACCTTTCACGAAACGATTGACCGAGATTGATACGTTTTAATTCGTATGAAATCTTCTTCCCGACGCGACGTATCAACCTACGCGATACGCTTACCACTCACCACCACCAGAATAAAATAATCAATTTGATATATATTTTCATATAATATATTCGGATATTCTTGTATTCATTAATTTTCTCAAAATCTTTATTTCAATACACCGTTGCTTCGCCAGAGCAATAGATTATGCAGATTAGGATATTGTTCTATACACCACTGCGCTTTGAGACGTGGGAATCATCCGCACAAAGAGGAACTCAGGATAACCAATTCGTTCGCTCGGGTTTAATCAAACTGCCAACGCCTCAGCAAACAATAAACGCTGTTCTCACCGCAATCAATCTCTTTGGTTGGGGGTTTCCTTCGATCCGGTTCGAAGGACCAAATGATGGGGGCTTACCAGAGAGGGTCCGGTGACGAAGGATTTTCTTCCGCTTCCTAGAGCGGCCCAAAGGATCGAAAGTGAATTTTCCAGCTTACGATCTCAGCCACGAACTGAGATTAACCGCACCGCGTTATTTTCGGACACCTTTTATAAATCGTTGCGAAGATTTCGAACATGCACTAATTCACGATGCTGATTTTATTTATTTCAACTTCAGCGATGTAATTGTCTTCAAATACACCTTTTTCGATTTAACAATTTCAAAATTGGTTTAATCACCGTTCACGTTTATACAAATGGATTGGATATAATATTGGATCTGATCTCTTTCTCGTTCGGAATTCAACTGGTCTGTGTGGAGATAAAAGAGGTTTTTTCGCTTCTCTATTGCGTAAACCACTTTTTGCTGGTTGACCTTTTAAGACGGTACAAAAGTTTTTGGACACTTCATTTAAATTTCGTTCATAATGTGATTGATACTTTTTTTTATCCCATTTGTTTATTTTATTAGACTCATTTAGCAATTCAGCTGTAACAGAGCCGAATATATAATATACATATGATTGATAGTTACTATCGTATAAAATTAGTGTAGTGTCAAGCATAGTACCCAGCTATTGACAAACGAAATGTAAAAAATCAATATAAATATTTGTGTTTCGCACACCCATGTCCGGAAAAAGTATATTCAGGAAATGATTTTAAACCCAGACGGATCAAAAGTTAACGAATAAATTTCTTATTGAGTAGATAAGAGTATTTCAAAAGCCTTAGTATGGAGTATGGAGCAAAGATTTCAGATCCTGGAGACCGCAAAACACTTCGGTCTCGATTATAAAGGGTGTGTCACATCAAATTGCATCACGGAAAAAACGCTGTAGAAATTCGCCCAGTAGACCGATCCTTTTGAAAATTTTAGACAGTAAAATAAAAACTATTAAACAACTTTTGGCATTTTCTTTTTATTCATACATCGAGCCCAAGCCCGTATGCTCGCACCTTCCTCTTTACCCCGTCCATAAGGTTCTGTACAACGTCAGGTTGTAGTTTTTTTTTTAACAGAAATCCATTTTCTCTTGAAGTCCGCCTCCGATTTGACAACTTTTGAGTTCTTCCAGAGGGCCTGCTTCATAATCGCCCAATATTTCTCTATTGGGCGAAGCTCCGGTGCGTTGGGCGGGTTCATTTCCTTTGGCACGAAGGTGATTCCGTTGGCTTCGTACCACTCCAACACGTCCTTTGAATAGTGGCACGAAGCGAGATCCGGCCAGAAGATGGTCGGGCCCTCGTGCTGCTTCAATAGTGGTAGTAAGCGCTTCTGTATGCACTCCTTAAGGTAAACCTGCCCGTTTACCGTGCCGGTCATCACGAAGGGGGCGCTCCGCTTTCCGCAAGAGCAGATCGCTTGCCACACCATGTACTTTTTGGCAAACTTGGATACTTTCTGCTTGCGAATCTCCTCCGGAACGCTGAATTTGTCCTCTGCGGAGAAGAACAACAGGCCCGGCAGCTGACGAAAGTCCGCTTTGACGTAGGTTTCGTCGTCCATTACCAGGCAATGCGGCTTCATCAGCTTTTCGGTTTACAGCTTCCGGGCTCGCGTCTTCCCCACCATGTTTTGCCTTTCGTCGCGGTTAGGAGCCTTCTGAACCTTGTATGTACGCAGGCCCTCCCGCTGCTTGGTCCACTGGACGAATGAACTTGACAAATTCAGCTTATTGGCGACATCCCGGACCGAACTTCTCGGATCACGTCTAAACTGCTTAACTACGCGCTTGTAATCTTTTTCACTGACGGAGCATCCATTTTTGCCGTTCTTCACCTTCCGGTCGATGGTTAGGTTCTCGAAGTATCGTTTTAATACTCTGCTGACCGTGGATTGGACGATTCCCAGCATCTTACCGATGTCCCGATGTGACAACTCCGGATTCTCGAAATGAGTGCACAGGATTAATTCACGACGCTCTTTTTCGTTCGACGACATTTTTCCAAATTTACGAAAAATTGACAGTGAAGCATGGCCAACGTGATCTATACACTCTTATATAATTCCTAATTCCTAAAAATTAAATTTCTACAGCGTTTTTTCCGTGATGCAATTTGATGTGACACACCCTTTATACAGTCTGAAATTTCTTTTCGCTGTAGATAATCGAATCGAAATGATAATATTGTTTTATATACATCTCTATATACACTGCGTTTCACAACTATAGAATCCCTCATTTTTCTCAGTTTCCAGGGATATGTAAGAAGTCGGTTGAATTGAAGTATATAGTGTGAGACATAAAAACTATCTTCATTTATAAGACTGGCCATTTGAACTTTTTTTTTTATATATATAAATCGTTTATTATTACAGGCTCAGTTACATTAGTTTAAAGGAGCCGAATTCTTAAATATATGTTTTAAAACTATACATAAATAATTTTCCTAACACTATGGTTAGTAAGGTGGAAAACCGATTACTCGCGGTTTACTCGAGTTTAGAAGGGTGACATATTCTTTCAGGAAAGGGATGGGATATAAGGGAATTGTTACAATGTTGATGATCACACTCGATTCTTAAATCTATTCGTATATCTATTGTATATTTACATTTCAACTTATTTTACTGTTTATACCAAGGGGGCCAATCGCTCGCAATGGATGAAAAGGATTTGAACTTTATTGTTTACATTCAAAAAACTAAAATTCCAGTGTTTCATATCTATAGAACCAGATAGAGAAACTCTCACTCCTTCACAAAATTAACGTCAATTTCACATAATTTCGCACAGTTTCTAATTCCTAGGACGTCTTTAGTTCTCAATCAGTAGAAATAACCCATTCGGGGTGGTCTTCATCAAGTTGCGCCATTTTGTAGTGTGTATCTCATTCTACGCAGAGAATATATTCTACGCAGAGAATATTGCTCGTTTAAGCTCTCCAAATCACGCATACTGCTTGTAAGCTGCATCTATTATTCATACGATCACTTCTTATCAGTTCTTGATAGGGTTTTGATTTGGTAAACAAGCTGACCAGTGGAAAATCTGAAGCCCCTATTCATTAAACCATGCGATGACCTTCCGGATTCTATGGATTGGTGCCAAATTACCCAATTATCACATTGTTTTTGATGCAAAAATAGTGGTAAATGATTCTGAAGTACTTCGTTGCACTTCTGACTGTTTATTCGTGTTGATGGGACCGCATAAAAAAGGTTTCCCCCAAGAAAATAACCCAAATCCACGCCATTCACCGTTCAATTTCCTTTTGTTTCCGTGCTTTGCGATGGGACACTTTGCCTTTTTGGTTGCGCGTGGCTGTTTTATGCTTTTAGTTGCATGTCGAAACGTGTTGCTGTTAGAAATCATGTCATGCAAAAACTTAGAAAAACTTAGAGCATTTGATGAGAGGAGGGGAATGACTTCGTCAAATATGCTTCTTTTCATACACCGCACAAAAAAAATTGCACAAAAAATATCGCACAAAAAAATTCGCTCAAAAAAAAAACCGCACAAAAACTCATTTCACTCTATATATATTTATATTTGCAATTATTCATTGGAACACATCGTTGTCGTGTCAGTGAAGCGCCACACAGTCTGATAAGTGGATTGATCTATTTACGTGTGCTTTGCTCTTCTCTCACAAACACTATTACCCCATTTTACACGTGGTTTTACCTATACTACTACACAAGCTTGCTTCCACCTTCATCTTAAAGCAGTTGGAGCATCGCTGGGTCAAGTGTATCGAGCTAAAAGGAGACTATGTTGAGAAATAAATCGCCACTTTTCCAAAGTTTTTTTTTGTGGGCTAAGTACTTATCGGACTGCCCTCGTATAATAACCATTTAACATTCACCTTAACTCCGAAATATTAATAAAATATATTTTTTTTCAAACTGTACATAAACATTTCTGGAATTTTATATAATTGAATCATGTTGGTGTGAAGACATTGGTCATTTAAGCAACTTTGCATACTTGAAATCTTCTAAATAGAATTAAACTACAATTTTTTTTCTTAATTTTTTTCAAAAAAAAAAATATAACTGAAAAACTATAATATGTATAAAATTCTGGTCACAGTATGAAATGTAGAAAATTGTTTAAATTGTCACAAAAAATACAAAAATTACACTGAAAAAAATTTTGAATTTTGGAATAAATTTTTCACAAAAACGTATTTTTATAAATTTCTCAAAAAAAATATACGAAAAGCCTTTACAAATTCCAACAAATTACCCATACATCGGAAGATGGGCACTTTTACAGGGAAAAAGTTTTACTAACAGAGCGATTCTCAATGAAATCGTCCTAAAAATGCAGATTTTAAAAACAGGAGGAGGAAATATGAGTTTGCCACAGCAAAAAGGGAATATTTTGACTCAAGCGTAATTTTTCACTAGGGCGTATCGATTTTAGTAAGAGAAATCTTTGATAATTTATATCTCAAAAACTATGAGTCGTACCGAAATAGTGTCTTAGAAAGAGTTATAGAGAATTGATGTTTTAACATGAAAAAAATATATACTTGGAAAAAACATCAGTACTCTTTCAGCCATTCCATGCCAAACCGATATAGTGATTCTCAGATTTCGGGCCAAAATGGTAATTTTGTTCTTTGTCGCAAAACATTAGACCCGATTTTTTTTTATTAGGGTGCCCATTTCCATTTTAGGGTGATCTGAAAAATAATTTTTCCCCTTTTATCCAAAAACGACCTTTTGCAAAAATTCATAACTTTTTAACTACTGAACCGATTTAGATGATCGACATATTGAATTGAAGCCTATATGATAAACTTCATTGATGCTGATCGCATAGGTCTATTCACATAGGAATATTGAACGAAAACTTAAAACTTGTTAAATTTGCAAAATAATACCTCAAATAACATCTCACTGATTTTCGGATATATTATAAAACAATCTCAGCATTATAGAGAAAATATAAAAAATATAGCACCCTTCATTTTTAACCGAGAAAACTATGAAAAACTAGCAGACCCGGCAAACTCGTCTCCGAAAACTATTTTTCTGTGCGCGATCTATATTCGCAGTATATAATTTCTTTCTTGACACCAGATGCTGACTGAGAAACTTCAATCCTGTTACTGACTGTTCAAATTCGTTGCTCCGTTCTTAAGATAAATCGTAAGGAACGGACACCAAATCATTTTTATTTATACACTGCGTTTCATGTCTATAGAACCACTAATTTTTTCTGAGTTTCCAGAGATATGTAGGAAGTCGGTTAAATTGAAGTATATAGTGTACGATATAATAACTATCTTCATTTATAAGACTGGCTATTTGAACTTTATTGTTGTGTCCAGGTGCGAAACATCTAACCGAGAAAACTATGAAAAACTAGCAGACCCGGCAAACTCGTCTCCGAAAACTATTTTTCTGTGCGCGATCTATATTCGCAGTATATAATTTCTTTCTTGACACCAGATGCTGACTGAGAAACTTCAATCCTGTTACTGACTGTTCAAATTCGTTGCTCCGTTCTTAAGATAAATCGTAAGGAACGGACACCAAATCATTTTTATTTATACACTGCGTTTCATGTCTATAGAACCACTAATTTTTTCTGAGTTTCCAGAGATATGTAGGAAGTCGGTTAAATTGAAGTATATAGTGTACGATATAATAACTATCTTCATTTATAAGACTGGCTATTTGAACTTTATTGTTGTGTCCAGGTGCGAAACATTCAAAAAACTAAAATTCGGTGTTTCATACCAGTCTTATAAATTAAGATAGTTATTATATCATATACTATGTACTTTTATTCAACCGACTTCTTACATATCTCAGGAAACCCAGAAAAATGGAGTGGTTCTATAGTTGTGAAACGCAGTGTATAGATAGATATGAAAAACTAATTCAATCAATAATTACGAAAACGAAAATCCGAATTATTCACAAAAATAATATTTTCTCAAAAATAAACTTAAGCTTCAATTTGATATGTCGATCATCTGAATCGGTCCTGTAGTTCAAAAGTTTTGAATTGTTGTAGGGAAATTTTTTTTCTTTCTGTATTACAGTGACTTTCAACACATTTGGCTGGTTCGTCACTTTATTTCCATTTTGGATGAATGTCGGGAGTGAGAATTGAACTCGTGACCGTTAGCGTGAGAGGTGTGGATGTTACCAATACGCCAGATCGCCTCCTCAGGGGTAAAATTGTTTTTTCGAGAAAACAATTTCAAGAAAAAACACTAAAAAATATAGCGCCCTCTACTCTAAAGCCATGAAACAATAAAAAACGCCTACCATCAAAAATTACCAGCCATTCTCGAAATATAAAAAAAAATATTTCTAATTTATTGTCATTTTTATACGATTTACATGTTATACCGTCATGTTCATGAAATTTTATGAATTTTCTTATAATTTCCAACAATGTTTCCAAATTCATCATTATTAGCATTAGCATTAGCATTAGCATTAGCATTGAGGTGGTACAAATTCAGAACTGTTAAGTTAAAAACTAGCCTCCATCCGTTGCTGATGATTGGTAATATCTCTTAGATGAAAGCATGTTTTCTCCAACAGTTGAGAATTGTCCTGGCCACGTCCTTGCAACTGCTAAGGAAGAGGAAGGAATGTTAGTTCAACATTTACTAACAGAAACACATAACGCTTCACGCAGTGGTCACCGTGTGGGAATCCTCTTTTTCATTTTTTATCTACTATAATTTCATGCATAACAATGTCTCAATAACTTTCATATGTTTTATGAATAGGATGATCAAGAAGTATGAATTAATTTTAAACTAAATTGTCATAATTTGAACACCGATATATTCAATCAACTTTGAAACCTCAACAATAAAAACTGTAAACCTTACGATGTGCGAGTGAAGATTAAAATAAAATACTTAGCTCACGCCGCTACTAGGTCAGTGCAGCCATGATAGGGATTCCTTCTGCAGTGATACCACCACCACGATGCAGTTCACATTCGCAAGCAATGTTGTACACATGCATACACAGGAACTTCACACACTATATCAAGCGCACGACGATTAAGAGCAAGAGCAAATGGCCTAACAGAGCTCTCACCAACACACAGAAACTAAGTGAAAAAACGGCTTCATATGCGACATATCACGATATCACAACATTACTAATCTACCCCCATTTCTATGATTTGTCTAGGGCATATTCGATCAGTTTCAAATTCACTAGAAAGCACAACCCTCCATGATACCACAAACTCCGAAATGACGCAAAACACACTTGCTAGAAAAACAAAAAAAAAGTTTTCCAGCACACACCATTGAATGCGCCCCGAAACATGAACTGGCATGAATCGGGCACTTTTAAACATCGGATTTCTTCGATCAGTTGACTTTAATCACATTTGAATTAAATTATTTTATTGTATTATCCGCTTTCATCCAACCAAAACACAGTTCAAAGCTAGCGGAAACTTTTTCGAACTAGTTTAGAAACAGCACTTTCCTAATGAATCACAAGCACTCCGAGAGAAACAAAACGAACTAAGCAAACTGAATGCGGTGCAGCCGAGAACAGACGTCTGCATTCGTCGACTGCACGAACGAGCATGTTTCCAAATTCATCATTATGGTAAAATATTTTAGGAGTTACGTTGAAAAACATTTGAGTAAATGTAGGGTAATACAAAACGTAGCGATAGTAAAATCAATTTTTTATCTCAGTACCGTTTTGTCTTAAATTCCAAACATTTAAGCTTTGTTGGCCATCAAACAGCGTCTCATTACTAAAATGGTATTTTTCGCGAAATTAATGTGGTTTTTGGATACAATAGAGCCTTTTCTTTCATTTGTCCATCATAAAATTGATCTACAAATACATATTCATGGTGGAAAACTAAAAATATGTTTGATTACATTTGTCTAGAATTCCGAAGAGCAAAAATGTAATTTTTCAAAAGAAATCACAACTTTTGAGCTACTAGACCGATTCAGATGACCGAATTAAAACCGATTAGTTATTCTTCTTTGAAAAAATACTATACTTCCGAAAAGTTGAATTTCGAGGTTCTAAACTTTTACTTTTTTAGATGCTGCTGCCAATGGCCAGTCAAGTTGGCATGAAATTCGCCTCATATGTAATCATAATCGAATCAGTATAGAATCGAGTCTGTGTGGTTAGTAGTAAGTGTGTTTCTGTGTATACATACTTGATAAACCAGCGAGTGTCTACATTTCGGATGAGTTATAACAATAAAATTATTGTTGCTTAAAATAACTGGAGCTACAACATTGTCAAACTATGTTGACCTTAAGAAAGTTAGACCACAAATTTTGGTCTCCTATGTAATAACTTTACCCTTCGTTCCGAATTATTCACAAAAATAATATTTTCTCAAAAATAAACTTAAGCTTCAATTTGATATGTCGATCATCTGAATCGGTCCTGTAGTTCAAAAGTTTTGAATTGTTGTAGGGAAATTTTTTTTCTTTCTGTATTACAGTGACTTTCAACACATTTGGCTGGTTCGTCACTTTATTTCCATTTTGGATGAATGTCGGGAGTGAGAATTGAACTCGTGACCGTTAGCGTGAGAGGTGTGGATGTTACCAATACGCCAGATCGCCTCCTCAGGGGTAAAATTGTTTTTTCGAGAAAACAATTTCAAGAAAAAACACTAAAAAATATAGCGCCCTCTACTCTAAAGCCATGAAACAATAAAAAACGCCTACCATCAAAAATTACCAGCCATTCTCGAAATATAAAAAAAAATATTTCTAATTTATTGTCATTTTTATACGATTTACATGTTATACCGTCATGTTCATGAAATTTTATGAATTTTCTTATAATTTCCAACAATGTTTCCAAATTCATCATTATTAGCATTAGCATTAGCATTAGCATTAGCATTGAGGTGGTACAAATTCAGAACTGTTAAGTTAAAAACTAGCCTCCATCCGTTGCTGATGATTGGTAATATCTCTTAGATGAAAGCATGTTTTCTCCAACAGTTGAGAATTGTCCTGGCCACGTCCTTGCAACTGCTAAGGAAGAGGAAGGAATGTTAGTTCAACATTTACTTAAGAGAGATGCAGAGAACTCTACGACCTCTCATAAATGTCTCGGGAGTTTTGGAATGTGTTAGTAGTGAAGGTATGCCATAGGATACACTCAGCCGGTGTTACTGGCGTAGCTTTTAATAACTGATACTATAGTTGAACTTGATAATTACTATTACTATTACTATTACTATTACTATTACTATTACTATTACTATTACTATTACTATTACTATTACTATTACTATTACTATTACTATTACTATTACTATTACTATTACTATTACTATTACTATTACTATTACTATTACTATTACTATTACTATTACTATTACTATTACTATTACTATTACTATTACTATTACTATTACTATTACTATTACTATTACTAAATGCATGTGGTATCTGCTGGAAGAAGAAATGGTTAATGAAATTATATGATAGTAAATTGTTGAATATTACAAAAGCATTCTGGCTATCTGTTCGTTGTCACATTAGCAGCTGTATGAAAATAATTAATTTAGGAAATTGTGGTGAATTTGAATTATTAATAAAAAAAAAAGAATCAGTTGATGTGAGAGTGCTTCAACTGTTAGATTCCCTTTTCCATAGATTCATCTACATCTATGAAGATTGAAATAATAAAATAAAATTATGCCAAATTAAATAATAGAATGTCACCTTAAGATTTTTGTTGCTTCAAAAGCTGTGGAGAAGAAGAAATGTACATCTAGAAACTTGATTCATAATAGAACATGTGAAACCGATAGATATCCCAAAAAAACTTGGTTCCAGAAGTTTCAGCTATGCTCATGATTATCGCAACACCTCGGGACATGCCCAATACAAACGTGGAATTCTACTATAGTAAAAATATTGTAACATAACATCAGATAATATGATATAATATATTATAATATGATACAATATAATATAATAAACCACAATATAACATAATATAATATAATATAACAACAACTGTCAACAAAACCGCCAAAAATCGAAAAATGCATCCATTCAAAAAACCCAACTACATGCCCCCAAAGCACCCCCCCCCCCCTCCGATAAAACACACGACCCCCAGCAACACCCTGAGAGCCTGCAACCAAATCCCCCGAAAAAATGGCGATTCTACCGACAGCCGTCTCTGAATGCTCCTCTTATAACATAACATTATATTATGATGGTTCCCATAGCTGGGTATTCAGCGTCACACATATAATGCCAAGGCACGGACTGCATGTAACGGAAGAGTTCCTTGCATTTTGATATCTACGATATTCTGAAAATGCGTATATAAAACAAGACGGTGATTTTAAGAAAAAAAAATATTTATGTATATATAAAGTCGAGGATCAACATAATAAAATGGAAGAATAAATAAAATGTTTCAATTCTAAATGTAAACCGCAGAACGTCATCGCCACCCGAATCCAACAGTTTCAGATGACATCTAAAGTTACATTCCGTAAGTATAATACGAATCTGCAATCTAACTTTGGAACGAAGGATGATGTACCATGTGAAAATCAGCTGCAACGAGGGATGACTGAATGAAAAATATATACATATTGGGGAAATGCGGTTAAAATGAACACCCTTAGGAATACGTCCCTTTTGCTGCATCCGCACACCGATACAATTTCCGTTCTTTGCCGAATATTTTAGCTCAACTCATTGTTGTTCAAGATATCAAACTGCTTTCTTGATAGAAAATAAAAATAGTACATATGTCATTAAAAGAAAACGAGCTAAAAAATCGAAAAAAAAATAGTGTGCAGCCAAATGATCACATGAACACCAAATGAACAGCTGCAAATATCATGCCAAATGGGAACAAATACGTTATCTCATTCCAAATTCGCTCGAATCATCATTGAGAAAGCAGGCACACGTATAAAACAACCTGACCCTCTCACCCAGAGCTGCTATCAGAATCTTCTCACACGTACAAAAACGTAGAAAGAAACACATAACGCTTCACGCAGTGGTCACCGTGTGGGAATCCTCTTTTTCATTTTTTATCTTCTATAATTTCATGCATAACAATGTCTCAATAACTTTCATATGTTTTATGAATAGGATGATCAAGAAGTATCAATTAATTTTAAACTAAATTGTCATAATTTGAACACCGATATATTCAATCAACTTTGAAACCTCAACAATAAAAACTGTAAACCTTACGATGTGCGAGTGAAGATTAAAATAAAATACTTAGCTCACGCCGCTACTAGGTCAGTGCAGCCATGATAGGGATTCCTTCTGCAGTGATACCACCACCACGATGCAGTTCACATTCGCAAGCAATGTTGTACACATGCATACACAGGAACCTCACACACTATATCAAGCGCACGACGATTAAGAGCAAGAGCAAATGGCCGAACAGAGCTCTCACAAACACACAGAAACTAAGTGAAAAAAACGGCTTCATATGCGACATATCACGATATCACAACATTACTAATCTACCCCCATTTCTATGATTTGTCTAGGGCATATTCGATCAGTTCCAAATTCACTAGAAAGCACAACCCTCCATGATACCACAAACTCCGAAATGACGCAAAACACACTTGCTAGAAAAACAAAAAAAAAGTTTTCCAGCACACACCATTGAATGCGCCCGAAACATGAACTGGCATGAATCGGGCACTTTTAAACATCGGATTTCTTCGATCAGTTGACTTTAATCACATTTGAATTAAATTATTTTATTGTATTATCCGCTTTCATCCAACCAAAACACAGTTCAAAGCTAACGGAAACTTTTTCGAACTAGTTTAGAAACAGCACTTTCCTAATGAATCACAAGCACTCCGAGAGAAACAAAACGAACTGAGCAAACTGAATGCGGTGCAGCCGAGAACAGACGTCTGCATTCGTCGACTGCACGAACGAGCATGTTTCCAAATTCATCATTATGGTAAAATATTTTAGGAGTTACGTTGAAAAACATTTGAGTAAATGTAGGGTAATACAAAACGTAGCGATAGTAAAATCAATTTTTTATCTCAGTACCGTTTTGTCTTAAATTCCAAACACTTAAGCTTTGTTGGCCATCAAACAGCGTCTCATTACTAAAATGGTATTTTTCGCGAAATTAATGTGGTTTTTGGATACAATAGAGCCTTTTCTTTCATTTGTCCATCATAAAATTGATCTACAAATACATATTCATGGTGGAAAACTAAAAATATGTTTGATTACATTTGTCTAGAATTCCGAAGAGCAAAAATGTAATTTTTCAAAAGAAATCACAACTTTTGAGCTACTAGACCGATTCAGATGACCGAATTAAAACCGATTAGTTATTCTTCTTTGAAAAAATACTATACTTCCGAAAAGTTGAATTTCGAGGTTCTAAACTTTTACTTTTTTAGATGCTGCTGCCAATGGCCAGTCAAGTTGGCATGAAATTCGCCTCATATGTAATCATAATCGAATCAGTATAGAATCGAGTCTGTGTGGTTAGTAGTAAGTGTGTTTCTGTGTATACATACTTGATAAACCAGCGAGTGTCTACATTTCGGATGAGTTATAACAATAAAATTATTGTTGCTTAAAATAACTGGAGCTACAACATTGTCAAACTATGTTGACCTTAAGAAAGTTAGACCACAAATTTTGGTCTCCTATGTAATAACTTTACCCTTCGTTCACTGGACCATGTGCATTGCATGGACTTATGAAAATGCAGTAAATAAAATAGCTTTTTCACCAAAAGTGTTTCCATTTAATCTCGCTACTTATGACGTACCCGTTAATATGTTTTAGAAATATTAAAAAATAATTTTGAAGTTCATGTCCATGACATGTCCGGAATCAAAAGCAAAAGTGTCCTGAATTCAAATTATAATCTAAAAAAATTATATTTTCAAATTTCAATTGGTGGCATGTTTTTTGGTTTTTGTTGAGAGCGTTCAATTTCACAATGTTGCAATATCAGATCAGATTGTACGATCGTAGACAAACTACCTGCAGTATCTGGGTATTCATTACAGGCATACATGTAGAATCTAAATAAAATGCTATCTGTGGTCAGTCCTGCAGATGCCCAGATTTAAATTACGCACAATGATAAAGTTTTTAAATTTTGAACAAATAGTATTCGGATTTCGATGCATTACGATAAAAATTTGTTTTAATGTGTTACAATGCGAAATATATATATTTATTTTTAAATTATTGATACAATTATAAACATTTCTAACAAAATTTCTACATTTATAGTAAAGTAAATTGACTTATGCTAGCTTATTTCTATTCTCTGTCTAACACCAGATTACCGCATAGAATTATTTTCCTTGTTTGATACGGTTTGGTACTCGTCCACGTCGGATACGATCCCCATTCCGAATGATGTGTGCTTTTTGGTGAGCTCTCAGATGATCTCCCCGAGTGAAAGCCTTACCGCAGGATTCAATGTTACACTGATAGCGTGGCTTAGAGTGTTTCTGGGAGTGTGTATCAAGATCTTTCTTGTGAACGAATCTTTTTTCACACAAATCGCAACCGAATTGCTTACTCTCGGTTTTAATGTATTACAATGCGAAATATATATATTTATTTTTAAATTATTGATACAATTATAAACATTTCTGACAAAATTTCTACATTTATAGTAAAGTAAATTGACTTATGCTAGCTTATTTCTATTCTCTGTCTAACACCAGATTACCGCATAGAATTATTTTCCTTGTTTGATACGGTTTGGTACTCGTCCACGTCGGATACGATCCCCATTCCGAATGATGTGTGCTTTTTGGTGAGCTCTCAGATGATCTCCCCGAGTGAAAGCCTTACCGCAGGATTCAATGTTACACTGATAGCGTGGCTTAGAGTGTTTCTGGGAGTGTGTATCAAGATCTTTCTTGTGAACGAATCTTTTTTCACACAAATCGCAACCGAATTGCTTACTCTCGGTTAAATGTTTCTTCTGGTGCTCCTCCAACCGGGCTTCATGTTCGAAATTTTTTCCACATTTGTTGCATCTATATGGTCTTGGGGCTCCATGAGCGAATTTAATGTGCAACACTATGCCTGACTTCGATGAACACACCTTGTCGCACAGCTCACACTGGAACCCGGATTTTGACAAATCAACGTTTTTCTTCTCATTGTTACTACCAATCTGAATTGGAGCTGAGCTGACAGATGTTGGCTTTTCTTCGACAATGGATGGGTTAAAAGTGCATTGGAACGATGTCTGGAGTGGAACCGTCTCAGGTACGATGGGTCCACCTTGGACTTTTTGTGTCGACATTATAGTCGAATGTTGACTCGGAAGCGCAATGTTTGGTACAAAACAGGAGTTTGAATTTTCAATACAACCATCATCATATCCTTGAGTGCCCGATTCTGAAGTGTTTGATTCGAAAGCCGAAAGAATATCCTGGACGAGTTTTGCACAAGTGTCGGGCGTTGTGTCATTCGAAAGCGCAGTGTTTGGTACATCACAGACGATCGAATTATTGATATGATGAACTTCCTGAGTGCCTGGGTTCATGAGAGTTGATTGGAGGTCTGCAAGAATCTCATATAGGTCTTTCTCGGAACATTCAGAAACTAACGGAGCTGAACCGATGGGTGCTGAATTATCTTGGATGTTTTGTGCGGACAAATTTATGTTCGAACTGCCGATATAATCATCGCATTCTTGTGTCCACAATTTAGAAGTACTCGATTCAAGATCAAAAATAATCTCTCGAATGATTTTTTCTGAGTGCCCTTGAGTGCCCGATTCTGAAGTGTTTGATTCGAAAGCCGAAAGAATATCCTGGACGAGTTTTGCACAAGTGTCGGGCGTTGTGTCATTCGAAAGCGCAGTGTTTGGTTCAACACAGACGATCGAATTATTGATATGATGAACTTCCTGAGTGCCTGGGTTCATGAGAGTTGATTGGAGGTCTGCAAGAATCTCATATAGGTCTTTCTCGGAACATTCAGAAACTAACGGAGCTGAACCGATGGGTGCTGAATAATCTTGGATGTTTTGTGCGGACAAATTTATGTTCGAACTGCCGATATAATCATCGCATTCTTGTGTCCACAATTTAGAAGTACTCGATTCAAGATCAAAAATAATCTCTCGAATGATTTTTTCTGAGTGCCCTTGAGTGCCCGATTCTGAAGTGTTTGATTCGAAAGCCGAAAGAATATCCTGGACGAGTTTTGCACAAGTGTCGGGCGTTGTGTCATTCGAAAGCGCAGTGTTTGGTTCAACACAGACGATCGAATTATTGATATGATGAACTTCCTGAGTGCCTGGGTTCATGAGAGTTGATTGGAGGTCTGCAAGAATCTCATATAGGTCTTTCTCGGAACATTCAGAAACTAACGGAGCTGAACCGATGGGTGCTGAATTATCTTGGATGTTTTGTGCGGACAAATTTATGTTCGAACTGCCGATATAATCATCGCATTCTTGTGTCCACAATTTAGAAGTACTCGATTCAAGATCAAAAATAATCTCTCGAATGAATTTTTCTGAATTTTCATTCGTCGAATCGTTGATATGATTATCTTCACATCCTTGTGTACACGAGTTGGATGTGATTGATTCCAGAACAACGAAAGCATCTTGAAAGAGCTCTTCGACACTGCTAGAAATTGCTTCAATTGGCAGCATGTTTTTTAGTTTTTGTCGAGAGCGTTCAATTTCACAATGTTACAATATCAGATTGATTCTTATACTGAGTTAGGTTCAGTATCTGTGAGAGAATATATACGATCCTAGACAAACTACCTGCAATGCTGGGTATCTATTACAGGCATACATGTAGAATCTAAATAACATGCTACCTGTGGTCAGGCATGCAGATACATTAAATTTCTCCAGAATGTACCCATCGAGAAAACGTTATAATATATTTTAGAGCACACACAACGTAGATTCAAAAACTGAATAATTGTAAACGAATGAAAAGGGGACATTAAATTGACATGAAGCCTTGTGTATGCGGTATGTTTTCATTTATATTTATATGTTTTGAACTTTTATTGTCCAACCGTTTACCAATTCATATTAATGATGATGGTCCCACCTCTTTCCCCTGCAAAGGTTTGAGCGGAACGAGTTATCTTATTGATAATCATTATATTACGGTATTTACATTTTTTCATCAACTAACCAGTAGGCAAGCTAGATTGAAAAGAAAACGGACTGGTTATCTCGCAGGCATAGATTACTGGTCGAAAGAACAATTTAAGCCATTATATGAACGTATTTATTCCATGGCATGTCGAGGGAATTTCCAACCCGGGAAGACCCTAGACCGATCGGGAATTGAACCCAATACCTATGTCAGTATTAGCCAAGAATTTACAAGGGAATTCCCGCTTTATTAGATCCCCGGCGATCGTTTCCGAGTTCAAGCAGCTGAGCAAACCCAAGCCTAACTCTAGCCGATACTTCAGGCCCATCACTTATCTCAAGGCATGTCAAGAAAATTTCCAACCCGAAAAAATCCTTGACCGATCAGGAATTAAACCCAATACCTATGTCAGCATTAGCCTTGAATTTACAAAGGAATTCCCGCTTCACTAGATACCCGACAACATTCTGCAAATGTGATCGAGACCAGACAGTTGAGCAAACCTAAGCCTAATTCCAACCAATACTTCAGGCCCTACATTCAACCTGGAGTATAAACGTATCGACCAGAATCTGCAATGAGATCTGCCACAACACAGAAAAATCTCGATATAATTATCTGCCAAGGAGATGAATTTACGAGTATTCCGGTTGAGCTATCCCTAGCTTCCCTCTGGTTTTCACATTATACCCCTTGGAATGCTTCAATTTTTCCGCGAAAAACTGCTTTTGCTTATATTCGATCTAAAGTATTTTTATGTCTGTCAACGCGCGCGGGCTCAAACTATTGCAGACTTCACAACTATTTTATTTTTTAAATTTATTTAAAAACTAAAAATGGAATACAAACAAAATCAATCAATACCATCATCATCAAAGTCTTGAAATAAAACAAAATAAAATTTAAAGAAAAATACACATACAAAAATACACAAACACAGAAGACAATATTTTAAAATATGAAATCATGATGATGGTACCCTTACAAAAGCTTGAGCTGAACGAGTTCTCTTGTTAATAATTATTATGAAGAAATTTATGAAAAACCAGACTGTTTATGTCACAGGCATAGATTCCCATTCGATAGAGCAACTTAAATCATCATCTGGACCTATTTATTCCATGGCATGTCGAGAGAAGTTCCAACCTGAGAAGACCCTAGACCGATCGGGAATTGAACCCAATACCTATGTCAGCATTAGCCATGAATTTACAAAGGAATTCCCGCTTTACTAGATATCCGACAACGACCTGCTAATGCGGTCATTTTCGAGACCAGACAGCTGAGCAAACCTAAGCCTAATTCCAGCCGATACTTCAGGCCCTACTTTCAACCCAGGGTGTAACGTGTTAACCTGACTCTGCAATGAGATCCGCCACAACACAGAACAATATCGTTATAATTATCAGTTGAGAAGATGATTTTACGAGTATTCTGGTTGAGCTATCCCTAGCTTCACTCTGGCTTCCACATTAAGCCCATTGGAATGTTTTTTTTATGTTAATCGAGAGAAATTGCTTTTACTTGTGTAGAATCTCCTGTTTCTTTGCGTCTGTCACAGCGCGCGGGCTCAAACTATTGTTTGAAGTTAAATTTGGGTCTACGACTAAAGGAAAAGAATATATTGCAAAACTAAACAAATAATTAACATACCATCATCATCATAGTCTTAAGATAAGAAACACAAATATCCGTTATAACTTCGTCATCTTACACACTAACATTGATTAACATTGCATACTGGGTTAAAAATCTAGATCATGTTTCAAAAACTCTTTACAAATACTACGGAACGTTCGAAGGCTATCTTTGCTTCATTCGGTAATGTGTTGTTTAGTCTATATCCTTTATAAAAAAGTTAATTTTGGGTACATGACATTCGAAAGTTCATGGTTCTGAGGTCGTTTGTTTGTCTTGTGTTATATCGATGCATGTCTCTTCCATACGCTATGGTGTTTTGTAAATAATTCGGTGTCATCCCGTTAGTCATCTTATGTATGAACGTAAGCGTGCAATATTTAATACGCTGTCCCACTGACATCCATTGCAGGCAATCGAGCATAAATCTCCGTGGAGTTAGTCGATCACATCTCAATATCAGGCGCATTGCCTTATTTTGCACAATTTGCATTCTTTGCATTTGCCTCTTATTCGCGAGAAATAGCACAGATGCACAATAATCAAAATGTAGAGCGATCAGCGCTTTGTAGATCGTGATTTTACTTTCAAAAGTCAAGAATCGATTTATTCTACAAAGCACTCCATATTTTTGAGCTGCCTTCTTTATAGTATAGTTAATATGTTCATCGAAGTGCAGCATTTCGTCAAGAATAACGCCAAGATATTTGATCGATGATGCTCTTTCTACCGTTTGCCCATCAATATTTATACTAAGACCTTCACTGCCAAAATTGCGTGTCGATACTACCATGTACTTTGTTTTGTTTATGTTTAACTTTAGTTTTTCCCATTTCAACCATTCGTCTAAGTTTTGCAGTTCATGGTTCATCTTTGTGTAGCAATCTTGCAATGTCTCAGCTACAACGAATATTACAGTGTCGTCAGCAAATAAGTTTACGTCACTGTCATTTAGCACCTGTTTGATGTCATTGATATAAAGCAAGAAAAGTAGCGGCCCCAGAACACTTCCTTGAGGCACACCCAGATTCACTGGTCCCGCCGATGAATTACTGTCCCTGTAAATAGTGATTTGTGTTCGTCCGTTCAGGTAACTTTCAAACCATTTCAATGCAGGTCCAGTAACATTGTAATTGTAAAGCAAATTTAGTAATTTTATTCGATCTATTGTTTCAAAAGCCCCTTTCAAGTCAATAAATACGGCTAATACTATCTTCTTCGCTTCTATAGCCTGTTTCCACAAATTGAGAGCCGTTTCGCAAGAGTGTTTTTTTCTGAACCCAGACTGTTCATCCACCAGTATTCCATTTTTCGTTATGTGTTCCAACAATTGATCTTTAATTACAATCTCGAGAACCTTTTCGTATAATGTCAACATATTAACTGGTCTACGGTTTTCAGGTTTGGATAATTTCGGGTTTTTTGGAATCGGTATGACAACAGATTTTTTCCAACTTTGTGGGCATTCGCCGCGAAGCATCGATTCATTTACGATATATAGCAAATTCTCTTTGATTAGGTTAAATGCATCTACTAATACTGTTTTATTGATGTTTTCAACACCTGCACAGTTTCTTAAATCCATCACTACCTTCCTAAGAGTTCCCATGTTGATAGTTTTAAAACATCTCAATTGCGAAGCCAGGCTAGGGAAAACAAAATTCAGTCGATTTGATGGAGCTACAATACCATTGTGGATTTCTTCTACACTTGACGTGAAAAATTTGTTAAGTTTCTCTGCTGTTATGTTGTCACTTTCTTTGTTACCGTCAAACTCAATGTCGATGTCTTTGCGGCCGCCTGGATTACACAATGCTTTAATTTTTTTCCATAGCTTCTTCGGATCATGTTGAATTGCATGTATTTCATTTTGGATGAATTTATTCTTTGAATTCTTCAGCTCACGTACATAAATATTTCTCCATAATCTGTACGTGTTCCAATTTTCAATAGTTTTTGTGCGTTTAGCTATTATTAGGTAATAATCTCGTCTTCTCTTGATGTAAGCCAATGAAGAGTTATATCAGACTTTGTTGCCAATATGTCTGAGTACTGCAACTCCAGTGTGAATACCAGCAATTATCTGGTTCATTGAAGAGCAAAGCGCTTCTTCAAGATTTTCTACAACAACATGAAGAGAGATTCGTTCACTAACCGGAGTTATTTTGTTCTGAAGAACAGATAGCAACCTTCGTTTCGAATAACACTTCCAACACTTATAAGATTTTTCTTTTTGTATTTCGCAAAAGTCTACATCAGAAAAATTGTACTCCATACCAATTGTTTCATGATCCGAAATTTTGCTATCATAAAAAATCTCAATCACACCATCGTCAAAATTTGTAAATACTAAGTCGATGGTCGTCGAAGATGTTCTTGTTATTCTGGTGTGATCATTAATTCTCTGTTTGAATCCAGCGGCTTGGGTGATTGCTCGTAATTCAGAAGATTTTCTATGCTCGGTCCAATCAATATTAAAATCACCAGTAATGATAATTCTTTTTTGTTCATGTACTTGTATGTGTTGTAACCATACATCTTCCATAAAATCTAAGAAATGCTTGTCGCTACTGCTAGGTGAATGGTATATTCCAGCGTAGATTCCCGAAATTTTGCATCCCCTGACTTCTAAAGCTAGAAACCAATTGTCCCCGTATGTCTCATTGAAAATCTTTTTAAAATTTAAAAGGTTCGAAATATACATAGATACGCCTCCAGTATGGACGGATCTCGACAAGCAATTAACCATTGTGTATCCAAATACATTGAATCCATTCAGATCAGTTGATTCCGTTAAATGTGTTTCAACAATAATTAGTAATTTCGGTTTTTCGTTGGATAACAATATGTATATTTCGTCGAAATGTGTGCGTAATCCAGCCACATTCAAATAAAGTACATCATATCTTATATAAGCCCCTTTCTTGGATGGCTATATAGAGAAGTCCACCTGTTCCTTCTTCCTCTCTTAGTTTCATAGGAATATAGGACAACTTGTACTCCACGCAAAATGTTTCGTATTTATGTCAATTCGTCGCTCGTTTTTAATTTAATTACAATTTGAACATTGAATTTCTTCGGATGTGCAATTCTTCAATTCATGATTTTTCCCGCATTTCGGGCATACGCTGTGTTCAGCTTGGCAGTCGACAATCTTGTGACCATTTTCACAGCATTTGAAGCATCTCAGAATCTTCAATCCATCAATCACTCGAATTTTTTCAAACCCACAAAATACTGATTTCGCTTCTATCATTTTGTTATCGACTTCTATGATCGCGCTGTATTTATTATATTTCATCTTACTATTACAATAGATTTTCCTAACTTCGAAATGTTTGTTTTCGTGCAACGATGGATTTTGTTTCATTAACGTAGCTTTCAATTTATTTTTACTCATTTGTTCGCTAAATCCTATTATTTTAATCGTCGGTCTCAATGCTTCTGGTATTTTAACCTCGTAGTCTTGACCCAGTTTTTTCTCAACATTAACCTTGATCAATTCAATTGAATTTTTGTCTGAAGCAGAGACAACAACCGTACCATTTTTACCGTATCGCAGTCCATTTATATTTAATCCCTTGGGATTGACATTCTCTTTCAATATTTTTCTAGTTATATCAGATTCCTGCTTAGTTTTTGGTTTTATGATCAAAATTTTTTCCCTAGTCAAAGCTTTCTTTCTTTCAATATTCTCAACATTAGCTACATCCACAGTTGTTGTTTTCCCAGCGTCTTTCAAAACCGCAGCAAAACTCAGTGGAGTTGCATTTTCATTCATTGCAGCAAATGGTTATTTCTCGGTTCAATACCTGTTCCAACAGTTTCAACTCCAACAAAAATTTTGTGATTCTTTAGATCCTGCTCAAACTTTCCAAAGTCTTATCCGGCAACCTTAGATCGACACAAAACATTCAAGATAGATCCACCGTATCTGAAATGGTTCCACTCCAGACATCATCCCAATGCACTTTAAATCCATCCGTTGTCGAAGAAAAGCCAACATCTGTCAGCTCAGCTCCAATTCAGATTGGTAGTAACGATGAGAAGAAAAACGTTGATTTGTCGAAATCCGGGTTCCAGTGTGAGCTGTGCGACAAGGTGTGTTCATCGAAGTCAGGGTTAAAGTTGCACATTAAATCCGCTCATGGAGCCCCAAGACCATATAGGTGCAACAAATGTGGAAAGAATTTCGAACATTTAACCGAAAATAGAAGAAACATTTAACCGAAAATAAGCCATTCGGATGCGATTTGTGTGAAAAAAGATTCGTTCACAAGAAAGATCTTGAAACACACCCAAAACACTCTAAGCCGCGCTATCAGTGTAACATTGAATCCTGTGGCCAGGCTTTTTCTAGGGCAGATCATCTGAGAGTCCCTCAAAAAGCACACATTATTCGGAGTGGGGAACGTATCCGACGTGGACGATTACCAAACTGTATCGAACAGGGAAAATAGCTCTATGCAGTAATCTGATGTTAATCAGGGAGTAAATATAAGCTTGAATCACATAAGTCAATTTACATTCATACTATATAATTATAACCTTAGTATAGAAAACATAAAACTTGAAAAATGCTCGTTATAATATATTAATTATAAGAAAACAGGTTTGTATCATTTCTCTGATCATAATTTTTATATACAAACATCCATTCATCCAATTCTTCACTTTTTTGGATTACTACTCTTAGTGATGTTAGGTATTCTCCATACCCCTTCTTTTATAGGCACATATAGCGTCGAGTTCCGTCGGGTTTGAAATGAAAATTGAAATGGGTTGAATGAAAGTCAGAAAGTAAAAATTATAAAAGAAAATTACCTTTTCCATTTGAAATATGTTTTCTCTAAAATCAAGTAACATGTTTGTTGTGACCTTCATCATTCTGCTTCGGCATCTTCTATCGTGACGCGAACCATCCAACGACTGATCACCGTCCTTCTGTAATCATCACTCGGTTGAAAACACTGTTGTAGTGAACAAACAATACCCGACAACCAAACCAAACGGTCCTTTTCGGGGCCATCAAACCAATATCAAAGTACTTTTTCCAACATATCCTAAACCAGCATGTAACAGATAGCCTAGGTCAATCCCTCTTGATTGACCTATTTTTTCAATAATACCATTATATGACCTTACTCAAGAGTAACAAGAGTAGAAAAACGATTATGGAGAATTATTGGAAGCTACTAAAACTACACAGCTTCAAACTTTGAGTTCGATTTACTCGAAACCACAATTGTTACCTAATGCGAGCATTTTAGATTTTAGGCGTTGTCAATGAATCAACCATTTTCAGCCACCAAAATCCTACGTCAACTATGCGGTCGTGTCTCGGACACAACACTCCCGTGACTTTTTGTATGATGAAAACCACACAAAAACATGTTACTTTATTTTAGAAAAAACACATTTTTAATGGAAAAGGTAATTTTCTTTTATAATCTTTGAAAATCTGAGAAAATGTACCACTATGCACATAAGTTTCACAAGTAAACAAATTCAAAATAGTGATTTTTTTGTACTGTTCTTAATTTTGTAGGTGTAGTGTAGTTGTCCTATAATTTTATTTTACTATCGTGTTGAACGGATGTGAATTTTTTGCTTCATATTGCATTATCGGAATATGCAAGCATTGTACAGAACTTGTATTGAAGCACAGAAGTAAAGCCGAAGACAATTATCAAATTAACAATTATGAAAAACATTAACTTTTCAGCCAACGAGCAGACTTTTTTTCGCCGCTGAATCTTTTTGAAGGGAAAGTTGAAAATCAAAGATGTTAGACCGCATGTCAATCATAATTTTTTGAACAAATGTTTGTTCTTAGCTACAGCTTAGGGAAGATTCAATAAAAAGATACTTCGGGTCGGTTTTCATATGATTATTTGAGGAGCGTTTGTGTATGATTAAATCATATGGTCGGTATATAGTCAGACCGGTCAAAGTAACAAAATATGGAAAAAAATAGTTTATAGTAGCAAACAATCAAGAATTTCGTGACTTACAATTTTCTTACACCCTTATGTTGCTAACAGCCCGGTTTATCACATAAATTGATTTTGACTGATCAGCAAAAAATGATAATAGTTTGCAGTCAGAGTGGACCAAGTGCATACGACCATAGCGACTGTAGAGAAGCCACGTTTTTCTGCCAACCTGAAAATGAATGGAAATTTTTTTTTGGTTCAGCAGAGTGGATCAAGTACACATAGCTAGTCGTAAATCCCTCTTGATTGACATATTTTTTTGCAATAATACCATTATTCGACCTTACTAAAGAGTAACTAAGAGCAATAGAAAAAATATTAGGGAGAATGATCGGAAGCTACTAAAACTACACAGCTTCAAACTTTGAGTTCGATTTACTCGAAACCTAAATTGTTAATTTGTTTTGTTGTTTCTTTGTCCGTGTTAATTCAGAACTTATTAGTTTTATTTCCAATTTAGAAAGTAGCGTAAAAGTTCAGCGCAATTAACCCGGATTGTGAAGATGAAAGCTGTGTTTTTCGGTAGAAAACTGATGGTGAAAATATGTACCTGCGCAGAGGGCAAACGTTTCACAATGCTGCGTCTAAAAAATGCTGAAGAGGGCTGAATTAAGGAGTTTCAATGCCCAGATGCCCAGTTTTTTAAAAATTGATTTGTTTCGAAATTTCTGATTTTTTTCTAATTTTTATATCCATTAAAGCGTAATTTTCATTTCAATATACGTGTTCTCGATTTTTTAGAATTTTAGAGCTGCATAACCCCTTTTTTTGGTAATTCGAAATTTTGGAATATTTAAATCAAGTTTTGAGACACAGTACTGGTTAGAAATGCTTTCGTACGTGTTTTTTCATTTATAATTATTTTATAATGTTTCGAGTAACGTACTATTTTTTCCTAATATACACCGTCTGCATTTATTTTTTTTCATTAAATCACAATAAGTGTTTGTGAATTTAAATTTATTTTTTTTAAATTCTAAACTTCTTTTTTTATTCTTTATTTGAGAGGCTTTCAGCTTCAACATCTGATCTATTTGTAGAATTAATTATCCAATTTCGTATAACAACAATCAAGATTTCGAGATACCAAAAAAAATTTCGATGGTAATTTTGTTTGACGATATATTTTGTGTGCACTTTGAGTATTTTTTCCATGTTTTCATTTCTATTTAGAATGACGTGAAAAAAGGGAAAAAACTATGTAATAACCATAGATTTTATAGGGCAGTGATTTTCAACTGGTGGGGTTTAGTCATCAAAAGGGGGGAATTATGCAAGGGGATATTGCAGATTTACTTCGCTTTGAAGATGACAATGATTAGTAAAAGTAGCCACAAAACTTTATTAGATACGCTAAAATTTGCGATCCTCGGCAAACATTTCCAAATCTGAAGGTTAATGTTCAATTGAACAACTTCGCAATGTTTGAAAGACTTTCTTCAGTGAATGATGATGGAACAGACGACGGGACAGTACAGAAGACCGTAAAAAAAGGAAATTGTACAGTACTTTTTACAACAAGTTAAACTCGAAACATATTTCCCTTATATCAAAGAACCAATTTGGACATGTTTGAAATGCCTTCCGACTGGCAGTGACGAAAGCTTCGGATCAATTTCAGAACAAACTCATTTTACAAATGATCGTTTCTTATCCTGATATGCGAAATAAGCGTTACGAGCAGGGTTGCCAACTATAATTTAAAAAAAAATCAGGAAGAATGAAAATAAAAATCAGGATAAATCAGGATGGCTCATATTGGGCTGTCCGAAAAGTTAATGTCGATTTTTTGGAAAACAAACACATCATTTTCAATCAAAGCATTATAATTCAATTCTATATCCATAGTTCTGTTTCACAATATTTCGCTATCTTTCACACAGCATAAATCCTCCCAGAACATATTTGCTTCCTCGTCGAAAACTGCTACGAGCCATACATGTGAGAAACAGGTTGCTTGGTAGTAGCTAATAATACAGAATCCATTCCAAATCCCACCTGAAACAGAGTATATCTTTCTTCGGGCGAAGGCCGGATATGTTATATATGAAGGTTGGCATCTCTGGTTACGAGTGTTGTTGTCTTTTGCGTAGAATTTGTGTGAATCTGAGGTGTGCTTTTCGACAACGTTCTCAAGGATTACGATTTTGGCGGTAATCGTTCAGGCGTAGGTGCCATACTGATTTGCCAAACTTTCTATAACTTTTTTTTGTTATCAGATACGAGCATAAAAACAAATGTGTTGCGAATATAACTTGAATATAACCGTTTGTATTCTTACACTACTTTAGTGATATGCTACAGACTTTTTTACAAAATACTGATAGGGGTGAAGCACTGGGATTAATTTCCGGAAAGGAGGGAATGGAGTAAAAAAGGGTCTAGAAAATCATATTGGGATTCAGAAATATGACCTCATTTACTACTTTAGAACCCTATACAATATTTTCCAGAGCGCTAGTGATAAGGCTTTGGACTACTTTTATGAATACACGAATTCAATACAATCATAGATTTTGGGAAAATAAAAGTAAACAGAAATAAAGAAAATGTTAACTAGTAGAATACAGTTATTTATGAAAAATGCAAATCCAAGATGGCGGCCACTATAACATGGCGGATTACATATTTTCTCAGAACCCCATCAACATGGATATCAAATGAAAGGGATTGACTAGTAGAAAAAAATTATGACCCCGTTCCTGTTGACTGGTTGGTCTGAAATTGGGATGACATCTTTAATTCTACTGTCATTATAAAACTGCGTATTCCATGATCTTGAAGAATTCAATTTGGCCGCTGCCAAAAAATGGCTGAATGGCTTGACTTGGAGAACACAAAATATAATAAACAACATAAATTCAAAAAAGTCCCCTCAATATTGGCATCATAAAAATGTTTTGATTAATAGAATACAGCACATCATCAAAATACTCCGAAGAAAGTTATGTAAGAAATAAAAATTTAAAAAGAAGGTTGAATGATTTTATTGTAGAGAAGTATACTAAGGATACAGATAATTTACTAAAAACTAGAAAATAAAATAAGTAATAAAACTTTTTAAGTTATACGGTTTAATGTACTAAAAGCTTGAAAATAATTAGGCAAGTAGCTGTTAGTAGTTATCACATCCGTTCCTTCATTAATCTAGGGCAACGATGAGACTAAAATAAGATCATAGAGTATATGATGAAACAACTAACTGTGGATAATGGAAATATAACGTTTATGTTTTACCTAATTTTCTTCGGAATATTTTAATGGTGTACAGTATTCTATTAGTCAAATCATTTGATTTCAACCTTTTACAAACATTCAAACATTCATACAAACAGGTCAAGCTGAGTGAATTAAAAAAAATAATTATTAAAAAATATTATATAGAAAGTAATTAGTTATTTGGGGACTGCTTCCTTCTTGGATTTTGATTTTTCATGATCTGCTGTGTTCTGCTAGTCAAGCCCTTTCATATGATACAGTGATGCTTCTGAGTCCGGACGCTTTTTAATCCGGACACTTTTTCATTACATTCAATATCATGCCTAAACCATGACATTTTTTCCATGTTGAATTAATGTGACTGATAATTACTATTGTGTCAATTTAGTTTAGTGTCAAACATAGTACCTAGCTTTTAACAAAAAAATGTAAAAAATCAAAACTCAATGTGAATTTCTCAAACCCATGCCCGGAATAAAAAGCATATTCAGAAAATGCTTTTAAATCCGGACGGTGAAAAGTTGACGATTAAATTTCTCATTGAAGGAGTTGCATAAGGGTATGTTAGAAGACTTAGTATGGAGTATGAAGTGTGGAGCAAAGATTTTCAACCCGGGAAAACTCTTCGGTATACAGTACGGGGTCGATTATATGACCCGTTTGTATGTACGTGGGTAACTTTGTAACTTTGTCCGTAGCGCTGTCCCACATTAATAGAAATTTAACCCCCTTCCTGTTGACCGATTGATCTGAATTTAGGAAAACATCTTTATCTCTGCAGTCATTATAAAACTGCGTATTTCATTATCTTGAAAATCCAAAATGGCGGATTTCATATTTTCTCTAAACTACAACAATATGGGTATCAAACGGAAGGGCTTGACTAGTAGAACACAGTTTTTTATGAAAAAATCAAATCCAAAATGGCCGCCAGCACAAAATGGCGCCATATACATTTTTTGCAAACCTTAACAATATGGGTATCAAATGCAAGGGCTTTATTAGTAGAATACAATTATTGATGAAAAATGTAGATCCAAGATGGCGGTCGCTACAAAATGGTATATTACATATTTTCTCAGAACCCCATCAATATGAGAATCAAACGAATGAGATTGACTAGTAGAACACAGTTGTTCATGAAAAATGCAAATCCGAACTGGCCGCCACCACAAAATGTTAAATTTTTTTTTTTCAAAACTGCATCAATATGTGTATTAAATGAAGGGGTTGACTATTTGAACACAAATTCAAAATGAGCCACGTCAGATTTCCATTTGCTACAGTTAGATGTTTCATTACATGTCCCTCGATTTTATTTTAGTCTCATCAATGCCCTAGATTAATGAAGAAAGGGGTGTGGTAACTCCTAACTGCTACTTGTCTTATTATTTTCTAGTTTTTAGTACATCATCTGTATTATTATTATATTTAATCACAATGAAACAGTTGAACTTAAAAAGTGTTTTTTACTTTTTTTTTTAGTTCTTTGTACATTATCTGTATCATTAGTATATTTCTCTACAATAAAACCGTTCAACTTTTTTTTTTAATTTTGGATTTGCATTTTTCATAAATAACCGTGTTCTACTAGTCGATCTCTTTCGTTTGATACCCATATTGATGGGGTTTTGAGAAAATATGTAATCCGCCATTCTGTAGTGGTCGTCATCTGGGATTTTTATTTTTCTTCAATACAGGTCGAACTCGATTATATACAGACTCGATTATATACAGACTCGATTATATACAGACTCGATTATATATAGACTCGATTATATGTGATTCGGTTATATACAATTTTGGACTCGATTATATACAGTTTGGAAAAAAATATTTTTTTTATATTTCAAATATGACTTATTTCAAGAAGAAATGTTTCAACGTTAAAATGTAATTTGAGTGGCTATTACATGTACAGTGGGGTAAAAATCGTGATTTTTGAAGATTTAGCTTGAGTTCTCATCTGGAATAGTTTATACCGATATTGCAGCTAAATTAAGAAAGATAGAAGTAGAGTGTCCAAGAACAAATTGTAGAGCGATTAGAGAGCTTCAATTTAATTGATGGAAACAATCTAGTTTAATGGAGGCGATCTGGCGTAGTGGTAACATCCATGCCTCTCACGCTAAAGGTCACGAGTTCAATTCTCACTCCCGACATTCTTCCAAAAATGGAAGTAAAAGTGACGAACCAGCCTAATGAGTTGAAAATCACTATAATACAGATAAAAAAAAAAAAAAAAAAAATCTAGTTTAATATAAACCTTTACTATGAAATTAATAATAAAACATAAAAAAATATTAACTTTTAAGTTTTCCATTTCCAAAATGTTATTAAAATGAACTAATTTAGCAAACAAGTGTCCGGATTTAAAAGCAAAAGTGCCCGGATTTCAAAGCATGATTGAAAAGGTGTTCGGATTTAAAATGACGACACGATGAAAGAAATTTAAAATTTTGAACAAATATAACATGATTTTGTGGAATTTTGTGATTCATAACTTAGATGAAGGCCTTCTAATTCTATAGGAACGCTAATTTTTCATGCTATGATATGTCAATATTTTTTAGTAGTTGAAGTTATATTCGTAAGCGCTTAAGCGTCCGGATTTCGAAGCATTACTATACCCATATTGATGGTGTTCTGAGAAAATATGAGTTAATTTTCTTTCTCTAAGATAAAAGAAAAAAAAAATATTTCTTTAGAGCTATGCTCTACTTTTTACTTAAACTAAAGGGTGTGTCACATCAAATTGCATCACGGAAAAAACGCTGTAGAAATTTAATTTTTAGGAATTATATATTCAGCTTTGGTTTTATAATCAGATAAGAGTGTATAGATCACGTTGGCCATGCTTCACTGTCAATTTTTCGTAAATTTGGAAAAATGTCGTCGAACGAAAAAGAGCGTCGTGAATTAATCTTGTACACTCATTTCGAGAATCCGGAGTTGTCACATCGGGACATCGGTAAGATGCTGGGAATCGTCCAATCTACGGTCAGCAGAGTACTAAAACGATACTTCGGGAACCTAACCATCGACCGGAAGGTGAAGAACGGCAAAAATGGATGCTCCGTCAGTGAAAAAGATCACAAGCGCGTAGTTAAGCAGTTTAGACGTGATCCGAGAAGTTCGGTCCGGGATGTCGCCAATAAGCTGAATTTGTCAAGTTCATTCGTCCAGCAGACCAAGCAGCGGGAGGGCCTGCGTACTTACAAGGTTCAGATGGCTCCTAACCGCGACGAAAGGCAAAACATGGTGGGGAAGACGCGAGCCCGGAAGCTGTACACCGAAATGCTGACGAAGCCGCATTGCCTGGTAATGGACGACGAAACCTACGTCAAAGCGGACTTTCGTCAGCTGCCGGGCCTGTTGTTCTTCTCCGCAGAGGACAAATTCAGCGTTCCGGAGGAGATTCGCAAGCAGAAACTATCCAAGTTCGATCGATCTGCTCTTGCGGAAAGCGGAGCGCCCCCTTCGTGATGACCGGCATGGTAAACGGGCAGGTTTACCTTAAGGAGTGCCTACAGAAGCACTTACTACCACTATTGAAGCAGCACGAGGGCCCGACCATCTTCTGGCCGGATCTCGCTTCGTGCCACTATTCAAAGGACGTGTTGGAGTGGTACGAAGCCAACGAGGTCACCTTCGTGCCAAAGGAAATGAACCCGCCCAACGCGCCGGAGCTTCGCCCAATAGAGAAATATTGGGCGATTATGAAGCAGGCCCTCCGGAAGAACCCAAAAGTTGTCAAATCGGAGGCGGACTTCAAGAGAAAATGGATTTCTGTTCAAAAAAAACTACAACCTAACGTTGTACAGAACCTTATGGACGGGGTAAAGAGGAAGGTGCGAGCATACGGGCTTGGGCTCGAAGTATGATTAAAAAGAAAATGCCAAAAGTTGTTTAATAGTTTTTATTTTACTGTCTAAAATTTTCAAAAGGATCGGTCTACTGGGCGAATTTCTACAGCGTTTTTTCCGTGATGCAATTTGATGTGACACACCCTTTAAACTTAAATTACGACTGACTCTACAATCATGGCCCTGCTCTATTTATATTGATTTGGTGATGCGTCGTTGTGAAATAGCATGATGAAATCATGCTATCGATTTCCTGGGAAAGTTCCGTTCTTGATAATCCGTCTGGTCAATGTTTATGTCTCGATCGCCCGCCTGTCCGCTGGGTGGCTAATTTATGATCTTCTGCACTTTGTCTGGGATGATGTTTATGGGTGGCTATGCTGACGCTGCGCGATAATGAAGTCATCTCGGTGTTAACTCTTCCCCTATTGATCGCTTTGTCCTCAAAGTTTATTAACGGTCCGGAATGGTGATGGCATATTAATAAAATTCTCGATTTCTTTCTTCCGCTCGTCCGATAATTCGATCGTTGGTTCTGCTGACTTCAGCTTATTCAATGCGATGTTTTGTGTCGATTCTTCTGGAAGTTGAACTTGAATTTTCGTGGTTGATCTTCTGGAGAGAAAGAAAAATATCGCTATTGCGGTTATGATGAGGATTATTGTCGTAGTTCCCAATGAACTTAATAAATTCAATGACCACTGTAATGACTCATTCTTTAATTTTAGAGTATCTAATGTATCTCTATGCTCGAGTGTTAAGTTTTGAAGATAATCATTTGAAGGTGAATCAATGATATGCGCTTCATGAACAATTAGACCTGTTGTGGGATGATAAGGTCGTCCTGGAATGTTGACATCGAGATTGGCGTAAAGTTCTCCGTTGATATAGATGTTACAATCTTCAAATTGTAATAAAAAACTTCCTTCGAGTACTTGTGTTGAATTGCTGCAATTGGAGGTCACTTCAACCTTGGCGTCATTGATGAGAATAACTGCTTCGCTGATTCTTTTTACTAATCCTGTGGAGTAGACTTTTTCGAAAGTACAATTTGAATGTTCGCCTTGGATTAGTTTGTGAATACATTCTGATGTCGGTTTAAGAAAATAGCTTTCACAGAGATATAGATTTTCTGGATTTTCGCATGGTTTTTCTGATTCGTAAATATGAGTTCGATTTTGCAAAAGGTAATTTTGTTTTATCCAAATGCGTTTGCTATTTTTGATAGTGGAATCAATATAGTTGTACTCATACGTATTTGTTGATACTTGGGGCACTTTCAACATGTATACTATATGTGTGTTGTTCAAGGTAACTTGAGGTGTTGACATTGAAAGTAATTCTTCATATGATGCGACATAAATATTGTGATTGTTCAGAAAAGTGGTAATTGTTTGAAAATCTCTCATCGATAATATTCTGCTGCTAGGAATGCCATGTTTTGCCATGAGTATGGCTTCTTCTAATGTTTCAACTTGATTTTGTAGTGAATCGAGGTTTGATAGGAGGACTAGCTGATTTATTTCCATGGAGTGGTTTTTGAGTCTTTCGCTTTCGACGGTTAATATTTGGTTAGCGACGTCTGTTGGATGCGTTTACTGATGGCTTCATTAATCATCACCTGCTTGTTGTTCTGGAGTATTAGGGTGTTCATCGAGCTGTTGATTATTCGTAGATCCTCTGCGACGGGGCTTCCAGCTATCCATTTCCATACGGTTCCGATCGTGTTCCATCTTTTGGTCCTTCTTGTTTTGGGTCTTAATTTTAAATATGTTTCATACAATTTATAATTTTTTATCTGAATCAATTCATACAATGTGTTTGGATAAGGGTGATTCTGAATTTCTCTGTTTATGCCTGCTATTGTATTTTCTATTTCCAGTAAACTGATTGGGTGTATTATTCTGATGTAACCTATCTTGATTTTAGCTTCTCCTAACGGTATAATTGCTAGTGGGTTGTTTGTGAATTTTCCTTCCATATATGTCTATTACATGTGTGTTATGATCTTCTTTGATTTTGATTATTTTGTACCTTCTTTTTCGTTTAGATATATCATTTGATTTTTCATAAGCATATGTATCTGGTGTATAACTTGGATATGTGTTCTGTGGTAATTTTTCTTCTTTTTCTTTATAAAGTTTGATTATTCTTTCGTGTAATTTTTCTCTTTGTTTGTTAAATTCTTCTAATGGCAAATTATTTATATTTCTTCCCTGGTATATATTATGTGGAGTATCATTTGTGACTGAATGAACCGAATTGTTATATTTATGGGCTGCCTGTTGTATTAATTCGTTTATAGTTATTTCTGGATTTAGTGCTTTTATACACCTAGCTATTTCTCTTATTGTTGAATGGCATCTTTCTATTTGTCCATTTGTTTCAGATCTATGTACTGGTGTTTTAAATATTTCTATTCCTAATCCTTTAATCTGTTGTTCCATTACATTTGATAGAAAAGCGCTTTCATTATCCATTACAACTTGTGCGGGTACATCCCAATCATATATTAATTGCATTAATACATCTTTGATATGTGCAATAGATTTTGATTTGATTGGTCTAATTTTTAGAAATTTGGAAAATTTGTCAATGGATGATATAAATAATGCATTTTGATTGTAAACGAAAATATCTATATGTATAATTTCTGCTGGATAATTTGGAATTGGAGTTTTAACTGGGATATACTTTTGTGGATTTCTATCATATTTTTCAGTTTTACAAATTTCACATGTTTTTACATAGTCTTGAGTTAATTTATTCATTTTTGGAAAATAGAAGTGCTTAATTAATTGTAGTACGTTTTCTTTTGCATTTCTGTGAGCGAAATTATGGACATTTTTTATTTCTTCTAATTGTTGTTCTTCTTCATTTATATCTGTAACCTGTGTTTGTGAATATCGTGCCTTTACAATTTGTGAATTGAAATTTTCTTTGTATATTTCTTGTATTGTTGCCATTATCGGTTCATCTGTTAGAATTCTATTTATTATTCCTGGTATTAAAAATCTTTTTAATTTGTCTTTTAAAAATTTTACTGTAAAACGTGGTTCACAAAATATATGTCTCTTGAATTTTTCGAATGGAATATTCATTTCGTAACTAGATCTTGGATTGATTTTGAAAATTAATTGATTTCTGAATACGTTAATAGGTGTTTCTGTAGATGGGATATAGGAGTTGTCATCATTATCAGAGGAATGCTGTGTAGCGGTTAATGAATTAATTTGGATTCGAGATAATGCATCAGCTACAATGTTGGATTTTCCTGGTTTATAGTGTAACTCATAATCATGCTCTTCCAGATATGCTTTCCAACGTTTTAGCTTTGCATTACTATTTTTTGGGGATAACGTAAAAGTAATTGGCATATGGTCAGTATAAATTTTGATTTTTGTTCCGTAAATGAAATTTCTTAATGTGTTAAGGGACCAAACAACTGTCAACATTTCTTTTTCGTTAGTCGCATAATTTTCTTCGGTTCTTGAAGGAGTTCTGGAAATGAAAGTAATGGGTCTTTCTCCTCCTGGAAATTGTTGTGATAATACTGCACCAATTGCTTTATCTGATGCATCGGTCGTGAGTATGAATGATTTTTCAAAGTCTGGGAATGTGAGTACGTCTTCCGAAGATAGAATTTCTTTGAGAGTTTTGAAAGATTGTCGCGCTTCTTCGTCTAATTTGATCAAAAAGTTTTTTGACTGAGTTTTAGGAATTTGGCGATGGCCATCTTCCCCTCTTAAAAGTTTTGTCAACGGTTTAGCAAGTATTGCGTAGTTTTTGACAATACGCCTGTAGTGTCCTGATAGTCCTAGGAATGCTCGTAATTCCTTCAAATTTGTTGGTTCTGGGTATTTTTGAATACATTCGACCTTTTTCATATTTGGTCTAAGTCCATTTTCTGAGACAATGAATCCAAGAAATTCAACCTCAGTTTTCAAAAATTCGGATTTGTCTGGTTGTATTTTGAAGTTTGCTTTTCGTAATGTTTCGAAGATTGTCTTAATGTTTTTTAGGTGTTCGCCAAAAGTCTTACCGAAGATTATTATGTCATCTATGTAGACATAACAAATTTTACCAATGTGTTCACGTAAAACGTCATCCATTACTCTTTGGAATATTCTGGGAGCGTTTTTTAAACCAAATGGCATACGAACGAATTCGTATTTACCATTATTAACAGAAAGGGCTGTTTTTTCAAAGTCTTTTTTTGCCATTCGGATTTGATGAAATCCGGATGCTAAATCCAAAGTTGTAAAATACTTGTTTGCACCTAAGTTTGCAAGAACTACAGATGTCTCTGGAATTGGGTAAGTGTCACTGATTGTTTTTGCGTTGAGTCGTCGATAGTCTATTACCATTCTATACTTTCTTTCTCCAGATGCGTCTATTTTTTTGGGTACTATCCATATTGGTTGGTTGTATGGGGACCGTGATTGCCTGATAATTCCATCCTTGAGAAGTTTGTCTATTTGTTTGCACACTTCGGATTTTAATGCCTGTGGATATGGATATGATTTGCTGTAGGTAGGATTCTCGTCTGTTGTTCTGATCTCAGCTTCAACTCTAGTGGTGAACGGTAGTTTTTCATCAGGTGGCTGAAATAAATCTTGAAGTTGTCCTAAAAATATATCTAATTTTGATTTCTCTTCTGCTGTCAGGTGTTCATTCCTGATTTGAATTTTGTTTATTTCTTGAAATTTATGCTGTAACAAAGGTATTTCATGATTTCCTGGAAGTATCAATTTTTTCTTTGAAGGTATTGATTATAGCTTTGAGTTCCTTTAATGTATCATGTCCTATTACTGCATCAAATGTTTTTAACTCGTTCATATGGTAGAATTTAATCATTAGATTAGAATATGCTAAAAAGAACTTACCTTGTGAGTATTTGTTGATTAGAATGTCTCCTCCGACTGATGAAACTGTAAAGGGTTTTTTTACGGTATGTGCAATTTGGGTAAAGCGAGGGTGAATAAAGTTTTTATTTGATCCAGTATCGACTAAAATTTTCAAAGGTTTGTTTGGATTACCATAATATAAGAAATATGGTAATGTTGACTTTAGCCTAAAAAATTGAATTCAACATTTTCTTCAATGAAATCTTCCGAATTTTCATTTTGTTCCCATTGTTGCATATAGCGTTCAAAAGTAGAATCATTAGACATCATTTCTTCGATTTGCTGTTCATGTTCCATTTCTTCGGGTATTTCTGTATTATGTTCTTTTATTATTTGTTCAAGTTCAGGTTGGTTCACTGAATTTATGTTATACATTCGGGGTCTTTTTAGTGGTGGTTTAAATTGATTAGAAATTTGGGATCTATTTTTGTAATTGACTTGTTTTGTTCTAATGGAAGGGTCTACTTCCATAGGTTCAGGTTTATTGACTTGATTGAAAGGATTTCTGGTGGGTTGAGGAGGTTGGTTGAAATTATTTCTTTGAGGTACCATTGGTTGATTATTAGGATATCGTTGAGGTCTTAGTGGATAATTGTTTTGGAAAGGTCTATTATATTGAAGCGGTCGCTGTGGAGGTATAAAGGGTAATCTGAAATTAGTAATTTCAGGTCTTCTTTTTGGAGGAATATGAGGTGGTAATGGAATTTGGTTTCTTGGGACACTAGCGAATGTTGGAGTTCTATTTCTTGTTGATTGGTTTCTGAATTCTACATTTTGGAAAGATACACAGTAAACATATGCGGCTGCTAATGAATCAGGTTTGTAGTTTTTCAAGAATTTTCCTACATCTCCTTCTAGACC
Organism: Toxorhynchites rutilus septentrionalis; assembly: GCF_029784135.1. Taxonomy (NCBI): domain Eukaryota; kingdom Metazoa; phylum Arthropoda; class Insecta; order Diptera; family Culicidae; genus Toxorhynchites; species Toxorhynchites rutilus. The sequence goes on from NC_073745.1 coordinate 49,321,067, forward strand.
TCGGACGAAAGCATCGATAGCTTTATCATTATAATTCTCAATCATAGCACGAGAGGCTTCAGGATGTTGAAATCGAGGATCTGTTTTAATTTGGTTGGCAATAAGTGAGAGCAATCTATTGATCTTATCATAATATTGTTCAAGAGTTTGACCATGTTGATGCGAACTTATTAACTGATAGTCTAGAGTACCGAGATCCCTCTTTTCTCCATAGTATGTTAAAAGTGTTTTCTTAATTAATAGCCAATTTATGTTAACGTTTGATGCTACTAAAGCATCATTCGCTTCACCTCGAATTTTCCTTCTTATGGCTTTACACACCATATGAAATTTATTTTTTTCATCAGTTGTACTTTGATGATGAGGCTTGTAAAGATTGATTAAACCTTCAGCGTCATTTATCCAGATGCTGACCTCATTTGGTTCGCCGTTAAATATCGGTAAATCTTTCACCAAATCAGATAGCTTCTCGATAGACTCTGGGTTAACGAGTGTTCCGTCTGCGTTTTGGAGAAAAAGTGGTGGATCACTGTAATCCAACTCTTGAAATGCGATTCCTGGTCTTGCATTTTCGAGTGCATTTACTCGATTGATCAGATCTTGAATTTGTTGTTGAGCCATATTAAGATGGAAATTTTGCAATAAGTCGGCAATGCTGTCAGAATCAATTTTGAAAGTTAAAAATTTTCCTTAAATATTAGTAAGTTTTTAAATATTCTTCTTCTTTAAAAAAAATCGCTTCCTAATAATAATTCTTCTTCTTTAGTAAAAGAAGATCGTTCCTTAAAATAATTCTTCTTCTTTATTGAAAGAAGGTCGTTTTTTTTGTTTAAAATAATTCTCCCTCTTTATTTAAAGAGGGTCGTTATCTAATTCTATTTGTTTCGTATTTTCGTATTCTTATTTAATTTTCTTATATTTTTTTATTTTAATTTTTGTGATGTTGTGTGGTATAATTTTATTTTGATAATTATTATTTTTCTTCGCTTTTTGCGGTATTTTTATATTTCACTTTGCTTTATGCGGTATTTTTATATTTCACTTCGCTTTATGTGGTATTTTTATATTTCACTTCGCTTTATGCGGTATTTAAAAAAAAATTATTTGACTTACATGATTAGCCTGAACATCTCGAGGGTACTCCTTGAAACTGCGGGACAACGTACTTCTGGCCACCAATCCTTTATCAGTGGTGATCTCAGCAAGCTCCGGTACGCGTGTTCAGATGGTCCTTACCGATGTCCTATTACTACCTTTATCTCAGCTTCGCCGGGTGCGAATGGAATCTGCTGAGCAGGAACCTGGAGTGTGTTGCTCACCTTCTCAGTACGTCGCGTTGGATCCTCAGGATAAACCAGCTACTCAGGAACATTACGTACGGCTGCCTTGTTGCGATTGGGTTAAGCGGTTGATCATAGTCCGGATGTACAAATCCTTTAACAGTTGTACTATTCCGGTGCTTGTGATATGGACTACTTCACTTTAACGTTGTAATACTCATAACACTTGATTCCACACTATGACTATCACTGCACACTCTGGGTCCCTATTCGGGCCCCAGTTAATTTTCTTTCTCTAAGATAAAAGGAAAAAAAATTATATCTTTAGAGCTATGCTCTACTTTTTACTTAAACTAAACTTAAATTACGACTGACTCTACAATCATGGCCCTGCTCTATTTATATTGATTTGGAGATGCGTCGTTGTGAAATAGCATGATGAAATCATGCTATCGATTTCCTGGGAAAGTTCCGTTCTCGATAATCCGTCTGGTCAATGTTTATGTCTCGATCGCCCGCCTGTCCGCTGGGTGACTAATTTATGATCTTCTGCACTTTGTCTGGGATGATGTTTATGGGTGGCTATGCTGACGCTGCGCGATAATGAAGTCATCTCGGTGTTAACTTATGTAATCCTCCACTTTGTAGCGGCCGCCAACTTGGATTAACATTTTTCATAAATTCTTCTTCTTCTTCTTATATGGCACTAACGTTCCTAGAGGAACTCCGCCGTCTCAACGTAGTATTACTTGCGTCATTTTTATTAGTACTTAGTTGAGATTTCTATGCCAAATAACACGCCTTGAATGCATTCTGAGTGGCAAGCTCTAGAATACGCGTGACCACAGTGCAAGTCAGAGGAAATTTCTTTGAAGAAAAATTTCCCCGACCAGAACGGGAATCGAACCCGAACCCCCGGCATGTTAGGTTTGACGCTAACCACTCGGCCACGGGAGCACAACAATTTTTCATAAATGCCGGCCTCTATTTTGGATTTTCAAGATCATGAAATACGCAGTTTTATAATTACACAAGAGATAAAGATGTGTTCCGAATTTTAGATCAAACGGTCAACATGAAGGTGGTTAAATTTCTATTAATGTGGTACAGCGCTACAGATAAAGTTACAAAGTTACAAAGTCACAAACATACAAGCGGGTCCAAGTTAGATAAAACCGTTTAATAAATAAGTGCAAATCATAATTATATTACGTTTATCGAGAGAAAATTCATTTTGTTTTATTATTCGATTATCCTGAGTGAAAAAAAAAACAAAACTCCATATAATCGAGTCCGACCTGTATATATTTTTTGTACATTGTTGAAATTCTGAAAAAATCATACAAATCTAGAAAAGGCGTAGAATCACATACGAAATAAAGTAGTACTGAATCTCAAAATTCCCCAAAAACCATTTCCAAACAATCAACTTTTTTTAGTACAATATTTGATGACATTTTTTTTTTTGATAATATTTTTTGATACATCATAGTAAGATGAACTTTCAGTATTTTTGACGTAGGACTACGTCTTTCATTTCTATACCGGGGTGTAAAATCAATGTTTCGAAAACGAAAGCGTTACGCCGGAGACCGAGATTTTGAGGGTTAATAGCTCTTAAACAACTGAAAGAAATGGTATGATGAACACTTCATTCGAAAGATAAAATGTCTACGCGTTATATACTTGTTACTTTCTGATCCAAAAACTTGTTTCAATAGTCTTAAAATTGCTTTTAAAACAGGCTATTGAAATCACCAATTGGTATATAAGCGAGCGGCGCTCGGAAATCCACTCAGTTATAATTGAACAGCGATTGGAGCATGTTATCGCTGTTGTGGTGAAGCTCTTCGTTTATCATGAAAGCGCGGATAAACGGTGTCACCAAGGGCCTGTTTGTGCACCTTAGGCCAGTAGGGAATCCATCAGGAGGAAAGTAATGCCACAAACGGTTCCCCGGGAAGAGATCGGAGCAGCCGTCACACACACATACACGCGTGGAACTCTTCGTTTGGATGCCATTCAGCATCGAGAAAATTCCGGAAAGATTCAATCGTTGCTGAAACATACTCTGCCAGTTCCTCTGGGAATTGAAAAATACATTGATGCGAAAGAGTTTATTCTAATGTTTTCTATCCATACAACATTACAACCAAATACATTTGGTTTTGTGATTTTTCAATCAATCGCAATTAACAGGAAAGCTTCTGAAAATTGTTCTTCCGTAGGAAATTTTCGTATCCAATATCGTACGCGCAACGGAAAATGTTTCGCATCGCGAAAATTATATAATTTTCAATCGATTATTGCTCAGTCGCCGAATGTTTCAAACTCAGAGGGTTCATTCCCCTCTAGTTTGCCTTCCAAATTGCCATCGTAAACACCTTCTCTCGATTGAATCACGCACAAAAAGCATACTTAAGCGATATTCTGGTGGTGAAACGCATTCAATTTTCGTGAGGACATCGACAAGGCAACATCGTAATTGAACGAGCTGTTTGTTTGGAACTGTGAGGGAGGACATAAAAGCCGAGCCATCAGAGGGAGAAGAGAAGGTGACCAAGAGAGTACCAGCATCGAAAAACGGTTCCCCGGGAAGACATCGAAGCAGCCGCCACACACACACACATACACGCGCGGAATTTTTTTCGTTTGGATGCCATTCAGCATCGAGAAAATTTCGGAAAGATCTAATGGTTACAGAAAAATAATCTGCCAGTTTCCTGGGAATTGAAAAATACATTCATGCGAAAGAGTTTAATTTAATGTTCTCTAACCATATAACACAGCGACCAAATATTTTTCAATCAAATGCTATTAACAGGTGGTTATCGAGTTAGCATTAACCACTGGTGGATTTCGAGAAGAATCGAGGAGAATCCGGAAAGATGTCGTTGCTGCAAAATAATCAGCCAGTTTTCTATCCATATAATACTGCGACCAAATACATTTAATTCTGTGATTTTTCAATCAAGTGCAATTAGCAGGAAAGCTTCTGAAGATTATTCATCCCCATCAGTAGGATATTTTCGTATCCAATATTGGATGCATAAACCTTGTACCTCCAACGTAACGCTCTCGTTTTCGAAGTCCGCCAAATATTCATTTATTCATTCATTCAGAATGAATTCATTCAACTTCAAACAAATGATCACTAAATCAACGATAGTCCTACGTCACCATTGCGGTTATACCATAGATATAACCCACTTCCTGTTTTTTCAAATTTTTATCGAAGCTATTAAGAATGACGTGCAAAAAATCGAAAAGTACGTTTTTCACCATAGATCCTATGGTGAACCACATAGGGGTTTTTTTTTATTAATTCGTTTATTTTTACAGGCTCAGTTACTTAAATTTAAAGGAGCCGAATTCTTAAATATATTTTTAAAACTATATATATATATATATATAAACAATTTTCTTACATCTATGGTTAGTAAGGTGGAAAACCGATTACTCGCGGTGTGCTCGAGTTTAGAAGGGTGACATATTTTTAGGAGAAGGATGGGATATAAGGAAATTGTAACAATGTTGATGAGCACTCAATTCTTAAATCTATTCGTATATCTATAGTTTATTTACATTTCAACTTATTCTACTACTTATAGCAAGGGGACGAATTACCCGCAAAGGAGGGAAAGGAGGGTATAAGGATGTAGGGACAATCACACACGAAGATCTATAGCTTTAAGGAAAACATATATATGGGACATGTAATCAAGGTCTAACCGAGCCAACACATCTCTCACCGGCACATTGGGCTGTCTTCCTCGGGCCCGAAGGGAGTTTTCTAAATTCGATCTGGCGACCAGATACACCTCGCACGACCAAACAATGTGCTCGATGTCGTGATAACCTTGGCCACAAACGCAGAGATTGCTGCTGGCAAGATTGAAACGGAAGAGTAGTGCATCTAACGAACAGTGATTGGACATGAGTCGGGAGAAGGTGCGAATAAAGTCCCGACTCAAATCCAGACTTTTGAACCACGGTTTGAGGCTAACCTTTGGGATAATCGAGTGAAACCATCGGCCCAATTCATCTTCATTCCACTTGCGTTGCCAGTTAGCGATGGTATTTTTGCGAACTAAAGAATAAAATTCATTGCAGGCGATTTGACGCTGATATATATCGCCTTCAATTGCACCTACCTTTGCCAATGAGTCAGCCCTCTCATTACCCGGAATTGAGCAATGTGAAGGGACCCAGACATAACAGCGTCTGGATAAAGCACACAAAATTTCTCGTATTCTCTCAAGGAAGTACGGCGAGTGCTTTTCCGGCCTCACTGAACGGATAGCTTCGACAGAGCTAAGACTATCCGTTACAATGCAATAGTGTTCAACAGGTCGTGAGGCGACGCTGTCCAGCGCCCAGTATATCGCTGCCAATTCAGCAATATATACCGAGCAAGGATTCTGAAGACTGTGTGAGGTGCTAAAAAATACGTAAATACACTCCAAATCCTGTGGACTCATTCATAGAGGACCCATCAGTAAAGTATATATTATCACAATTGATACGCCCATACTTTGCATTGAAGATTGTAGGAACGAACCCCAATCTAAGATAATCTGGATTTTCATGGATTTTCTCCTTCATGAACAGATCGAAATGTACAGATGAATTGATGTAGTCAGGAAAACAAACACGGTTGGGAATATACGAAGAAGGAACAACCTGCATAGAGGTGAATTCATGATATGAATTCATGAATCCAGAATGAAAATTTAGCTCGATCAATTGCTCAAAATTTCCGATCACCAATGGATTCATAACCTTACATCGGATTAGGAACCGAAGAGATAATAAATTGAAGCGATCTTTTAGTGGGAGTACGCCTGCCAAAACCTCGAGACTCATGGTATGCGTCCCAACATCCCAACGCAATACGGAGACAAAGATACTGAATTCGCTCGAGTTTAATGAGGTGTGTTTTGGCAGCTGATTGAAAACAGAAATTGCCATACTCCATCACTGAGAGAATAGTTGTTCGATACAACATTATAAGATCTTCGGGATGGGCTCCCCACCAGGTGCCGGTAATTGTACGGAGAAAGTTTATTCTTTGTTGACATTTTTTACTCAGATACCTAATATGGGCCCCCCAAGTACATTTGGAGTCGAACCAGACCCCAAGATACTTGAATGACATAGCATGAGTGATCGGTTTACCCAAAAGTTGAAGCTTTGGTTTTGCTGGTCTATGCTTCCTAGAAAAAACCATCATCTCTGTTTTCTCCGTGGAGAATTCGATCCCTAGCCCAATGGCCCAGGTTGAAAAATTGTTCAAAGTATCTTGTAAGGATTCTTGCAGGTCGGATTCGTTTGATCCTACGACAGACACCACTCCATCATCTGCAAGTTGTCTTAGGCTGCAATTTTGTGTAAGGCAATTGTCGATGTCGCTTACATAGAAGTTGTACAAAAGGGGGCTTAAACATGAGCCCTGGGGGAGGCCCATGTAAGAGACCCGACTTACTGCCGAATCTCCGTGAGAAAAGTTCAAATGTTTCTCACAAAGCAAATTATATAACATATTATTCAATAGAGGCGGCAGACCCCGAGAGTGTAATTTGTCGGACAAAACCTCTATTGAAACAGAATCAAAGGCCCCCTTTATGTCCAAGAATACTGAAGCCATTTGTTTTTTTCCGGCGTAAGCCATTTGAATTTCTGAAGAAAGCAACGCAAGACAATCATTCGTCCCCTTGCCCCTGCGGAACCCATATTGTGTATCTGAGAGTAGGCCATTCGTTTCAACCCATCGATCAAGGCGAAACAAGATCATTTTCTCCAACAATTTCCGTATACAAGACAGCATTGCTATTGGGCGGTACGAATTGAAGTCGGACGCGGGTTTTCCGGGTTTTTGAACAGCTATAACTCGTACTTGTCTCCAATCATCTGGAACAATATTATGCTCCAGAAACCGATTGAATAAATTCAACAAGCGATGTTTCGCCACATCAGGGAGGTTTTTCAGCAAGTTGAACTTAATTCTATCCGATCCCGGAGCAGAATTGTTACATAAAAGCAGAGCAAGAGAGAATTCTACCATCGAAAACTCGGAATCAAGATCGCACCTACCTTGTGATATATCTCGAACAATTTTTTGCACAGGAGCGGAATCAGGACAAACCTTCCGTGCAAAATTCAAAATCCATCGATGTGAATATTCTTCGCTTTCATTCGTTGAAGAGCGATTTCTCATGTTTCGAGCCACTTTCCATAATTTTTTCATTGACGTTTCTCGTGACAAACCTCCCACGAAATTTCGCCAATAAGCACGTTTTTTCCCTTTGATCAAGTTTTTAAATTGATTTTCAAGGTCCAAAAACGTCTGAAAATTTTCAGGGGTTCCACGTTTCCGAAAAGCTTTAAATGCATTCGATTTTTCTACATAAAGCTTGGAACATATGCTATCCCACCATAGATTGGGAGGCCTTCGACGAATAGTGGAGCCTGGGATGGGTTTCGTTTGAGCGCGAACCGCGCTGTCATAGATCAAACGAGAAAGGAAGTTATACTCCTCCAATGGAGGTAAACCATCTCTGGAATTGATGGCTAGAGCAATCGCGTCCGCATATTTTTTCCAGTCAATGTGTCTTGTGAGGTCATATGCCATGTTTATAGATTCAGAAGAATTCGACCCAATGGTGATGGAAATTTTGATTGGCAAGTGATCACTACCGTTGGGGTCCTGGATTACATTCCACTTGCAATCTAACGATAGTGAATTCGAGCAAAGCGAGAGGTCAAGAGCACTTGGGTTAGCAGGAGGTTTAGGCACACGTGTTGTTTCCCCAGTGTTCAAAACGGTCATATTGAAGTTGTTACAAAGGTCATATATCAACAATGAACGATTGTCGTCGTACTGTTCCCCCCAGGCAGTTCCGTGAGAGTTGAAGTCTCCCAAGATCAATCGTGGCTCAGGAAGGAGTGAGCACATGTCATCAAGTTGTTTGCGGCTAACCGCAGCTTTCGGAGGCCAATACAAGCTGACAATACAGAGGTCTTTGCCTCTGATGTTTGCATGACAAGCAACAGCTTCGATCCCTCCAATAGGTGGAAGGTCAATTCGAAAAAATGAGTGGCACTTATCGATCCCCAATAGTACCCCTCCGTATCTGTCATCGCGGTCCAAGCGTATAATATTAAAATCGTGGAAAGAGATATCATCTCGCGAAGAAAGCCAAGTTTCGGACAGAGCAAAAACATCACAATTGAAGTTATGAGTTAAAAATTTGAATGTATCCAATTTAGGGATAAGACTACGACAATTCCACTGTAAAACAGTGATATCTCCGACCTCTCTATCTAAATTAGACATCAAGAGAGATAATTATTGCAAGGAGGGGCCATGTTTGCATCAATTGCTGTAAAATTGTCTTGATTACTGGAAGCATTGAGAAGACAAGGGTTCTGATGGAGTCGGAAACATTAAAACACTTGAAGATTTGATCCAAAAGGTCAGACAACTTTATAAATCCCGATTGGGAAGTTGAACTTGACGGAAAAACAGGGACAGTTGGGGTTTTTGATGTCCCCTCGAGTGCTGGGTCGTTCGAAGGTGAACTATTCCCACGGAAGCCAGGAGGGACCTGATTTTGCTTGTCCGCTGCACTCGATTTTTTAGGCAAGCTAACTGGGGGTATCACCGGGGGGACTTGTTCTTGAACTTTGGGAGTGGTCACATTTTTGCGCCGGGGATTCCCTTTGAAAATAAACGGTGTGCCCCCGCTAGCTGTGTCCGCTTCCATTTCATCAACTGGCAACGTGGAAAAGGTATTGTGTGTTGAGATTGGTTGTTGTTGTTGTTGTTGGGTCAGTGGAGAAGCGCCCTTTAAAATTTCCGCAAAAGTGCGCTTCGAGCGTTCGTTTAAAGAGCGCTTCTGTTTCTCTCAGCGACTCTTGTAAGTTTCACAAGCTGAGAGCGCGTGTGGGGATCCTCCGCAATATGGACACTTATGCTCAGTCGCACTGCAGGAATTCCCCTCATGTTGCTCTCCGCAAGTGGCACAGCGCTCCTTGTTGGCACAATAATCTGAAGTGTGACCAACTGACTTGCATTTGTTGCAAGTCATGGGCTTTGGCACGAAGAGTCGCACAGGTAATCTCAATTTGTCCACCATAACGTAGTCAGGGAGGGCGGCACCAGCAAAGGTGACTCGAAACGAGTCGGACGGCGTAAATTTCGTTTGGTCCCCATCATGGGAGAGTTTCCCGAGTTGGCGACAGTCCAAGATCTTTACTTCCATTGAGGGAAGCTTCTTGAACTTGCCTTTTCCTTCTTTTTTTATTTGTTCGCTCGTCAGACCCGTTTCAGTTATCACCCCCTCAATTTCTACGTTATGGGAGGGTATAAATGTTCTATATTCGAGAGTGAAGTGTGATTGCCATTGTTGGTCAGCAACAATCTCGTTTGCGTGTTTCCGTTCATTCACGACAACCCGCAATTTGTTCGGTCTAACCCTGCGAATTTCAGATACAGAAGTGTATCTGGCCAGATCTTTCATGATCTGAATCACGTTAAGGCTTTTTCCTTTTGGTTTTGGCCGGAGGAAAACAACCCACGGGCCAGTTCCAGGTGCATCTTCTTGATAAACTCTGACACGTGGAGCGGAAACAACAGAGGGAGAAGACGAGGACGAGGACGAGGACGAGGATTGGGTTGGATCGGAAACATCAGAAGGGGGAAGCGAAATCGATGATGGGAGAGGGGGAGTGGAAGTAACAGTCGGTTCAGAAGGGAGGCTTGCTATTTTCTTAGAGGGGGGCTTGGAAGGATGAGCAGATTCGTCCCCAGAAGAATTATCTTCTTTTTGAGGGACTCGTTTATGTTTTTTCCCAGATCTTAAATGGGATTCATTATCGGAGATCTCCATCTCTGGAGATCCTCCACTATCCTCCATTTTACAAAAATTTCTGTCTTATTTCTAATATATTATTGATTTTAACAATAATCTCGAAAAAAAAATAACGAAACAAAAATAAATTATGATAATAATATTAAACAATGAACAAATGAGTTGAATAATAATATTAATATTAAATAGGTGTACCTTAATATAAAAGTTGTTCCGATACTGCGCTCTACTACCCTAACCAGGGAGAGACAGAGGCTACGCGCTATGGATCAACACAATAGCGCAAGAATAGCTCACACGGTCACGTGATGATAATTCCCGTTAACGACAGCCACACGATGGCGATCCCGTTATGCCGATGTTCAACAGCCGCCAAGGGCTGCAAGCTGCAAGAGCGCTGCTTCCTTTGTTCCACTTCACAAAAGGTCAATTCGAAAGCGGACAGCAATGACCTTCACTCGTACACTATACAAATCGCACAATAGTAAAAGTGGCAACGCACAATAACGACACTGAACTTTACTCGTCAAGAGTTGGATAGCGAATGAACCACATAGGGGTTAAAAAAAAAAAAAAAAATAGTCATTTTTTTTTATTTGGTACCCTATACAATATCTTCCATAGAGCTGGTAATTTGGGTTGGAGGCTTTGTTAACGATATATAATCACGTTGTTATTCACGACGAAACGTACTTCGTGACATTTTTCGATAAGATTCTCGAACAGTATCGAACTGTATCTCCGTTGACTGGAAGAGTCTCCGGAACTAGGGCCAATTGTGGAATACTGGTCAATTGTGAGGCACATATTGGAGAAGAAGAGTGAAAATGTAATTGAACTGAGGGACTTTAATTGGAAATAAAACATCACAGCCAAACAAGTGGGAACGGGATTCGTGCAAGAAATGATTATAGACAATAAAAAAAATGTTTAAACCCCAACAAGATTTTCGTGTCCGGATTTTTACATGTTAAACCTTTCTTGAATCTACACCATATTAAACGCAGAAGTTAGATGAATTGGATTATAGATAACAGCGTGAAAAACTGAAATATTTATGGACAAAAGGTTCCAAGGCGAAACAACTTTTGTTATCTAAACAAGGGTAATCGTGGATGGCGACGAGCTTAAAGTGGTCGATGAGTCCGCATATTCAGGATGAATGGTGTCTCCGACACAAACACACCAACATGTTTGGTATGGTTAGGGATTGAAATAACACATAAATCTTTTTATCTTTTTATCGCATAACATTTGTGTTCATCTGACAATACATGATATTTAAATCGTTAGACACCATTCAATTGGATATTGATTTCTTAGCAGAATACAACTTTCCTCGAATCAATGGTTTCATTCTTTCTGTATTTCTATTCATTCTGTAACAAATAACGATTTTCTTTGGGTGGATCTTCCCAGCAACAATTATACATGATTGCCAATTAGAATTATAATAAAAGTGCAATGTTCTGAAACCAACCATTTCATTAAAGCCCGTTATAACGCTACATTTTCTTCCTGTGCAGAAAAACATGTATCCGGTGGCATTCATTCCCGGCAGAGCGGAAAAATATAAGGGAGACATAACCGTTATCGTTCGTAAGCACGAAAATATAATCCCCGTCCAACTGACTTTCATATAATTACACACAAACACACACAGAGGTGCACGCATAAAGAAAACGAGCACTTAAGTCTGCTTCTCAGTGTGGATAAAAGCATTAACAAATAGTATAATCTGTAGCGGAATTGAGAGCCAGCAAGAGCGAGGCTTCACATCAACCCAGTGGCCACATTGTACACACAGGACTAGGGAAGTATGTCACTGGATAGCATCGCTGCTGACAGGCGAAAGCACACAGCCAACCATCAACACCGAAACAACTGCCTTCCTAAGGGAGGAAGTGGTGGAGCTCAAAAGTGGGACCCGTTGAAAGTTCTACTCCAACCGGAACTATCGGTTTTCATTACATTTTCCAGGGCATTAACATTCGGAACAAAGATCAAGGTTACATTTTGTTCGTTTTATTGTTCAAAAGCTAACAGCACTTTTCTAGTTTAGAATGAATGTATTTTGCGGGCAGGACATTTTTTATACGAAATTGTTATTGGCAAAAAAGGACCTCCGGAATCCGTAAAACATTCCTAAGTTCTAGCGTCCAATACCGAAATGTGTCAAAAATGTGCTCCTGTATATCATGGTGACGGGACGGAACATCCGACCAGCCAACATCAGATACCACAAACAAGAGAGACAAGGCCAAGCAAACACAACACCCCTCTATTAACACAAAATATTTCATACTGCATGAACTTCAACCTTCGTACCACGCTCCAACCCCCCAAGTTTTTCACCCTATGAAAGCTGGCAAGCTTTTTTTCTGTTCGTCCTTTATGTATCGGCCTGTTATCAGCTTGTCTCACGGCTTCAAAAGCTGCCCACCCACCGGAAAGACCACACTACTAAGCCGTTTCAAACCACTACGAGCAATGTTTTTTTCATACCGGCCGGCTGTAGTCGTAAAACGTTTCTCACTTCAGCTGATTCTCGCGTTCCTTTGGCTCTCACTCTCGGAACCATCGGTTTCCATCCCCCGTAGGCACCACTGCTTATCAACAAGTTACAGTGAATGTGCCACGTTTAGGGAAGGCTATCGAGTTTCCACACGTCCAGAGTGAATCATTCCAAGTCCGGCCCCCCGGTCCATCACCTTCCACAGCCTTCCAGTGGCCTGTCTATCGGCATGTTTCCAATAAATCAAGGTAATAGCCAGACCACACGCAGAACATCGTTGACCCGCCATCGCTCGTCGGCTTGACCAGAGGCTTCAAAAGTACCCAGCTACTGATGTTACCCCAAAACGAAACGAAACGGGGCTCTCTTCATTAGCTCCGCTCGTCGTTTATCCCCAACGATATTTTTTTCGTCGGTTTGTTTGTAAATCGAGACGTGAGGGTATTTCTTTGTTGTTGTTTTCGTTCGCTATTCGCCTCCTGGCTTCTTTCCCCCCCAGTGCCAGAAACAATTCTAGGACAAGCGTTATCAGCGAGGATCATATGGTGCGGAACGCGCGCGCTCTCTGGTTTGTTTCCATAGGGCAAAGGTCAGGCTGTGAAAAAAGATTCGAGAGATATGGACTAGAAAAAACAGCCATACACACAAGTCACGAATTCTTCGGAGGGGGTTTGTTTTCATTATCGAAATTAATATCCAGCGGCTTTTCCGGCGGTTTGGCAAATTGATATCGTCGAGGGTTTGGTTGTTGTGTTCGGGCGGTGTGGATGGTGAACGAGTAGGGCAATGAATTCGAATTAGTTATTTGAAAGGGCAATTTTATCTCTGTGCGGCGAGTAGGGGATATTTCGCGCAGATCGTTAATCGTTTCTGAGGAATTTTTCCGAGTGTTTATAGTGCTCGAGCAAAAGTCAGCTTGTGGGAGCTATGATAGAATATCTAAAGATTATTTTTTCATGGATGGTTTATTATATTTGATATCACTAAATCACAAAACTGTAACATTTTATTATTCAACTAGCTGATCCGGTAAACTTCGTCCCGCCCAAAATTTATTTTTCGTTATCACATCCATGTTTTCTTACATAGCGCACGTTCATGGGTCTAATCGCAGAACTGTTCATTGATTGATCTTCTAACCTACCCTTTAAAATTATTTTTTACTTTAAAATTTCAGTAGGGGAAAAGGGGGGAGTTTGGACCACTTAAGCAAATCGCCTAATATTTTGAAACCAATACGGTCTAAATAAAAAATGTCACACTGTATACTGAGCTACACTTGTTTTCTCTCAATAAATAATGTTTAATCATTATATAAAGCTTCAATCTACCAAATATATCATAAAATAAAAAAGATGATTTTTGGACATTGAAGATTGATGTCTGTGGGGTGATTTGGTCCAGGGTGTGTTTCATCGAAAAAACATACTTATGTTTATGTAAAGTATTTTGGGATAATGTTACAATCAGTAACAATGTTTTGGGATCGATACCAGGTGCCTTGGCCAGATTCCAGACCAGAAAAGTTGGATTGAGACCATCTCGAATTCTGCATGAATCTTTTCACTGTTGATCGAGCATTTTCAAACACTTTTGATGCTTGGTCAAAGAAAATCCGTTCTCGATGGCCTGCGATGCTCTTTCAAGCTCCTTCTTCTTCCAACGTTGTCTGTCCATCCTCTTTTTGTAATTTCGTGACATCTGGAATCAATTAGATCAAAGAAAAGACTCAAACCTGTAGGACCAATTCACCCCACCACAGAAACGTGTCCATGTCACCGCACACAACCTGCAAAAATTAAAATGCAATTAATTTCATTTATTGTTACCAAACTTACAGTTTCGCTACATCAAATTGTTCCTCTTCTGTAGGCGAACAGAACTTTACTGCACAATACACGAAAAGTTTGTTTAATTAGCGGGAAAAACCTTAAAACCACTATCGGAAAACTCACATTTTTTGACGATCAAAGTGCTTGTTGTGTTTATGCTACCGTTTCCCTCTACTTGTGAAGTTTTACCAAAGTTGTTTTACTTTAGGTACATATGGTTCAACAATAGAAGGAAATGACATTATAAAAAATCCAAGTTGAGCCGTAATTTTTGAGATAAAGGGGTGGTCCAAATTACCCCATATGACCAAATTACCCCGTGCTACCCTACTTCCACCAAATCTCGACATTATAATATCAAATTATTTTCAGACGCAATTCTCGTGCAATATTTTTCATCCACTTGTAAATAACATGTTTATCCGATGCATGGAATAAATGTTTGATACAGAAAATATGATAGATTAAAGACAAACCTAAATCGGACAATTCTTTTCTCGAGTTTTGCTCTTATCGACACATTCGGCGATCCATTTTTATTTTTATAGATAGAAGACGATATAGGAGTGCGTTTCATCATATTTAAATTCTTTTCCACTTTCGAACGAAGATCAATTTCGTTACGGCAACCATCAAAAGGACTAAAAACGCTCGTCAATATGTATTTGTAGTACACATGCAAATTGAATTTTTCGAATTTTCCCATTTTCCCTCAGAGTTTTCCGAAAATTTTTCAATTGTCAAGTTTGGTTGGAATGTCTGTATTATCTTTATGGAACCCCCTCTCCATTCCAGAGAAGGGAGGAGTGTCATACCATCATAGAAACATTTATCGTACCTAAAAACCCTCGCTTCCCAAAGGGCCTGACCGGGTAAGAGATTAAAAAGTGCCCCCAAACCAAATCACCAGCTGTATGGCAAATATTGTATAGGATAATAAATAAGAAATTTTGGTGGTTTATTCAAACCCCTACCTGGTTTAACGTAGGATCTATATTGAAAAACGTACTTTTTCGTTTATTTCACGCCATCCTCAGAAGCTCTGAGATAAAAATTTGAAAAAAGTACTGAATGTGCATCTTACTACGGTGTATCAAGAAAAATTATTAAAAAAAATTATCAAAAATTGAAGTTCTAAAAAAATATTGAAATTTTTAAAAATTTATTCTTGGGATTTAGAGATTCAGTACTATACTAATTCATATTTAAATGTGTTTCTACGGCTTTTCTAGATATTTGTGATTTTTTCAGATTTTTTTCAGTGTTGCGCGGTACAAAAAAATATTTTTTTTATATTTCCAAAATTGCAACAATATTTTCAAACAAGTTGTTAATCATAAAATCAAATATTAAAAAAAAATTTGAATTAATTTTCATTTTAATTTTAAATTAATTTTTTTTTCTGAGTTTCAGTACTACTCTAGTTTATATTCAAATTTCTTCCTACGTCTATTTTAGGTATACGTGATTTTTTTTCAGAATTTTTAGAGTGTTTTTCGCTGTACAAAAAAATTATATATATGTTCAGGCATTTCGAAATTTTGAAAGAAATATTACTTTGAGACCCACTTTTGCTCTAATTTTAATTTAAATGCATTCGTATGTGTTGTTTTGGCTCCATTTGCTTTATTAGTTCTCGAGTTATGCATAAATTTGTGTTTCATTTGTATGGCCTCCCCTTAGTGAGAGGGGAAGAGTGTCGAACCACCATAGAAACGTTTAGCGATCCATAAAACCTGTGTATGCCAAGAGCTCACTCCCTTCGTGGTGGAAGTAAAATATGAAGTGCCCTGCCTGTCTTTGCGTCTTTGGGTGAGATAGGTCCCGTTGTTCCTCACCATCGCCACGTCGCGATTCGCCAGGAAAATCGACTTGACCATCTTATTCAGCCGCTGCGTCATTGCCTGTAGCCCCATGACAAGCGGACGGGACATCCGCTTGCTTACATGTATGTCCATAAGAGTGCCAATTAGGATTGGACGATTTTTATAAACGAAACTTGGTACTTACACAAATAGAATAAAGCAGTCAGTTGTGAAGAGATCATCGGTGTGAATTATCGATTCGAAAACCCGCTCGGTCGGGCATCTTATCGAATCGATTTTTTTTTTCGAAATAATAGTAATTTCGTGCAATTCTAAGACTTTTGGCATCAAAAAAATTTTTTTTTGAGAACCCCGATTTACTTGGAGGATCGTTCAATTTCAGAAATCTTTAATTTTGACATCTGCGACAATAGTAATGGAGTCCGAATGAGCTAATATTTTGCAAAGGCTATTTTATCGTGCAAATCAACATTTCGCAGGGAGTCTCGTATGAAAAGTCGATATGACGATTTTCATTGGCATCCTAAGCCATACGTTTTGCCTCGTATTCCGAAAAAACAACAAAGTCCCAGAGCGTCGATTTTTGACAAAACAAATTTTACGACGTTGCATGCAATTTGAAGACATTCGGCATCAAATTTTTTTTTAGAAAGCCCCGATTTCCTTTATCAAAAAACTCAAACTTTGACCGCTGTTCGACACTAGTAGGGTAACACGGGGTGAGTTGGACATACGGGGTGATTTGGACCACCCCTTTATCTCAAAAAGTACGGCTCAACTTGGATTTTTTATAATGTCATTTTCTTTCATTATTGAACCGTATGTAACTAACGTAAAACAACTTTGGTGAAACTCGACAGGTGGAAGAAAACGGTAGCACGAACACAACAAGCACTTTGATTGTCAAAATTGTGAGTTTTCCGATCGAGGTTTTTCTCGCTGATTAAACAAACTTTTCGTGTATTGTGCAGTAAAGATCTGTTCGTCTACGGAAGAGGAACAATTTGATGCAGGTAAACTGTAAGTTTGATAACAATAAATGAAATTAATTGCATTTTAATTTTTGCATGTTGTGTGGGGTGACATGGACACGTTTCTGAGGGGTGAATTGGTCCTGCAGGTTTGAGACTTTTCTTTGATCTAATTGATTCCAGATGTCACGGAATTACAAAAAGAGGATGGGCAGACAACGAAGGAGGAGCTTGAAAGCTTGAAAAAGCAGCTCAGGCCATCAAGAACGGATTTTCTTTGACCAACAACGAAAGTCTTTGAAAATGCTCGAACAACAATGAAAAGATTCATGCACAATTCGAGATGGTGTCAATCCAAATTTTCTGGCCTGGAATCTGGTCAAGACACCTGGTATCGATCCCAGAACACTGTTACTGATACATTATCCCAAAATAATCTACATAAACATAAGTATGTTTTTTTTCGATGAAACACACACTGGACCAAATCACCCCACAGACCCAAATCACTCCGCATCAAATTTTACTGTCCAAAAATCATCTCTTTCAATTTCTGAATATTTGGTAGTTTGAAGCTTGATAGAATGATTAAACATTATTGATTGAGAGAAAACAAGTGTAGCTCAGTATACAATGTGACATTTTTGATTTGGACCGTATTGGTTTGGAAATATTAGGCGATTTGCTTAGGTGGTCCCCCCTTTTCCCCCAGGTGAAATACGATTGAGCTGCAGTTTTTCGTGGGAATTAACATTTTTAATCAAGTTCGCTTTGAAGATTCGAGATGTCCATTTTCATTGACACTCTAATGTCCATGTTCTCCAGGTACTTTTTCAACGTTTGTCCGGTTGCACCGACCTCCCGGCCAAGCGCACGCAGTGATGTAGCTACTTTTCCCTCGATCTTCCTCTTCAGCATCTTTTGGAGCCTCTTGTCGCTCAGGGTCGTCGGCCGTCCGGAACCGGGTTTTCTTTCGATGCTCTGATTGTTGTCCAATAGTGCCATAATGTTGTAGATTCCAGAACGGGCTAATCCGGCGTGTTCAAAGTGCCGCACGATGTCCGTATTCGACGCGGCGGGGTACCGTTCTATGAACGCGCACACTTCTGAACGGAGTAGCTTCACTGTTTTCGTCATCATGGTTAGAGTTCGACTTATACAGCTGTCAATTTTTTTTCTGCTGACTACTGGATTAATATGATTGATGCTGCATGGGTAGTTTCGTCAATTCGTGTGAAGGTAAACCCATGAAAAATCGGCATTTTTTGTCCATTTTATTCAATGCAAACGTTATATATGAATGACGTCTTTTCTTTAAACAGGGAATACAATTTTCATATTTCTATTCAAAGATCCAAAATATTTTGTTTTGTTTCTCAGCATGAAGGCCATAGCCACAGGGCATTTATCTTGTGCCGCCAGGTAGTCGTTTTATTAAATAAATTAATTGAACAAGCATTATTAGGAACAGATATGGGCAAAATCGCATCTAAATTTGTTCAACAACACTCATCCACAGATAAAACTCACCCTTCTATTCTCTGTTTATGCCTCACTTTATTTGAGACTGAAAACATTCACCTATCATCTTCGCAAAGTTCATTTTCGATTTGAACGGAAAAATACTGTCTCGATTCCGCTCATCTATTCTCAGAGAATTTTGCATTCCCTCATTTGCCTCTCGGAATGACGTCAGATGGAAATAGAATCAAATTGGGAACATTTGCTTGAACCAGCGAGTGTCTCTGTAAAATCAATCGTTTTTCACTCAAATAACAATAATTGAGCCTCGATCGCGGCAGTTTAAAAAAAGGGAGATAGTTGAAATCGAGTTGTTTCCTGTGCACTATTGCAATGACAATTTTTTGTTTCTAGTATGAAACGATCTAAGCCAACGCAAAAGACCATATTAACGCAAGTTATTGGTGAGCGGGAAGGTGGATTCATGTGCACTTGAATGCTGCCAAGGAAAAGAGTACAAGGGAAAATAAAATCATACATACACGCAGATTCAGGCTATTTTGACTCACTCGTTATTTTGTTTCGCGAGATCCTTCCAAAAGAGTATTCATTCATCGAATGTTGTTTTCCATTCTTTGTTTTGTTTTGTTCACTCTCAGTTCCGAAAGAAGATGGTCGGGGAGTGTAAAATGATTCATCGTGCAATCTCACGATTGCTTGTTGCATTCTTTTTGCCATGATTATTCCAAGCAGATACAAGAGTGATTTATAATTAGGTGTGGAGAAATGAGCGAATGAACTTTTCATACTTGATTAGATTAGACTTGATTAGGATTTTAGGATTAGATCCAAGAACTGCCCAGAACGCTACCGCCCAGAATTCAGCTGACAATGATCCTATAAAAGCCAATCGTGCCATACATCTGTCATTTAGTCGAAGCTTGATTTTGGCGTCAGTTCTACAAAACAAACTGTTCCCTGTAACTGATGTCGACATCAGGTTCAGTGATCCTATGCGCAACTGGTTACAGTTGATCCCCTCAATAGCTGCCGTTAGTTCGGTCTCTGTCAGCATTTGTACAGGAGCAAATCGAGACCAAGCGATCTAAATGTTGACATTATGGGCCCTATTCGAGAAAACGAGACGAGCAAATCTTCTCGTCTCGTTTTGGCATCAGTCACTGTCGAGACGAGCAAAATATCCTATTCCAGTACACGAGTTTCATTGAAATGTTTTATTTAGTAGACTGGGAAGACTTCTGTCACTTTCCCTCGGTATGATCAGCTATCAGATGTGAAGACATCTAAAAAAAGCGAGACAACGAATTGATTTCTCAATTTAGCAATCAAACATCGATCACTTCGATGGACTATACGCGTGTTCTTCCTCTAACCAGCCGGATGTACTGGCTCGCTCAGCATCGAACAGTTTATCATCGTTGGACATCTCAAACCAGCTAACAGAACTGGCTGGTCCAGGTAATGCTACATCAAATATATGTCCTGCCGAAGCATCTGTGGATACTGCACCTCTCCTAAGTTGTATCAAACCATTACAGGTGAGGTTGGAATCCGTCTCCGATAATGGTTCCTCTAAAGCAGCAGGAGCAGCATCAATTCCCGAGCAGGATAGTAATCCACTCCGCGCAACACACTCCAGTAAGCTTGAAATCTATTACCAGAACGTGCGAGGTTTGCGTACAAAAGTTGAGGATTTTTTTCTCGCTAAACTGTTTTCTGGATAGAACTCAAGTTATTCATTCACTCGAGCATCTGTGGGTTACCCTAAAGTTGTCCAATTCAAACATAAGCATTGGTGTTTTGTATCTACCACCAGATCGTAAGAATGACCTGATCAGTATGAATAACCATATCGATTCTATCAGAGCCATTTTCTCCAATCTCAGAGTGCATGATCACGCACTCCTATTCGGGGACTATAATCAGTCGGGATTAGTATGGAACTCAACCAGTCCCGATTATCTTACTGTGAATGTTTTGGAATCGCATATTTCTTCTGCGTGTACTGTGCTGTTCGACGGTTTTAATTTGAATAATTTGAGACAAATCAACAAAATTCACAATAGATTAGGACGTCTTCCCGATCTAGTGTTGATTACGGACTCATTGATTGGACAGTGCAAACTATCTGAAGCCATCGAGCCGCTTACCCTCAATGACTCTAGTCATCCAGCCCTTTCAGTAGAGATTGAAGTGCTAAATCCTCCTATATTTGAATAACTGCACTCAAACACCGTCGAACTAAACTACCGTAGAGCTAACTATGTAGCGTTGAATGAAGTTTTCCATCAAACAGATTGGACGTTTCTTGAACAATCAGCGAATGTGGACGATGCCGTCAGTCATTTCTCACAGTCGGTAAACGAAGTGTTGGCGGAACATGTTCCTGTTCGAAGACCTACTCCCAAACCGCCATGGGGGAATGCTCATCTACGACACCTAAAACGTATCAGATCAAGAACTCTTCGTTGGTATAGAAAAATCCGGTGTCCTTTTCGTAAGCAGGCATTCGTTTGCGCCAGCAACAGCTATCGCCTTTACAATCGGTATCTGTACCAACGATATTCTCTCCGCACACAAAACAACCTTCGAAGAAATCCTAAGCAGTTCTGGAATTTCGTGAACTCTAAACGCAAAGAAAACGGACTCCCTGCTGAAATGTTCCTAGATCATGATGTCGCTTCCTCCTCTTCTGAAAAATTCAGGCTTTTTGCCACCCACTTCAAGAGTGTATTTAACAGTTTTATCGCCTCCGCTGAACAAGCCGCTGCTGCATGTAGAAACACCACTATCAACGCATTTGAATTGAGAAATGTTGTTATCAACCAACAACAGGTTGAACGCGCCATCTCTAAAATGAAATTCTCATCAACTAGTCCGGATGGGATTCCGGCCTGCGTTTTAAAACATTGCTTGAGCTCACTGATTCGTCCTTTAACGCTACTCTTCAATATGTCCCTTCGTGAAGGTATATTTCCTTCCAATTGGAAATTGTCGGTTATGTTCCCTGTTTATAAAAAAGGAAATAAGCAAAACATTGAAAACTATCGAGGTATTACATCGTTATGTGCATGCTCCAAAGTATTTGAGATTATCGTCAATGAAGTATTGTTTGTAAGTTGTAAAAATTACATAACAGCTGATCAACACGGCTTTTACCCCAAGCGATCTGTCTCGACAAATCTAGTGCAGTTTACATCATTCTGCTTGCGCAATCTAGATGCCGGATCACAAGTTGACGTGATATACACTGATCTCAAAGCAGCTTTCGATAGAGTCGATCATAAGATACTGCTTATAAAACTGGACAAGCTAGGAGTTTCGAATGACCTCATTAGATGGTTTAAATCATATCTCACGGATCGAAAACTATGTGTGCGAATTGGATCTGAGTCATCTGAATTTTTCACCAACATATCAGGTGTCCCGCAGGGGAGCAATCTAGGACCTCTTCTATTTTCTATTTTCATCAACGAGTTATCAAAACTACTGCCACCGGGATGTCGCCTTTTCTACGCGGATGATGTCAAGATATACACAGCCATAAATCACATCCAAGATTGCTACACTCTACAACAATGGATCAATGAATTCGAAGAGTGGTGCACAAATAATTTATTGACGATCAGTATCCATAAATGCAACGCAATATCGTTTCATCGAAAATTGAACCCAATCATCCACAATTACAATATTTCTAACGAGCCTCTAGTGCGTGTTGATCAAATACGCGACTTGGGAAACATCCTTGACACAGGGTTGACTTTTCGCCCCCATTATGACAGCATAATTGCAAAGGCTAACCGACAACTAGGATTTATATTAAAAGTATCCAACGAATTCCGTGATCCACAATGTCTTCGGTCACTTTACTGTGTACTGGTGCGCTCCATTCTGGAATCAAATGCAATCGTGTGGTGCCCGTATCAGTTAAACTGGATAAGTAGATTCGAATCAATACAAAAAAAAAATCATTAGATACGCGCTCCGTAGTCTTCCATGGCGAGACCCGTTGAATTTACCACCGTATGAAGAGCGATGTAGGCTCCTCGGGCTTGACACGTTGGAACGCAGGAGATATGTTGCCCAAGTTATGTTTGTCGCAAAAATACTTTTGGGCGATATTGACTCAGCGGAAATATTGATACAACTAAATATATATGCACCTATTAGAGCCCTTCGACAGCGGGACTTCCTGTTGGTCAATACGACCCCATTCGATTTATGGCGACAAGATTCAACGAAGTCTATCAGATGTTCGATTTTAACTCTTCTGCTGCAGCATTCAATCGAAACCTATTAAATGGATAACACCCAACATTGGAATACTGAAGAACCACCACGATCAGCAGCTTCACTGTATACATTTTATTATTCATGACTCTAATTTTATTATTATGATTTATGAGAATGTTTGTTTTTATGTTTTTTCTCTGTACTATGTGCTTAGTTCTTGTTAATATTTTGTAGTAGGAATTAGGAAAAGATATGAGGTTTTTATGCCCTTTTATGTAAAACATCCAACAACTCAAAAGGGCTTTTCCTCATCTTATCGGTACATGTGATATCATTAAGGCAACTAGCCAGATGAGAATTAAATATATAAATAAATAAAATAAATAAATTTCACCCGCCCTAAAAAAAAGACATGTTTTTATTTTGAGAAATACATTTTATTGCATAGCAATAAACTTCGAAACATCTACGTATGATGATTGAAACGCAGTAAATAAAAATGAAAATCAGTAAAAAAAACATTGTTTTATTCAAAATTTCTCAGAAATTGAGTCATAAATTATTCTTTTTTGTTCAATATGATTTTGAAGACACTTTTCGTGCCGTGTTAATATATTTGAAACAAACACCTGGCATCCCTGGTTATGAAGTTCAATGTGTACATTTGGTTGTGGTGTTTGTAAAATGCCCAATTGAAAATCTGTAAAAATCAAATTTGATGGTTGCAGTTAAAAACATACATTGTTTATGCAATTCTTCTTTAGTGGTGAAACAATTTCTGAAAATGAAAGTGGAACAAAGTTATACTTTAAATCAACAAGGTTAAAACAAATCAAATCAAACCAGGCGGCGACTCGACTGATTCTTCAGCGAACGCGGCTGAACGGTCGTATCAGACGAGCTACTCGTCCGCTTTTAGTCGAGCTTGGCTTCTGGAATAGGAAAACAACGGAGACGAGTGCTCGTCGTGTCGACTCGTTTTTTTTTTGGAATAGGCCTCTTTGTTTAAAAAATGTTAGGTGGCTGAACAAAAAATCTACAAAAAGTTTTTCTATGATCGAAAATATCGAAAGCAAAAAAATGATTTTCTCGATTTTCTCGAGGTCAAAAGATCGATCCAAAAAATCGGAAATCGGAATTGAAAAGATCGATCTTCTAAAAATCGATTCAAGACCAGGTCAATTATGGAGACAAACCTCGAAGTATGCAGGCACGTGTTATGATTTTTTTAACTTTCAAAAACGAAAATGTTCTGATTTCTGCCCATTTATACAATTGATTGATTGAATATTTTATATTTTTCAACCGAACAATCTTGGAATGCATTTCACTAGTTTGTTGACTTCAATACCATTTAACTAACTTTTACAATCTATGGCCAGCTGAAGGCAGCATCAACCAAATACTCACCACAAGACAGAGAAAGTTTTACACCAGTGAATCGACGCCACACTTTCCGGGAAATAACTAACGCAGCGGCACGTTTACCGGAGTGTCCGACTTGACTCGCGCGGTTTGCGATATCAAAGTTTTTCAGTTTCGATTACAATAGTGAACAGAAGATTAACTTTCCCCGCACACATGGAATTCAGCGGGGGATGCCATTGCAGAATCGGGCACCAACAGCTGGATTGAGATGATTGCATAATGGGAAAAGTTTGCAAGAACATTGGCACTTTAAGCTGACATAATAATCGCTTAGTCGGAAACGTACAACTTTTTTCATGAACCAATTATATTGCTACTGCTGCTGCTGCTTCCCTGCACTAGTCGGTTGTGTCCTTGGGTTGAGCGTTTGGTCGGGTAAACATTGCGTTCACGAAATTTTTTCCAATGACAATATTGTCGTATTGCAACAGATAACAGAAGTTTAAACATGAGAACTATTGGGTCGTTTGAAAAGTAATCTGTTTTTATCTCATCAGAAAAATGGAAACTTTGGACGTGTTTCACAGACCATATAAGATCATAATTCAAATTCAAAAATTAATAATTAAAAAATTGTTGGATTGGGAAAAAAATGAATCCACTATTTTCAAGTAGTTTTTGACCGGTTTGTCAAGGTAGTATTGCGTTACAAAAAAAATACCATTTTCAGACCAAACATAAAGAGCACCTTAAGTAACCTAAGAAGTTCAAAGACGAGGAATTGGGAGCATCAGGTTCAAGACTGCCAAACGCCAAAGAAACTTCAAAATCTATTAGGCATTACTAAACCAGCGAATTTTAGTGCTTATGATATTCTACTTACTCTGAGATCTACTTAAAGCAATGGTATTGAGTTCACAAAACCCGAGAAACGTCAAAAGCGATTTGGCATACCTAAAACGAAGTTTATACTCGCAAAAAAGCGGTTTTTGAATTATATTCTCAATACGCCAATCTTTTTTATCACTTGGTTGGTCTCTGACAATATCTCTGAATAAGATGAAGAAATATCTATAATTGGATGTTTCATTTCCTAACCCTCTTGTGGTGGCTGTCAATGCATACTGGGAAAACTTTCCTCACATTCAATCGGATCGATTTCTGGAAAATCCAAGCTTTCGGATAGTTTTTCTTCTGACAATGCCCAAATTAATTCGAGCTTCGCTTTCATTGGGTCAGACCAGACAACTGAATCTAAATTTAGATGTATTAACGTCCGACTATACCGTCTAATGGAAGATCCATTTCTGTGGCCGTGCATCGTTGATCCGGATACAACTGTCGACACAAAATAAACTCAATCGCACTAAAAAGTGGTTATGTGAAAGAGAATACCAATGAATTATTCATGATATTCATGAGTGCTTCGTACCGCGGAAAGAAATGGAGCTGTAGCGAAATGAATCGAAAGTATTCTGTACAATTTTCGTCTCGTTCGAGCAACGACGAACTCTTTAACGCCACAACACCACAAGCGGTTGTACGATGGATAAATGAGGTTCGCTCTTTTCAACTCCATTAGCACGAGCACGAGCTTCAGTTTCGGTGACCATTGATCTGCCCATAGAAACTGGAACACCTCGGGTCATTCCTGACCACGACAATCATCCAACGATTGAAGCCCGCACTCACGTTTCACTATTCACGAGTCTCGACCACAATGTCGAATGCGCCAGTGACAGTGGCATAATTAAAACGACCCATCCACGGGCATCGAGCTAGCATACCAACTGCACTGCACTCACCTTTCCATGAGGGTACGTCAATTGTTATCACAGCAGCAAATCTAATTTTGATGAGAGCAGAATTCTAAATTACACGTAATTTCCTACCCAACACTGGTCGGTACAGTTTCCCGGAATTGCACCAAACCGCTGGCTTGTGATCTTTAGGGATTATGTCCAAAGGAGGCCACCACCATCACCACCACGAGCGGGAGGATGCGAATGCTGCTAAAATTAGATTTAAGCGCACTGAAAAGCCATAGAAAAGTGATTTCATTTATGAACCCGGCCCGACCCGCTTTCCGCTCAGTGGCGTAGAAGTTTCGCGAGGACAAAACATGGCGCCAAAACAGCTCACTGACTGGCCAGACTAGCTATTTTCTACCCATTGACCAGCTCGTCTAGTGTCCAGCGGAGCGGCTCGATCCCAGAAGTGTCGTCAAGGTTCACAGTTCGGGTATTTTCCTGCCCCACAATGACTGGGGGAAAGGCAGCGTGGAAAAGTTTGTAATTTCCCAACGACACCATTGTGCATAATAAAGTAGATTATCAAATTCTCTTTCGTTCGCCTTGACAAAAGCTCCCCAAAGAAATCTCTGGATGTGAGGGGAAAATTCATTTTTCGGGGGAAGCAAAATAAACGAATTAGCGTGGCACAAAGGT
Organism: Toxorhynchites rutilus septentrionalis; assembly: GCF_029784135.1. NCBI lineage: Eukaryota > Metazoa > Arthropoda > Insecta > Diptera > Culicidae > Toxorhynchites > Toxorhynchites rutilus. The sequence goes on from NC_073745.1 coordinate 49,347,897, forward strand.
ATTACTTGACCTTTGGTCAGGCTTTGCTTAGCGTTTAGTGTCGTTCGTGGTTACGATAGTGACGATACAACAAATTAGTCATTATCAAATTTGTATGCGCGATATATGTAGATGTCACTGTTCAGAATGACAAATATTCTACCCATTTAAATCACTGGCCGTGGAATTGCGAGAGTACAAAACTCCCTGTAAAACGACACGTTCATAATTCAAAGCAAATTTATTTACGTTGTGTGTTCAGCCATTTGGTTGCCTTCAAAGAGAGAGACAGAGTGTATGAAATTCTCGTCTGTTTTTCCGCACAGCTTCCCGGGTGGAATTCGGCCTCAAGCGCTTCCAAAAAGCAGATTGTTCACAAGGATCTTTTCTGGTGTATACATAAATAGATTCATAAACACATGGGCATAAATCAGAGCATTCCGGTGTCGTGTCGTGAGCGGAACTAACGTTCTCACACGATTTCAGAGTTCACATTCGCGCCGAGGATGCTACTTTATTGATTGCATATAATTATGAGCAAACCTCTGGCAGTATTCAGCGGAGGCTGTGCCTTAGGTCTGCCCCGTATGCCACGGAGATATGGCAATGAACAGAGCTCTGATGCGGGTCTCCAAGCGATGACAGAGTCCCGCGTGTACGTCACTCGTTGTTGTGACCCGAGCAATCGCAACAGCGTAAGATAAATCATTCAAATCTGATTATAAGCACGGAATGCGGAATCTGTTGAAGCGGTGGAAAAAATACTCCTTAGATTTGAATTTCCATAATTACAGTTGTTTCTGACCCTCAAGGGTGTATGACAACCACTGTGTGCTGTGATTTTATCAGATTTTCACAGCTTCTGTAGACTAAGACAATCATCCATATTTCGGAAACTGTTCGGATTTGAAACTCGATCGGATTCACGATTTTATGGAAAGTGACTTTTGCCGACCCTTTCTAATTTTTTTTAACCTTGTACAGATGCTGGAAACAGAATCGCAATTTTCATTATCGGCAAAGTTGCTTGAAAGTTATTGAAGTATTTCAAAAAATTTAATGCGTGGTATATAATATTATTCGATAGTTCAATTTAACGGAGAACGGCAAGTTCTAGTATAAAGCGTTAAATATATTTTTTCATGCAGAATAGTGGGGTCTATTCCGAGAGTCGCTTCACGACGTGACAGTCAATTTGCGCACGTGTTTGTATTCTGAGAATCGGCGTAATTAGAAAAATACCAGGTGCAATGAACTCTTTTCATTTCTCATTGTACTTCCGAGTCACTCGACTCTTAGAATTGGGTGAGAATTGTCATATAACTCCGAAGGGAAAAATGTCACTTATACCGACTTGACTCTCAGAATAACCCCCAGTATGTAGAGATTCCATTTTTATGTTACTTTTCTTAAATTGTTACTTATTCACAAAGTATTGAACTTCCATCAATTTTCGAAAATTCATATCTCCATTTTGGTAAGCTTTCCACGGCACTGCTCCACATCAAACTTTGTTGTATTGGAAAGGTTTTCCAATAAAAACATACAAAAAAATAACTAAGAGGTAGTGTTTGGAGATATAAATGTTTTGAATATTAAATTGAATTTTTAAGTAAGATTTTTCAACTGTGCATTTCAAATGTTATTTATCCTCATAATTCATAATTTTCCAATAATTTTGTCAAACATCATAACTAAATCTGGCATCTGGATTTCGAGCTATATATATTTTTTTTTAAAATCAGTCGTAATTTAAATTGGTCATATGATAATGAAAATCGTGATTTTGGGTAGTTTCCATCATGTGTACCAACGCGTTCGGGTTGAGTTCCGTGCCTGGCTCAAATTACGAATAAAGTATGAAATGAAGGTCAAACATTGTTTGAATATAACAATAACACATGCCAATATCATACAATTTGGATTTCCTATGAAACAATAGTACAAACTATTAGTAATGTAAACTGATCAAAAGTATAGAATAAACATTTACTTTTTATGGAGTTGATTTTATGATCTTTCTACATATCCTGAAGGGCCTGGTCGGGGAAGATAGTAAAAAGTGTTCCCAAAAAAGAACCCCAACTCTATAGAAAATATCGTATAGGATATCGAATAATAAATTTTGAATATTTTTTTTGGCTCAAATCCTATGTCTATGGTGAAAAACGTACTTTTCATTTTTTGCACGCCATTGAGAATTGAGCTTCGAGGTAAAAAATAGAAAAAAATACTGAAAGTGCATCTTGCTATGCTGTATCAATATTTTTTTTTATTTTGAAGGATTTAGTGTTTCATTGCTACTATAATTCGTACTTAAATGTGTTCCTACGCCTTTTCTAGAAATGTATGTTTTTTTAGAATTTAAACAATGTTGCGCGGTGCAAAAAATATATATTTCCTAATTTGGATATTTTTTTTTGGAATTTCGAGACCCAGTACTGGTTTAATATATATTTAAATATGTTGATATGTGTTTTTTCAATATTTACGATTTTTTCTCAGAAAACTTCGAGAACTGCGCGGTACGAAAATAAATCTATTGAAAAAAAAAAATTATTTCCTAATATTTATATTCCTAAAATCTATAGTTGTATTGTATTCATGTATTAATAAAAAGTGCCCCTAATCATATCACCAGGGTACAGAGTTAGAAAATCTCCTATGGTGTACCGCGACGAATTATAACAAAAAGTCTATCGAAATTTCAGCATACAGCGCGGACAGACTTATATTTTTTTTTTCCAAAATATATATTTTTATCAAGGCTCATATGGCGTTAGCCTCACGGGGCCGGGAGTTCAATACTTTGACAATTTTTCTTATTATCTATGTTAGTAATATGTAACCGATTACTCGCAGTTGGCTCGAGGTTAGGATTACAAGTGTTTTCGTAATTCGGATGTTGCTGTCTCCAATGCTCTGTACGTGTGCCCGACACGGGATACTTCCTATTGGGATGCAGCTGACCCTTAATCAGCAACGCCCCCCTAGTCTGTACCTCATATCTAGCGTGGTGCGTCTTTCTCGACTCGAGGAATCCAGGATAGAATGGTCACTAACCGGCGCAATCATCAGTTCATGTAGAGTTGTCATGAGCGGTACAACCTTTGGCTCTTGTTGAATGATCAGTGGACTGCACAACCTTTGGCCCGTGTATCTGTAAAGAGTGTGTGTATGTATTGCCGCGACTAAGTAAAAGTTTATCGATCGGATAGGAGGGATATAAAACGGGGACACAACGAGGGAAACATCATTAAACGTTGACATCGGCGCTCCTGAGGAACAGGTATAGATGAAGCAGAAGATCAGGATCACGGCTACCTAAGATATCCCGGACGGGGATATCCGATTGTCTGCCTTGTGCTCTCAGTGCTCTAGAGAGCTGAGAGCGAGCAGCATGGAACCGGATACACAACCAGACAACATGCTCGATGTCGTGGTAGCCATCGCCACAATCACAAAGATTGTTTGCTGCGAGCCCAATGCGATAGAGATGCCCGTTTAGGTTGTAGTGATTGGACATAAGCCGAGATATCACGCGAATGAAATCACGACCTACATTCAATCCCTTGAACCATGCACTCGTCGAGACCTTAGGGATAATCGTGTGTAATCAACGACCGAACTCATCTCCACTCCACATGCGCTGCCAACTTACGAGCGTGTACTGACGAGGAATGTGGAAAAAATCATTATAAGCAATTTGCCTTTCAAAAAGTGTGCCTTCTGAAGCGCCCACCTTAGCTAGCGAGTCCGCTTTCTCATTCCCCGGAATCGAACAATGAGAGGGAACCCATGCTAAGGTAATCTTGAATAATTTTTCGACCAAAACACTCAATAGTTGTCTTATTCTAGTTAGGAAATAAGATGAGCGTTTATCAACCTTTATTGAGCGGATTGCCTCTATTGAGCTGAGACTGTCTGAAAAAATAAAATAGTGGTCGATGGGCAATGTTTCAATGATCCCCAGTGCGTAGTATATCGCACCCAGTTCAGTGACATACACGGAACAAGGATCTTTGAGTTTGAAAGAGGCACTGGAATTTTCATTGAAGATGCCGAAGCCAGTGGACCCGTTTATGTATGAACCGTCAGTAAAGAACATTTGATCAGATCCAACTTTCCCATATTTTTCCGAAAATATCGACGGAATAACATTGGAGCGTAGGTGATCTGGTATTCCATGGATTTTTTGTCGCATGGACAGATAAAAAATGACAGAGGAATTGCAAAAGTATGGGAAGCAAACTTGGTTGGAGATGCCTGGTGAAGGGTGCACGTCGTGGGTAAGGTACTCATGGTATAAAGACATAAAACTTGACTGAGGAATCAGTTGGAGTAGATTTTCGAAGTTATCAATCACCAATGGATTCATGATCTTGCAACGGATGAGAAATCTGTAGGATAATTCTGTGAACCGAAGAGTAAGCGGGGGTACTCCTGTCAAAACTTCGAGATTCATCGTATGTGTCGAATGCAAACACCCCATGGCTATACGCAGGCAACGATATTGTATTCTCTCCAGCTTGAGAATATGAATCCTGGCAGCTGATCGGAAGCAAAAACTGCCATATTCTAACACTGATAATATCGTTGTTTTGTATAACTGAATGAGGTCTCCTGGATGGGCACCCCACCATGTTCCGGTTATTGTTTGGAGAAAATTGATTCTTTGCTGGCATTTCTGTTTCAAATACGCAATGTGTATTCCCCAGGTACATTTAGAGTCAAAATATACTCCAAGGTATTTGAAAAACATCGAGTGCTTGATCGTTTTGCCGGATAGGTGAAGCTGGAATTGGGCGTGCTTCCTAGAAAAAAAGGACATTTCAGTTTTCTCCGTAGAGAATTCGATACCCTGCTTGAGGGCCCACGTGAACAGATTGTTCAGGGTATCTTGCAACGACTTTTGCAGAACGACGGGATTAGTACCCGTGATGGAAATAACTCCATCGTCTGCAAGTTGTCTCAGCGTGCAGTCTCTAGTTAGACAATCATCTATATCATTGACGTAAAAACTGTACAAGAGGGGGCTTAGGCAGGAGCCTTGTGGTAGGCCCATAATACTGTATCGAGAAGATTTCAAGCTGCCATTATTGAAAAACATGTGCTTTTCTGACAGTAAATTGTACAGGAAATTATTCAGAATTGGTGAAAGTCCACGATTATGAAGTTTCTCTGAGAGAATTTCCATGGAAACTGAATCAAATGCCCCTTTGATATCGAGGAAAACGGAAGCCATTTGTTCTTCGCGAGCAAATACAATTTGGATTTCAGAAGATAGCAGCGCCAGACAATCGTTCGTCCCTTTACCTCGGCGGAAGCCAAACTGCGTATTTGACAGCAAATTGTTCGCTTCAACCCACTTGTCCAAACGAAGTAGAATCATTTTCTCTAACAATTTACGAATACAGGATAACATTGCAATCGGCCTATACGAGTTGTGATCGCAAGCCGGCTTGTTGGGTTTTCGTATGGCTATCACTCTCACTTGCCTCCAGTCATGTGGGACAATATTCAGCTCCAGAAACTTGTTGAACAAGTTCAGCAAACGCTGTTTCGCCAAGTCGGGAAGATTCTTCAACAAGTTGAATTTAATCTTGTCCGACCCAGGAGCTGAATTGTTACATGAGAGGAGGGCAATTGAGAATTCTACCATCGAAAAATTCTCATAGTCGCATTGGAGCGGAATGTCGCGTACGACGCTTTGTGCAGGAACGGAATCGGGACAAACCTTTCTTGCAAATTTGAAAATCCAACGGTCAGAGTATTCCTCACTTTCATTTGTATGGTTCCAGCCACGCATTCTCCTAGCCGTATTCCAAAGAGTGCTCATAGCGGTCTCCCTTGACAAACCATTGACGAACTTTCGCCAATATCCAATATCGCTTTTTTGCTTTAATGAGACCTTTTAGTTTGGCTTCTAGAGCTTGGTACTTTCGAAACCATTCCACTAGTCCAGTTTTCCGGAATTTTTTTAAAGCGAATGATTTTTCAAGGTAGACCTTTGAACACTCCTTGTACCACCAAAGTGATGGAGGACGACGTCGGAAAGTGGTAGCAGGAACACGTACTCAGCAGGTGGTAGTGGTAGCAGGAACAGACTTATATACAGTTTCCGATTTCTTTTCACTGTAGGGGTAGTGGGGGCAAATTGGTCATGGGGGGGCAAAGTGATCACCTACTTGTTTGGTAGTATAACTATTGCCTATAGATGCCGTATTGATAGTCACCTTATGTTTTAAGAATTTAATGACTTTCTAGTCACCCTGTACTTCAGTAGAGCTTTCGCATGTCAAAATACAAATAAAAACAGAAATTACTCTCTCGATTGCCATTCGGCCGTAGTTCAGTGCTCATGGTATCTAAGGGCTTTCTCGTGAAATTTAGTTTATTCAATCTGATATATTGGACGAATCATCAGTTTGGACGACTGTTCACATATTCTAGGAGAGGTGAACAGATATTTTGTTCAATCTCAGCGAAATTGAAGAGAAATTACTTTGATATTTGGGGGCAAATTGGTCATAGGTGAATAACAACTTACAATGTTCTGTTTACTTAAGCTGATATGCCTCTTCACATTCTGCTCTTGAAGAAGATCCTTTTGTGGCTTTGACCCTGGATAAATATGCCATTCAAACCAAGCCTCATTATGCGGAACGTTATGTGTTTCTTACTACGTTTTTGTATGTAAGAGAAAATTTAAATCGAGACTCTAGGTGAATAGGCCAAGCTTGTTTCATACATGTACCTACTATATCAAATATGATTTGAACAAATTTGGACGATAAAACGCATAAATCTATCCCATTTAGGTTGATATGTGCGGGTGACCAATTTGCCCCCACTAGATGACCACTTTACCACGAAGCAAAAACAAAAATTCTTCACCTTTTTTCTAATTATGAAAAGTGCACTATTTTGAATTTTTATAGTAAAAGCCGTTTGCTATCTTGAAGAACAATGAGTTGAACTATAATATTCTTTAAGAAACGGGAATTCGAACCATGCCCCCACTTCCCCTACATAATCGATTCCTATATATAATAGAGCCAAAAATAAATATTTCTTGACGTAGAACTACATCTTTCATTAAGGGTGCCAAATCAGAAAACAGGTCACGTTTTTATGAAATAAAGTTAACGTTAATAACTATTTTTGCCGCGAACGGATTTTAGCGATTTCCATACCAAACGAATCGGAAATTCCCTAAGATTTGTTTGATATGCTGTACATTACAATCCCATGGTGTGTAAATGGTTAAAATTCATGAAAACTATGAGCGTTTCCATTTTCCGATACATTTGTTCGCGTGCTTTCCCGAACAGAGCTGTCACTAACGGACAACTAATCGACGAGCAACGAAGGGGAAATCGTATGTAGTGATGTCTAAATTTTTCATTTATTCGATTATCGATTAATCGTTGGGGCATTTTTCAATATACGATTCATTCGAATAATTGTCTTTCAATGTTCGATTAATCGAACGAATATTTATTTCTTGAAATAATCTCGTATCACGTTGTCATTCTGGTCGCGTGGTCTATCGGGTTGTCGATGTCAGATGGTTGGATAAAAAAAATTATACAGCCTAATTCTTAGACTAAAAATGCATTAACCTTGAAAAAGATTCATTCTTTCATTAATCGCGATTACAGTGACACTTATTCGATGTATTCATATTTTGATTTCAAATTATTCGATACAAAATTAATCGATTATAACTTTAGATATTCGATTATTTGAATTAATCGAACGATTAACCGACGTCTTTAATCGTATGATTTAAAGTATCCGTGAACAAAGAAAAAGAAGAAGAACGAAGGGTAATATTTGCCGAGAGTATGAACAGTGGATCTCGTTGAGGCAAACTTTCATTCTTCGTGAGGACACCGACTGAACAACATCGTTGCTGGACACTGGACGATGTTGTTGCTGGACGGTGAGGAATGGAGGAGTAATACGAGGAAAAAGTAAAGTTTTCCAAGGGCCTTTTTGAAGGTTAGAGACGAATGAACTGAAGAAGTTTAAAGTCTCACATGTCTTAGTTTCGGATTGAGCTATGGACGCGATCAAATTACTGACTCGCTGATGTCTCTAGCATTGCATTCATTGCATCAAACTGACGCCTTTGCATTAAGGTTCTGAGCTACACAGTTGTCTGGGGAATCATCAAGCTAGGCTATCGTCAGCTCACCAAGAAAATAAATGTTCTGGAATTTAGTCTGAGTTTTGGTTTCGCATGACAGTAGCACAACTCTTTCCACAATGCATCACAACTAAGCTAATCTAGACTGGCAATATTAACAGAAAGGGCTTCTGTTGAGAAGAATATCAAGATATTCAATAAGTTATAATTATAATATAGTTATTATTAATTTATTTGGGTATGCGTGCCAGTTGCAAAACTCCCTTCAACAGAAACAAATTTGGCATATGGAAGTTTTAGGGAGCAATGAATGTTCTTATAGTGGTTCGACACACCTACCCTTTCTTTAAGGGCAAGGGGGCTGTCATACAAATGAAACACAAAATTCTGCATGGTTCAAGATCCAATCAAGTTTGGGATGTGAGGGTTTTTGGGTACGAGAAATGTTTCTATGATGGTATGACACCTCTCCCTCCTCTGGAATAGAGAGATGGTTCCATAAAAATAATACACATATTTCAACCAAACATGACAGTTGAAAATTCTGCAGAAAAATGGGAAAATTCGGAAAATTCAATCCGCATATGTCCTACAATTACATAGTGACAAGCGTTGTTAGTCTGTTTGATGTTTGCGCTAACGAAATTGATCTTTGTTCGAAAGTGGAAATGGATTTCAATGTGATGAAACGACTCCTATATCTTCTTCTATCTATATAAATAAAAATAGATCGCCGAATATGTTGATAAGAGCAAAACTCGAGAAAGGAATTGTCCGATTCAGGGCTATTCTTATTCTGTTTGAAAAATCTTGAACGAGAATAATGTCTGAAAATAATCTGATACTATAATGACGAGTTTTGGTAGAAGTACTAGGAAGGACATAAAGGGTGTGTCACATCAAATTGCATCACGGAAAAAACGCTGTAGAAATTCGCCCAGTAGACCGATCCTTTTGAAAATTTTAGACAGTAAAATAAAAACTATTAAACAACTTTTGGCATTTTCTTTTTATTCATACTTCGAACCCAAGCCCGTATGCTCGCACCTTCCTCTTTACCCCGTCCATAAGGTTCTGTACAACGTCAGGTTGTAGTTTTTTTTGAACAGAAATCCATTTTCTCTTGAAGTCCGCCTCCGATTTGACAACTTTTGGGTTCTTCCGGAGGGCCTGCTTCATAATCGCCCAATATTTCTCTATTGGGCGAAGCTCCGGCGCGTTGGGCGGGTTCATTTCCTTTGGCACGAAGGTGACCCCGTTGGCGTCGTACCACTCCAACACGTCCTTTGAATAGTGGCACGAAGCGAGATCCGGCCAGAAGATGGTCGGGCCCTCGTGCTGCTTCAATAGTGGTAGTAAGCGCTTCTGTAGGCGCTCCTTAAGGTAAACCTGCCCGTTTACCGTGCCGGTCATCACGAAGGGGGCGTTCCGCTTTCCGCAAGAGCAGATCGCTTGCCACACCATGTACTTTTTGGCAAACTTGGATAGTTCCTGCTTGCGAATCTCCTCCGGAACGCTGAATTTGTCCTCTGCGGAGAAGAACAACAGGCCCGGCAGCTGACGAAAGTCCGCTTTGACGTAGGTTTCGTCGTCCATTACCAGGTAATGCGGCTTCGTCAGCATTTCGGTGTACAGCTTCCGGGCTCGCGTCTTCCCCACCATGTTTTGCCTTTCGTCGCGGTTAGGAGCCTTCTGAACCTTGTATGTACGCAGGCCCTCCCGTTTCAAAAAATTAATTTCGGGCGGGACAAAGTAAGAATAAGAATAAGAATAAGAATAAGAATAAGAATAAGAATAAGAATAAGAATAAGAATAAGAATAAGAATAAGAATAAGAATAAGAATAAGAATAAGAATAAGAATAAGAATAAGAATAAGAATAAGAATAAGAATAAGAATAAGAATAAGAATAAGAATAAGAATAAGAATAAGAATAAGAATAAGAATAAGAATAAGAATAAGAATAAGAATAAGAATAAGAATAAGAATAAGAATAAGAATAAGAATAAGAATAAGAATAAGAATAAGAATAAGAATAAGAATAAGAATAAGAATAAGAATAAGAATAAGAATAAGAATAAGAATAAGAATAAGAATAAGAATAAGAATAAGAATAAGAATAAGAATAAGAATAAGAATAAGAATAAGAATAAGAATAAGAATAAGAATAAGAATAAGAATAAGAATAAGAATAAGAATAAGAATAAGAATAAGAATAAGAATAAGAATAAGAATAAGAATAAGAATAAGAATAAGAATAAGAATAAGAATAAGAATAAGAATAAGAATAAGAATAAGAATAAGAATAAGAATAAGAATAAGAATAAGAATAAGAATAAGAATAAGAATAAGAATAAGAATAAGAATAAGAATAAGAATAAGAATAAGAATAAGAATAAGAATAAGAATAAGAATAAGAATAAGAATAAGAATAAGAATAAGAATAAGAATAAGAATAAGAATAAGAATAAGAATAAGAATAAGAATAAGAATAAGAATAAGAATAAGAATAAGAATAAGAATAAGAATAAGAATAAGAATAAGAATAAGAATAAGAATAAGAATAAGAATAAGAATAAGAATAAGAATAAGAATAAGAATAAGAATAAGAATAAGAATAAGAATAAGAATAAGAATAAGAATAAGAATAAGAATAAGAATAAGAATAAGAATAAGAATAAGAATAAGAATAAGAATAAGAATAAGAATAAGAATAAGAATAAGAATAAGAATAAGAATAAGAATAAGAATAAGAATAAGAATAAGAATAAGAATAAGAATAAGAATAAGAATAAGAATAAGAATAAGAATAAGAATAAGAATAAGAATAAGAATAAGAATAAGAATAAGAATAAGAATAAGAATAAGAATAAGAATAAGAATAAGAATAAGAATAAGAATAAGAATAAGAATAAGAATAAGAATAAGAATAAGAATAAGAATAAGAATAAGAATAAGAATAAGAATAAGAATAAGAATAAGAATAAGAATAAGAATAAGAATAAGAATAAGAATAAGAATAAGAATAAGAATAAGAATAAGAATAAGAATAAGAATAAGAATAAGAATAAGAATAAGAATAAGAATAAGAATAAGAATAAGAATAAGAATAAGAATAAGAATAAGAATAAGAATAAGAATAAGAATAAGAATAAGAATAAGAATAAGAATAAGAATAAGAATAAGAATAAGAATAAGAAGAAGAAGAAGAATAAGAATAAGAAGAAGAAGAAGAAGAAGAATAAGAATAAGAAT